>NW_027362763.1:904411089-905011089 GCF_046119375.1 Phyllobates terribilis
CGTTTCTGCATCTCCTTGGCAGAAAAAACGCATGCGGATTGTACATGCGGATTGTACATGCTTTTTTCCTGCCAGGGAGATGCGGATGTGAAGCGTTCTTCACATGCATTGCCGCATGCGGGTTGACAAGCGCTTTCCAAGCGATTTTAGCATCACTTGGAAAGTACTTGACAACTTGGTCACACTATATAAATCCATGCAAACGGCATGGATTTATATAGTGTGACTGTAAAAGAATGGTAAAAAATAAAAAATAAATATTATACTTACCTTCTGATGGCCCCTGGTGTCCTTGTCTCTGCTTGCCGGCAGCTCGCGGTAGATTTAAGGACCTGCCGACGTCAGCCGTTGCGTGACCCGTCACATGACTAAATGAAGTCAGCGCAGGTCCTTCAGTCCACCGCGAGCTGCCGGCAAGCAGAGACAAGGTCACCGGGGGCCATCAGAAGGTAAGACGGATTTTGGTAAGAACTTACCTGTAAAATCCTTTTCAGCGAAGTCAGGAAGGGAGACACAGATCCATTACTAGTGGGTAGGCGGAGCCCCACAGGGATAGATCACCTCAGATTTATAAAAAAGTGACGACCGGCCCCTCCAGCTTAAGCTCCTCCTACTCCCATGTTCTCCAGTCTGTACACAAGCTAAGGAAGAGCAGACAACACCAGCAGAACAACACATCCCCTTCTGAAAAATTCAGAAATGTGAGAGAACAGGTTATGCAAATAACAGCAAGAAAAAACACACAGTCCTAGGTACAACTCACTGGACCTGACAACTGCGATGAGCTGGCGATGCTGGAAAAGAGCCCTAGTGCGCCAACCTCAGACCAGATGACCGCCATCAGGAAAGGGCCGCGCCGCATCTAGAAAAAAAAAAAAAAATACTTCTGCCATGGGAGGGTGCTGTGTCTCCCTTCCTTCCTTCGCTGAAAAGGATTTTACAGGTAAGTTCTTACCAAAATCCGTCTTTCAGCAGCAGAAGGGAAGGAAGGGAGACACCAATCCATTACTAGTGGGACGTCCCAAAGCAGTCCAAAACTCTAGGGTGGGAAATAGTGGCAGAATCTCCAACACCCCAACAACTTAGGTAAGTGCGCAACCAGCGGCGAACAAAAAATAAAATAAAGAGGTAACTTAAACCACCGCCGCCTGCAGGACCCTGCGTCCCAAGGCCGCATCGGCGGAAGCACTCAAGTCCACTTTATATAATTTAGTAAAGGTGTGAACGGAGCGCCAGGTAGCCACCCGGCAGAGCTGCGCTGCCGAGGCCCCCTGACGAAAAGCCCACGACGAACCAACAGCCCTAGTGGAATGAGCTCGAACTTTAACCGGACAAGGCTCGCCCTTGAGCCGGTACGCTTCCAGGATAGCCGAACGTATCCACCGAGCTATAGTGTCCTTGGAAGCACGCTGACCACGTCGACGACCAGCAGGAATCACAAAAATAGAGTCCGATTTCCGAAAACCTTGCGTGATTGTAAGATAGAACTTCAATGCCCGCACCAAATCCAACGAGTGCAAGGCCCGCTCCTTTGGACTCTTCGGCTTCGGACAGAGAGAAGGTAACACGATGTCCTGATTGAAGTGAAAATGCGACACCACTTTAGGTAAAAAATCTCCACGGGTACGAAGCACCACACGATCCGGAAGAAATTTCAGAAAAGGTGGCGAGCAAGACAGTGCCACCAACTCCGAAACCCTTCTCAAAGAGGTGACCGCTACCAGGAAGGCCACCTTCCAAGAAAGCAAGTAAAGCATAGCCGAATCCATAGGCTCAAAAGGCCCATGCTGAAGAGCTTCCAAGACTAGATTAAGCCGCCAAGGAGCCACAACCGCCCCCCGAGGCGGAAACTGACGAGCAACCCCACGAAAAAAAGAACGCACGTCCCTAACGTGAAGCAATAGCCCTTCGAAAAAGCGCGGATAGTGCGGATACCTGACCTCGTAAGGTACCAACTGCTAGACCCTTGGCCAAACCATATTGCAGAAAAGCCAAGAAGTTGGGGATGGAAAAAACCCTCGGGTTCCTTGACGATCCAGAACACCAAGAATAAAAAGACTCCCAAGTTCGGTGATAAATCCTAGTCGTAGCTGGACCTCTGGCCGCCCGCAAGGTAGAAATAACCTCGGACGAAAAACCACGATGGTTCAAGATCTCGGTCTCAAGTGCCACGCCGTCAAACAAAGTGACTTCAGGTCCGGATGACGAATGGGCCCTTGGATTAACAGGTCCGGGCGAAGAGGCAGTGGAAACGGAGGCGCTGCCAGAAGAGACACCAGCGTCGAATACCACGTCCTCCGTGGCCAATCAGGCGCTACCAAAATTGCTGATACTCGTTCCAGTTTGATCCGCCGAATCACCAAAGGAAGTAAGGATACTGGCGGAAACACATAGATCAGCTCGAACTGGTCCCACGGGGCCACTAGAGCATCTACCGCCACAGCCTCCGGGTCCCTGTACCTGGACATGAATGTCGGAACCCTGGCGTTCAGCCTGGATGCCATCAAATCCACCTGAGGAGTCCCCCACCGGGAGCACAGCAGTGCAAACACTTCCGGATGGAGACTCCATTCCCCCGGATCCACCTGCTCGCGACTGAGAAAGTCCGCCGAGATATTCAGCACACCTGGGATATGAATCGCGGAGATGGCTGGAACCCTGGACTCGGCAAAAACCAGGATCTGAGAGACCTCCATCATGAGTCTGGAACTCCTCGTCCCGCCCTGATGGTTGATATACGCGACAGCCGTCGCATTGTCCGACTGAATCCGGACCGGCAGACCGCTCAAAAGGACCGTCCAATGTCGGAGGCAGAGAAAAATTGCTCTCAACTCCAAAATGTTGATCGGTAGAGAAGACTCCTCTGACGACCAGACTCCCTGAACCTAGAGGTCGTTCCAAACCCCCCCCCCCAGCCAGTCTCCCCACCTTGGGAGAAGAAAGGATTTCCCCAGGGATAGAGTTTCCGGACGTAACCACCATCCAAGAGACTCTCGCACCCTGCGGGAGATAACGACCGAGCGATCCAGTGAAGTCGGCGATCGATCCCAACTGGTCAAAATAAGATTTTGGAGATCCCGGGAATGAAATTGTGCAAACGGTACGGCTTCCATTGCCACCACCATCAGACCCAGAAGGCGCATGCATTCCGGAAGGGACATTGCCATCGCCGACCTCATAGCCTGGACATGGCGACGAAGGTTCGTTTGTTTGTCCGGAGGCAGGGACACCACTGCCCGTACTGTGTCGAAATGCATCCCCAAGAACAGGATTGACTGCGTCGGTTTTAATGACGACTTCTTCCAATTGACCAGCCATCCGAAGTCCTCCAGGTGCTGGAGGGAGAGATCGCGAGCAGTCATCGCCTCCTCCGCTGTGGGCGACACAACCAACAGGTCGCCCAGGTAGGGTAGAATCGTAACTCCTTGTTTTCGAAGAAGCGCCATGAGTGGCGCCAGAATCTTTGTAAAAACCCTGGGTGCCGAGGCCAACCCGAATGGTAGGGCCACAAACTGGTAATGGGCCTGACCTATGGCGAAACGCAGGAAACGCTGGTGAGCCCTGCCGATAGGGACATGCAAATAGGCGTCGCGGATGTCGATCGACACCAAGAAATCGTACTGCGACAGGGCCGCTACGACGGAGCGGAGAGACTGCATGCGGAATTTCCGGGTCCGGACATGAAGATTCAAATCTTTGAGATCCAGAATGGGGCGAAACTTGTCCTCCTTTTTGGGGACCACAAAAAGGTTGGAGTAAAACCCCCTTCCCCGGTCCTCTGGCGGAACCGGGACCACCACACCCTGCTGCAGAAGAGTGTCTACCTCCCGCAGCAGTGCTGCAGCCAGCTTGGGCTCGGACGGGGTGCGTGACTGACGAAACCTGTCCGGGGGACGAGGGTGAAACTCTATGAAATAGCCTGCCAACATAACCCGCGTCACCCAGGCGTCCGAAATGTGGGACGCCCAAATCGACCCGAATTGTAGCAGACGACCTCCCACCCGAGAGCCCTCGAGCGGAATCCTGGCGTCAGTCCGCCTTAGCGGGCTTCTTGTCAACCTCCCGTTTGTCCTGACGGAAATGTTGCTTCCAGGGAATACGGGATTTCTGGGTGAACTTCTTACCGGAAGCCGAGGGACGACCTGATCCCCAAGAAGGCTGACCGAACCGCCCCCTGGTAAGAAAGGACCGACGACCACCACTGCCACTTGACCTGCCAGACGTGGAAGCCGCCGCCTGCCGCTGAGGCAAGGCAGCATCCTTAGCCTTGGCCTTAGCAATCAGCTCCCTGAGGTCCGAACCAAAAAGATGACCGCCTTTGTACGCTAGACTAAGCAAACCTTGTTTGGATACTGAGTCTCCAGTCCACCTGTTTAAGCCACAGCGCTCTCCTGACTGTGATGGCCGAAGATTGAGCCCTCGACAGAACGGAAGTAGTATCCAGTACTGCGTCCCTGCCATAACGTGTCGCCTCTTCCAACAGCTGGAAAAGCCTTTCCACTTCCGACAGCGGAGTTCCAACCTGACATGCCGTCCGCAGCTGGTCCAACCACCGCAGAGAAGCCTCACCGGCCCACATGGCCCCCAAGGAAGCACGGAATCCATGACCCGCGGCCTCGTAGATGGACTTCGCCGCCAACTCCGTTCTTCTGTCCAGAGGTTCCTGAAGACTGGCCTTCCCTTTAACAGGAAGCAAGGAAGATTTGCTAAGCTGAGACAGAGGAACGTCCACTTCAGGGGAGGGAACCCAATTAGCGATAGTCTCCGTGGAGCAGGGATACAAGGCATCAAAAATCCGCATCCCCTGGAAGCGTTTATCCGGACACCGGCGTTCTTTCTCCACTGCCTCGTTAAGTTCATCATGCGCCGGTAATGTTGAACGAGCCCGACGCGACTCCTGATACAGCCGGGCCGACTTGCCAGGCTTTCTCGGCTCTTCAGACAGCTGTAACGCTTCCCGCATGGCTCCAATAAGAGCATCCACGCGGCCCGAAAGCGAAGCAGAACGACTCTGCCGATCCTCATCCTCAGAATTGGAGATTTCAACAACCGAACTTGTTGGTGAATCCGAAGCCTCCGATGCACTGCGTGGAGGAGACCGCGCCACCCTGTGGCGCTTCTTGCCTCGTGGTGTCGATTGCGATTTAGCTGACACCCAATGACCCAGGAGGTTAGAAAGACTGTCAGTGGAGCGGGTGAGAGCCTCCACTTTAACATCACTAAGGGTCGAACTCGACGCCGCCGAAGAACAGAGTATCAGAAACGTGAGACCGATCCTGAAACGGATCGGGAGAGAGGTCCGCGCCCCCTGGTCCCTGATCCGTCATGCCTCCCACATCAGATGCCAGCACGTTAGAATGAGTATGGTAACCTAGGGTGTGCGAAAATAGCTAACACAGCCTGCTTCCACAAAAAAATCCTTTTTTTTTTTTTTTTTTTTTTTACTTTTAAGGCACTGAAGGGTTAAAACTCTCCCCTAGAGAGAGTTACCGCAGCCCTGCAGAGCAAAAGTTAACCTAACAAACTGGGGAGAGGCGCCCTCTGAAACAGAAGCGTGCACCCCCAGAAAGAGTTAACAGCCCTGTTGAGCAGACCCCTTCAGAAGGGGTTAATGCTGCCGACACACTAAATACCTCACTGCCTTAAGAGGTCAGAGAAGTGAGAGTGTCCAGAAAAGCGGTAGCGGCAAATAGCACCTTGCCTGCCTTAGCAGGTCAGCCAAGATGCTCTGCAATGGAAAGAACAAAAAGGGAGCTTCTGCCTACAGGCAGAAACGACTCGCCAGTGCCGTGGTGACTGCTCCTTCTGAGCTGTGTGGGCGGCAAACGGGGAGCAGAGAGCAGGAGGTGCACGTGGAGGGAGAGGGACGGAGAGCTCAGCGCGTGCTAAGCCAGGAGCTTCCTGTCAGAACTACAATGACAGGAAGCCGAACGACGCAAAGCCCCGCCCCCCGAGCTCACTCACAGAACCCGCGCTTAGAGAGAAAGCGCGTGCTCTCCTGAAGGCTTCCGGCCTAAAAGTGACGGCAGGAAGCCAAGATAATAAAGCCACGCCCCCCGTTCCAACGGAGCCGTGCTCCTCCGTCCCAGGGTCAGAGAATGCAGCGGTGATCCTCATACACCGTCTGCAAATACAGAAAAGCAGAAAATCACCACATGAAATAACGGCGGCTGCCGCAGCTGCCGCTAAAGCACTCATACACAGAGCACTTACCCCGCTGTGCGCCACAGGGACCCCCAGGGATGTGTGGCGCTGTGGCCCTTGCTCCCCCCACGGCGGAGCGCACAGGGACCCCACAGGCGGTGTGCGTCTCCGCCAGGAAGCGCCCTATGTCCCCCGTGGCCGGCACGTTACTGCGGGGACCTCATTAAGGGGTACGCAGGTCTGCCAGGGGAGGGCAGGGGTCCCGGCAGCGCCGAGACCCCCTGAGACCTCTAGACCACGGGGGGTCCAGGTCTCCTTTGGTAAAAATAAAAAATCTTCTGAGGAGCTGCAAAGGCAGCGACTATCCTCTGCGACCTCAAATTTCAGACTGGAGAACATGGGAGTAGGAGGAGCCTAAGCTGGAGGGGCCGGTCGTCACTTTTTTTTATAAATCTGAGGTGATCTATCCCTGTGGGGCTCCGCCTACCCACTAGTAATGGATCTGTGTCTCCCTTCCTTCCCTTCTGCTGCTGAAAGTATAATATTTATCTTTTATTTTATTCTTTTATTTACAGGTTCTATGGTACCCGGGTCCGGAGGAGAGTCTCCTCTTCTCCAAACCCGGGTACCATCCGCACATTGAAACGCATGGATTCCGCATGTGCAGATGCAGTGATGCGGATTCCATGCGTTCCAATGTAAGTCAATGGCAGCGAAAATGCAGCGCTTCCGCAAAATAATTGGTAGTGCTGCGGATTTTTCCGCAATGTTAATCCGCAGCGGAAATTTCCGTAGGATGTGCACAGCACATGCGGATTATCATTGGGGAACATGGCAGGCCTTCTACAAAGCGTTTTTTTAGCGTTTCTGCAGCGGAATTGCCGCTGCGGAAACGCTTAAAAAACGCATAGTGGGCACACAGCCTAATAGATATCTAATGAAGCATTCCAGCCAAAGACAGACACGGGTTTACTGGCCTAAACCCTTGCAAGTATCCTCTGAGTACACTGAGAAATCTACGCAGCCAATTTTCTGTTTCAGTAGACACATTTAAAGACCGCAAAAAAAGAAAGATCATATGCAACTCTATGTATTAATTCTGGAAACGTGGCTCATTAGTAGTCAGCTTTCACAGCGCCGTACCGACTAATTTACCATAAATAAGCTAAAAAAAAAAAAAATATATATTTATATGTTCACATTTTAGCTTACTCCACAATCTTTGTGGTAGGACTAAATGTGATATCACACAGGCACATGTCAGTGTTCCAGGCTTCTACGCAGCTCAGATACACAAGTTATTCGCTGCCGTCCTCAATAACCATTTTCTGATTGGGTCAAAATTTTCCTTTAACCCTAAAAAGTTGCTATTTTAATCAAGAAAAGAAAAAGCAATAAGCATTATATGGCACATCTGCAATACCAGACAGCCTAAGGACAAGAATAGCTATGTTTTTATTAATTATATACAACCCGTTTACTGCTTCTGAGCCGTAAAGTAAGGCTGTCCTATGCCTTGAGGTAGGAGGTCGTTTGAGTGATACACCTATAAAACTATATATATTAAAAATACACAGAAGTCCACAGTAGAACTGGATTCAGTTTTGCCATGTAGTACTGGATTCAGTTTTGCCGTGTAGTACTGCTAGGTGTTGGCAGAGAGGTGGATTCGGTAAGCCAAACCTCCGACTCCTCAATTTCCATGACTCTGACTCCCTCATACATGGCTCATGTTTAAGTGATAAATTTACTGTAGTACAGATTCATCTCAGTTAAAAGTCTAGACCCTTAGATCAGGAATAGGACAGACATTTATAGGACATTTCATAACTTTCCCAAATTCTTATGAAAAAATATTCCCCACAACCTACATTGAACTACTGTACCCAATTTATTATATATTATAGGAGTCGGGAGTTGCTACATTTTATACCGACTCCACAGCCCTGGGTGTTGGTGCACCATAATGGGCACTGAGTGCCTGAGAGTTGTCCATTCTGTCTTTATAGGAACAAATGTTTTGCGAAAAGGATTCTGATAGACCTACTAATATACAGCTCTGGCAAAAATTAAGAGACCACTGCAAAATTTTCAGTTTCTCTGATTTTTCTCTTTATATTTTTGAGTAAAATGTACATTGTTGTTTTAGTCTATAAACTACTGACAACATGTCTCCGAAATTCAAAGCTAAAAATTTTGTATTTATTTGCAACAAATGATAAAGCGTCAAAAGACTAAAAAAGAAACCGTGCTTTCAGACCTCAAATTACTCCTGTTTTAACTCAGGAAGAGTTCAGAAATCAATATTTGGTGGACTAACCATGATTTTTAAATCACAGCTTTCATGCGTCTTGGCATGCTTTCCAATAGAAAACTGTTCAGTGGTCTCTTAATTTTTGCCAGAACTGTATATGTATTATAAATGATCGTCCTGCACTTGGTACTGCAGCCTTTCTCACCTGTCCAACAGACTCCTGCCAATAAACAGCGCTCTCATGTACAGTGACTTTAAGCCCGTAATGCAATATCACATACATGAGATTGCAAGACGAGATGGCTCAGAAGCTTTCTCCACACACAGCAGATAAATAGCCACCATCTAACAGCGGCAGCTCAGATGAATCAGATAGCAGCATTTAAAGGAGACGCACACTGGTGCTCCTGTGCGCTGGCTCCCATAGGCGACCCGTGACACGTTTGCTACCATCCCGTGAAGCTCATCTATTTGCTGAGCTTCAAAGGAGACCAGGATTTACACGATATAATTACTGTAACACTGTGGTATTGCAGTATATGGTATTAACGACAGGATGGATTGCAGGTTCAAGTCCTCTAAGGCAGGGTTCCCCAACTCCGGTCCTCAAGGCCCACCAACAGGTCATGTTTTCAGGATTTCCTTAGTATTGTACAGGTGGTGTAATTATTACCTGTGCAGGTGATGCAGTTATCACCTGAGCAATAGTAAGGAAATCCTGAAAACATGACCTGTTGGTGGGCCTTGAGGACTGGAGTTGGGGAACCCTGCTCTAAGGGGTCTAAAAAAATAGTAAAAAAATTTATTTTCAAAAATACATATACCGTATATAAAATATATAAAAGTTCAAATCACCTCGCTTTCCTCCCGTTAAAGAAATGAAATATAATTAAAAATGTTCACAAAAGTCCAATCAAAATCTAAAATTAATTGATCCAGTCAGTAAACACTGACAAGAGAAACAGAAATCAAAACAGAATTGAAGTTTTTCAGTCCTAAAAAATGCCATAAAATTAGATAAAAATGTCACATTTACTCCTCAAGGAGCTCCATTGATAGGAAAGTAAAAATGTTACGGGTCTTGGAAAATTACAAACTGAATTTTTTTTTTTTAAATTTGCAAATTTTATTTTTTCTCTAAGAAAAAAAAAAAAAAAAATATATATATATATATATATATATATATATATATATATATATATATATATATATATATATATATATATATATATACATATATACATACACGTTTGGTATTACCGTATTCAAACTGATCTAGAGAATCATTATTCAGAGTAAGTTTTACCAGGTAATGTCCACCATAAAAAATAAAACAAAAAACCATGGTGGAATTGCATTTTTTTCTCAATTTCACTACACACTGAATTTTTCCCCCCGTTTTCGGTACATTGAATGTTAAAATAAATGGTGTCATTCAAAATTTCAACTCATCCTGCAAAATACAAGCCTCATAGGACTCTTGGAAGAACAGTAGGAAAACACAAAAGTGCAAACACAAAAATTGTCTATGAAGGGAAGGGGATTGATGGAGAGGTCTCATCACATGTTCCTCCGCCAGCAGCCATTTTGAGAATAGGATATATGTGCAGGGTGTGACGGAAGCTGCATAGTTAGAGAGGAGGGTAAGCATGCCTTCTTGTTTTTTCGGTCATCATCTTTTTCCCACTAGGAAAACATTTTTTTAAACTTTCTAATGAATATGTATGGTTTTTAGAGGTGAATGACACAAAAATAGACTTAAAAATATCAGTAGCTTGAGAAGTCTTAACTAACAGGGTCATCCAAAATACCTGAGAACTCAAAATATGTAACCCCCTGAAACGTAATCAGTAACCATCCATTTTAATTTCTATTATTTACATCAATAATACACATAAATATAAGAGAAATTGGCTTCTTTCTCCTCTTGGACTGATCTTTTACTCCCAAAATTCTCCATTCACGAGTAAAATCTATATTCAGCTACCCCAAATATGTATAGGTTTTTACTTATTTTAATTACTATTGATTTATGGATAAAATGTAAAACTGTGGTTACTATTTAGCCTTTATTGAAATATACATTTAAAACAATGAAGACACAATTAGACCAATAAGCACATATGAAGTATGAAGAACTGCACCTAAAATGCCAGAAGACACGTGTCTCCAAAATGGAAGAGAAGAACACTAGACATCAAGGGACAAGCATTTCCAAAGACCAGTATTTATCACACTCCTACACTTGCAGCATCAGTCACAGGGAGTAAAAAAAACACAGTAACAGACTTAGGCCATGTTCACACTTATCTGGCCAGTATTTCACATCAGTATTTGTAAGGCAATATCAAAAGTGGATCACAAATGCAGAAGTGATGACTAGTGTTGAGCATTCCGATACTGAAATATCGGGTATCGGCCGATATTCGCAGTATCGGAATTCCGATACTTAATTCCGATACTTTTGCAATATCGTATACCGGAATCGGAAGTTCCCATAATGCAATGAGCCATTTTCATTTTATTCAGCCAATGAGGATCCTAAGAAGTGTGGGCACATCCTGTTAGGCATGTAGGCATCTTAACTAATGGCATGGCTGTGATTGGCTGCTGAAATGATGTCATGATGCACTATAAAAGCCACCGTCGCCGCCATTTTGAGCTCACTCTGCTGTGAATTCAGTTAGGGATAGGATGCTGTTGTTCTGAGGGACAGTTTTAGCTACCTATTTGGTCTATTCTGCTTTACCAAAGCTACTTTATAAATCGCTGTGCCTTGCAGTGCTAGTGCACAGTTCCCTGTGCTGTTCACCGCTTTCTGCAAGGTCTCTGTGTGTGAGTGCAGCTCACCCTGTAGTGTGTACTTCAGCCACGTCTGGTTGTAGTGCACTCAGTGTGTGTCACTGCCTCATACATTGTCCTTTTTTGCCAATTCATAAATTTTCCTGATATCTCCTTTTAGTGTGGTGGTTCCATCCGTATTCAGCTAAATTGGTTCCAAACACACTATATAGGAGTAGATAGAGAAATTTTTTTGGTCTTGCAGCGCTAGTGCACAGTGCTCTGCATCTGTACTGTTCACCGCTGTCTGCAAGGTCTGGTGTGTGAGTGCAGCTCACCCTGTAGTGTGTGCTTCAACCACGTCTGGTTGTAGTGCACTCAGTGTGTGTCACTGCCTCATACATTGTCTTTTTTTGCCAATTCATAATTTTTCCTGATTTCTCCTATTAGTGTGGTGGTTCCATCCGTATTCAGCTACATTGGTTCCAAACACACTATATAGGAGTAGATAGAGGAGCCTTTCTGCAGCATTGGGCCCTGCAGCCCCAGCCAGATTAGTATTAGCCTATTTTTTGCAGCCTCATCTATTGCATTGTAGGTTACCTTCCTACATTGTAATAGCTACAAAAAGTTTGTGATACTATCGTTATTACATCTTTAGGCACATCCAGTGTCTTTTTGTGACAAAAAAAACCTAAATAAAGTTCACCAAACACTCCACTTTACAGTTGTGTAGGCCACATTAGCTCATATTAAAGTCTAGTCCACACTTTATAAAATTAGTGTTTCTTATACCTGTTAGCAGCTGTTCAGGAATAAGCACACTAAGCCCTTAGTACTTTTCTGCCTATCTTTATCAGTCTACCAAGATGAAGAAGGCAGGGAGTAAGGCATGTGGTCGTGGGCGTGGAGTTTCTGCAGGGAGAGGACGTGAGGATTCTGTGCCTGCAGGGAGAGGACGTGGGGATTCTGTGCCTGCTGCGGGCACCAGTGACTCAGCATCCCCCAGTTTTACCAGGGAACAGTCCTTTATGCGCAGCTTTGTAGGAGCTAGCCGTACCCCACTGCTGCGCGAGGACCAAATTGAAGCCGTTGTCGGATGGATGGCAGCTAACGCATCGACTTCAATTAGTTCCAGATCCTCTCAGGTCCTGAGCACTGAAGAGCACCCATCTGTCTCTTCACCACCTGCCAAATTGCCCAGGCAGTCAGAGAGCCCTGGACAGGAGCCATCTCTACTTCTGTTCTCTGAATCTCTTGGCTTGGAAAGAGGGGGCCAGCCAAGCAGAATTCGAGAATTTGAAGAAGAGGTAGTATGCAGTGATGCGCAACCGTTTTGTCTCTCTGAATCTGAAGAGGCGGGTGGGCCAGTGCCTATGGTCAGCAGCACACCTCAGTATGCATCTGATGATGAGACTCAGGTGCCACTTTCTGGTGCGTACTGTGCTGTCGAGACTACCCAGGAGAAGCAGTTGTTTGAAGAGGGTGGTGCAGATGATGAGGTCCTTGACCCATCATGGCGTGAGGGACAGGAAGGTGGTGGGAGCAGCTCTGAGGAAGAGATTCCCCGAACGGCCCAAAAAGGAGGGAGAGGGAGGGGGCAGACTTGGTTGCCTGTAGCCTCCACTTCAGCACCCATTAGGAGCATGGCTCTTCCAAAATCCAAAGCGGGCGCTCCCAAGACTTGCAGTGCCTGGTCCTTTTTTGACACAGTTGCAGATGACATTTGCTTTGTCAAATGCAAGCTGTGTAATCAGAAGGTGAAAAGAGGGAAAAGTGTCAGCAACCTCAATACCACAAATATGTGGAAACATGTGCGGACCAAGCACGTGGTGGAGTTACAAAAACACACTGAAGACCTAGGCCAACCTACAGCGCCACCTACCACCTCTTCAGCTCGTGTTGTAGCCTCTTCCTCCAGCTCACACACAGCTGGTTCGGCTTCCTCACAGGATCGCCATGGAAGAATCTCTGGCACTGTTGTACAGAGACACAGTGTAATTCCACCCACAGCACCACTTTCCCAGTCATCCTCACACTCCCAGGCCAGTCTACAGCCATCGTTAGCACAGGCATGGGAGAAAAGGCGCCCATACTCGGCAAACCACCCCCGAGCACAGGCTCTGAATGCTGGCATTGCTAAACTACTGGCCCTTGAAATGCTATCATTCAGGCTGGTGGAGACTGACACATTCCGTAACTTTATGGCATTGGCAGTCCCACAATACAACGTGCCCAGCCGCTTTTATTTCAGCAGGCAAGCCGTCCCTGCCTTGCAACATCATGTGGAGGGAAAAATTAAACATGCGCTACAAAACGCCGTCAGTAGCAAGGTCCACCCGACCACCGATGCGTGGACCAGTAAGCATGGACAGGGACGATACCTTTCCCTCACTGCCCATTGGGTAAATGTTGTGGAGCCGGGTACAAATCTTGAGAGTGGCGCTGTACGTGTTCTGCCAACTCCAAGGATTGCAGGAATCCAGTCTGTACACATTGACTCCTCCTCATACTCCAGTTCCTCTGAATCAGCGCTGCAGGAGCCGTCACGGTCTACCTCCACATCGACCCGTGAACGGTGGTTACCTGTTATGATGACCGATATGAGCACAGCCGTGGCCAAACGTCAACAGGCCGTATTAAAATTAATTTCTTTGGGGAATCGAAGCCACACAGCGCAGGAGCTCTGGAATGCCATCAAGCAGCAGAGCGACGTGTGGTTTGTGCCAGCGAATCTCCAGCCAGGCATGGTAGTGTGTGACAATGGCCGAAATCTGGTGGCAGCTCTGGGCCTAGGCAACCTCACTCACATCCCATGTCTGGCACATGTGCTCAACTTGGTTGTGCAGAGTTTTTTGAGGGACTATCCGGATCTTGATGCACTGCTTCACAAGGTCCGCATAGAGTGCGCTCACTTGCGGCGTTCCAGCAATGCAAGATCACGCATTGCAGCTCTGCAGCGCCGATTACGTCTTCCGGAACATCGCATCATATGTGACCTACCCACCAGGTGGAATTCAACGTTACATATGTTGAAGAGGTTGTGTGAGCAGCAGGCAGCAGTAATGGAGTACCAGCTGCAGCAGGCGCAAAGAAGTCGCAGTGCGCGCCGTTCACACTTCACCACCACTGAGTGGGCCTCTATGAAGGACATTTGCCACGTTTTGCGTGCCTTCGATTATTCCACGCGGATGACGAGTGCAGATGATGCACTAGTCAGCATGACTATCCCCCTTATCTGCCTGCTTGAAAAAACACTGCAAGCACTAAGGGATGAGGTTTTGGAAGAGGTGGAGGATGAGGAGTCACAAATGCCATCTGCTTCTCTACAGTCTGCGCAACGCGGTTCCTCACAAAGGCCTAGGCAGGGGACACATTGTGAGGAGGATGAGGAGGAGTCAATGGATGAGGAAGACATCTGTCCAGAGGAGGGAGGTACACAATGCTCTAGTAGTCAGTATCTAGAGCGAGGGTGGGGTGACGCAGAGCAGGCAGAGATCACGCCTCAAGCAGGGGACAGCGTTTCTTGGCCAGTTGGCAGTCTGCAGCACATGGTTGATTTCATGCTGCAGTGCCTGAGAAACTACCGCCGCATCGCCCACATTCTCAACAAGGCTGATTATTGGGTGTCCACCCTCCTAGATCCTCGCTACCGGGACAACTTACAAAGCCTCATAACACCGTTGAACCGGGAGCGTAAAATGCGGGAGTACCAAGACGCACTGGTGCATTCCATCATGTTCTCCATTCCAACCGAGAGCAGTGCTGCTAGTGCTTTACAAAGCAGCTCAGTGCGTCGAGGCAGTGGAGGAAGCTCTGCACAAAGAGGGAGCAGAAGCAGCGCCTCAGCACAAGGCAAGACCAGTATGGCCGAAATGTGGCAAAGTTTTGTGTCCCTGCCGCCACAAATGTCTACACCATCACAGACGGCTCCAGTCAGCAGGAGGCAACGTTTCCGTCAGATGGTGACAGACTACATGTCTTGCCCTCTTAGTGTACTCCCAGACGGCTCTTCTCCCTTCAAGTTTTGGGTCTGTAAGCTGGATACATGGTCAGAGCTTAGTCAGTATGCATTGGAGGTGCTAGCTTGCCCTGCTGCTAGTGTATTATCGGAATGCGTCTTTAGTGCCGCAGGTGGTGTACTAACAGACCGTCGCATGCGACTATCCTCCGATAATGTTGACCGGCTTACTTTTCTCAAAATGAACAAGGCCTGGATCTCTCATGAATTTGCCAGTCCTCTTCCAGAATAAATAATTGGTTGGCAACAGTATCCAGGTCTCCTGTTCTGTTCATGTTTCTACCACCTGAACTGTAATCCCTGAGCTCCAACACCGCCAGTTGGCGCTCGGAAGTGCCGTCTGCACAGTCAACACTTGCTGCCGTGTTATTGGGGTTCAGTAACGTCAGCTGTTCCCCTGCTGTGCGGACGGCAACTTCTCCTGCTCTGTCCACATTCTCACTACTACAGATTTTAAAGTTGCTCCAATTACACCTCTGGCTCCTCTGTTTTCAGTATTATCCCTGAGCTCCAACACCGCCAGTTGGCGCTCGGAAGTGCCGTCTGCACAGTCAACACTTGCTCCAGTGTTATTGGGGTTCAGTAAAGTCAGCTGATCCCCAGCTGTGTGTCCGGCAAATTCTCCTGCTTTGTCCACATCCACTGTACTACGGATTTAAAACCTCCTCCAAATACACCTCTGGCTCCTCCGTTTTTAGTATTTACCCTGGGCTCCAATACCGCTAGTTGCTGCTCAGAAGTGCCATCTGCACAGTCAACGCTTGCTCCAGTGTTATTGGGGTTCAGTAACGTCAGCTGATCCCCAGCTGTGTGTCCGGCAAATTCTCCTGCTTTGTCCACATCCACTGTACTACGGATTTAAAACCTCCTCCAAATACACCTCTGGCTCCTCCGTTTTTAGTATTTACCCTGGGCTCCAATAAAGCTAGTTGCTGCTCAGAAGTGCCGTCTGCACAGTCAACGCTTGCTCCAGTGTTATTGGGGTTCAGTAACGTCAGCTGATCCCCAGCTGTGTGTCCGGCAAATTCTCCTGCTTTGTCCACATCCACTGTACTACGGATTTAAAACCTCCTCAAAATACACCTCTGGCTCCTCCGTTTTTAGTATTTACCCTGGGCTCCAATACCGCTAGTTGCTGCTCAGAAGTGCCGTCTGCACAGTCAACGCTTGCTCCAGTGTTATTGGGGTTCAGTAACGTCAGCTGATCCCCAGCTGTGTGTCCGGCAAATTCTCCTGCTTTGTCCACATCCACTGTACTATGGATTTAAAACCTCCTCCAAATACACCTCTGGCTCCTCCGTTTTTAGTATTTACCCTGGGCTCCAATACCGCTAGTTGCTGCTCAGAAGTGCCGTCTGCACAGTCAACGCTTGCTCCAGTGTTATTGGGGTTCAGTAACGTCAGCTGATCCCCAGCTGTGTGTCCGGCAAATTCTCCTGCTTTGTCCACATCCACTGTACTACGGATTTAAAACTTGCTCCAATTACACCTCTGGCTCCACTCTGTTTTTAGTACTTACCCTGGGTTCCAGCACCGCCAGCTGGTTCTCGGTAGTTCCATTTGCTCTTGTACCTTCTACTACCCATCCGGGTTCCAGTACCGTCAGCTGGTTCTCGGCAGTGACTTTGGCACGGGTACTCCCTCCTGCCCAGCCTGGTTCCAGCACGCCAGCTGTTTCCGGGTAGTGTCAACGTCACTTTGCCTCCAATGCGTTGTCCTGTCGTGTTGCGGTCGGGTTAGCCGACTCTATGGTGCCTGCAGTTTAGGTGACTCCTATGTGGGCTGCGGGATCTGGCAATGAAGGCTGGTTCCATAGTGCCAATAGGACAAGCACCCCCTGTAGGACTGTGGGTTTTGGTAACTGCGGCCGGCTCGCGGCCTTGAACTTTTTTTTACATGGGTACCTTCTGCTATCCATCCGGGTTCCAGTACCGTCAGCTGGTTCTCGGCAGTGCCTTTGGATTAGGTGCCTCCTTCTTGGTATCCAAGTTCCACCAACGTCTGCTGGTCCTTGGTAGTGCTTTCTGGCACAGGTACCTCCTGCTTAGTAACAGAGTTCCAGTACCGTCAGCTGGTCTTCGGCAGTTCCATTGGCTCTTGTACCTTCTGCTACCCATCCGGGTTCCAGTACCGTCAGCTGGTCCTCGGTAGTTCCTCAGCTTTCTTGTACCTTCTGCTACATTTCCAAGTTCAAGCTTTTTGAAATGGTTCTTGGTAATCACTCTAGATCTCCCTGACGAGGACCCTGAAGACCAACCCTAAGAAGACGAGGACCCCGAAGAAGACGACCCTGAAGACGAGGACCCCGAAGATGACGACCCTGAAGACGAGGACCCTGAAGACCACCCCGAAGAAGATGAGGACCCTGAAGACCACCCCGAAGAAGACGAGGACCCCCGAAGACGACGACCCTGAAGACCACCCCGAAGAAGACCAAGAAGATGACCCTGAAGAAGTTGACTAAGAGGACAAAGAAGAGAAGACAAGCACCAAGATACAGAAGAACAAGAGACAGAAAACCAAGAAGCAGAAATACAAGAAGCTGCAGAACAAAAAGCGGAAGAACATTAAGCATAAGACTAAAAATCAGAGCAAAAGATAATATCTAAATTATAAGCAGAAGATGACTAAGCAGTGTATGGGGGTGAGTCCGTTTCTCCTCGTGGTGCCCCTGGAAAAGACCTGCTGCTGCAGGCCAAACTGAACGCGGACAAATCCTGTTGTAAATCTTTTGTGACGGGCAGAACGAAAGGTGTAATGTCCAACCTTTTATAGATAACTACAGGAATGCCTGCCACAAATAAGAATATGATGAAGAAGAAGAAGATGAAGAAGTAGAATATGAAGAATGTAAAAAAAAAGAATAATACGAAGAAGGTGAAGAAGAAGAAGATGAAGAAGGTGAAGAAGAAGTGGATGAAAAAGATGCTGAAGATGATGAAGGAGAAAGTGTGGGAGAAGTAAAAAAGAAGGTGAAGAGCATGGAAGTAGTGAAACATAAATATCTAACAAAATATAAAAATACTTAACAGTCAATATTTCCGTAACTCAGAACGTCTTAAAAAAAATATATTAATTCCTGCTATTCCATTTGATTGGGCTAAACCACTATGCCTTTATTGTCTCCCCCACCTCCCCCAATACATTCTACATTATTCTTAGTTGTTTTCCTTCATGTAGAATTAACCTACAAGGAAAGAAAGGGTTTATTTTCATTCCGATATTTCTGTCCCATTGACTTGCATTGGTTTCCAGTATCGGAATCGGCGATATCCGATACTTTTTCGGTATCGGTCCGATCCAATCCGATATTTCCCGATATCGGAAGGTATCGCTCAACACTAGTGATGACGTGTTTCTATGATACTTTTCCTCTGATTGTTCTACTCCTGGTTTGGGCTTACAAACACTGATGTAAAATACTGACCAAATACTGAATGTGCACACTTAGCTTTTTTTTACAGCATAAATTGAGGAGAGTCTCTCCAAAACCTTCTCAAATACTTGGCATTTCTGCTCTAAAACTCCTAAAAAACAACATACCTTTACAGTTTTCTTTTAAAATTTTTTTAAAACCTTTGTCTTCCCGCTCCAATTTGTTTAAAGAAAAAATGTCCTCCAGGTTCAATGATAAGTTTTCGCCACTGCTGCTGACGTGTTATTGTCTGCAGCGCTGATATCATGTGAACAGCATGGCAGCCAATCAGTGAGCTCGGTGTCTCTGAACAGCTCGTATTGTCAACCTGGGTACAGCGGCTAAGCTCCGTTACCGGTTGTATCCTTGTCGACATAACGTCAGCATTGTAGACAGTGACAGACTCTGAAAGCAGTGATTGAGACTTCATGCTAGACCCAGGGAGTGAGAGGAATGGAGAGTTTCTTCATTTAAAACAGTATTTCCCAAATCCAGTCCTCACAGCCCCCCAACAGATCATGTTTTCAGGATTTCCTTACTATTGCACACGTGAGAGAACCTGTTGCAATTTCTGTTGCCTTGATAATAACTCCATCACCTGTGCAATTCTAATAAAATCCTGAAAACATGACATGATCTGTTGGGGGCCATGAGGCCTGGATTTTGGGAAACACCAATTTGAAACAAACTGAAGGTGGGGCATAGGTTTTCTGAAACTGGAAAACCTTATTAAACAGTCATTCATATGGTCTATAAGGAAATCAACAAAAAGCATACCTTATCTGTGTCTGGCCACTTTGCATCAAAAGGGAGGCCCATGATGAGTGGTCCTTCAGATGTATGGATCGGCTTCTATCTTTATTATTCCCTTACAGAGGCAGATTGCAATTCCCAATACCCTAACCTCAGTTGCCACCTCTTTGTAAGGGGGCCCTCCGAACTGAAGTCTGGCCCTTAACGTCCCTACCATGCTTCTATTGCATAGTATGCCATCCTAACATGGATTGTTTCTGTCGCCGTGATGGACTCATCGGGGAACTTATAACAAAATAAAAGGGAACACAGGGTCAGAAGGACAAATCGGCTATGGGCACAAAATTGGTATCCTCTTATGGTCAAACAGTTTTCTACTGCTTGTAAATCTTGGGTGACCATTTCCACAAAACACATCGCTGTGGGAAAGGTTTCCCTGTGGTAGCATCTTGGTACTTTTCAACTTTCAATCTGTGTTCGCTTTCATGAGGTCATACAATAATCAATAAATAACCTGGCACTCAATTGACATGAGTTTTTTTAAATGAATATTTAATAATCAAATGTAGTACAACAAGCAGACGTTTCGGTCACAAGGACCTTCATCGGTGTACAGATATAAAGTGATAATAGGAGTAAGGCTGAGGCCGGGTTTGGCACAGAGCACTGGGAGGTGTGGAGTCCAGATGCAGCCGTATAGGAGATAGAACGCGGTATCCACCGTTAGATCAGGTCAGACTCATACAATAGTCTAACATCATGTAGGATATGTCTTGGGAGTCCAAGTTTCAAGTTCTGTGTTTGAACTCTTAAGGTTTGCACAGTTTGCGAATGGTTTGAGGTCTTTCACACAGTTACATTAAATCTCGTGGTTGGTACAAATTAAAGTCCTTTGCATGGGATTCCCATTTCTGCTTCAGTGAGTAAAAAAAGAGATTTAGGACTTGTGACTCTCTGTTGGGTTGATTTATGTGAGAGTGGGTGGGTGATGGTTCCTCAAAGGATAGGCTGGTGTTTCTTCAAATAAATGGACCTCTCACCCTCACTGCTGGTTTGTTCTTATAGGTGAACTTACAATCTCTCAAAAACAGGCTGTTTTATAGGCTTAGTTTTCGCTTTCTTTTTACTCTAGTAAAACAGATCACCCACCAAACATTTCCTTTTGGGAAAATAATGAAGAATTGTTTTTTTTTATAACTTTTTTTATGATGTTCACTCACATTTTAGTGCGGTTATTCATCTTAAGAAAATAATTGTGTACCTTGCCTTATACAAGGAGCACTGTGTACATGGCACATTTACAGATTAACATGCCTATGTCTGTCCTCATATACATTATCATAGTCTTCAAAACAAATTTTCTTGAGAGTCTAGTTGACTGGCACCTAACTAGAAATAAGAGGCGTGAGTGAAAACAAAATAGCAATTCAGCACTAGTACTGTAAAAATAAGATTAGTTGCTTCCAGTAAGAGTTGGATCGAAGCCCTGCTTATTTTTCATAGAGGCAGTTTTTCAGCTGTCTTGGCTGCTAAACTCCCAGCAGGTAGAGAAGCACACAGGCGGCTCTATATTACATTCTTAGATGTGAAGTCGCACAGAGATCAGTAAACAGGCTTTGAGGAATGTAAAAGACACATCTTGTGTCATACCAAGTTGCAGAAAGTATATGTACTAAATAAAGGGTTTTTCTGGGACCAATTATGTATATGATATATATATACACATATATATCTATATATATCATATACATAGATACATACATATATATACACACACACACATACAGTCATGGCCAAAAGTATTGAGAATGAGACAAATAGTAATTTTTCCAGTTTACTGCTTCATTTTTTGTAATGGCAATTTGCATATACTCCTGAATGTCAAAGAGTGATCAGCTTAACAGCAATTACTGTACTTGCAAAGTCAATATTTGCCCAGAAAATGAACTTTAACCCCCAAAACACATTTCAACATCATTGCAGTCCTGCCTTAAAAGGAGCAGCTAACATCGTTTTAGTGATTGATCCATTAACACAGGTGTGGGTGTTGATGAGGACAGGGCTGGCGATCAGTCATGATTAAGTAAGAATGACATCACTGGACACTTTAAAAGGAGGCTGGTTCTTGGTATTATTGTTTCTCTTCAGTTAACCATGGTTATCTCTAAAGAAACACGTGCAGCCATCATTGCACTGCACAAAAATGGCCTAACAGGGAAGAGTATCGCAGCTACAAAGATTGCACCTCAGTCAACAATCTATCGCATCATCAAGAACTTCAAGGAGAGAGCTTCCATTGTTGTCAAAAAGGCTCCAGGACGCCCAAGAAAGACCAGCAAGCGCCAGGACCGTATCTTAAAACTGTTTCAGCTGCGGGATCGGACTACCAGCAGTGCCGAGCTTGCTCAGGAATGGCAGCAGGCTGGTGTGAGTGCTTCTGCACGCACTGTGAGGCGGAGACTCTTTGAGCAAGGGCTGGTTTCAAGGAGGGCAGCAAAGAAGCCACTTCACTCCAGAAAAAACATCAGGGACCGACTGATATTCTGCAAAAGGTACAGGGAGTGGACTGCTGAGGACTGGGGCAAAGTCATTTTCTCTGATGAATCCCCTTTTCGATTGTTTGGGACATCTGGAAAACAGCTTATTCGGAGAAGAAGAGGTGAGCGCTACCACGAGTCTTGTCTCATGTCAACTGTAAAGCATCCTGAAACCATTCATGTGTGGGGTTGCTTCTCGGCCAAGGGAATCGGCTCACTCACAGTCTTGCCTAAAAACACAGCCATGAATAAAGAATGGTACCAGAATGTCCTCCAAGAGCAACTTCTCCCAACCGTCCAAGAGCAGTTTGGCGCCCAACAATGCCTTTTCCAGCATGATGGAGCACCTTGCCATAAAGCAAAGGTGATAACTAAATGGCTCATGGAACAAAACAGAGATTTTGGGTCCATGGCCTGGAAAGTCCCCAGATCTTATTCCCATTGAGAACTTGTGGTCAATCATCAAGAGATGGGTGGACAAACAAAAACCAACAAATTCTGGCAAAATGCAAACATTGATTATGCAAGAATGGACTGCTACCAGTCAGGATTTGGTCCAAAAGTTGATTGAGAGCATGCCAGGGAGAATTATAGAGGTCTTGAAGAAGAAGTGGCAACACTGCAAATATTGACTTGCTGCATTAACTCATTCTGTCAATATAACCTATTGGTACTCATAATATGATTGTAATTATATTTCTGTATGTGATATAAACATCAGACAAACACTAATAAAAACCAGAGGCCAGCAGATCATGTGAAAATATAATTTTGGTGTCATTCTCAAAACTTTTGGCCATGACTGTATATATACACACATACATACACACTGCTGCATCTGTTATGATGCTTACTTTTTCACTGTAGCAGAATGCGCTAACACATTTATTTCACTTAGCTTGGCGCTTTAAAAAAAATCCACAAAACAAAGCTTGTATAGATCTTAATTTCATTCTATACATGCTACACTAAATGGACAAAAGTATTGGGACACCTACATTATTCACCTACAGGAACTTTTATGCTGCCCCATTCTAAATCCATAGGCATTAATATAGAGTAGGTCCTCCCTTGGAGGCTAAACAACTTCCACTGTCCTGGGAAGGATTTCTACAAAATTTTAGAGCGTGTCTGTGGGAATTTAAGCCCCTTTATCAAAAAGAGCATTTGGGAGGTTAGACACTGATGTTGGGTGAGAGAATCTGGCTCTCAATCTCTGTTCATCCCAAAAGGTGTTTAATGCGGTAAAAGTCAAGGCTCTGTATATGACGGTCAAGTTCTTCTACACCAAACTCCCCTAACCATGCCTTTATGGACTTTAGCTTTGTGCATTGCGTATAGTCATGGGGACCTTCCCCAAACTGTTTCCAGAATGTTGGATGCATACAATTTTCCAACATCTCAGTATGCTGAATGTGACAATACAGTGTAAAATCTTAATTATGCTAGACATACTTTCTGATGGCAAGAGCAGTATACCTTTATTTTTATGTTGACTTTTTAACCTGTGTTCTTCCTTAGTTGATTAACAGACCAGTATTAGTATAACCCTGAATGTTGAATTCTATTCGTTTCGAAACCATCATGTTTACTATGCTAATGACAAATTGTACTAAAAGTCAGCTAGATGTTTATTTACAATAGCCCCTGTGATTCCAACTACACTGCTCAAAAAAATAAAGGGGACACTCAAATAACACATCCTAGATCTGAATGAATGAAATATTCTCATTGAATACATTGTTCTGTACAAAGCTGAATGTGCTGACCACAAAATCCACAAAAATTATCAATGGAAATCAAATTTATTAACCAATGGAGCCTGGATTTGGAGTCACCCTCAAAATTAAAGTGGAAAAACACACTACAGGCTGATCCAACTTTGATGTAATGTCCTTAAAACAAGTCAAAATGAGGCTCAGTATTGTGTGTGGCCTCCACGTGCCTGTATGACCTCCCTATAATGCCTGGGCATGCTCCCGATGAGGTTGCGGATGGTCTCCTGTGGGATCTCTTCCGAGACCTGGACTAAAGCATCCGCCAACTCCAGGACAGTCTGTGGTGCAACGTGACGTTAGTGGACACATGCGCCAGTGGGGACTTTGCCAATCCTGGTGTTCTGTGGCAAATGCCAAGCGTCCTGCACGGTGTTGGGCTTTGAGTGCAACCCCCATCTGTGGACGTCGGGCCCTCATACCACCCTCATGGAGTCGCTTTCTAACCGTCTGTGTAGACACATGCAGATTTGTGGCCTGCTGGAAGTCATTTTGCAGGGCTCTGGCTGTGCTCCTCCTTGCACAAAGGTGGAGGTAGCGGTTCTGCTGCTGGGTTGTTGCCCTCCTATGGCCCCCTCCACGTCTCCTGGTGTACTTGCCTGTCTCCTGGTAGCGCCTCCAGCCTCTGGATACTACGCTGACAGACACAGCAAACCTTCTTGCCACAGCTTGCATTGATGTGCCATCCTGGATGAGCTGCACTACCTGAGCAACTTCTGTGGGATGTAGAGTCCGTCTCATGCTACCACGAGTGTGAAAGCACAACCAACATTCAAAAGTGACCAAAACATCAGCCAGAAAGAATTGGTACTGAGATGTGGTCTGTGGTCCCCACCAGCAAAACCACTCCTTTATTGTGTGTCTTAATAATTGCCAAGAATTTCCATCTATTGTCTATTCCATTTGCACTACAGCATGTGAAATTGATTGTCAATCAGTGTTGCTTCCTAAGTGGACAGTTTGATTTCACAAAAGTTTGATTTACTTGGAGTTATATTCTGTTGTTTAAGTGTTCCCTTTATTTTTTTGAGCAGTGTATGTAAATTTATTAGCTCAAACAATGAGACCTGGTGAGCCATGTACCTTTACCTCTTACCTGTGACTGATGACCTTACACAGATGTATATATAAACAGGGATGTCTGTAGTGCTGCAAGCAGAATCAAGGAGCATCAGAAAGATTTTACAAGGAGAATGAGAGACATCCTTCAGGAAAGAGATGGATAGTATGGCATCAAAAGAGGCACAGATTTGGATTTTACAGGATTCTAGCCTAAGGGTATTGTCCCTGACTGGAAAGATTCGTATCTGCTCCATTGATCATCAGAGAGAGATGGATACATTTTGGGGAGACCAGGGTGGGACGAGGAAGTCACCTGGCCCCATGGATATGTTGTTTAGGGTTGCCAAAAGGGTCCCACCGGTCGCCTGGAACTCGTGGAGACATTCGGAGAAGCCAGATTGGGACCCGCCGGTCATCTGGCTCCATGGAAACTCTAGGAGAGGTCAGGTTGGGACCCTCGGGTCTCCTGGCCTTGTACCTCGATTGACTGCTAGCTTTTTAATCTTGCCGCTATCTTCTCTCTGTGGGGGCCCGTCAGAAGCAGGGGGCCACTGGAAGTCCCAAAGTCGCAGCTGTTCTATCCCAGGTGGTCGGAAGGGTGAGACTGTGTAATGTTGTTTCAACTTGGGTATGTGATGGGACTATTCTATGTGTTTGTTCGCTTTGTGGTTCAATAAAGTATTGCCAAAATGTTTTACCCGCAACCTGTGTTGTCTGAGTAGTGTTATGCCCACGGAAGATCCCGGGTCTTCACACTGAAGTATTACAATTTCCCTTCATGAGAACCAAGAAACCTAAGGCATAAACCCATAGAATTATCCCTCCTCCACTACACTTTACAGTTGGCACAATGTAGTCAGGTAGTTTAATTCACCTGGTACAATGCAAAACCCTGAATTATCCATCAGACTGTCAGCTAGACAAGCATGATCTTTAACTTCATAGAAGACATTTTACACTACTCCTTCCGACACTTAATGTGCTTGGTAATGTAAGGCTTTCATACAGCTGATGAGCCATGGAAACCCAAGCCATGAAACTCTGAGGCCAGTTTTTTGTTCTGATGTTAATGTCAGAGCAGGTTTGGAGCTCTGCAGTTATTCAGTCAGCACTTTTATGCACCTCAGCACTTAGTGACTCTGCTCTAAAATTCATTAGCAAATAATCCTAACACTAACATTACCAGGACTGTGGAGTCAGAGTCGGTATAAATGGACCAACTCCGACTCCTAAAATATGTAATAAATTGGGTACAGTAGTTCAATGTAGGTTGTGGGGAATATTTTTTCATAAGAATTTGGGAAAGTAATGAAATGTCCTATAAATGTCTGTCCTATTCCTGATCTAAGGGTCTAGACTTTTAGCTGAGATTAATCTGTGCTACAGTAAATTTATCACTTAAACATGAGCCATGTACAAGGGAGTCTGAGTTGGTGTCATGGAAATTGAGGAGTCGGAGGTTTGGCTTACCAACTCCACAGCCCTGAACATTACTGTAGTGAACTGCAGCTTATTCCACTTTCTAATATCAATAATGTAACAAACTTACAGATGTAGCAACGTTTACCTTAACACAAATAAGGCAGCACTGTGACATCATTGGCAAAAAAAGTGTTATTTGTTACCTAGCCTGACATTGGTAAACAGCTTTGGCAATATTAAATTATCGTATTCCTCTTAAATGAGATAACTTGTCACATGTCATCAAGATGGTGTGTTATTGGTAAAGTTCAATTGACTACATCTGCAACTTTAAAGGGACTCACTATGAAGTGTCATTCTGGGCTGACAAAATGCAGGAGCTCGTGGCATCATGGTGGGGCTTATTATTGAAATCACCTTTCCACCTGCTTTACTTCCATCTATCTCCTCCCTTATTTTTCTCTATGAAACCAGTGCTATCAATCAAATAAGGAGGGAGGGTGAAGATTTAGGGAAAACAAGCAGGTGTATTTAAATGACTGGCCCCGCCATGGAGCATCGCGTGGCGGGACTTAGTTTGAACAGTCATTCTGTACGGACAGGGAAAAATCAGACCACTAGTATCACCTAACTTCTGAGCTGGGAATGATTTATGATGTATATTAAAACAAAATAACACTCAAAAAAGAAGAACCAGAGATAGAGCACTAAAAGGGAAGGCCCAGTATACAGGGCCCCGGTCTGAATGCCCCTAACTAAAGCCTGGGATTACCCTGTCTGTCTGCGGAAGTTGGCACCTTATTGTAGATGATCTGGCGCCCTCAACGAAGACTAACTCTAAGTGACCCTAATAAACCCCATCACTAAAACTTGACACCAACAAACCATGAAAAGTAAATCCTATAAAAATGGTTAAAAACTGTATAAAAAAAAATTAGGCTAATGCAATGCCGCTAGGCAAAAGTTTACAAAACTGAACATGAGGTTCTTATTTAAAATTCTGACCAGACTGTATGAAAGCCACTGCAACGTCACAGCGAACCTCAGTGGGCCCTAACTTTCTATAGCCTTAACCCCTTAATGCAATGTCTATTTTTTCTTCCCCTTCTTCCAAGAGCCATACATTTTTTTTCTGTCTACTTAGCTGTATTAGGGATTGTTTTTTGTGAGACAAATTGTACTTTTGAATGGCACTATTCATTTTATCATGTGATGTGCTGGAAAGCGGAAAAAAATTCCCAGCGAGTTGAAATTGCAAAAACAAAAGTGCAATTTCACAATTGTTTTATGGGTTTTTTATTCACAATGTTCACTATATGGTAAAACTAACCTGGCAATATGATTCTTCAGGTCCGTATATTACGCAGATTCCAAACATGTATTGTTTTTGAAGTGGAGAAAAAAAATTCGGAAAGTAGCAAAAAAAAAAAAAACCCTCCAACCAGTTTTCACGTGTTGCCATTTTCCGAGACTCGTAACGTTTTCATTTTTCAGGATATGGATTGTGTGAGGTTATTTTTTGTCTCCTCAGCAGATCTTTTTACGTATATCATTTTGGAGAAGATATGTTTTGATTACCTTTATTGCATAAGTGTTTCAAAAACCCCAGAATAAGACGTGGTTAGAACACAATGTGATGACTAAAAAGGTACAATACTTTATTTGAATATTTAAAAAAAAAAAAAAGACACATATAGTATAAATTTCATATATTTAACAGACATAATATGGGCAGATGAGGCAACAGAGGGTAGATAGAGACATAGTTGGTATCAAATATACACTGGACCTATAATAGGTCGTATAGTCCAACCCATATAATCCATTGATCACAACAAAAGTGTGCAGGAAAAGTTATAGTAACATAGATCATGTGACCTGTATCAGGTCAGATGTAAACAGTCATCAAAATCCTGCAACACACAGAAAATGCAAGTATCACATGGATAAGGTTAAATAAGACATACTTAGTAGAGGTAAAAAGGATAACCAACAGTGCCAGGGGAAGCCCCGACACGTGTTTCCGTACTTCCTCAGGGGGCAGTGGTGGGGTGTGTGTGGATATAGGGCCTCATATATGTGAGCCCTATAGAGAGCAGGTAGGTACTGACCAATAGCGCCGCACAGCAGCGGACATTGGTGACAGCGGCGCGGTCTCAGGCGGCGCCCAGGAAGAGGGGAACTCCCCCATTGACGTCACATGTTCCGGGACGCTGCCCATCCGAGACCGCGTCACAGTCACATGACCGCGGCATCCTGCGCATGCGCACAAGGTCAGCCCATAGATACCAGTCATGGACATATAGAGGATAGATATGGAGCAAAACAAGAACTACCCCACACACAAAAAGAAACAAATATCATATACATTCGCAATGTGACCATGTCACCCCGCTCACAATGTACATGTGACATGGTCACATTGCGAATACAGGATACATGATCTATGTTACTATAACTTTTCCTGCACACTTTTGTTGTGATCAATGGATTATATGGGTTGAACTATACGACCTATTATAGGTCCAGTGTAAATTTGATACCAACTGTGTCTCTATCTACCCTCTGTTGCCTCATCTGCCCATGTTATGTCTGCTAAATATATGAAATTTATTCTATATGTGTCTTTTTTTTAAATATTCAAATAAAGTATTGTACCTTTTGTCATCACATTGTGTTCTAACCACGTCTTATTCTGGGGTTTTTGAAACACTTATGGTCCTCCTTTTGCTAATCTAATGTTTAGTGGTATGCCCCTCATTACTTATGAGGTCCTGTTTTTCATTGTTACCTTGTTGTGCAATATTTTTACTGCGTTGGATTGTCTGTTTGCAATTATGAATTATCCAGAAGTATTTATCATCTATCACATACTGGTGTGTGGAGCAGAGTAGCCCAGTATTTTTAGGGTATAACCTGTGTATTTATTTTTTTCACATATCATCCTCTATTGCCCACCCGTGAGTCTGTGCTGAATGTTACACTCTCTATTGAAAGGAGATTTTTACTTATTGTATTCATAGGCAAGTTTTATAAGATTTTCACGTCATGGTGTATTGGTGTCAAGTTTTAGTGAAAGGCTTTACTAGGGTCATTTAGGGTTGGTCTTTGTTGATCGTGGGCTCCATATCGTCTACAATAGGGTGCCAACCTCCGCGGACAGGCAGGGCTTCCAGGCTATAGTTAGTGTATCTGGACTTTCCCTTTAGAGCTCCATCTCTGGTTCTTCTTTTTTGTGTATTATTTTGTTTTAATATACATTTAATAAAGATATCTTTTTAGGTTTTTTTTCTAGTTGGTTTAATTACGGCCCCTTACTGTTGCACATTTTGGTTGTTCTCTAATGATTTATGATGGTATTGCAGACCTATGTTAAAGGTTAGTTTTTTATTACTCCATATATAGCTTTAGAGAATTTCTGAGAATTCTGCTCCCAGACTGTAGTAAGTTCACTAGTATTGGTAACACTTCATTTAGCAGCAAGTGAGGGAAATACTTAGCATAGTGACTTGACTAATGTCAAAGCAGTGAGCTCTGTATAAGGAACTTTTTTTTTAAGCAGCAAAAGTATAAAAGAGAACCTGTCATCTCCAGAAACCGGAGGATATACTGTATTGGTAAACTGCAGGCAAATAACATGTAAATCATACCTGGCTGGCTTACTGGAATAGCAGCTAAAGGGAGAAAATTATGTTTTAGTCTCCTTGTAGCTGCCAGCTTCCAGGCTTTAGAGTGGTGCAGGAGGCTGTTGCATTCCTCTCTCAATATACTATGAGGGCATCTCTAGTCACTCCCTGGCACTTAGAATGACAGTCTGCCAGTTAATGTTCAGGTATGCAATTAGTGTGCTCACTGTGTAATAAGTGATGACCGACTACTCCCTGCAGTTCCCCGATGACTGGACGTGAGCAGTTGGAGGGAGCCACTGCTCCAGTAATCCTGCCAGACCAGCATAATTTAATGCTATTACCTGCACATTACAGCTATATCTGCAGGTAATTAGCTTTCAAATATGGTTGATTGTGTGTAAATGATAGGTTTAGAAATATTAAAGTTTTAAGGGGGTGAGAAAGGCCAATTCAAACATCAATATAAAAAGAAAATCCCTTCTACAACATACGGCGGTAGATAGTGACCAAAATAGTGATCCAAGTAACTTAGATTCTCCAAATTCAGTCTTATTGCCATTTTCCACTAGCCCTTTGATTTTGAGGAGATTAAGCGCAAGAAGGCAGACATCTATGAGGGGGACCATTCATTAGACGCCTGCACCATTCCTCAATCTACTACAAAACACACATTTTGGAAATTAAGAACAATGTATGAAACTCAATATTGCAAGGCAAAAACAAAAACATTCTTACAGCACTTTAGACCAAAGAATCCCTAGAGACGCACATGCTGCCTGCAACAGAGCAGCAGAGAGGAATGGGGATTGCACCACTAAGGCCTGTAGATTGTCAGCAGTACTGTGAAGGTGGTAAGCTCCAGGACGGGTCCTCTAGATTAGACTATACTGTCGGGTGGTGAGGGGCATCTAAGTGATTATACTACTGTACTGCTCTAGATGTGATGTTATTTAACTATTGGGGGTTCTGCATGCGATTACTCTCTTGGGGGCTTGAAGTAAATATATTATGGAAGTCCTCTGGATGCGATTATACTACAAGGAGGGGGTATGCATGTGTATAGTAGGCTATGGCACAGTGTATATTAAGCGGTTGCCATTCTGCAACTGCTGACATCACTGGACTCGTGTTCAGCTCCGTGTGCTCGTATGTTTTGTAGAAGGTTGCAGGATTTAGCTGCCATTCAAATGAGTTCATCAGTAAAACAAAAAACCCCAAAAAGGACTAGTGCATTTTGGAAACCTTTTTTGTAGAATATAATTCACGTTCTCTTGCATATTGACCAACAATGGTCAGTATGCAGTCACAATAATGGGAAAATATGTTCATCCAAAATACGTACACTTACTAAACATCTGTAGTCTTTGAGTTGTAAGAGGCCAAAAAGGGGTCAGAAGCAGAATAGAGATACAAGGCAATGAAAACAGTCAGCTCTTTTCTTTATTGTAGAACTAATTCTAATGTATTTAGATTGGCGCCTATAGGAGCCATTGGCTCCGAAACAAACATTTGGTAGCCAAATAAAAATTTGCAGTCTGGAGCACAGATAATAGAACTGAAATATAGTTTTTTCTAATCAAAAAGGATAAATAGAAATTTACAATTTGAAAAGAGGAGGAACAAAGGGAGTGTGTATAAAATATAATTTTTTATTAAATACTGGTTAAAAACATTCCAAATAACCAGGACAGGCAAAATAGCAACAAGCAAAAACCCTGGGGTATGGAAAACACATCCAACATGCAAGTATAGAAGGTATTATATTACGACTGATAGAACAGATTGTATACATGTCAAGATTCCACCTGTCAGTCGTAATATATACCTTCTATACTTGCATGTTGGATGTGTTTTCCCTAACCCAGGGTTTTTGCTTGTTGCTATTTTGCCTGTCCTGGTTATTTGTAAGAATGTTTTTAACCAGTGTGTAATAAAAATTTATATTATATACACACTCCCTTTGCTCCTCCTCTTTTCAAGACTTCATTTAAGAGTGTTCTAGATTTCTTTACATGCATGAATGATCTATGATGATCTAGTTATTTGTACCTCAATATGCCTATGGGACTTGTATTTCAAAGAAATTTACAATGCAGTCACTTGAAGACTCACAAAAGTAGAGCTTTAAGTCGATAGCTGAACTGAATAAAAACAGCAATTTTATGGACTAGGAAAGAGTAGAGAATAGAAAATCCAATAACGAACTGCAACACTCATTATCCTTGTAAAGCGCATAAATTCGAGAAGCAATCAACAATTCTGGAAGGAACAATCAATAATCCCATTATAGAGTATTGTCCAGTTAAAGCATTGCACTCACAGTGGTGTCTGTCCCTTCTAGGCCGTATAGATCATTTTTTTTAATGACAGAATTTTACAAATGCTACAGAAGGATAGACATGTAGCTGCCAGTCGTTTTTGAGAAGACAGATCAGAATGGAACAAAAGTACAGAATATAAAGTAACACTACGAAAAGTCTAACGAGACAACGATGACAAAGGTCTAAGTAGCTGCACATAAAAAAACACAGTGGTAATAAATGTAGTGTACATTTTTTTGTATTATTGTGCCTAAATAAACTTTATATTCAATACTAATAAAAACGGTTTAATCTGGAAAATCTTTTAAGAAACAAGAGATTAAACATGTTATAATGACATTAAAACACAACAAACCAAAAGGCGGTATATATATATATATATATATATATATAGGTGTCCCTTTTTGTGCGTTTTGCTATAGACTGCCTGCTATAACCCAAGCGCTGCGTTTTAACCGAAAATAACAAAAAATACTGCAAAAACCTCTGCTAAAAGTTATATGTGAAACTGGTCTAAATGCGCACATCACACACTTCAGCGATGAAAAAACAAACATTTGAGGGGCTTCATCTAAACAAGAATAGAAGCGTTGACCTTCGTGTTATATATAAAGATGGCATGTTTTTCCAAAGAGCATCTGAAAAATGCGACAGAAGGAGTCGACAGGTCTACTATGGGCTACACAAGTTTTTACATGTGGTTTAGATTTCTATACCAGAATACACACGTCACATAACAACTGCTAAAATAGAGGGCTTTGATGAAAGCTAATAAGGATAGAATGAGGCAGGGGTGCACACAATCTGATAATCATTTTTTATTAATTTGTGTTGTGCATCATTAACATTTTCATGCATGTTTTACAGTTCTCAAAGAGACCTACATATTGTTAATCTGGTCCTTCTTGCCTTTCCATTACAGTCTAACACATAGGAAAACAATTGTCATCTACTTAATGGGACTTGGCTTGGTTGTGGAGGGTCTTGCTGTTGAGAGCACTTGTGATCAGCCCATCATCACAGCAGGGAAGACCTGATCAGAGGACACTGATCTATTCACATAACATAAAAAGTCCCCATTGAATTATAAGAACTTCCATATCTCACAAAAATGAGTGAATATAAGATTTTAGTGTTACTGATGCAAGAACACATCCAGGGTACGCCAGATGCTCTCTCCGCAAACGTTACCGCCAACAACCAAATGGCTTCTGCTTTCTTTTTCTAGTATTTACATAGTTGTAATTTAGTGTTGGTATTCTGGCATGAAGAGGAGGAATAACACCATTTGTAACCAGCGATTATTGTCAGTACAACCTGAGGAAGGTCACTGAAAACTGGGAGAGTGACCAGCTTAAATGAAGAAAGGCACAAAAGCTGCAATGCAACCAGCCATGCAGAAAACCACCGCAAAGGAAGCGGTTCACCAAAGAGTTGTGCAGATATCTTTACTGCTTAAAAATAGACAGTAAACTATTTTGCACCATAATAAAATACCTGGCATAAAAAGCTTTGAAAAGTTTCACAATTTTTGCACAACTCGGTGTTGCACAAAAATTTAGTGGCTTTTGGTGTTTCCAAGCAAGTTTTGTCCTTCACCAAAATGGGTGGAGCTGGGACAACGCTACAACTCGTCTAAGTCAGTCCTTATGCCAAAAGTCTCACTTATATTTCTGGCACGATGCATGTCACTTTTCAGATGCTACTGATTCATTAAGAGGCATGTGCGTGCACGTCTTAATAAATAAAAAGCATTTTACTCCACCAAACCCCCTCATCAAGACTGGCATGAAAATCGCCATTATTAATGAATCAGGGGCCTCAGGGCACAGTGCAATGCTGGATATAGCAATAAATGGGGGATAGACAAAAGATTGACCAACAAAGTGTTAAAGGAACAATAAATGATAAAAGAAAAGAGACAGTGATTATCTGTAGGTTTTAGAAGCCTGTAAAACATTCAACCAGGCTGACAGGCAGCTACGGGGCCGGTGTAGGTACAGGAACGGGGTTCGCTTGTTGCTTGCAGTCTGCGGCAGACTGAACAGTGCAGTTTTTCTATAGCCAAAATTATAGGTAGCCAAACATCTTAGGTAATTGTGGACTGAACACCCTTTCTCTTCAGATCCAACAAAAGAGAAGCAAAGCTTTCATCTGCTCTCTATGAGCGCCTCTCCAGCAAGAAGAGTGCGAACTGGACCTTACAACTCGATACAGGTTTGCGAAAATATTACATAGTTACATCTATGGAGGAGAATGAGCAGAACACTGGACGCATATAAAGAATAGTACAAGTTATAACAAGATTTTAATGTAGTCAAACATTTAGATTTATTCGATCTCGTAAAACATGGTGTTCACATTGACGCTGAAATAAAGAGAATGTCGCATAGAGAAGAATATGCTGCATGTTTTCTGCAGCAACGTCGTATTTAAATACAATAGCATGTGTAAATCTGTTAGCAAAAACTTCAAGACATCATGACATAATCTAAGGTTAGTTCAGAGAAAACAGATTACTTCCCATTAGAAATGGCACAAGTCCAAGATTTGAGAGCCAAGCGTGTGAGGTCATACAACTACAAGGTATAAGACCCTGCAGGCGTAGCTGGAAAATCATCATACGTCGTTCAACAGTCGAGGGAAAAGTCACCATTATACCGCTGTGAGCGATTACGGTTTAGAAAGAGTACAAATTCTCATAGATATAATCAGGGCCAGACATATCATTGGTGCAACCGCACACAGGTCCAAGAGGTAAGGGGCCAACGTCTACCCCCAAATCTGTCAACTACTGGACTACAAAGGGCCCAGATACTGTTCTTGCACAGGGGCCCTTTCTGTCTGTGTCCATCACAGAATACAATAATTCTTCTATTCAGAACATAAGCAGCTTAAAAAGTGAATATGGCAGCATGAATAAGAGCCTAGCTGGGCTACAGCTTTGGTGTATGTTTTACTCTAAAGCACTGCAGAGTTTCACAGAAATCATTTTTTTTAAAGGCCACCCGAGTACCACAAATCATAAATGATAAGCCCAAATGGCAGCTTCTCTCTGCCTTGCTCCTTACAAACATACATAGCGAGAAATGGGGCAGGCAGAAGCAACCAAGATCTGCCTCTTGGACTTATCATCCGAGACGCATGGTCCCCAGCTGGCTGAAACAAGCATGCTTTCCCTGAGATGCCGAAGCATTGCAGAGTAAAGACCCCGTCACACTAAGCGAGATTGCTAGCGAGATTGCTGCAGAGTCACAAGTTTTGTGACGCAACAGCGACCTCAGCAGCGATCTCGCTACGTTTGACACTTAGCAGAGACCAGGCCCCTGCTGTGAGATCGCTGGTCGTGTCGGAATGGTCTGGACATTTCTTTGATCGTTGAGGTCCCGCTGGGTAGCATGCATCGGTGTGTTTGACACCTTACCAACGACCTTGTTAACGACTCAGACACAGAAACACATAGGCGTGCATCGTTATACAGATCGTTACGGGTCGCCGCATCGTTGCTGCGTCGTTGAGAAGATCTGACTGTTTGACATCTCACCAGCGACCACACAGCAACGATCCCTGTTAGGTCGTATCGTTGTCGGGATCGCTGTAGCGTCGCTTAGTGTGACGGGGCCTTAACACATACACAGGGGCAATTAGTGTCCGACTCATGCTGCCTGTGGTTAGGTCAGCATAAGTCTGCTGACAGGTTTCCTTTAAAGAATACAGCAAACTTTCACTCTCTAAGTCTACACTGTGTTCCAAATTATTATGCAAATAATATTTTCTCAGATTTTCCCAAATTACCTATATGAATTGCAGTCATTGTAATTTTCCAGTCAAATAACTATTAGAGTACAATTGAAAGGTTTTTGTACAAACTGCTTATGATAACAGTATATTTTTTTTAAAAATAAAAAACTCAAACTGCACTCAAAATGCATGTTCCAAATTATTATGCACAGCAGAGTTTTCAACCTTTTCATTTTAATAAAGAAAAAAAAAATGGTCATTTTTGAAATTATAAGCATTAGCAGGTTATTACAAACTGAAATTAAACAGTTTTCAACTCAAAACTTTATTCTAGGTGATGTAACATTTGCACATAGGACCCCTTGTTCAAAAGGAGCTTCTGAACTCTCTCATTCATTGAATTTGTCAGGTTTTGGATGGTTTCTGCTTCAATTGTTTTGCATGAGGACTGAATACCCTCCCAGAGCTGTTGCTTAGATGTGAACTGCCTCCCGCCATCATAGACACTCTTTTTGATGATGCTCCAGAGGTTCTCAATGGGGTTGAGGTCAGGGGAGCATGGGTGCCACACCATAAGTTTGTCCCCTTTTATGCCCACAGCAGCCAGAGATGCAGATGTGTTATGTGCAGCATGAGACGGGGCATTATCATGCATGAAAATGATCTTGCTGCGGAATACACGGTTCTTCTTCTTGAACCATGGAAGGAAGTGCTGTTTGAGAAACTCAACATACATTATGGAGTTCATCTTTACCCCTTCAGGGATCCTAAAAGGGCCGACAATCTCTCTCCCCATGATTCCAGCCCAAAACATTACTCCACCTCCTCCTTGTTGGTGCAGTAGCCGTGTTTGCATGAGGTGTCCATCAACCAGCCATCCTCCACTCCATCCATCTGGACCATCGAGATCATTTCATGCATGATAATGCCCAGTCTCATGCTGCACATAACACATCTGCATCTCTGGCTGCTATGGGCATAAAAGGGGACAAACTTATGGTGTGGCACCCATGCTCCCCTGACCTCAACCCCATTGAGAACCTCTGGAGCATCATCAAAAGGAGTGTCTATGATGGCGGGAGGCAGTTCACATCTAAGAAACAGCTCTGGGAGGGTATTCAGTCCTCATGCAAAACAATTGAAGCAGAAACCATCCAAAACCTGACAAATTCAATGGACGAGAGAGTTCAGAAGCTCCTTTCGGACAAGGGGTCCTATGTGCAAATGTAACATCACCTAGAATAAAATTTTGAGTTGAAAACTGTTTGATTTCAGTTTCTAATAACCTGCTAATGCTTATAATTTCAAAAATGACCATTTTTTTGTTCTTTATTAAAATGAAAAGGTTGAAAACTCTGCTGTGCATAATAATTTGGAACATGCATTTTGAGTGCAGTTTGAGTGTTTTATTTTTTTAAAAATATACTATTATCATAGGCAGTTTGTACAAAAACCTTTCGATTGTACTCTAATAGTTATTTGACTGGAAAATTACTATGACTGCAATTCATATAGGTAATTTGGGAAAATCTGAGAAAATATTATTTGCATAATAATTTAGAACACAGTGCATATCACCAATTCTATATTTCAAGTCATGCACTGAAATGTACAGGGGCGTAACGACCAAGGTTGCAAACGTGAATGGGGCCATGCGGGTGGGGGAACGCCGACGCCATCACAATCTATAATTGGATGCGCACCCTCAGAAGCACATTCAGCTGAAGGTATTGCAGCGCAACCTTACGGGTCCGTGCGCAGCAATACACGCTGTGAGACAATCAGAAGCCAGCAGCTGACATTGGCATGCACGTGGCTGGGGGCGCATGCGCTCCTCACACACTGATGTCAGCTGTTGGCAACAGAGGGGAGGTGAGTAGAATCCTTTATTATTTTTATGGGTGCTGCGCGAGGGGGCCATGAATACCAGGGGTGGGGGTTGGGGGTGTTATACAGCCCAAAAAAACAAGCAGGGATTAACTGCCATGCACAAGCAATCCCCGCATGTTTTTTTTGGGTGTCTAACAACCGTGAAAGATGCGGGACGAGGACTCAGGCATGTCACTCGAGCACCCGCGATACTTCGTGCATACCCAAGTACACGATGCAAACTCAAGAAACGATAACTTGCGCTCAAGACTAATGACAACATATTCAATATGATGACCTAATGTTATCACATTCTGTGTTGTACGGCTGGGTTTAAAATGTTCACTATACCCCTTGGTAAAATCCTTGAGGGGTGTAATTTCCAAAATGGGGTCACTTGTGGGGGATTTCCACTGTTTAGGCATATCAGGGGCTCTCCAAATGCGGCATGGCGTCCGCTTTTGATTCCAGACAATTTTGCGTTCAAAAAGTCACACACTGCTCCTTCCCTTCTGAACTCTGCTGTGCGCCCAAACAGTGGATTTTCCCCACACATGGGGTATCGGCGTACTCAGGAGAAATTGCACAACAAAGGGTATTTGGCAATTTCTCCTGTTACACTTAGGAAAATGCAAAATTAGGGGCTGAAAAACATTTTTGTGGGAAAAATGTGAAAATTTCATTTTTACGGCTCAATGTTATAAACTTCTGTGAAGCACCTGGGGGTTCAAGGTGCTCACTACACATCTAGATAAGTTCTCTGAGGGGTCTAGTTTCCAAAATGTTGCCACTTGTGGGGGGGTTTCCACTGTTTAGGCACATCAGGGACTCCCCAAACGCAACATGGCGTCCGCTAAGTAAGTAAATTTTACATTCAAAAAGTCAAATGGTGCTCCTTCCCTTCCGAGCTCTGCCGTGCGCCCAAACAGTGGTTTTATCCTACATATGTGGCATTGGTGTGCTCAGGATAAATTGCACAACAAATTTTGGGGTCCATTTTTCCTGTTACCCTTGCAAAAATAAATAAAATGTGGGTCTAAAGTAACATTTTTGTGAAAAAATGTTAAACGTTAATTTTTTTCTTCCACATTCCAAAAATTCCCGTGAAGCACCTGAAGGGTTAATAAACTTCTTGAATGTGGTCTTGAGCACCTTGAGGGGTGCAGTTTTTAGAACGGTGTCACTGCTGGGTATTTTCTGTCATAAAGGCCCCTCAAAGCGACTTCAAATGTGATGTGGTCCCTAAAAAAAAATGTTTTTGTAAATTTTGTAGAAAAAATGAGAAATCGCTGGTCAACTTTTAACCCTTATAACTTCCTAACAAAAAAAATTTTGGTTCCAAAATTGTGCTGATGTAAAGTAGACATGTGGGAAATGTTATTTATTAACTATTTTGTGTGACATATCTCTCTGATTTAAGGGCATGAAAATTCAAAGTTTTAAAATTGCTAAATTTTAGCCAATTTTCCGATTTTTTCACAAATAAACGCAAGTCTTATCAAATAATTTTACCGCTGTCATGAAGTACAATATGTCACGACAAAACAATCTCAGAATCAGGGGGATCCGTTGAAGCGTTCCAGAGTTATTACCTCATGATGTGACAGTTGTCAGAATTGTAAAAATTGGCCCGGTCATTACGTGCAAACCACTTTCGGGGGTAAAAGGGTTAAAGAGCAACCATTGTTTTAATTTTGCTTTCAGAAATCAGTAATAGACGTGAGAATAATAAACTATGTCTTATCAGAGAAATCTGCTTCCTTCTCCTGAACTGATCATTCATTCTCAAAATTCTCAATACATGGGTAACATATGTCTTCAGTGAATACAGACTTTCTTTCCCATTATTGATTTAGGAGATGACAGTTGGTGCTCATAAAGTTCTATGGAGAAATGTAATTGTGGTTTCAGTTGAACTTGCAGCAGAATGTCTGTGTCTCACTTTAGCACCTTCTCCATTAATCTTTCAAAAGGCACCAAATGTTTCCGGAATGGAAAAATCTGTCTTTGGGGAAGATTTTATAGATTTTACCCATTAATTGAAAATGAATGTTCAGTCCAGGAGGAGAAAGAAGCGGATTTCTATACTACAACTTGTTTATTTTTCATGTGTATTATTGAAATAAAAACAAAGTAATCTTTAAGGTAAAACGGTCTAGGTGATTTTAGTTGAGCCTAAGCCTCCCCCCATCCACGCCAGTGAAACTTAATTGTCTTTAATATAGAGTTTCCTCTATTTCCTTGCTGAAACGTAAGGCTTTGTAAGTCTTACCAAATCAGATGCTTTTTTAAACATCAAAGCTATATTTTGTGTTTTTATTTTTGAGATTAAATCGGGCCAAAATGATCCTCAATGGATTAAAAAAAATTGCAGGTTCAATGAATAAGAGGACAAATGAAAAAATCTTCTTAAAGATCGGGATTGATGTTGAAAAGCCAGAGATGACAGCACTGCCAGCCGATTATCTTCAATATTGTGAAATCACTGCACTGAATTGAAACCTCTAAAACACATGCAGAATATCTAATATTACCCTCTCTATGAGTGTGAATAACTTACATTTTACTCTAATAGTCATGATCATAAAAGTCATCATAAAAAAAAAAGGTTGATCAAGGAATCGTATAAATAGCAATTCACCAATCGATACAGAAATGGCTTCCTTTACTTGTGGAACCCCAGACGGAGTAAAGAGAGAATAACACAGCATGTGCCTGTTTTGTCAGTGGTCTGTAATCTCACGGCAGATTTTCCTGCTTGTCATTTTATTCGGCTTGTAAAGTGAGGTAAAAGAACGTAGCCATATTTAGTAAAAAGACAATAAAAAAAAAAATAAAGGAACCATTTCACAAGTTTCAGCAACTGAACACACAACATATTTAGGGAAAGTATTTATTAATCTCTTATTTCCGCAGTCAATTTTGGTCTTCCTGATCAGGCCAAAATGTCAATGCTATATGGGATAAAAACTCTGGAATGTTTCTAGGTAGGACAGTGATTTCAAGACTATTGTTCAGTGACACATTGTGCTTTATGGTAGTGGTAAATTTAGCTTTTTTTTTTTTTTTTAAATAAACGTAAAACATATCTGAAATTTGCCCAAAATAATAAAAATATATATTTTTGAACTTACACCCCTAAATTATTATAGCACAGAAAACCGTTAAGAAACATTTACATGTCAACTTTACATCGGCATCATTTTTCAGATATCCTTTTATTTGTTTTATAGGATGTTAAAAGGCTTAAAAATTTGTCATCCACTCTTTATTTTTTTCCCAAGGAATTTTACAAACCTTTTTTTTCACTTTTAGAGTGACACTGTGTGAAAACCACCAAAAAGGATATCATCTGAAAAAGTGAACTCCTCAAAGCATTTAAAACCTCTCACACGAAGTTCGTTAACCATTTTTTTCCACTTAAATATCGCTCTAGCCCCAAATTTTTCATCACCACAAAAGGGTAATAGAAGAAAATTAACCCCACAATTTGTTGCACAAGAACGCGGCAATACCTCATAAGTAACTATTTTTGGGCACATAACAGGGCTTGGAAGGGAAGGCGCGCTATTTGATGTTTGGAGGAGAAATTTTGGTGGAATAGACAGCAGATGTCTTGTTACATTTGCAGAGTCCCATAAGGTGCCAAAAAAGCAGAAACCCCCCTCAAGTGAATCCCATGTTAATACATTCCTCAAGGTATCGATTTAGGGGTGTGGTGAGCATTTTGACAATTCAGGTTTCTTGCAGAATAGCCTTTCACTGTGAAAATAAATTAAAATTACAGTATTTCAGTAAAATGTTGATTTTACCAAAAAATGTCATTTTTACGAGGTGTAGAAGGAGAAAACAGACCCCACAATTTGTTACACAATTTCTCCTGCACGCAGCATATACTGTCAGAAATTACAGTTTGGGCACAAGGCTCGGAAAAGGAACAGCACCTTTTGACTTTTGTAGCGCAGATTCTGCTGGAATAGCTTGTGGGTACCATTTACAGAGACCCTGGGGTGCTAAAACAGTAGGAAACCCACAAAAGTGTCCCAATTTGGAAAATTCAGCTATGGGTGTGGTGGCTATTTTTACACAGCAGGCATTTTCCAGAAATAATGAAGCAGTTGTAGAGTGAAAATTGCTAATATGGCATTTTAGTACACCATATTTTGAGCCCAGCGTGTGCTTCTGGAGACACGCACCCTGTAAATTAAGTGGGTTTTCCTCACTACAGCCATGCCAAACATGTGGAAGCTGACTGCAGGTTTAGCACACTGCAAGGCTTAGAAGGGAAAAGGGCCGTTTGGCTTGAGAGCATGGATTTTGCTGCATTGTTTTTTTGAGAATCTCTCTAGAACTTCTGCACTACCAGCAACACAGAAACCCCCTACTTTTCCTTTAATAGAAATGGACTATAGTGGGGGCTTATTTTTATTTTTTTTGTTGGGTGAGTTGAAGTATTTTAGTACCATTTTGGGGTACATAACATTTTTGGATTGCTTATAAGGCTAGGTTGACATTTATCCTGTGTTCTATGGTGAGCACTTCTGCTGTGGCCTCCATGTAAATCCGAAATAAAATGTGATTCAGACAAAGCATTAAAGGACTCATTCATTATAATGAGGCAGAGTCACTTTGGGCTCCATATGACTTAGGTTCTGGCAGTGTTCCATATTTTTAAATGTGCACAAAAGGGTGGCCTCCAAAACCCCATTGGCATCACAAGGAATTGTGTAGTGAGTGAGAAAGAGATGAAGCTAAGCCCCAGGTAATGATCGTGTGGGCACTGCTGCCGTGCAATCACCATGTCTTTACCAACACTTGACGTACCTGTAATGTTGCGGGATCTCCTACCCAAACATGATGTGTATGTACGCCAAGTGTTGAGAAGTGATTAAAAGAAGACCTCAGCTGTTAGGAATGCTTAACTGCACCCCTAAACTAATGTCTATCACCCTTCTCTTATACACTGCTCAAAAAAATAAAGGGAACACTCAAATAACACATCCTAGATCTGAATGAATGAAATATTCTCATTGAATACTTTGTTCTGTACAAAGTTGAATGTGCTGACAACAAAATCACACAAAAATCATCAATGGAAATCAAATTTATTAACCAATGGAGGCCTGGATTTGGAGTCATCCCCAAAATTAAAGTGGAAAAACCCACTACAGGCTGATCCAACTTTGATGTAATGTCCTTAAAACAAGTCAGAATGAGGCTCAGTATTGTGTGTGGCCTCCACGTGCCTGTATGACCTCCCTACAATGCCTGGGCATGCTCCTGATGAGGTTGAGGATGGTCTCCTGTGGGATCTCCTCCCAGACCTGGACTAAAGCATCCACCAACTCCTGGACAGTCTGTGGTGCAACGTGACGTTGGTGGATGGAGCGAGACATGATGTCCCAGATGTGCTCAATTGAATTCAGGTCTGGGGAACGGGTGGGCCAGTCCATAGCTTCAATGCCTTCATCTTGCAGGAACTGCTGACACACTCCAGCCACATGAGGTCTGGCATTGTCCTGCATTAGGAGGAACCCAGGGCCAACCGCACCAGAATATGGTCTCACAAGGGGTCTGAGGATCTCCTCTTGGTACCTAATGGCAGTTAGGCTACCTCTGGCAAGCACATGGAGGGCTGTGCGGCCCTCCAAAGAAATGCCACTCCACACCATTACTGACCCACTGCCAAACCGGTCATGCTGAAGGATATTGCAGGCAGCAGATCGCTCTCCACGGCGTCTCCAGACTCTGTCACATGTGCTCAGTGTGAACCTGCTTTCATCTGTGAAGAGCACAGGGCGCCAGTGGCGACTTTGCCAATCCTGGTATTCTGTGGCAAATGGCAAGCGTCTTGCACGGTGTTGGGCTGTGAGCACAACACCCATCAGTGGACGTCAGGCCCTCATACCACCCTCATGGAGTCGATTTCTAACCATTTGTGCAGACACATGCAGATTTGTGGCCTGCTGGAGGTCATTTTGCAGGGCTCTGGCAATGCTCCTCCTGTTTCTCCTTGCACACAGGCGGAGGTAGGGGTCTTGCTGCTGGGTTGTTGCCCTCCTACGGCCCCCTCCAAGTCTCCTGGTGTACTGGCCTGTCTCCTGGTAGCGCCTCCAGCCTCTGGACACTACGCTGACAGACAGAGCAAACCTTCTTGCCACAGCTTGCATTGATGTGCCATCCTGGATGAGCTGCACTACCTGAGCAACTTCTGTGGGTTGTAGAGTCAGTCTCATGCTACCACGAGTGTGAAAGCACAACCAACATTCAAAAGTGACCAAAACATCAGCCAGAAAGCATTGGTACGGAAATGTGGTCTGTGGTCCCCACCTGCAGAAACACTCCTTTATTGATGGTGTCTTGATAATTGCCAATAATTTCCATCTATTGTCTATTCCATTTGCACAACAGCATGTGAAATTGATTGTCAACCAGTGTTGCTTCCTAAGTGGACAGTTTGATTTCACAGAAGTTTGATTTACTTGGAGTTTATTCTGTTTAAGTGTTCCCTTTATTTTTTTTAGCAGTGTATATAGTACACTTGCTTCCCAACAGTTGAGCCTCTGATTGTTATTGGTTGGACACCATCTAGATTTTTACATTTCTTCCTTCTGTCTTTTCCTCAGCACAGCATCACATGAATAGCATGAGACAGTGCAATTTCTGCCTGCTTGGAGGGCAGTGTCATCATCCTCCATCAGACAGCCTCCTAATTGAGCTAAAAGACCATAAGTATTCAGTCAGGGATGCTCTGCTGTGATCCCGTGTGACAGGATTTGTCTAATCACCACTAGTGACCTGTTAGAGTTTTCATGTTCTCTATATCGGACCTCTTTGCACATAATATTCGTTGTGCAACCATCAGTTTTTAGATTTTTATCGAAGTGCTTATTGTAGCACAAAGTACAGTACACATTTGCTCACTAAAAACATAACTTTTCCTGCCCTGATCCTTACCTTGTGGCTGTGCGTTGTACAGTGATGGGTCTACAGAAGGTGTATTTTGCGGTGATGGATGAACGGTACTGCTTGCTACACCTGCAAAACAAAGACATGAAGTTACTAAATAAACAGTCACTTCCTAACGCAGAATATTATTTTATATTCAATCTAATTTTATTGAAAGAAATCATTTTACAAATAAGAAACCAGTAATGTAAAACAAAATCCATAAAAGAACAGGCTGGCCACGCCACGCAGAACCCAGAATAGGGAAGCAAATGCCAAACAACAGAGAAGAATACGCAATAGAAGCCTTTACAAACTGCAGCGTTATCACTCATAAATAAAACCGCTACTATGCTGAAATCACTTCTGTAAAAAGATAGTGGTATATTCCTTAAAACAGTTTCAGCAAAAGTGGGTGGAGGGGAAGAGGGAAGGGAATATCACTTTATGCACTGAATTCATATGAAATGTTAATGTGTTCAGAGACCATTCCAGTAAGACCTCTACTTCTGAAAGTTATCGGAAGTGAGAGGAAGCTGCGGTATAGCATACCGCCATGTATAAGTCACGTGTATGCATAGAATGGCATGCTGGTAGAGATACATGGCCGGACACCCTCGCTCTTCCTAAGACATGTTACCATGGTGGCAACATACTATGATGTGCTTGACCCTGTATTATTTTAACTGATGTCATTGATAGATAAATGTGACTTAGACCCGTTGAAAATTTTTTTTTTATATTTAATCATATTGGTACAATGGAAAACGGATTGATCTTTGGTAATATTTTCTGTTGTACGTGGGACATCATTAATGGTCAAGGCATGTACTAGAGCATTGCTCTTTCACACACTACCAATTTTTTCTATGTTGTCTAAACTTCCTATCCAGATAGCATGGGTGAAATCTACAGATTCTGTAGTAAAACCCATATACTGTACATACAGCGGGTGAAATACGTATTGAACACATCACCAATTTTCTATAACTTTGGGGACCTCTGCATTTGACAGGTATAGTTATCAATAGTTGTCATGTAAGAGTCTAGATATTTTCTCATTATTCTTCACTATTTTTTTTTATCTTTACTACCAATGAATTGTTCTTCAATTAAATAGAAATAAACTCCTACATGTTTGTCTAGCAGCAGTGGGTCACATGGAGGCCCAGAAACAATTTAAGGGTTATGTATCCAATAACTGTACGTGCATGACACAAGACGCCCTGGGGCGGCACCGCTAATTAACAATAGAAGTGAAATAAATATGACCTGAACCAGCACATGAAGTATTCTTTGTAGATATCAGAAGGATTTCCCTCAGATAAAGACATGTAGTATTGTAGTAGGAATCATATCAATGTGTGCAAATGATTTACAGCATACACACTGGATAAGAAAAGGAAACTCCTTGTTACGGTAATTTAGAAGCATAATAAAAGCGATCATTAAAATCAGCTCATGGCGTACCATACGTTCTGCCGTTAGCAAATACATTTCCGCACATTAAAGTCAAGCTTGACAGCGCTTACATGCTGTCTGATCCACGTGCAGCATGCATCAGGCTGTGGCTGTATCAGTTCAGACAGGTATGTTTGACACTGCAACATTTCAGAGAAAAATATTTTTTTTTTCTCCCAGTCTGATGCCAATGACTGACAAGTTTCGTCCCTATAAACATGTGCAGGGAAAAACCACAAGAGAAGAAGCCTGTCAGACTAACCCCCCGTGCAGCTCGGTCCCCGAACAGATTTTAAACTATGGTTTTCACTGAAACGCTGCAGCATTTCGGAGTCAAACAAACCTGTCTGAGATCACACACCCATGAGTCTGATACATGCTGCAAAGTTCCCTATAAAAGCAGCCTTTTGATTTCAGATCAGTAGCTATGGATTATAGAAGGAGATGGCTATTTCACAAAAAAGTAATGTCGGATAATAAACAGAAACGTTACAGAAATGACAACTGACTTTTTTTGCCCTTAATCAGATCCCATTAGGATAAACACTATATGGAGAAAAGTATTGGGACAACTCTTAATCACTTCAGGTTTTCCACTTAGTCCAACTGACGTATAGAATCATTGAAGCATTTAGCAACCACAGAAGCTCCTTCACAAATCGGTTTACCACGAAGTTACAGAGCGGGGTCACCAAGTACTGAGATACATAGTGCATAAAGGTTGCCAGCACTAAGCAGAATTAATGCTTTAGAGTGAGGAACATTAAATATATTTAAATTATCATTTTTAAACTTTTCTATTGAGAAATATATGTATTTTTTTTAAACTGGGGTCTGAATATTTGCACCAACTCAAATGCCAACTCTCTGGATAATTATTGTAAGGTGCTGTCAAGTTTGTCTTTCAGAAACGCAGAAGTCTTTGTGTTCTTCAAAATTGACTCCATCACTCTTGGAGGTTTTTCCCATGCCCCTACATTATAATTTTTTTTTACTTTGCATATGAATCACTTGTGCTACTACTTTACAACCACATGATGCAGAATACAGATGCTTTTAACGTTACTGTAGAGCAGAGGTGGGGAACCTCCATTCCGCTTGTCATTTACAGCCCAAGATATCCTTTTCTCCGGCCCCAGGGCAGATTCCTGGGGATCACAGTGCTTTGGCCGGTCCTTTAATTCGTTTTTGCTCTTTGCATGCAAATAAGGATTACTTCCGGACGCTGACCAGTGTCCGTGTCTGGACATACTTTGTGGGCATAGCTGGAATGCAATGTGCTCTCATCCCACCGATGAAGATCGCAATAGCAGCCCCAGTGTCTCCTATGATGTATGCACCAACCACAAATGTCTCCTGAGAAGTTTGTACCAGCCCCAAATGTTTCCTGCGATGTATGAACGATCATCATCATGTACGATCATGATGTAAGGCCCAAAGGTGTCTTGTGAAATGTGCACCAGCCCCAAATGTCTCTTGTAATGTATGCACTAGCCCAAAATGTCCCACATGAGGTATGCACCAGCCCCTAATGTCTCCTGTGAAGTATGCACCCGCGCCAAATGTCTCCCAAAGTAATCACCAGCGCCAAATGTCTCCCAAAGTAATCACCAGCGCCAAATGTCTCCCAAAGTAATCACCAGCGCCAAATGTCTCCCAAAGTAATCACCAGCGCCAAATGTCTCCCAAAGTAATCACCAGCGCCAAATGTCTCCCAAAGTAATCACCAGCGCCAAATGTCTCCCAAAGTAATCACCAGCGCCAAATGTCTCCCAAAGTAATCACCAGCGCCAAATGTCTCCTGAGAAGTATGCACCAGCGCCAAATGTCTCCTGAGAAGTATGCTCCAGTGCCAAATGTCTCCTGAAAAGAATGCTCCAGCTCAAAATGTCTTGTGATGTATACACCAGCCCCAAATGTCTCCTGTGTTGTATGCTCCAGCCCCAAATGTCTGTGATGTATATGCTCCAGCCCCAATGTCTCCTGTGAATTATATACTCCAGCCCAAAAGTCTCCTATATGATGTATATGCTCCAGCCCAATGTTTCCTGTGATGTATATGCTCCAGCCCCAATGTCTCCTGTGATGTACAAGTGTTTCTCACTAAATTAGAATATCATCAAAAAGTTAATGTATTTCAGTTCTTCAATCCAAAAAGTGAAACTCATATAGTCATTACAAGCAGAGTGATGTATTTCAAATGTTTATTTCAGTTAATGTTGATAATTATGGCTTACAGACAATGAAAACACAAAAGTCATTATCTCAGAAAATTAAAATAATTAACAAAACACCTGCAAAGGCTTCCTAAGCATTCAAAAAGGTCCAGTAGGACTCCACAGGGTTCAGTAGGCTCCACAATCATGGGGAAGAATGCTGACTTGACAGCCCCGATGTCCCTGTAATGTATATACGCCAGCAAAGTCCATGTGAAGTATATGCTCCAGCCGAATGTTTCCTGCGATGTATATTCTATAGCTTTAATGTCTCCTGTGTTGTATAAGCTCCAGCCACAATGTCTCCTATTCTATATACTCCAGACCCAATGTTTTCTGCAATGTACATTACAGACCAAAAGTTTGGACACACCTTCTCATTTAAAGATTTTCCTGTATTTTCACGACTATGAAAATTGTACATTCACACTGAAGGCATCAAAACTATGAATTAACACATGTGGAATTACAGTGGCGGCCAAAAGTATTGGCACCCCTGCAATTCGGTCAGATAATACTCAATTTCTTCCTGAAAATGATTGCAATCACAAATTCTTTGGTATTATTATCTTCATTTAATTTGCTTGCAAGGAAAAAACACAAAAGAGAATGAAGCAAAAATCAAATCATTGATCATTTCACACAAAACTCCAAAAATGGGCCAGACAAAAGTATTGGCACCTTCAGCCTAATACTTGGTCGCACAACCTTTAGCCAAAATAACGGCGAACAACCGCTTCCGGTAACCATCAATGAGTTTCTTACAATGCTCTGCTGGAATTGTAGACCATTCTTCTTTGGCAAACTGCTCCAGGTCCCTGATATTTGAAGGGTGCCTTCTCCAAACTGCCATTTTGAGATCTCTCCACAGGTGTTCTATGGGATTCAGGTCTGGACTCATTGCTGGCCACCTTAGAAGTCTCCAGTGCTTTCTCTCAAACCATTTTATAGTGCTTTTGGAAGACCCATGACCTCTGAGGGAGACCCAGCTTTCTCACACTAGGCCCTACATTATGCTGCAAAATTTGGTAGTCTTCAGACTTCATTATGCCATGCACACGGTCAAGCAGTCCAGTGCCAGAGGCAGCAAAGCAACCCCAAAACATCAGGGAACCTCCGCCATGTTTGACTGTAGGGACCGTGTTCTTTTCTTTGAATGCCTCTTATTTTTCCCTGTACACTCTATGTTGATGCTTTTTGCCAAAAAGCTCTACTTTTGTCTCATCTGACCAGAGAACATTCTTCCAAAACGTTTTAGGCTTTCTCAGGTAAAATTTTGGCAAACTCCAGCCTGGCTTTTTTATGTCTTGGGGTAAGAAGTGGAGTCTTCCTGGGTATCCTACCATACCGTCCCTTTTCATTCAGACGCCGACGGATAGTACGGGTTGACACTGTTGTACCCTCGGACTGCAGGGCAGCTTGAACTTGTTTGGATGTTAGTCGAGGTTCTTTATCCACCATCCGCACAATCTTGCGTTGAAATCTCTCAATTTTTCTTCTCCGTCCACATCTAGGGAGGTTAGCCACAGTGCCATGGGCTTTAAACTTCTTGATGACACTGCGCACAGAAGACACAGGAACATTCAGGTCTTTGGAGATGGACTTGTAGCCTTGAGATTGCTCATGCTTCCTCACAATTTGGTTTCTCAAGTCCTCAGACAGTTCTTTGGTCTTCTTTCTTTTCTCCATGCTCAATGTGGTACACACAAGGACACAGGACAGAGGTTGAGTCAACTTTAATCCATGTTAACTGGCTGCAAGTGTGATTTAGTTATTGCCAACACCTGTTAGGTGCCACAGGTAAGTTACAGGTGCTGTTAATTTAATGAATTAGAGAAGCATCACATGATTTTTCAAACAATGCCAATACTTTTGTCCACCCCCTTTTTAGGTTTGGTATGGAATTATATCCAATTTGGCTTTAGGACAATTCTTTTTGTGTTTTTTCATTGAAGACAAATTAAATGAAGATAATAATACCAAAGAATTTGTGATTGCAATCATTTTGAGGAATAAACTGAGTATTATCTGACAGAATTGCAGGGGTGCCAATACTTTTGGCCACCACTGTATATACTTAACAAAAAAGTGTGAAACAACGTCTTATATTCTAGGTTCTTCAAAGTAGCCACCTTTTGCTTTTTTGACTGCTTTGCACACTCTTGGCATTCTCTTGATGAGCTTCAAGAGGTAGTCACCGGAAATGGTTTTCACTTCACAGGTGTGCCCTGCCAGGTTTAATAAGTGGGATTTCTTGCCTTATAAATGGGGTTGGGACCATTAGTTGTGTTGTGCAGAAGTCTGGTGGATACACAGCTGATAGTCCTACTGAATAGACTGTTAGAATTTGTATTATGGCAAGAAAGAAGCAGCTAAGTAAAGAAAAACGAGTGGCCATCATTACTTTAAGAAATTAAGGTCAGTCAGTCCGAAAAATTGGGCAAACTTTGAAAGTGTCCCCAAGTGCAGTTGCAAAAACCATCAAGCGCTACAAAGAAACTAGCTCACATGAGGACCGCCCCAGGAAAGGAAGACCAAGAGTCACCTCTGCTTCTGAGGATAAGTTTATCCGAGTCACCAGCCTCAGAAATCGCAGGTTAACAGCAGCTCAGATTAGAGACCAGGTCAATGCCACACAGAGTTCTAGCAGCAGACACATCTCTTCAACAACTGTTAAGAGGAGACTTTGTGCAGCAGGCCTTCATGGTAAAATAGCTGCTAGGAAACCACTGCTAAGGACAGGCAACAAGCAGAAGAGACTTGTTTGGGCTAAAGAACACAATAAATGGACATTAGACCAGTGGAAATCTGTTCTTTGGTCAGATGAGTCCAAATTTGAGATCTTTGGTTCCAACCACCGTGTCTTTGTGCGACGCAGAAAACGTGAACGGATGGACACTACATGCCTGGTTGGAGGAGGAGGTGTGATGGTTGGTTATTTGACCAAGAAGGAGAGTGATGGGGTGCTACGCCAGATGACCTGGCCTCCACAGTCACCAGACCTGAACCCAATCGAGATGGTTTGAGGTGAGCTGGACCGCAGAGTGAAGGCAAAAGGGCCAACAAGTGCTAAGCATATCTGGGAACTCATTCAAGATTGTTGGAACACCATTTCCGGTGACTACCTCTTGAAGCTCATCAAGAGAATGCAGAGTGTGCAAAGCAGTCATCAAAGCAAAAGGTGGCTACTTTGAAGAACCTAGAATATAAGACATATTTTCAGTTGTTTCACACTTTTTTGTTAAGTATATAATTACACATGTGTTAATTCATAGTTTTGATGCCTTCAGTGTGAATGTACAATTTTCATAGTCATGAAAATACAGAAAAATCTTTAGATGAGAAGGTGTGTCCAAACTTTTGGTCTGTACTGTATATACTCCAGCCCCAATGTCTCCTGTGATGTATAAATCGAGCCCCAAGGTCTCCTGTGATGTACATGCTCCAGCCCTAGTGTTTCCTGTGATGTATATGCTCCTGCCCCAAATGTCTCCTATGGGATGTATATGCACCAGCCCCAAATGTCTCCTGTGATCTATGTACCAGCTCCAAATGTCTCCTGTGTGGCTCCTTCAGCCCCAGTGTTTCCTATGTGATGTATATGCACCAGCCCTAATGTTTCATATGTGATGTATATGAATTAGTCCCATGTGAGCAGTGATGAATTTCCCACTATGAGGAGATAAGCAGTGTAATATACATCTGTGTTCGGAACAACTTAGTGCTGGAAGTTCTTTACAAAACCTGCCATGGCAGAGAGTCAACTGCGATCCAGACCAATGCAAATCTGGAAAAGCAATTACAAGTAGCAACATCATCAGTACCAACTAACATCACATCCGCACCAAAGAGAAGCAGCAACAGCCATCACATTAAGGGTGAGTCAATGAATTGTTTGATTAACTATAACAGGGGGTCATTTTCAAGTTGATAATTTTGCACAGCCCCCAAATGATGTTGTAAATATCCAAATGACCATAAGGGGTGCACGTGTGTGGGATGCATGAACGTGTCTTCTTGCGCAAAAGGTCATAGGCGCTAAGTGTGTGCAGTTATTTCATTCGGCAGTGGACTAACACCCATCATCTTCTCTCTTCACACAGGTATAATATCTCTGATGGCTGTATATCATCTGCTGCTATTTCCCCTGAAACAATTTAATGGTATATCTCTGCTTGATGTATCTTTGCTATGTTATCTGTTGCATTCCATTCAATACTCACTAATATATGTCTGTCCTCTCATTATAGACTTTATCTGATGGTGGAAGGTGTTATACTGTGTAGCAAAGCATGGTGTTAGTTCTGCCTCTGATTAGCTAGCCATCCCCTGGTGTCAAAATCATATAAATACACAGCAGTGTAAGCCAAATCGTAAAATACTTTTTATTAACACAAATAACAAAACAGATTACTGATAAAAAGAGTATCAGACAGGCAAAGCCACACAAAATAATATTATACATTAACAAGCAAGCGCGCTCCCAGCAGTGTACTGCCGGCCGCCGGGAGGAGAACATCACCGGGGACCAGGACCAGGAGGACACCGGGGGGCGCCGGATAGGCGAGTATAGTGGTTTTTTTTTTCCTTCTTTTTTTACCACTGCGGGCACGCCAGCTTGGCTGAGGAGACTACTGCTCCCCCAAGCTGTGCCGCTCTCGCTGTTATCAGCGGTCGGATGAGAGGAGTGGTAGTTCGCCTCTCCTGACCCAGGTACCACCTGCACAGTGTTTCCTCTGCGAATTTGCGCCTACTGGCTTTAATTGAAATGCAACAAATTTGCAGGTATAAATATTATACCTGCAGATTGGCTGCGGTTCAATTCAAGTCAATGGACGCGAGTTTGCGGTCGAAATGGCCAAACAATGGACATGACGTGTTTTTTTTCCGCGATGGTAAGCCTGAGCGGAAATTGCAATAGCTAGCAGAGTGTTTAGGCGGCGTTTCCGCGTGGGAAAACTGCCGCGAAAACGCATCAAAAACGCTACGTGTGCACTTAACCTAAAGCGTCATGGTATAAATGGCGCTATAATGATAAATAGTAATAAAATGACCCTTGGCAGAAAAAAAAAAATCCCCTCCCCTGCTGTAGAGTAACTAGAATATAATATTCACAGCAAAGAAAGTTTGTACTACCAACAAGATTTTGTAGTCATATTGACTGTCTATTCATTTAATTCACATTAATATTGGTCAGACTGCACCATCACAAAAAGACCATATTACTATACGACCAGATACAAAATATCTGAGTAGCAATAACAAGGTGCAGTGTTAACCCCTATTATCCACAATGCTGTTTTTGAAAGATGAAATAAGCGCTCATTTTGTTCACTACCAGAAAATACAGGCAGTTACTATAAATCTTTCAACAAGAACAACTTTCCTTTCCTTTGCATAGAAGACTACTGACATACGGGAGGAGAAGTTTCCAGTAAAGGAAAGATGATAAATATTAGCGGAAATGTATTGCATTCTCACTTTGATATAAGATCACAAATATATGGTAAAGATATGGAGTAAAACTGAAAAAAAAAAAAAAAAAAAAAAGATTCTCTCAAACACCCAGGATTAAACACAGAAGTCTTTTATAGAATGCAAAGTCTACTTTAATGCTGTTACCACAAAAGTGACCCAGTAATATCACACACTTGTCTAGTTAAAAATGGAGAGGTTTCTAAAACTCTTATGGAATTCGACACAGGGAAATCACATTCTCTAAAGGACCTGACACATACGTGCATTACGGAGCCCCCAATTAACTTTTTTTCCCCAAAACCTGTGAAAATGTACTGTATATTCAGTGTGTAAATATATTCACCGATCCCTGCCTTCTCAGGTATCCAGCACCACGCCACTCCTCTGTGACCTCACTGTTCCCAAGACTATTCAGACCTGTGCTCTATGGGTCAGACGTCTTTTACAATGTAAGCCTATGACGCCTCATTCAGAATTTCAATCATTGAAATCACAGGATCGATAGACATGTTAATGGTATGTAAATTATGAAAAACCGAAGCAACATTTTCAAAATATCTCGATTTATTCAGTATAGAGTATAAATGCCACATACAGAAATACAAGCACTTAAAGGGGTATTCCCATCTCCAAGATCCTATCCCAATATGTAGTAGGTGTAATAATAATAATAATAATAATATTAGCAAATACCTCCAATTAGAAATGTAGTATAGTATTTTTGATTCGGCACTTACCTCATGTGCAGGCAATACAGGAACTTAGGTATCCACGGTTACGACCACTAGCCGCTAGCTAACTGTCACTTTATCAGTGGACGTAACCATGGATACCTAAGGTCCTGCAACGCCTGCACATGAGGAAAGAGACATAGCAAATCAAAAATACTATACTACATTTCTAATTGGAAGCATTTGCTAATATTATTATTATTACACCCACTACATATTGGGATAAGATCTTGGAGAAGGGAATACCCCTTTAAAGATCTTGATTTGGTGTCGAAGTGCATTCATCGTGGCAGAACGGTCCTCAGAAAACCATCTATAAACTCACTGATCGCAGTCAAGGCATGTAAGTGCGTATATTTCTGCATATGGTGCTCATACTCGATACTGAATAAACTGAAATGTTGTGAAAACATTTCCATTTTTTCATCATTGGCATATCAATAAGATGTCTATTGATTCTGTAACTTCCATCATTTCAAAACTTTCTCTTCTTGGTGTTGCAATTTCAATGGGGAGGAGTGTATAACACAAAATGCCCCATTTCTGCAGGTGTACTGAAATAAGCAATTTGCACTAATATTTTTTTTAACCTGTAGGATGACCTAACGGGTCTGTCAGAAAGCTTATTTAAAAGGAATCTGTCAGCAGGTTTTTGCTATGTAATCTGACTGCAGTATGTAGTAAAGGCAGAGACTCCAATTCTAGTGATGTCAATAAGAATACTGGATGCAGAAATTATGACGGAATCACAATTATATTTTTGCACAGCTAGCAGATAACATGTTGAGCCTTGTAACCCCCTCATCAATTTCTGTCACTATACAGTATACACAGAAAACTGCCAATCAGTGCTGGGGCAGTCAATGGACTAGCAAGCAAGAGGCCAGTTGTCCTGTAGTGATATTCTACTGCTGATAAAACACAGATTGTATTGAAACAGTAAAGCACAGCACAGTACAGGACACATCCCTGGTATCAGGGTCTCTGCCCCTACACCATGGAGCTCTCAGATTACATAGTAAAAACCTAGTGACAAACTCCCTTTAACCTCTTCACGACATTTGACGTACGTTTACGTCATGATTGGGGACAGGTTTCTGCAAAATGACGTAAATTTAAGTCATGGCGATCATGCAGGAGATGTGCCCGCACGATCGCCGCAGGGAGATCAGGGTTAAGTTATAGCCGAGCTCCGGCTGTAACAATCAGGAGTGGTGCACGCGCCGTCCCGGGCCATTTATCCCCCTAAATGCTGCGATAGTTAGCGATGACCGCATTTAGAAGGCTGGGAGAGCGAGGGAGCCTCCTCTTCCATGCAATCGGCATAGGAACTTTATGCCATTGCCATAGTAACACGAGGTGATCATGAGTACCTCCGGGTCTGAAAGCTACAGTAGCCTGTATGGACCATGCCAGGAGCATGGCCTAAGAGGCTTCTGTCAGTGCAGCACTGACAGATATAATGCATTGCAATGCATTATACCAGTCATCAGAGTAATAACAGTTGAAGTCCCATAGAGACACTACTTAAGAAAAAAATTATGAAAGGTTTTTAAAAATCATAACATAAAAAATTGAAAAGAATATTAAATCAATAAATAGGTATATTTATGTAAAATAAAATATAAAACAAAAAAAAAAAATACACATTTGGTAACGACCCCTCCTATAAAACTGTCACACTATCTAACTCCGTGAACTCCGTAAAGTTTAATAAAAAACGTGGCAAAAAATATGTTTTTTCATCATAACACCAAAAAAGAAGTGGAACAAAATTCAATCAAAAAGTCAAATATAAATAAAAATGGGATCGCTGATGTCATCTTATCCTACAAAAAATAAGCTGTTAGAGTTGTGTTCAAAAGTTTACACACCCCAGCAGAATTTTTGCTTTCTTGGCCTTGTTTCAGAAAATATGAATGATAACAAAAAAAACTTTTTCTCCACTCATGGTTATTGGTTGGGTAAAGCCATTTATTGTCAAACTACTGTGTTTTCTCTTTTTAAATCTTAATGACAACCAAAAACATCCAAATGACCCTGATCAAAAGTTCACATACCCCAGTTCTTAATACTGTGTATTGCCCCCTCTAACATCAATGACAACTTGAAGTCTTTTGTGGTAGTTGTGGATGAGGTTCTTTATTTTCTCAGATGGTAAAGCTGCCCATTCTTCTTGGCAAAAAGCCTCCAGTTCCTGTAAATTCTTGGACTGTCTAGCATGAACTGCGCGCTTGAGATCTCCCCAGAGTGGCTCAATGATATTGAGGTCAGGAGACTGAGATGGCCACTCCAGAACCTTCACTTTGTTCTGCTGTAGCCAATGACAGGTCGACTTTTCCTTGTGTTTTGGATCATTGTCATGTTGGAAGGTCCAAGTACGTCCCATGCACAGCTTCCGGGCTGGTGAGTGCAAATTTGCCTCCAGTATTTGCTGATAAAGTGCTGCATTCATCTTTCCTTCAACTTTTACTAAGTTTCCTGTCCCTTTGTAGCGCACGTATCCCCAAAACATCACGATCCACCTCCGTGTTTTACAGTAGGAATGGTGTTCCTTTCATCATAGGCCTTATGGACCGCTCTCCAAATGTAACGTTTAAGGTTGTGGCCAAAAGGTTCAATTTTGGTCTCATCACTCCAAATTACCTTGTTCTAGAAGTTTTGAGGCTCGTCTCTGTGCAGTTTGGCATATTGTAGGCGAGATACTTTGAGACATTTGCGCAGTAATGGCTTTCTTCTGGCGACTCAACCATGCAGCCCATTTTTCTTCAAGTGGCTCCTTATTGTGCATCTTGCTAGTTTTCAGAGAGTCCTGAATTTCAGCTGATGTTATTTGTGGCTTTTTCTTTGCATCACAAGATTTTCCTGGCAGTTGTGGCTGAAATCTCTGTTGGTCTACCTGACCGTGGTTTGGTTTTTACAGAGCCCCTGATTTTCCATTTGTTAATCACAGTTTGAACGCTGCTGACTGTCATTATCAATTCCTTGGATATCTTTTTGTATCCCTTTCCTGTGTTATACAGTTCAACTACTTTTTCCCGTAGATCCGTTGACAATTCTTTTGCTTTCCCCATGACTCACAATCCAGAAATGTCAGTGGCTGGATGAAAGATTCAAGAGTCTGTCTGGATCCCAGAAACTCTCTCAGCTTTTATGCACACACATTGATTACAAGCAAACAGGTCACAGGTGTGGATGTTACCTTTAGTAGCCATTCAAACCCATTTGTGTCAAATTCTGAACATGTTATCAGTAGTGTTGAGCGAGTATGTTCAGTTAACCCTTTCACCGAGTATACTCGGCCGAGCACCGAGTAGTTATAGAATGCTCGAGCTTTAAGTTTTCCTCGCTCCGTGAACATGATTTGCAACTGTTTGACAGATTTACTACATGTGAAGAATGCCTGTTTTTCCAGCATTCCTCACATGTATTATTATACTCGGTGCTCAGCCGAGTATACTCGGCGAAAGGGTTACCCGAACATACTCGCTCAACACTAGTTATCAGGCAAAAATCAGGGTATGTGAACTTTTGATCAGGGTCATTGGATGTTATTGGTTGTCATTAAGATTTAAAAAGAGAAAACACAGTAATTTGACATTAAATAGCTTCACCCAACCAATAACCATGAGTAGAGAAAGTGATACACAAAAACTATTTTATAGAAAAAGGAGTTGTTTTTGCAAGAGTGCCAAAACACAAAATTATATAAATGTAGTTTTGCTGTAATCGTACTGATCCAAAGAATAAAACTATCTTTGTTCCATCTGCCTCCCAAAAGTCAGAATAGAAAGCGATTAAAAAAATGTCATGTGCCCGAAAATGGTACCAATAAAAACGTCAACTTGTTTCACAACAAAAATAAGCCCTCCCATGACCCTGTCTACAGGAATATAGAAAATTATAGCTCCCAAAATATGGCAATGCAAATTTTTTTTTTTTTTTTTACAAAAAGGAGTCTTTTAGTGTGGGACAGCAGCCAAACCGAAAAAAACTGATAAAAATCTGGTATAGCTGTAATAGCACCAACCCGAAGAATAAAGTAGTCTAATCACTTATGCCGCACGAGGAACGGCGTAAAAAATAAAAGCAATTATCCACCGGCTGTTTATTCGTTCATTCTCACAAAGATCGCAGTATGGCTGGCTTAAATTTATCCTGCGCTCTACGCTGAGTGCTTACATCGGGGTTTCTGTGTAAATCTCTGACATAGGAGATTCAGAAGGAACCCCCGGTGGAAGATTCCCTATAATGAGGCAGATGAAACACTGTCGACTCTCTCTGGTCTATGACAGCCACAGTTTTGTGCACTTCTGAAAAGAAGGATATCAATGAACAGCGGTCACACGGAGTCCAGAGTAACTCTGCTTCCTTATAGTGAATGGACCTGTTGGGGGGTTAATCTGAATCAAGTCATTCTGAGATTTTGATGGAAACCTCAATGTAAGTGTAAAGAGCAGGATAAATGAGATCCAAAATATAAAAATGTTCCCAATAAAACTTCAAACTCAATCCACAAAAAAAAGCAAGTGCCCACTAAGGTCTGTCATCTGTCAATGGAAATATAGACGCTTTCACGTTACTGGTAGTACAAAGGCTCTGGGAAAAGCGAAATGGCTCCTCACCCCACAAAAGAAATCTAGGAAATTCTGGGCTCTCAAATCCAAAAGCCCCCCTCTCACTTTTGAGTCCCACAGTGTGAACAAACCATATTTCAGGGCTCTGGCGTCGGTAAGCCAAACCTCCGACTTCTCAATTTCCCTGACTCAGACATCCCGACTCCCTCATACATGGCTCATGTTTAAGTGATAAATTTACTGTAGTAAAATGGTATCATCAGGCTTTTCTTCACCACTATGATAAAATAATCAAGCTATTTCCTGTTCACTCAAGCTGTTCTGAGAGGAGTGCAGGCATTCCTTCCCAGTGCCTTTATCCTCTGATCTGTAGAGGAAGAGCTTCACTACTGAGCATGTACATAAAGAGCAGCACAGATTAATGTAAACTAAAAGTCTAGACCCTTAGATCAGGAATAGAACAGACATTTATAGGACATTTCATAATTTTCCCAAATTCTTATGAAAAAATATTCAGCACATACCGCATTGTACTAATGTACCAATTTATTATATATTTTTGGAGTTGGTCCATTTTATACATACCGACTCCACCAAAATGCACATGTTTGGCAATTCTGCAGCAATGAGAGCTCTCCTAATTTACGGGGTCCATGTCTCTAGAAGCACGAGCTGAGCACAATGTACTGGGCACAACATTGGCAGATTTGCAATTTTCACTCAGCAACATCCACTGCTTCTTGTTTTTGAAAAACACCTATGAATTCAAAATAATCACTACACCTGTAGATAAATTCCTAGACGGGTGTAGTTTCCAAAATGGGGTCACTTATGGGGAGGTTCCGCAGTTCTGGCACTTCAATGGCTCTTCCAGTGGGTCATGGCACCGGCAAACCATAAGAAATCTGCACTATAATATGGCGCTCCTTCCCTTCTGAGCTTTGTACTGTGCCTGAAAAGTATTTCCCGATGACATGTAGGGTTTTGGCGCACTGAGGAGAAATTGCACAACAACAAGCTGTGAGGTCCATTATTTCCTATTTGCCCTTAACTATATAAATAAAAATGTAAATGTTTGTTTGTTCAAAATTTTAAATCTCCGAAAGTTCTTCACCGATTGCTTTGAAATTTTGACACAACGTTGCATTCGAATACAAGTATGTTTTTTATATACCTACTATGTTTTTATATACCAGCTGTTGGACGTAAAAGCAACAGCGAAAGGGGGTGTTAAGAGCTCAGTCCCAGGCTGACTGTCTCCGGCCACCCGGCATTCACCCCTTCCTTAGTGACATCTCATTCATAAACCCTTCTCCCTCTCCTTCATTCGCCCCAGTCGCTGCCTGTGCTCTGCTCCTTTCATGTCCGCCGTGGAGGTTGGGGGTGGTGGGGGGGGGGGGAGGGGAATGACGAGACTGTCTGTTCGAGGCAGAAAGACGCTGCTGCTCACCACCACCACTGCCTGAGGGGTGGCCGCCTCTGCTCTCTGGCACCGCTGCTGTGGCTTCTTCTCTGGCAGGTGAGTCTCAATTCTGACTGCGCAACAACAAGCTGGGGAGGGAGGCTGTACGGAGAGGCGCAGGCCGCGGCCTCTGCTCTGGGCGCTGAGCTGGGCCCAAGCCTCGCAGCAGTGGGTGGATAGTGAGCGACTGCAAATCCCACTGCGCCTCCGGCGCCGTCATCAGGCCGGTACCGACCCGGGACATGTCAAGCAGATCACCCCCTCCTCCTCTGCCTGCCTTCGTCTCTGTGCCCCCTCCTATCACATTTCCTCTGTACTAGGGAATTGCAAAACTAGCAATCCCTGACATGACCGGCTACATTGTGACACCTGACAGCAAGTACCGACCTCTTTAGTGACCTGTGCAGAGTATAGGCCTGCAGGGGTCACAGGGTACAGGCTGCCACCATGCCTGCCTGATGGGTACAACTATCAACAGCGCCAGCATTGCCCTACCTGATATATATATAAATTCCCAATTAGATTGGCGTTTGCAATCGCCATCAACAAAGCTCAGGGCCAATCTTTAGAATTGTGCAGTTTAAATCTAGACACTGATTGCTTCCCACATGGACAGTTATATGTTGCGTGTTCTATAGTCGGCAAATGGAACAACAAAAAATATTGTATACCCACAAGCATTGTGAAATTAAATATTTTACAAACGTGCGCCTTCTCTTTTCTTTCTTTTCCATTTAACTAGACTGAGCCACAGCAACGCGTGGCCGGGTACAGCAAGTAAAAAATGAAAGCTTAGGACTAAAACAACATTTTAGTGGTAAAAATGTAATTATTCTTTCTTCACCTTCCAATGGTATAAAATTCTGTAAGGCACATGTGGTGTCAACATGCTTACTGCACCCCTAGATAAATACATTTAGTTTGTAAGATGGAGTCACTTATGGGGAGTTTCTGCTGTTCTGGCACCTCAGGGGCTCTGTCAATGTGACATGGCATCCTCTAACCATTCCAGCAAAATCTGAACTCCAATTTGTCGCTTCTTCCCTTCTGAGCTTTGAACTGTGCCTCAAAAGTATTTTTTGACCACATATGTTGTATTGGTGTACTCAAGAGAAAATTCTCAAGAAATGTTACTGTTCATTTTATTCTATTATCCTTTTAGAAAATTAAAAACTTGGGGCCAAAGCACCATTTTTGTGGAAAAATTTAAATTTTCCATTTACTCAGCCCAATGTTATACAATTCTGAGAATTGCCGGAAGGTTAAAAATGCTTACTACACCCCTAGATGAATTCCTCAAGAGGTGCAGTTTCCAAAATACGGTCACTAGTGTTTCTTGGTTGTTTTTTTTTTTGCTGTTTTGGCATGTCAAATGTGACTTGGCAAACGCAATCTACTCCAGCCAAAATTGAGCTCCAGAATTCAGTTGGCGCTCCTTCCCTTTTGAAGCCTGCTATGCGCCTAAAAGGTAGTTTTCCACCACATATGGGGTATCTGTGTACTTAGGAGAAATTGCACAGTCCAAATTTTCCGGTTACCCTTGCAAAAATGAAAAATGTGGAGCAAAACCGGCATTTTTGTGGGAAAAATGTAATTTTTCACTTTCATGGCTCAACGTTATAAAATTCTATGAAGCACCTGTGGGTTCAAGGTGCTCATCACACGTCTATATAAATTCCTTGAGGGGTGTAGTTTCCAAAATGGGGTCACTTGAGGGGTGGGGCGGGGGCTTCCACTATTTAGGCACATCAGGGGGTCTGCAAACACGACAGTGTCCGTTATCTATTCCACCCAATTTTACGTTACAAACGTCAAATGGTGCGCCTTCTCTTCCAAACCCTGCCGTGCACCCAAACAGTAATTTTCCACCACATACAGGGTCTCTGTGTACTAAGGAGAAAATTGACCACACTATTTGTTGTACATTTTCTCCTATTACCCTTGTGAAAATTTGGGGCTGAATTCAAATATTTGTGGGAAAAAGAAAATGTTACTTTTTTCCTTCCACATAGCTTTAATTCCTGTGAAGCATAAAAAAACATTAATAAACTTATTGAATGTGGTTTTGAGCACCTTGAGGGGTGCAGTTTTAAAAATTGTGTCACTTTTGGGTATTTTCTGTCACATAGGCCCCTCAAAGTAACTTAAAATGTAAGGTGGTGACTAAAAAAAATTGGTTTTGTAAATTTTCTTAGCAAATTGAGAAATTGCTGATCAAATTTTAACTCTTCTAACTTTCTAACAAAAAAAAAAATTGTGTTTCAAAAATTATGATGATGTAAAGTAGACATGTGGGAAATGTTATTTATTAACTAATTTTGTGTGACATAACTTTTTGGTTTAAGGGCATAAGAATTAAAAGTTTGAAAATTGTGAAATTCTCGCTTAAATTCCGATATTGTCACAAACTCAAAAAATATCGTCCTAAATACAATGTGCAGAGAAAAAAAACAATCTCAGAATCACTGGGATACATTGAACCGTTCCAGAGTTATTGCCACAAAGTGACGTCAGAACTGTATAATTTAATGAAAGAAAAACCCACAATGGTCCCAGAAATAACTTGAATCTGACATAAGTAATAAATTAAAAATCTTTGAAAATGAACAAATGAAAGTCAGTCATTCCTTTTCAACCCTGTTTCCACAGAATTTTTTCAAAAATTAAACTCCTGAAATAGGCCTGGACAGAAATGATGGTACTCTTCTTAACTTAATATTTTGTTGAACAACCTTTTGAGGCAATCACTGCAATCAAACGATTCCTGTAACTGTCAATGATACTTCTGTACCTCTCGGCAGGTATTTTGGCCCACTCCTCATGAGCAAACTGCTCCAGTTGTCTCGTGTTTGAAGGTTGCCTTTTCCAGACGGCATGTTCAAGCACTTTCTAAAGATGCTCAATAGGATTTAGGTCAGGGCTCATAGAAGGCCACTTCAGAATAGTCCAATGTTTTTCACTTAGCCATTCTTGGGTGTTTTTAGCTGTGTGTTTTGGGTCATTATCCTGTTGCAAGACCCATGACCTGCGGTTGAGACCAAGCTTTCTGACACTGGGCAGCACATTTCTCTCTAGAATCCCTTGATAGTCTTGAGATTTCATTGTACCCTGCACAGATTCAAGACACCCTGTGCCAGATGCAGCAAAGCAGCCCCAGAACATAACAGAGCCTCCTCCATGTTTCACAGTAGGGACAGTGTTCTTTTCATGATATGCTTCATTTTTCCGTCAGTGAACATAAAGCTGATATGCCTTGCCAAAAACTTCCATTATTTGTCTCATCTGTCCATAGGACATTCTTCCAGAAGGTTTGTGGCTTGTCAACATGTAGTTTGGCAAATTCCAGTCTGGCTTTTTTATGATTTTTTTTTCAACAATGGTTTTCTCCTTGGTCGTGTCCCATGAAGTCCACTTTGGATCAAACAACGACGGATGGTGCGATCTGACACTGATGTTCCTTGAGCTTGAAGTTCACCTTTAATCTCTTTAGAAGTTATCCTGGGCTCTTTTGTTACCATTCGTATTATCAGTCTATTTGATTTGTCATCAATTTTCCTCCTGCAGCCACGTCCAGGGAGGTTGGCTACAGTCCCATGGATCTTAAATTTCTGAATAATATGTACAACTGTAGTTACAGAAACATCAAGTTGCTTGGAGATGGTCTTATAACCTTTAACATGCTTGTCTATAATTTTCTTTCTAATCTCCTGAGACAACTCTTTCCTTTGCTTCCTCTGGTCCATGTTGAGTGTGGTACACACCATGTCACCAAACAGCACAGTGAGTATCTGTAGCCCTATATACAGGCCCACTGACTGATTACAAGATTGTAGACACCTGTGATGCTAATTAGTGGACACATCTTGATTTAACATGTCCTTTTTGTCACATTATTTTCAGGGGTACCATCATTTCTGTCCTAGCCTATTTCATGAGTTTAATTTTTTTTTTTTAAAATTCTGTGGAAGCAGGGTTGAAAAGCAATGTCTGACTTTCATTTGCTCATTTTCATAGATTTTTAATTTATTATTACTTTTGTCAGATTCAAGTTATTTCTGTGACCATGGTGGGTTTTTCTTTCATTAAACGAGGGGTACCAACAATTTTGACCACGTGTGTATATATTTTAGTATACTGTATGTTATCAGGATTGTCTGGCACTTTTATATTGATGACATCGCCATAGGATATGTCGTCAATATCAGATCAGTGGGGGTCTTACATCCCCACCAATTAGCTGTTTTTGGCTTTGGCGGTTGCCAGATAGAAGCATCGTGGAGGGCAGAATGCAGTAGCCATGTCATGGCCAAAGTCTGGTACTGCACCTTATCTCCTATTTGAATGAATAGGAAATAATGTGCAGTACCAAGCAGCGGCTACTAAACAAGTGACAGCAATGTATGGAGCTGAATACAGCATACACATACGCTGGCTGCTGGTGCAGATATCAGCTAATGGGTGGAATATGGAACTGCCCTTTGTATTTCGTCTCCACTTTTGACTAAAGCTTTACAACCCAGCAGCCACAGATGAGCGGCGCGAGCAGGGTACAACAGAGGCGATCTTACCAGTACTGTGTGGAACCTCTGCCGGTGTGTTGGCTGGAGCATGAGCCCCTGGAGGAATCTGGATTCCAGTGAAGTTTGAAGTTGGCATGTCTCCTGGTTGGTATGTGGATGATGACCTTTCAGGTCCTTCATTGCTTGCATATGACGTGCCTTCATCATCTTCATCTGTGAAAGGATATACAGGTCTCATTAGCGATCAATGCAAAACAAAACTGTGTCCATTAGTGAATTTTACATGCATTACTTTTGGGATATCTAAATATCAACATCTACAAGATACATTTATACAGAGGTAGTCATGAGAACAGTAAACTGCTAGAAAACACCAAAGTAAATATTTCAGATCATTGCAGAATCTTTAGTAACACGGCAATGTAAAACGGATATGGATAGAACAAAAAGCAAATCATGATGCATAATACAGTATTTGTAACCTGGATTTTCCATCTTCTTATGGATACAGTGGAGCAATGACAGATTTTTTTTTTAATGAGGTACCAACTGTGAGAGGGGTGGGGGTTGGGTGGATATAGTATATTACTGACAAAATGGAGTTCATATGTTTTGTTGCTAATCAGCAAAACAATACAGATGAAAAAAATCCCCACTTCCCGCCAGGAGCAAATACTTTACAATAAATATTATTAGCAGCATAGATATGGGAGGAGGATACAGCAGCGAAAAAAAAAAGGAACAGCGAAAAGGTTAAAGTGCAAATGAAAGATTCAGCTAACGATAAAGGGTTAATATGGACTATGAATCACACTACATACTGCACACTGACAGCCATATGAGACTGTCACAGGATGTACAGTAGCTACTTATCTCCAACTTCTCCTGCAGCTCCATCATACACAGGAACCCATCTTACATTGTTGCACAATCCTAGTCTCCACCACACAGTATCTCCCAGCTCAAAAGCGGGAAGTCTGACACAATTGAAAGAATAGTGAGACAGCAGAAAGCATTACTTTAGTGACATTTGTCTCCATTTCTTTAAGGCCAGAGCGAATAATTTAGATTTCCTAATTAAATATAACTTATTTTACTTCATTACACTTTCCAGCAAATTGTAGGTCATTTTTAACCCCTTCCCACCCTGTGACATATTTAGGTCATGGGAAGAAGACACTTGCACAATTTGCCATACATTTAACATGTCACTGCAACAGTATCATGATGACACAGTAGTGACAGATACCGTCATTGACAGCAGGCAATCATTACTCCCTCCCTAGGGATAATTAAAGCGATTGCAATGATTCAACAGTCAATGCAGACTTAGTGTACATTAGCAATAAGGCATTTTTTCTTCTCATTCTCACCTATAGCTGTCACATTTGACTCAGCATGACACTTTTTCTAATCATTAATTGTGCTGCTGAATTATAATTTCCATTGGAGGTGTAGTTCAGACTAAACAATCTCCACAGGATGGAGAGACATGGAGGCAGGATGGAGAGACATTATTACTGTAGGGACTAATCAAAGGATATTATTACTGCTGTGATGCATGTTATTTTTTAGGGTAAAATTGGGGAATGTGCTCTGTAAGCTGCTCTATATAACTGTTATTTTATGCAGAGACAAGGCTTGGCTGGAAGAAGTGATGGAGGTCAGCTCTGGATGAAGAGGAAAAGCGAAGATGAAAGACTTCAACTAGAGACGTCACCTGTTAGTCAGTGTGTTATCTGTACATTGACACTGTATACTATGTACAGAGATCCTGTGTATAATGGTACTTATGGTAATATTAGTATAATGTTTTTTTTTTTTTTTTTTATTAATGATCAGTATTGTAGTATTTAGTCACTATGTGGTGGTAATATGTGATCTGGTCACAGTGTGGCGTATTTGTCCCTTGTATGTGGTATTATTTGGTCACTATGTGGTGATAATGTGTGGTCTGGTCATGGTGTAGAGGTATTTGTCCCTTGTATGTGGTATTATTCGGTCACTATGTGGTGGTAATATGTGATATGGTCATAGTGTGGTGGTATTTATCCCTTGTATGTGGTATTATTGGTCATTTTAAAAAATGTATGTGACACATTCCCATAAATAAAAATATACCTAAGAGTATTGGGCATTCTAAGAAATGTTTAATAGGTTAGAGTAGAGTAGGGTCCGGCCAGAAGAGGCTCCTTGTAGGGGTGGAGACGAGCTGGGGTGGAGCCTGGGCGGAGTCTCAAGGGTCAGTATTTCACATCAGTATTTGTAAACCAAAATCAGGAGTGGAACAATCAGAGGAAAAGTATAATAGAAACACGTCACCACTACTGTATTTCTCACCACTCCTGGTTTTGGCTTACAAATGAATCAGGTTCATCCTTTCCTAACCGAAGGCTTAAAATTTCTTAAAGGCCAAACTGAAGCAATGTTTCAGGCGTAAGGTATGCCACAGCTTGTCATGAAGTCAACGAGCTGGGGTCACACACCTGTTCTGTCTCCTGTCTTGCCCGTTTTGGCAGAGCTGGATAAAACTGGTGTGAAAAGTCCAAAAGTTGTAAAATTTTTGATCAACTTCAAGTGGCGCAAAAAAATTGTGACTTTTCAAAGTGATTTACACTAGAACTCTGGTGTAATCGCTTTGATGAATCAAGGCCTCTGTTCCCAAATGTGCCACCCTCTGCTAAATTTACTTTAAGCACTAATAAGTAACAAATTACAAGATACTCACGAGGTGGGTCAAGAATTTGTTGCAAAATGAAAACGGCTATTTTTGTCTAATAGGTTTTGCAACTTTTATGCAACAAAAATCGCAAATCTGCTAAAGTTTAAAAAATGCACCAAATTGAAAACTCCTACATAAACCTTTCTCCAGGAAGACACACACAAAAAAGACATTTAGTAAAAGTCACATTTTCATGAATATGTGTAAAACATCTGGATTAGCAAGTTGTTGAAAAAAAACTTTAAAGTATACATACATACACACACATATTATTATATATATATATATATATATATATATATATATATATATATATATATATATATATATACATATATATATATATATATATACATATACACACACACATATACACATACATACATACACGTATATAAACCGTATTTTTCAGACCATTAGACGCACTTTTTTCCTCCAAATTTGGGAGGAAGATGGGGGGTGCACCTTATGGTCCGAACGCAACTTACCGGTGGTGGTAGAGAGGGATCGCAGGGTGGCGGCGGAAGAAGAGGTGAGGCGGGCCGGTATCTAGCTCGGGGCCAGGTACCGGGGCAGGTGTCTGGCTGTGAGGCAGAGCAGAGTGAGCGGCTTTCCAGTGGCCGCTCACTCTGCTCTGCCACTCCGCTCACAGCAAGACACTGGCCCTGGCACCAGGCCCCCAGGTACCAGGCGACCAGCACCCCAGGTACCAGGCCACCAGCAGCAGGGCACCAGACCACCAGCACCCCAGATACCAACACTCCAGGTACCAGGCCACCAGTACCCCAGGTACCAGGCCACCAGCACAAGGCCCCCATGCCATCTGGAAAAAAGTAACCTTCAAACACGAGACAACAGGAGCAGTTTGCTCATGAGGAGTGCGCCAAAATACCTGTCAAGAGGTGCAGAAGTCTCATTGACAGTTACAGGAATCGTCTGATTGCAGTGATTGCCTCAAAAGGTTGTTCAACAAAATATTAAGTTAAGAAAAGTACCATCATTTCTGTCCAGGCCTATTTCAGGAGTTTAATTTTTGAAAAAATTCCATGGAAGCAGGGTTGAATAGCAATGTCTGACTTTCATTTGTTCATTTTCATAGATTTGTAATTTATTATTACTTTTGTCAGATTCAAGTTATTTCTGCAACCATTGTGGGTTTTTCTTTCATTACACGAGGGGTACCAACAAATTTGACCACGTATTATATATATTTATATTCTCTATACTCAGTAAACATAAATGTATAAGTCATCCAAAATCCTCAGAAAACAGAGTTGCGGGCAAACCTAGAAATCACTTTTGAAAAGTTTCTGCTCTTCGAGAGGTGGAATGTGGTAGATGCCTGTAATATGAGCAGTCACAGCTGGGATTTAACATTTTTCTGTAAAGTTTAATGTGCTTGTGTATTTTTTAATGGCACTAAATGGAAAAATAGACCAGTGTTTTAATATGAAACAACGACTCCCTAGATCGTAATATTTATAGAGAAAACTGTCCATGATCCGGAACAGAGAGGCCAAGTGCCTACAGAACTCCGTTGTGCAGGAAAGCATCTGCAAGTCAGTGATATAATATATCACAAAAAATAATATTTTTAAGAGAATTTTCAGTGTGTACTTTAAACATGGCTTTGGTCTGCTGTTGCCCTTTCATCATTCAACTCTCCTTTTCTTTTAGTTCTAGTTCATAATTTTAATGGGAATCTGACACAAATTGATTTACTTAGTATAATTGTTAAAGTAAATTCAGAGATTTGAAAATAGTATTCCATGAAAACGTACTGTGCGCATTTTTTTTTAGTTCTCCACTATTCCAGTCCCGTGTGGCCCTGACTTGTTTATTCGGGCAGCACGTCCTCACCTGACCAAGCCAGGTAGTCATGGACATCAGTATGGCTGACACAATCACCAGTGTGGACAACAACTGATTGCTGCGGTCACATGCATGACATTGTATTACTGCACTGTCAAATTAAAAAAAGACCTAGTGGGGACCACAGAAACTGTAGCTCAAGAAAAGCTCAGAATCCGAAAGACACACAATTACTACTTCCAGTACGTTTTCTTTTGCAAATTAACCAGTTCCAAACCAGGATATTTTCGCTCCATTCCTGATCAGGCACATTTTCGGGTTCTATTGTAAATGTGCTTTTAACAGCTCTAAAAATGTTCTCGTACAGATATTCAAATAGTTTTTGCCTTTTTTTTCATGGGGTTTAATTTTAATGTCATTTTTATATTACTTTTTTTTTTTTTGCTGACAAAAGGAGCACTAAAAAGACTTAAAGTTACAAGTCCCTTTCTGTTGAAATTAGTTTTATAAACCGGACATTTTTTTTTGGCAGAGGCAGGGCTTGAAACTGTGATTCAGACTGGTGATGTCTTTTTTTTTTTAGTTTTATTTACTTATCCTGATTTTCTGTTTTTACTTAAAAATTTCACATACTTTGCCTCCCATAAAACTTTGGGGGCCATATTAACATAATACATTTTTTTATTGGCTTAACCTGTAACTAGGACTGATAAAGGAACACATACTGCCTCTTGCCTGCATAGCAGAGCTGACAGTCTCCTAGAACCAAGCAGCTCCTGTTCCCTCCCTATACTCACATAATCACTGGGTTCAGAAAAGGAAGTACTGTCAGTGCTCCCTAATCTGTGTACACAAGCGGTATTTTAGTGCTGCGTATACAGTGATCGATTAAAAATGGTATTAAACCATGTTTGTTCATCTTCGCTGTGGAGAGTCAAACAGTTAGCTCCCCTCAACAGCTACACAAACTAGTGCAAGAGGTTTACCCTGCATCGGCTGGTCAGTGCAGAGAAAAGTGGGGACTACCTTGAATTAATAGTAAAGTAGTAAAATATTGTCAAAGTAATTCAAGATAAAGCATTTAAAATGGGAAACTACCAAATTTAATATACAGAAACTTTTACATGCAGATTCTGCCACTTTGTCCCAGAAAGTATGAAATCTGCAGCAAGATTCCACAAGAAATACTTAAAGTAAAAGACATGGCGAGTACTTGTAAATTACCATTCATTATTTTCATCAACATGTGAATGATGTTTTGTTAACCCCAACTCCCTTACAATGCACGGTTGTATGACTGCAGAATGTTCAGCAAAAATTTGCAACAAGTCTTCGATGTCTGAATGTTGCTCCAATTGCATGCGACAGATTTTCCACTGGCAATGTCTGATAATTTAGTGTAATATCTTTAAGGTTAGGGACACACTTGACATGAGGAAAGGAAAAAAACAAAACAAAAAAAGTTCTACTTATGTTAATGCAACATTTAACTACAGGTAACCACAAAAGTTTTAGCCTGCAATTTTCAGTTCTTCATTCATTTTCAGACCCAGATATGCAGAGGACACTTTGCTTCTAATTTCAAATGTCTATCTTATGAGTGTCACTACTAGTAATATATGCTGGATGTGAGCTCTGCATGTTGAGGGTACTTCTACCTTCACTAGTTCTCATGCATCAGCATAATCTCATTCAAATACGGTTTTCCTTTATATGCTTTTCCCATTATTTACAGCCTGTTCTCCAGATGGACAGTAGAGGCTGGAATGGTGGTCTATCCTCTTCAGTGAGGAGTCCTGGTTTGGTCTTGGACAGAATGATAGCCAGAAATTAGTCTGGAGTCCACGTGGCCAATGCCTTGAAGAGGCCTTCACGAAGGAACGTCACAGTGTTCCTACTAAAAGGATAATGTGTGGTGTATAGTAGGCGGACCCCAAGAGTATTTAATCCATGTACACTAACATCTCGGTGATACATTGATTTGGTCATGGGACCAGTGCTATAGATATTTCTTCCAAGTGTCCCAGGGGTAGTTTTTCAACACGACAATGCATTGAGACATGTTGCTGGTACTTCTGTGAGTAGCCTGCTTGACTTTAATATGCTTCCATGGCCTGGTGCATTTCCCGACTTGTCTCCCATCAAGCACCTCAGGCATGTCACTGGTCGCCAATTAATAAAGAAAAAAAGGGGAATTTCCCCTAGTGCAAATCATACAAGGTGGATGGAACTTTAAAGTGATAATTACTCACCTGGTGAGGCTGTGCTAGGCACAACTCTGCACAAGTAGGAAATAAGATGCTCCCTGAGGGCTGCAGCTTCACCCACTGGGTTCTAACGGGAGTCCAGAAATTCGGATGACGGATGATGGGAATGGATGATCGAGAGCGGTGCCCAGTAAACGATGCCACAAAGGAGTGATCGTGAAAACATTTATTTGCTACGCGTTTAGAGGCTGTTCTAGCCTCTTCATCAGGCAAAAATATATATCTGGTTGGCAATTGCAAAGGGAGTTGCAAGAAGCGGATCATTATAATTTGTGTCCCCAAGTGCATTCAGCATGGCAGAACATTACTCAGACCACCATTGATAACCTAATTGATAGCCAAGGGGTGCAAGTGCAGGGATTTCTGCACATGGCGCTCATAGCCAATACTGAATAAATTATAAATGTTTTGAAATTTTTGTTTTTATTTCTTATTCATTAGCATATCATTAACATATCTATGCATCGTGTGATTTCGATAACTCCATAACTTTCTTCTTAGGGCTGTAAATGGAATATAGTGTAGTTACATTAAAATACTTGAAGAATGCTGTCTTCTCATCTCCATCCCTGCTCCAGTCCTCTTCTGAGTCATGTCACTTCAACTCCGACTAGCCGAATCACACATGGGTATATGTGTAGACCAGAAAATGCTTTTACAATGTATATGGAGCCTTGTTTTGTACTTGGTCAGATTCAAACTCAGGACCCCAGCGCTGTAGGGTAACAGTGCTAACAACTCGGCCACACATGCACAATTATTATGAATATACACAAATATTTCCTTATTTTTTGTGTTTTCAATCTCAAAAATACAAGTTTGTCAACTTAAAAGCTGATGTCAAAATGAGTTCTCCAATTCCCACACATTGTAGTGAAGTTTGACATACTTCTGTCTGAATAGTAATTCACTCCAGAAGTTAATTATCCCTAAATCATCATCTTTAGCCATCTGGGACATTTTAATGATTCCCAAATGTAATTTTAGCCCAAAAGAATAATGTAAATTGTGTTGTCCAAAAACATGTATGTGTATGTTATTACTCAGGGTCCATGTCTTTATGAAATATTTCAATTCTACACTGTTGAAAATGACTTCATCATCTACATTTAACCTAAACCCTTCAGAAGAGGAAACAGGACTTCAAAGGAAAACGACAAATGTAATCATTTTGTATGGCTCCAATTAGGTTTACTCTTAGTGGAAACACATTTACCTACAGAGATAAATGACTGCATGAATGAAAGTGGATACTTGTGAAGACACAAAGATTAGATTTAAAGGATTAGTCTTTATTTCGAAAAGTGAAATAAAGTTGGTGTAGGTTTCTACTTACATATGTGTAAATACATAAAACGATAGCTTTTGAGAGTCCCTAATGAAATATATATAGATTTTATTCATGTAAATGTTTTATCACCTGCAAAATATAAACAAATTTTTGCAGATATTTAATGTCATAAAAAAAAAAAAAAAAAACGGACAATAATGGGAAAGTTTTCCATTTTCTCTTTAGTGGCAGGGGACGATCTCTGTAGGACTTTGAGATCTCTCGAAATGTTGAAAGTCATAATAATTGGGCATCTGAATGTTTGGTTACCTCTTCATGTCCTTCGATAACCCATGGACCAATTTAACACACCTTGTTTATTAAGGCCACGCTCACATGTTCCGTATTTGGTCAGTATTTTACCTCAGTATTTGTAAGCCAAAACCAGGAGTGAAACAAATCAGAGAAAAAGTATAACAAACACATCACCACTTCTGTGTCTTTCACCCACTCCTTATTTTTGCTTGGAAATACTGATTACTGATGAGCAAGTATGTTCTGTTAACCCTTTCGGCGAGCATGCTCGGGTGCTCGCCGAGTATCTTCAGCGTGCTCGGGTGATATTTTTTTGTCTTTCCGTGCTCATGATTTGCGACTGTTTAACAGCTTTAATACATGTGAAGAATACCTAAGAAACAGGCACTCCTCACATGTATTAAAGCTGTCAAACAGTCGCAAATCATGAGCATGGAGTGCCGAAGACGTATCACCAGAGCACGCTGAAGATACTCGGCAAGCACCAGAGCATGCTCGTAAATCTCGAGTAACGAGCATGCTCGCTCATCACTAATACTGATGTAAAATACTAACCAAATACTGTGAGTGGCCTAACAATGCGGAGTCTCGGGAGAGCGAAGGTTCTGAACAGGATTTGCCACCAAACAACAAGGGGTAATACAACCAACCGGCTACATTGGTACGATACTAGTGTGAATAAAGTTTAATAAGTATAGTTTTGTATATAAAAAAAAAAATATTTAATTATACACACACTGTACACATGAATCATGCTTTACATTTTTTATCATAAAAAAATAATGTATCATTGCTTAGAACAGTTAAAAAAAATCCCTAAAAAAAAATCATTAATACAGACAATTGTGTGTAGCAAACAGCATTTATTCAAGCAAACCGTCTGCACCATATTACTAGTTATATCAAGTGTAGATGGAAAAAGTAATTAATCTTCAATTTCTTTTTTGTAAAGCAGCTAGTTCATAGCCACCTGGCAGACGTTTCAGAATGTCAACAATGGTTTATATTAAGACCATACAAAAAAACAAGTTTATTTGACTATGACTGGAGCAGACATTTGATGTCAGTGTCATCGAGTCCACTGAAGAGGGCGTTTTTGTGCTCTTTCACTAAACCGCTTCAATTCTTCATGGCCTGTTTAGAAAAACCATTAATAAAAAAAAAAAAAAAAAAAAAAAAAACTGCTTCGAAAGCACAATGTTCTTGTGCCATAAAAAATATATGTTGTTTGTGTCATTTTACAGCAAGTACTTTGGCTTCTGGAGAGCTGACCGAGGTACACCTGAAGCTGACCTCTGTGAAAGATTAAGCTGTGCCATTCTGTTTGATTTTCCATGGATTAGTGGTACACTGACAACATGAGCCTCCTCTCTAAGCCCAGGGCAGGACCACGCTCACACAGAGAACACCTTTGTAGCTATGAAAACATTGGCTGCAGCAGAAGTGCGGTTTCAAGAAGCACATGGGAAATAGTATTTTTGATGGTAAGAAAGGGAGCAGTAAGTTTAGTATATTTAACCATGGGCTCTTCATTGCTTCTCCCTGGTTTGATTATTTTCAACCTTTTGCTTACCTACGGAAACGGCTTGCATTTTAAGATGAATGAAGAACAATGATTACAGTGTCTCAACGTATCATTTTAACCTACATATTCTGCTACATGTTGTTACTAAGGCTTGAGCTACACGGCGACATGAAGATCCCAACATATCTGGTGTTTGCCAATAAAGTCATGTTACAGTACACTAAACACAAACCTGTTGGATTTTTGCTCAAGGTCACGTGTTGCTTGACTCGCTGTTAAGTGTAAATCAAGTCACTTAACAGCAAGTCAGACGGATCACACAGTTTTTGGTTGCGTGACTCGTCAAACTTGCAGTCGCAAAAATTCCCATGAAGCCTTAATAATAATAATAATTTTTATTTCTATAGCACCAACATATTCTGCAGCACTTTACAATTCAGAGGGCACTTCTACAAACATGGTAAAACATTACAGAGTCACACGTAGTTCAACACATAGCAAGAGGAGTGAGGGCCCTACTCGCAAGCTAGGTAAAAATAAAATGCTTGTCGTGTAAGGTCTAGCCATCAGTATAATAAACATATCACTGCATGAACCGGTAACCAGCCAGTAACTGTACAAGTACAGATACAAAGTGCGATTAAGTGCATGGAGAGAGAACAAGGGATACTTAGATCAGTGAGGTGATGGAATAGGGTAAACGAAAGAATGTGTTTTTAGGGCACACTTAAAAATATGGTTACTGTGAATTAACCAGATTGTCTAAGGTACTGCATTCCAGAAAACTGATGCAGCATGAGAGAAGTCCTGGAGATGGGAGTGGGAAGTTCAGATTATAGAGCATGTTAGTCTTAGATCATAAGTGGAATGGAGAGAATGGGTAGTGTGGTAGACAGAGATGAGGGAGGAGATATAGGGTGGTGCAGAACTGTTCAGAACTTTGTATGTAAGAGTGATAAGTTTATATTGGATTCTGTAGTGGATGGGCAACCAGTGCACAGAATGGCATATGGTTAGACTGGAACATTGTTAGGTAGGTTAGTAGAGGGGGAAACACACAGAGTTCAGTTTTAGATAATAGGAGAACATAATATTACAGATAGCGTACAATCACTAGTATTTTGTATTAATGTGGGGGGGGATGTCAGTAGAAGAAATGTTTATCTCCATGCTGCTCACACTCCTGAGGAACCCCCCGACAGTAAGGGGAAAAGGAGGGGGAAGAAGAGCCAGCAATTGAAGGAGCAGTCCGAGAAGTAGGAAGAGAACCAAGAGAGAACAATGTCCTCGAGACCAATAGAGAGGAGCATAGTGAGGAGGAGCTGGTGATCCAGTGTAAAGGCACGTTCAGTAAAGTGTAAAGAACGAAAACTGAATCATAAAGGGTCAAGAAGGAAGTTATCTGAGAGATAGTGGGTTTGATGACAGTAGAACAAGAGTTCAAAAAGTTTAGAGATAAAGGGGAGACTGACGACATGTCTGTAGCTGGCAGCGCAGTTCTATGTTTTTTTAAAAATGGGTTTAGAAGGGAATGTTTGAAGGAGAAGGGAAAGATACCGGAAGAAAGAGAGAAAGAGAGGTTAAATATTTTAGTTAAGTAAGTAGTGACAATCGGGGATGAGGGACTAAGAGCCTTGGCCTAAATTTGCCACACAGCATACACTACTCACAAAAAGTTAAGAATATCAAATTTTCAGGTGAAATTAATGGAAAACGTAAAAAGTTCACGCTATAGTGATATTTTATCATGAAATTAGGGCATTTAAGTAGAAGCATGCAAGGGTGATTACCTAATCTCAAACTATTTATTAAAACAAAAGTCAACAGTGGTGAGTAAACCCCCCCAAAAAATGACAATGTCTCAACTACTTGTCATGTGGCCTTGAGCATCAACTACAGCTTGACAACAACATCTCATGCTGTTCACAAGTTGAGTTATTGTCTGCTGAAACATGGCATCCCACTCTTGAAGAGCGGCCTTCAGGTCATTGAGGTTCTGGGGTACAGAGTTACGAGCCTCTACACGGCAGATGAGCTGATCCCATAAGGTTTTCTATGGGATTCAGATCTAGAGAAAAAACAGGCCACTTCATTTGAGGTATCCCAGTCTCCAGCAGCCGTTCCCTAATGATGCGACCTCGATGAGCTGAAGCATTGTTGTTCATGGAGATAAAATTAGGCCTGTGTTGTTCATGCAGAGGCACAAAGACTGGATTAAGTAAGGGCTTGTCACTGCACCAATCACAAAGTGTAGGGCAGTTCTGTATTGACTAGACAGCGCTGAGACCCACTTGGTCCCTCGTTCAGAGTAGATGCTCCCTGGCCCATGCAAAAAGATGATGCCTGTGCCTGGTGGCGTTGTCAGGTACCATTATAGGTTGTCTAGCACGCAGACCATGCTGATGTAAACGGTTTTAAATGGTCAACATGACACTTGGGTGCCTCTCTCCTCCCATAAATGTGCATGGAGTTGTGTGGTATTCATCAGTCGGTTCCCAAGGACATTGTGAACAATGAAGTGGTCATCAGTGTGGGATGTGGCCAAAGGACGTCCACTTTTCTGCCTTTTTTTTTTTACTCTTCCAGTTTCTCTGTATCTTTGTTGCAATCTGCTGATGACATTTTAAGCTCAGTGGCCACTTCCATTTGAGAACATCCTGCTTGAAGGCTCGCAATGGCAAGGTGCTGTTCATCAATTGTTACATGTAGTCTTGGTCTCATGATGTCAAAATGTGAACAGCATGATGAGGATAAATACCAATTCTAATTGAACCTCAAAATGTATTGGGCGATTCATGGACCAAACACCTGTTGTGAATTCTGCCATTAAGCTCCTTGTTAGAGAACAATAAGTTGTGCAAAAAATACTGAAACATTGAAAAGTTGGACACTTGTATTCAAAAGTTGAGACGGTCACATTAAGTTCACCTGAAAAGGTTAGAGTGCATTTTAGGATCATACTGAAATTTCACCAGAAAGCCAAATGTCCCTAACTTTTTGTGAGTAGTGTATATTGAAGACAAAAGTTAAAATCATACAACTCAAGGAAAGTGTATTTGACACACAGAGAAATATAATGCAGGAACAGAGGGTGAATGCTCTTCTGAACATCTGACTGTAGGACTTCAGAATAAACGTAAACGACATATTTTTTTCATTGTAGTGTTTCTATGTCAACACATTATTTTAGCCTTATTACATCCAGCAGGCTGTTAAATTGTCTCCAGACTCGGGAATCTCCGTTCACACAACCTATAGCAGGAATGAAGTCAGTATTAATTCAGAGATTTCAAAGCCTTCATTTACAGTATCCAGATGGGTCCAAATGTACTTGGACGGTGGGAGAATTTGTATAATTTAGCTTTGTACATGTGTGAAAGCCCAGGGACTTCCGTGGGCGTAATACTACTCAGACAACACAGGGTGAGGGTAAAACAGTGTGGCAATACTTTATAGAACCACAAAACAAGCAATAAACAGATGGTACAACAATTACACAGTCTAAGTCTTCTGCTGGCCTGCCTGGGATAGAAAAGCAGCGACTTTGGGACTTCCAGGGCCAACTACCTCAAGTAGTGGCACCCGCTTTTGGCGGACGCCCACAGAGAGAAGGTAGTAGAAAGCTTAGGAAGCTGACCGTCCATCAAGGTGCAAGGCCAGGAGACTAGAGGGTCCCACCCTGGCCTCTCTGAGAGTTTCCATGGGGCCAGATGACCGGCTGGTCCCAATCTGGCTTCTCTGAATGTCTCCATGGGTTCCAGGCAACCGGAGGGTCCCACCCTGGTAAACCCAAACAACATATCCATGGGGCTAGGTGACTTCATTGTCGCAACCTGGTCTTCTCAAATGTATCCATGGGCTCGCTGATGGTCAATGGAGCAGATCCGTATCTTTCCAGTCAGGACCATATACCCTTAGGCTGGAATCATGTAGAATCCAAATCTATGTCTCTTTGGATAAAGCCATGTTACCAAGCTGATGGTCTGAAGAGAGTTTGATCTTTGATTCTCCTTGTAAAGTCTCTTTCAATTCAGTTTCAAATCCGCATCTGCCTGCTACAGAGGCATATGTTCCTTAAATAGTTCACATTTGTTCTTTTAAGTACACATCCACAGTGCAAGGGTTAGGCAGGATATTATTCCACAGAGCTCAGGTCTCATTGTTTCAGCCTTTAATCAATTTACATAGTTGGTATAGCAGGGGGCTCTTGTAAATAAACATCTAGCTGGCTTTAGTATAATATGCAATTAGCATAGTAACAAACATTATTGTTTCCAAAACAAGAGAAGTAAATATTCTGATTTATACATATAATAGTATGTCTTTTTTGACCAGCCAAAGAAAAACATATACACAATAGTGTATTTCTCTTGGCTTAACAAATCTAGACGTCTGTCTGATTAAGATAAGAAGATGTTTCGTCACAACGTGTGCAGTATTTGAAATGAAATAAAGTCTTCAAGGTTTGGAGAAATAGAAATCATTTAGATTTTCACACAGACTATAAATAGTTACACAGTTGAATGGTTAAGTGTGACCTGGTATTTCATGCAGAGTTTCCGAGATAAAGGCCCAGACTCAGCACCTGTTTTTTTTTCATGTTTGCATTATTCCATTTGCGTCTTTTTTAAAGTCTATTTTACATGCGTTTGTCTGATTTTCATTTTCCACTTTGTGGGAGGAGTTTCACCATTCCAGCTTTTTAAAAAGTTGCAAAATTTGGAGCAACTTCACTCCAGTTCCCCTGATGGATTTTTGAGTATGCCGCAATGTGAAGCAATTGTCGCAACTTTTTAGTGCCAAAAGTCACAAAAAGCAGTCCCAGGAAGAAAAGAAACAAAACCTTTTTTTTTTTAACTTCACGCCAAATTCATGACTCATCATTTTGATGAATTTGGTGCACATACTACCTACCAATACAGCAGATCAGTGCCGTGTATTATATACGTATGTAAATCATATTTTAGAGTTTTAATTTTTATGCTTATTCTTATGATATATATGGATTCACTCTGCCACCTGTTTTGTACATATGGCAGCAACTTTTCCACTAATAGACTTTTCTTGATATGATTATGTCCGCTGTTTCATCATATTCACTGTTCTGTGTGATTCCTGGGCCGTCTTGCATGCACTGCTATTTTGAGGTCTAGCGACAGGTTTTCAGTGATGTTCAGATCAGGGGACTGTGAGGGCCATTGTACAACGTTCAGCTTGCGCCTTTTGAGGTGGTCTATTGTGGATTTTGATGTGTGTTTAGAATCATTATCCATTTGTAGAAACCATCATCTTTTCAACTTCAGCTTTTTTACAGATGGTGTTATGTTAGCATCAAGAATTTGTTGAAATTTTATTGAATCCAGTCTTCCCTCTACCCATGAAACGTTCCCTGAGCCATTGGCTGGAACACAAACCCAAAGCATGGTTGATCCACACCCATGCTTAATGGCTTGTGAGATGTTCTTTCCCTGAAATTCTGTGCCCTTTCTCCTCCACACATACCACTGATCACTGTGCCCAGAGTTCTATTTTAACCTCATCGGTCCACAGGACTTGTTTCCAAAATGCATCAGGCATGTTTAGATGTTCTTTTGCATACTTCTGACACTGAATTTTATGGTGAGGAAGCAGGAGAGGTTTTCGTCTGATGACTTCCATGAAGGTCATATTTGTGCAGGTGTCTCTGAACAGTAAAACAATGTATGACAACTCCAGTCTGCTAAACCTTTCTGAATGTCTCTTGCAGACAAGCAGGGGGTTCTGATTTGCCTCTCTAGTAGTGTTGAGCATTCCGATACTGAAATATCGGGTATCGACCGATATTCGCTGTATCGGAGTTCCGATACTTTTACAATATCGAATACCGGAATCGGAAGTTCACATAATGCCTGTGCTCTGCAGTGTCTCTGAAGGATGACAAGCTGGATGGCAGCGCTCAGCTGCGATCCAGCCTGTCATCAGAATGCCATCCAAGCGTGGGAGAATTCTCCTGCTCAAGCGCTGACATTACACTGTCTCCCTTACATTACAATTAAATGGAATAGCAGGAATTAATATTTTTTTAAGACGTTAATGCCACAGCCATGGTGGTTGTGGCATTACAGTGGTTGCCCAAATCGATGGGAACAGTGCTCACAGTGAACATGAAAAGCCGGCAATTCAGCAGCGGCATATACCGGTACAAGACAATTTAGAACAGAAAGAATAGAGCTTCACACATAGATTAGATAGATAGAAACATGTCAGTCACATATATAAGAAGTACAGTGACAGTGTTGGTTACTGTACTTGTCATTTAGTGTTAAAATAAAGGATTTATTAAAAAAAAAATTGGCGTGGGGTTCCCCGTAATTTTAGGCTCTAGCGGAGGTTAAGCAGACGGCTGGGGCAGATGTTTGAAGCCTGGGAAGGGGGTAATACCCACGGAGCTTCCCAGGCTACTAATATCAGCCCCCAGCTGAATACCTAGCCTTTACCAGCTATTAAAATGGGGGACCCCAAAAAAAATGACGTGGCGTCCCCCCTATTTTAATAGCTAGCAAAGGCTAGGCAGACAGCTGGGGGCTGATATTAATAGCCCAGGAAGGGTGCCATGAATATTGGCCCCCTCCCAGGCTAGAAACACCAGCCATCAGCCGCCCCAGAAATGGCGCATCCATAGGATGCGCCAATTCTGGCACTTAGCCTCGCTCTTCCCACTGCCCTGTAGCGGTGGCAGTGGGGTAATAGGGCTGGGGTTGATGTCAGCTTATAATGCCAGCTGACATCAAGCCCAGGTTAGTAATGGAGAGGCGTCTATAGGACACCCCCATTACTAACCCCATAGTCAAAGTTAAAAGAAAACACAAACACCCAGAATAAAGTCCTTTAATTGAAATAAACACACAATTCTTTATTGTTCTAAATTAAACCATACTTACCGTCACACCCATTCCAGCTGAAGCCAACGATCTCCTGCAATAAAAGTAAAATAATAAAGCAACATCATCCTTACCTTTCCATGGTTCCCAGGACGGCTTCAGCTCTGCTACATTCACATGACAGGCTGGATCGCAGCAGAAAGCTACCCCCTTCCCAGGCTTCAAACATCTGCCCCAGCCGTCTGCTTAACCTCTGCTAGAGCCTAAAATTACGGGGAACCCCACGCCAATTTTTTTTTTTAATAAATCCTTTATTTTAACACTAAATGACAAGTACAGTAACCATTATCACTGTACTTCTTATATATGTGACTGACATGTTTCTATCTATCTAATCTATGTGTGAAGCTCTATCTTTCTGTTCTAAATTGTCGAGTACCGCTGCTGAATTGCCGGCCGGCTTTTTTAAAGAGATGGTGCATGAAAACACTTATTTTTTTAAATAAATCCTTTACACTAAATGACAAGTACAGTAAGCAACACTGTCACTGTACTTATTATATATGTGACTGACATGTTTCTATCTATCTAATCTGTGTGTGAAGCTCTATTCTTTCTGTTCTAAGTTGTCGGGTACCGGTGTATGCCGCTGCTGAATTGCCGGCTTTTCATGTTTCACTGTGAGCACTGTTCCCATCGATTTGGGCAACCACCTCCCCCAATACATTCTACATTATTGTTAGTTGTTTTCCTTCATGTAGAATTAACCTACAAGGAAAGAAAGGGTTTATTTTCATTCCGATATTTGTGTCCCATTGACTTGCATTGGTTTAAGGTAATGGAATCAGCGATATCCGATACTTTTTGAGTATCGGCCCGATCCAATCCGATCCGATATTTCCTGATATCGGAAGGTATCGCTCAACACTACTCTCTAGTAATCCTTCAAGCAGGGCTCACTGAAATTGTACTTCGTCTTCTAGACCTTATCTTCACCTCCACTGTTCCTGGTAACTGTAGCGTCGGCGTCCCTGCCTCCAGCTAGGCAGGGACGCTGTTCCCCTCACCTCTCCGTGCCCGGCATCCTCCTCCCGCTCTGCTGGTAGCGCGCGCTGCTTCCCGGCCACTGTGCTTAGGGCGCGCGCTCCCCCTCTCTTAAAGGGGCCGCGCGCGCCGTCCTAAGGAGTCCCCGGCCAATGGCCGGAGGACCTCACCATATATAAGGCACCTCCTCCAAAATGGAGGTGCCCGAGCAATGTTGTTGCAAAGCCTTCACTCCGCTTCAGCCCTCAGGTCCCGTTACTAGTTACCTGCCAGTCACCTGCCAGATTCCTGCTTGTTACCTGCCAGTCACCTGCAGGATTCCTGCCAGATTCCTGCCAGTCACCTGCCAGATTCCTGCTTGATACCTGCCTGATATCCGCTTACCTGCTTGCAAGCCTGCGGTCCGACGGTCTGCCTTCCGACACCTCTCAGTCTGTCTATGGACCAGCCTGCCTGCTTACCTGGGAGCGCTCACCTGCTACCTGCCTGCTAGCCTACCTGGAGGCTCTGCCGTCACTTGCCGTGACCACCTGCCAGTCCAGAGACTCCTGCCTGCTCACCTGGGAGCGCTCACCTGCTACCTGCCTGCTAACCTACCTGGAGGCTCTGCCGTCACTTGCCGTGACCACCTGCCAGTCCAGAGACTCTTGCCCGCTCACCTGGGAGCGCTCACCTGCTACCTGCCTGCTAGCCTACCTGGAGGCTCTGCCGTCACTTGCCGTGACCACCTGCTAGTCCAGAGACTCTTGCCCGCTCACCTGGGAGCGCTCACCTGCTACCTGCCTGCTAGCCTACCTGGAGGCTCTGTCGTCACTTGCCGTGACCACCTGCCAGTCCAGAGACTCTTGCCCGCTCACCTGGGAGCGCTCACCTGCTACCTGCCTGCTAGCCTACCTGGAGGCTCTGCCGTCACTTGCTGTGACCACCTGCCTGTCCAGAGACTTTTGCCCGCTCACCTGAGAGCGTCCACCTGCTACCTGTCTGCTAGTCTACCCAGAGAATGTCCCTGTCACTTGCTGTGACTACCTGCCCTTCTACCCAGAGACTGTCCCTGTCACTTGCCGTGACTACCTGCCCTTCTACCCAGAGACTGTCCCTGTCACTTGCCGTGACTACCTGCCCGTCTTCCCTGGGAGCCACCCGCTTCCTTACAAGGACCGCCCCCTTGTATAAGTTGCTCAGAGGTTCCGCCTCCCAGACCCGTTACAGTAACTGCCATTTCTTAATTAAATTTTGAACTGAAGAAAGGGCAACTTGAAAACGCTTTGCTATCTTCTTATAGACTTCCCCTTTTTTGTGGGCCTCCACTATTTTCAGAGTGCTAGGCAGCTGCTTAGAAGAACACATGGCTGCTGTTTTTTGGCACAAGGTTAGAGGAGGCTGAATTTTTATAAAGCTGGGAAATTTGCATCACCTGGCCTTTCCTAATGATGATCATGAACAAGCCATAACCCTAACAGGTTACTTAAGGTCCGAAACTTTGGTCAAAGTTATCTGAGAACACAAACCTCCAAGGGTGCCTAAACTTTTGCCTTGGCCCATTTTCCTTTTTGTAATTTTTAAAATGTAAAAAATGACAATATATATTTTTTGACTAAAATACAAAGGAAATGTGTCATCTTTAACTTTAAATCTTTTAGAGATCATTTCATCCTCAACTTACTTAACTGTTCACAATAACCGTAATTTTGACCATTGGTGCCCAAACTTTTACATGCCACTGTATATTGGACCACAACATGAAATACCATTCGGTATCATCTACCCAAGAGAGCCGGATTCTTTTCTATATGAATATTCATGGGGACCCTATCTGAGCACCTATACACCACGAAGTGCCATATTCCATTAACTTCCATTTTTGACCAATTCTTTAAAAAAAAAAAATAAATAAATTTTTGGTGCTCACCGTATAATCTTTCTTGTAGCCCATATTGGGTGACACAGAAACCGTGGGATAGTCTGCTGCCACCTGGAGGCAGCCACTATTAATACATCCTAAATTAAAATTGGCTCCTCCCCTGCAGACTATACCTTGCCTGCTAGCCTCCTCAGTTTAGTGAGAAAGTAGTAAAAGCTTAAAGAATTAAAGCAAGAAAGAAAAACAACGTAAATGCATGTAGAATGGGCAATTGCGAGAAAGACTTTATGGTGAGTACAAAAAAAAACAACTTTATTTCTCGGTCGCCTCATTGTGGGACAAAAACTGTGGGCCATCCTAAAGCTGTCCCTGGGTTGGGAATTAAACTTAATTTTACTGTGATCAGAGAAATTTTTCCACTGTAGCTCAAGCTGCCGCCTGAGCAACTGCTGCCTGTAATACGTTCCTGCCAAGACTCGCATCTGCCGAAGTAAAGGTGTGGACCTTGTAAAACTTAGAAAAGGTCTGCACCTATGACCACGTAGCTGTCTTACATAGTTGCAGAACTGAAGTCTGGTAAACAAGCTCTTCCAGAACAGAGTGCGCCCAGACCTTGCCTTAAAAGCCTCAATAATAGCTGATTTACTGCAGCGAGCAACGGTCACCCTAGAGGTGGTCAGACCTCTGCCCGAGCATACCGGGATGACCCACAAGACATCCAAACAGAGCTGTGAGATCAGTAGAGCTGCACAGCTGTGAATAAGTCAGATTATGTGAACCTCTCAGGGAGATGAGAGGTGAAGTACCTAAAGGAATGAGAGAGATCTCAGGCGAAGATTCCCGCTAAGGCTCCATGGGAGTTCTGGAGTCAAACTGAAGAATCCAAAGACAAACTGCTATTCAGGGGTCGATCCCGACCAACCAAACACCCTGGTGGACCAGGCAATGTATCAGACATCAATCGTCTGAACGACCTGCATTAACAACCAAATGAGACGGACCTGACCAGTGCTCACACAGGAGGTGAAAAGCTGGAAGCAATGCCAGTACTCTCCAACAGAGACATCAAGAAATGTTGGTGAAAAGGAGTAGGATTCGGAGGAAACCGAGATAGCCTAAGTGATGAAACCACATACTAAACTAAACACATCAAAGGAAAGCCCCAATAGCCACTGAATGCGTCTAAAAAGTGCTGTCCTTCTCAGGAAGCATCAATCCCGGTGTATCTGTTTAATAGTCACCTATCGGCAGCACACATCCTTGACAGCACAGAAATGTGCCACTCACCTCCCATCACCCTCAACAGAATGACTGATACAAGGGAGAGTAGGAGAGCCAAGGAGGGGTAAAGAAGGAGGAGGGCGGAGAGGGGAGGACGCCAAACATCTGTCATGACTGAGATACTACAAAAGGAGAAGCCACTTCGTCGAAAAATGACCACTGGGAACCTGAAGTAACACAGACTGCAGTAAGGAACCTACAGCTAGAAGTTGGAAAGTCTGAATTCAGTCTTCCGCTCCATGCAAACCCGCTACGCTACGGTGGGTGGGCAGGAGTCAACACAGAGCAAAAGGACCAAATACCCCTTAATACCTGATCACCGACTGCGTCAAGGTACATGGTCCTGCCATTCCGATGATGGAGGATACAGGCTGTCGATATGTGGGGTGAAAGAGTGCACATTTACACCCGGTTACTCTGCCAAACAATCATTCATGATATGAAATACAAAAAGTTAGCGCCTAACCTAACCTACAAAGACTAGTCTGAGACTCAGAACCATGTTGCCTCCAACTGACACTAGAAAAACTGAGGAGGCCTGATGCTAGCAGGTGTGGTATAGTCTGCTGGGGAGGAGACAATTTTCATTCATGATGTATTAATAGTGTCAGCCTCCATGTGGTAGCAGATTATCCCACGGTTTGTGTCCCCCAATGAGGCAACCGAGAAAAACATTTCAATTACTGAGCGTGTCCCAATTAATGATGGCTTGTAGATGATACACACTATTTTTTTCACTTGATATTCTAAATTACTTATATGACGAGGAATATGTATTGTGTGGTTTTCCCAGACTTATTTGGTTGCAGCCTTTTTGCTGCACGTTAATTAGCTTGCATGTGTAAAACATCTGAAAGAGTAAGGAAGCCAAATTGTGCACCCACACACCCAGAAGATGTTTCAATTTGTTTAATAAGTTACATTCATGACGTGAAAAAAAAAATAAAAATTCCTGTGTACTTCCAATGGCATATTCAGACTGCTTTCCTATGCAAAGACTTACTGTATATGTTCTATACACCGTTACATGGAGTGGTGTTACATATACACACATTCTCAGAATTATTGCACTCGCCAAGTACAAAATGGTTTATTGCACACTTACATTTCTGTTTCCAATATATAAGACTACAAACGCAAGAAAATTTGATCCATTTTGTTTCGGATTTGCTTGCAATGTTGGTGCAAAGACATGTAATACAATGAGGTCCCTTGATGTGGGTTGCAAGAGTTCAAGTTTGGGACAAAATATCAATTAATACTCCATTTGTTTATCATTTGTGCAGGATGACTGTCATGCTGGGGGGAGAATGGGTTGAAAGTGATTTGGATGGTGTTCATAGCATCTGCTTGGCAGCCCCCATGATTTAATAGCAAGGATATCAATAGTTGGCTGCAAGCTATACTAACCCTTACCAATGCCTGCCAATGTTCTTTTAGCACTGCCTGGGTCCTCCGCTGGTCTATGTGCCATCTCTCCCAAAGAGGGGGTAGGCATATGTGACCACTGCAACTAGTCACTGGCCACAGCAGTGACATTTTGAGGTGGGCTGGAAAAATTCTCTCATGTGCTTAACAAGCTTATTAATTTTTTGCAAATACAGAATGTGCCATTTTTAGTCAATTTGTTACTTATTTATTCTCCACCATGCCAGTTGTACAAAACCAACATATAAACATTTCTTTCTAATACGGCTTACTTGTGTTTAAGCCTTTTGTTGACTATATCAGAATACGTTCATTAATATTTTGCTAGACTTTTGTAGTACGTATGAAGAATATTGCACTCTGCAGACCAATTGGTGAAAAGAAAAATCCCAATGGAACCTATTGGAGCTATTCTTTTCTGATAGGGTTTGCCAATATTACTTTGAAAATATATTCCACATAGCAGTCATAGCTCATTATTAGCGGAAGCAATGACAAGTACGAACAGAGGCTTATTCATTCACACACAAATTGGAAAATAGTCTTAATAGTGGGAAAAATGTCAAGGCTTGAGTTTTCACTTTGCAATAAATGTAGTTGCTGAATAAAATTATGCTTTTTATGAGCAGCATTGCTAACTTACTGTAGTCTTCTTCGCCTTCAAATCCAACAGGTCCAGACTCTGGAGTCACGCCATTCTTTAAGCAATTGTGAATGTATGTGGCCTTCCATCTGGCATATTTTCTGTGCTGAATGTTCTGTTAAAATCAATTTGAAGGCATTAAATCTTCAATACAAAATTTCATACAATGCATTGGTCGCTGTGCAGGGTCAGTTTTTTTCTAATTCATTGGTCAGATCAGTAGCTAAAGAGTGTTTCATTGAGTTAATCAATAACAATTTAAGGAGCACCTTTCACCAAATGTCTCATTGAACTGGACACAATATAATAATGGCTGCCAAGATTACAAATTTAAGTATTCGGCACTTAACGCATTAGTAGACTTTTGTTAAGTCTAAAGGCCTGGTCACACTAAGCGAGATTGCTAGAATTTCAAATCATGGTCATCAGGTTATATAATATTGGCTTTAAAAAAAACGGATACTACTAAAGAATGGCTTTACTACAAATTAGATCATTTGCAAAGATATGAAACATCACATGGTGGTAATGTGCACATATATCAGCTTTTCAGCCTTCTCAATGTCCTGATGGAGCTCTAAAAAGTGTAACTCAATTCCAACAGAAGCCCAAAGGTTCTTTGTTATGTCTTGTTTTATAGTGTGAGTAAATCTCTTGTAATTGGACCCATATGTAACTTTGCCCATACAGCCAACTTACAGTTACCATAAATGCACTTCTGGGGATACTGAAAACTGAAAGGACCATTGTGCCATAGTGACACAGGTCACTGACGGCTTAACAGCAAAGTATTTGATGCATTGGAGATTCTTACAACTTCAAGTAATGCATAATACAGCTTAGTAATTAATGTCTTTCCGTTACCTCTTCTCTGCTTACCAGGCTAAAATACTTTATTACAATTAAAATTACATATACTTATGATCACTGTCATTTAAATTATGAAATAGAACATTTTCGTTCAGTATTAAAACACATTTTTCTTTATAAAAATACATTTTTTTTTTCATTTCGTCCTCTCATGGACCAAAAAAAAATGTTTTATTTATGTGGTCACTGTGTTTAGGTCTCGAAAATATAACGCTGTGACAGCCACAAAATATCACCTAGCATTAAAACTGTGGCCAGGGTTCGTAATAAGGTAAAAAGGAAGGAGGGAGTCATCTAGGGTCACCGTTTTCAGACATGCCGTATTGCTAATTCAAACAGAACATCAGTCGTGTTTACCTTTCATTGCATTTGCTTGAAAAAGAAAAACGTCAAAATCTCGAGGTCTTGGTAATATTTGGATTTAGCTTTTTAAATAAATCAAGATAATGACCATTCATGGACCAACAGGAGGGGGTTTTTAATATGCACTGGCAATTTGTTTGTTAAATACCAATAAAGCTGTAATAGAATCCTAGAATGTTAGAGTTGGAGGGGACCACCAGGGTCATCGTGCTCAACCCCCTACTCAATGCAGGATTCACTAAACCATCTCAAACAGATGTCTGTCCAGTCTGTGTTTGAAGACTTTCATTGAAGGAGAACTCGCCACCTCTCGTGCCTGTCTGTTCCAATTGTTAATCACCCTTCACTGTCAAAATGTTTTTTTTCTATTATCTAATCTGTATCTTCTCCCATTCAGTTTCATCCCATTGCTTCTAGTCTTTCTTTGTGCAAATGAGAATAAAGATGATCCTTCTACAATGTGACAGCCCTTGAGAAATTTAAGTCTCCTCTCAGTCTTCTTTTTGGCAAGCTAAACATTCCCAAATCCTCTAACCGTTCCTCATAGGACATTTTTTGCAGACTGGTCACCATTTTGGTCACTCTTCTATGAACTTGCTCCAGTTTCTTCATGTCTTTTTTTAAGATGTGGTGCCCAGAACTGGACACAGTATTCCAGATCAGGTCTGACCAAAGAGGAGTAGAGGGGGATACTTACTTCACGTAATCTAGTCTGTATGCTTCTGTTAATGCAACCCAGAATTGTGTTAGCCTTTTTTGCTGCTGCTGCATCACACTGTTGATTCATGTTCAGTCTGTGATTATTAGTATACCCAAGTCTTTTTCACACGTGCTGTTGCTTAGCCCTATTCCTCCCTCCCATTCTGTATGTGCTTTATTTTATTTTATTGCCCAGATGTAGGACTTTGCATTTCTCCTGGTTAAAAACCATTCTGCTAGTTGCTGCCCATAGTTACAGATTATTTAGATCTTTATGAATCCTCTCTGTCTTCTCTTGTGTTAGCTATGCCTCCTAGCTTTGTGACATCAGCAAATTGAATGTGTTTACCCTCGATTCCTTAATCTAAATAATTGATAAAGATTTTGAACAACACAAGGCCCAGGACAGAGCCTTGTGGTACCCCACATGAGACATTCTTCCAACCATTTATGACCACTCTCTGGGTCTGATCACTAAGCCAGTTATGAATCCACCTAACAGTAGCCTTGTCCATTCCATAGTTGGGTAATTTTTTCAGTAAGAATGGTATGATACACATTATCAAATGTTTTGCCTAAGTCAAGATATACTATATCTACTGTGTTTCCCTGATCCACCCATTCAGTGATTGTCAAATTTTGAATGGCAGACCACAGTCTGATTTTGTATCGCCACTATGTATATATTTATTCCAGAAAAATTCATAGTGGCTGTTCTGTTGCCACTGTCACAGAAGGTAGGTTCTTTAAAGGTTATGCTCTTCTTTAGGAGCAAATCACTCAACAGCTTCCTGTGTGGGATGGTGCGATCCAGAAGATTGACAGTATGGGCATGACTGTGCAGGTATCACAAACCGTACTCTGCGATGTGGCTCGTCAGCTTTACATCTATAGTATCGGACAAGTGCAAGGACACTGAAGCTGGCAGGATCCCCCTATTCGGTCACCATCAGAGCAGTGCTTGCAAGCTTTAAAGCAAAGAGCTTGCCAGTGCCTGCCCATGAAACCTGCACCCACTGAGACACTGCAGGGGTGGCTGGTAACCTAGGCATTGAGCTGTACACCAAGATAAAAGAAATCTCTTTTCTTGAGAATAGAGGATTTTTACTAAGAGGTAAATTGCATAGCAGCTTGTTTTAACAAGAACTTTGCAGTTTAACCATTTATGATTTTGAAACTCTCTCTATAAGCTTTTTGAATATAGCTTTTCTTTGCCAAGGTTTCCTCCTCTATTTTTTCCAGTGTGTGACATTCAGTTGTCCCTCGACTTGCATAGTAAGAAGAAATAAATCACAGTATAATTTTTTGGACAGCAGCCGCCTGTCAGAAATAAGAATTGTCCCATTTCACTGTATTAACATGCTATCAGTAATAGTAGAATTGTGCAATGTGGTCCCCAGGCTTTAAGAGGATTACAGATAGGTATATGTTGTATCAACAGCTCTTTGCTGTGAAAGAGGCTTTTGGTTTTCAACATCTCAGAACATTCCATCTTGTAAACAGTCAAAGTAGAAAAATATTAACATGAAAATCGTGGCTAAAAGACCATGAAGTTCTGGCTTACCTCTTCAGTGAGTTCCCCAAATACAGTTAATGTATCAAGCAGAAGGCTTGCTGTGTAAAAAGACTTTATCATATTCCTAAAAGAGAGAAAAATGAACAGATGAGCATGGCGCTAGAAATCGATATTTGAACAAAAACAACAAGGTTTAAATCTCCATAGAAAAATCATGCAATTACATAATGAGCTAATATTACATCTCACAAAGCATAGCGCTAGGATATAATGTCACTTTCACACTGATGGGGATCGAACCGCTGGAGTTTCAAGGGCATAAAGGGCCAGCAATGATGGTATAGCACTCCTTCGCATCCGGGCCACTCAATTGTATGCCAACAAGGATGAATGATCAGAGTCAATGGAAATAAAATAGTCATTTTTTTCCGTTATATACTGCATCTCATGAAAAACATGAAAGTATGCTCTGCTTGCAGCACATTTTTACTTGTGCCGCTTGCTTTACATTCTGCAGTTTTCCTGGCGCATTTTTCAAAATTTTTATTAAAGAATAAATAAATCAAAAAATCAACGTGCTAAATTCTTATAGGAGATAATCCTCAGTCCGAACAAAGTGGTTCAATCCCTTTTCCATATTGAGAGCACATTCAAGCTAGGCTAAGACGAGTGTATATGTGTATGGGGAGGGGTGGAGTTTGGAGGAATAGCGGTCAGTTAAACAAGTATTTGGTCGGCAGCTCTCTAAAGTGAATGGGCAAGATAAATATGATTTGTATCTAAGTATGCAAATATACTGTTCAGAGACTTGCACTTGGTGCTACCTATTGGGGGTAAAAATACTAAAAGTCAATTTTAAACCTTTAACAAGACATGCCACATGACCATAGGATAAAAACACCACAAAACATCTGTCTGCAAATGGGAGTGTCTGGTTTGACTTTTTATTAAGTCATGTGGCAAGGCTCTTCAAGGAAGTTACATAGTTACATAGTTTATAAGGCCGAAAAGAGACAAGCGTCCATCCAGTTCAGCCTATTTCTTGTGCACTGCAGCTATTCCGCAGCGTTGATCCAGGGGAAGGCAATAAAAAAAACATGCAGTATAGGCCAATTTACATCATTGAGGAAAAATTCACTTCCCGACACAAATCTGGCAGTCAGATTAAATCCCTGGATTAATTAACTAAGCATAAGATGTAATTTTATTGTTCTCAAGAAAGGCATCCAGGCCTCTCTTGAACTCATTAAGTGAGTTGGACATCACCACTTCCTCTCCCAGAGAGTTCCAGAGTCTCACGGCTCTGACCGTAAAGAATCCCCTTCTATGCTGGTGCAGGAACCTCCTTTCCTCCAGACGCATAGTGTGTCCCCTCGTCTTTGTCACCATCCTTGGTATAAACAGGTCATGGGAGAGATCTCTGTACTGCCCCCTAATGTATTTATACATGTTTATGAGGTCTCCCCTAAGCCTTCTCTTTTCCAACGTAAATAGGCCTAATTTTGACAACCTCTCTGGGTATTCTAGTCCCTCCATTCCCTTTGTCGCCCTCCTTTGTACCCTCTCTAGCTCCAATATGTCTTTCCTGAGCACCGGAGCCCAGAACTGTGCACAATATTCTAAGTGCGGCCTTACCAGCGCTTTATACAGAGGAAGAACAATGTTCTCATCATATGCCCCTATTCCTCTTCTGATGCATGCCATGACTCTATTTGCCTTCGCAGCTGCTGCCTGACACTGGGCACTCCAATTTAATTTGCTATTAACCAAGACGCCCAGGTCCTTCTCCATGACGCGCCCCCTGGGCCATGTTTGGGGAATACCCGGAGCCGGATCCGTTGGGGGTGGTAGTCCTCGTGGCGGTGACCCGGTCCGTGCCCAGGGTGTCAAACTAAGTGGCGATGTTTTTAGTGGCAGATGTGATATTGTTCGACTACGCCACCCATTGAATGCGGTTACGAAACCGCCGCTGCAGGGCAGACCGCTGAGGCCGGTGGTACAGTTGTGCAGCGTGGGTAGTATAACCCCCAACGGGAGGGGTATGGCCTCAGGGCAGCGGACGTGGATGATGGGGATGGTAGAATTGCACGCAGGCACCAGGAACCACTCAGAGACGGTGCGGTGTAGTTCAGGGTCTTTACTGGTGACAAAGATAGACCCTCCCGGGAGTACTGGCTAGCGGTCGGGGTCTGGTCAGTCCGTGAGCAGACAGGATCTCCCCTGGCCAGGCGGAGTTGTAGGCCTCCCCAACTAACTGTACTCTTCTTGGCTACCTTGCTAGAAGCGGGTAAAAGTAGCCCACGTCCCTGAGTGTACCGTGTGGTGCTCACCCGTATGGCCGGTGACTCGGGGCCTTCTGGTAGCCTCCGCTCCACGACGGCGGTGCTGGTCCCTTGCGTGTGACCGTGCCTTCGGGTTTCTTGGCCAGAGGACCTGAAATCCCCTGCCGGTCAGTTTCTGCTGCTGGGTATGGAACAGTCCCCACAGCCTCGGACTCCGTGTCCGGTGAGATCTCTTCAGCCAAGGCGAGCTATCTAGCTTCCAGCCTCTGGCACTCACTCCTGCTCCTACAGAGCTCCTGTTCTTATTTTCCCTGTAACTGATCCACACCAGACCAGACTGTGTCTCTGTCTCTGTCTGTGTTCTTTCTAACCCCACCTCAGCCCCAGTTTATATAGGGGAAGTTCTTCCCCTCCCAGGACTGGGCAGGAGGTGTGGCATGCTTAGGATTCCTGACCAGGAGACCTCCCACCTGCTCACAGACGTAATATTGCTATTACTGTGGTAACCAGACCCCTGGGGTTCCACATTCCCCCCTAGTAAAATTTAGTACTCCGGGACTAAACATATATTTTTTTTTTTTTTGAAAACATAACAGGGTATAAACAGGAACAATACAATAAGGAAAAACATGTTAAAGTGGTCACGGCGTGTCCGCAACCGGGTGCAATTTTTGAAGCAAAAAGGGTGTCCATTTCACCAAAGAACAGGGAGCCGTAACCAGGTAGGGGTCTGTTCTGCCCCGAGTCTTTAACAGTCTTTAGTCCGTTCCTGGGTTACGCTCCAAACATATATACAACAGAGTTCCGGTAAATCCACAAAAGATACCTATAAAATAACTGGAAAAACATAATTATTTACAAGCAACAGTAAACAGGTAAATATTAATAAAACAGTCTAAACACTTTAGATCCTCCAACGTACGGGCAACTGGCCTCTAGTGGCTCTAGTGGACCTACAGAGCTCACTAACTGGTCCTGCACTACAGGGTGTAGGAGCTGTTAAAGGTAAGCTGGGCAGCTGTCTACGGACTCTTTGGCTCACTAGGGGCACGGCAGGCTCACTATAAGCAGAGGGTCGATTCTCCTGGTCTGCTTGTGTGGGGTCTTCTGCCTCCTGGACCGGCTGCTCTTCCAGCTCTACCTGTTTTTCCGTAGGCACTTGGGATGCTGGCTGGAGGAAGGTGAGGACGGGTACTACAACAGCGCCATTTACTTGTGTCCAAGATCGAGGGAAGTCTCCGAGTACAGTACTGACCATCTCTTCCCTTTCCTCTGCGGGTCGAGGGTTTTCTTGATCTTCTTCAGGGTTTCGCAGCTGCTCGGGACACTTCTTCAAGTGATCTCGGGAGACAATGGCTGTGGTTTCTCCTCCATCCTTACTGATTGTGCAGACTTTCGGGTTTTCATGGCTTGATGGCAGTACAGTGTACGGGTCCTTTTCCCACTGGTCGTCCAACTTGTGTAGCCGTCTTTTCCTCTTCAAGACCTGCTCTCCAGGTACCAGAGGAACAGCGGGAGCATGCTGGTTGTAAGTCTTCTCCTGTCTTTCTCTTGCTTGACAGAGACTTCGCTCAACGCTCTCCTGTACTTTCCGGTACTGCTGCTGCCTCTCTGTGTCCCAGTCTGCTTCTGGTGAAGTGTCCTCGGGTGTCAGGACTCCCATATCCAGATCAACAGGCAGCTTACCAGGTTTTGCTCTCATTAGGTAAGCCGGGGTACAGTTGGTAGAACCTACAGGGATGTGGTTGTATAGGTCCACCAGATCAGGCAGTTTCTCAGGCCACAGACTGCGTTCTTCCAGGGGCAATGTTTTCAGAAGGTCTACCACCACCTGGTTCATCTTCTCGCAGAGTCCATTGGTTTGCGGATGATAGGGTGTTGTTCTTATATTCCGGCAGCCATACAGAGTGCAGAACTCCTGGAAGACTTCCGCTTCAAAGGCAGGTCCTTGGTCCGTCAGCACCTGCTCTGGGTATCCGTGTGGACGGCAGAAGTGCTGCTGGAAGGCTCTAGCTGCTGTTTGAGCCGTTAAGTCCTTGACGGGGACTACAACCAAGAACCGGGAGTAGTGATCCACGATGGTTAACGCATAGACGTAGCCACTTCTGCTGGGGGTCAGTTTTACATGGTCCAAGGCTACCAGTTCCAACGGCTGCCTGGTGACGATGGACTGCAGGGGAGTCTTCTGGCTGGCACGGTCCTTCCTTCTTAGGTTGCATGGGCCACAGTCTCTGTACCACCTCTCGATGGTTCCTCTCATGCCTACCCAGTGGAACCGCCCGCGCAGCAGGAACTCCAGCTTCTTCCATCCGAAGTGCCCAGCTCCGTCGTGGTATGCCTCCAGTACCATAGCCGCGTCTCTTCTTGGCACCACTACTTGCCAGATCAGTTCATGCGTCCGGGAGTTAACCATTCTGCGGCACAACTTCCCCTTGTAAAGGAACAGTCGACTCTTCTCAGCCCACAGTTGCTTGGTCTCCTCCGGAGCGTCTGGGTCAAGGCGGGCATCTGGCTGAGTCAGCATCTCCTTCACCCGTCGGACGGCGGGGTCACTGTCTTGCGTTTCCGCCCAGTTGTAATGAGGTAAGGGGTTGAACGTAGTGGATTGCTTACCCCTTACACGGTGGGAATACTGGGTAGTCCCATGACGGTGGAACGCGGGGAGTTCAACCTCTTCCAGTTCCTCTGGATCTTCCCCTACGTCCGGTAGGTTTGGCATTCTGGACAAGGCATCCGCGTTGGTATTGGAGAGTCCTGCCCGGTATTTAATCGTGAACTCATAGTTTGACAGGCGGGCCATCCATCTCTGCTCCAGGGCACCGAGTCTTGCAGTGTCCAGGTGTGTCAATGGGTTGTTATCCGTGTACACGGTGAACCGGGAAGAGGCGAGGTAGTGCTTAAAGCGTTCGGTGACTGCCCACACCACTGCCAGGAACTCTAGCTTGAATGAGCTGTAATTCTCAGGGTTTCTTTCGGTGGGTCGCAGTTTTCGGCTGGCGTAAGCAATTACCCGTTCTCTCCCCTGCTGGATCTGGGACAGTACGGCTCCGAGCCCGATGTTACTTGCGTCGGTGTAGAGGATAAAGGGCTGGCTGTAATCCGGGTACGCCAGGATTTCATCCCCCGTGAGGGCCATCTTCAGCTGGCGGAAGGACTCTTCTTCCAGCTTCTCCCATCTGAAGGGCGGCTTCTGGTTCTTGGCCTTCCTGGACTGGCCTATCAGGAGGTCCTGCATAGGAGCTGCCTTTTTGGTGAAACCGGGAATGAATCTTCGGTAGTAGCCTACCAACCCGAGGAACTGCCGCACTTCCTTTACGCTGGAGGGTCTTGGCCATTCCTTAATCGCGGTGATCTTATCAGGGTCGGGAGCCACTCCGTCAGCACTCACCACGTGTCCCAGGTACTGCACTTTTGGTTTTAGCAGGTGACACTTTGACGGTTTCACCTTCAGACCGTAGTTTGCCAGGGCTTCAAACACTTCCGCCAGGTGTTTCAGGTGGTCCTCGTAGGTTTTGGAATAAACTATAACATCGTCCAGGTACAGCAGGACCGTCTCAAAGTTCCGGTGTCCCAGACAGCATTCCATCAATCGCTGGAAGGTTCCTGGTGCGTTGCAGAGTCCGAACGGCATGCAGGTAAACTCGCTAAGTCCCATCGGGGTGGTGAATGCGGTCTTCTCCCGGTCCGCCTCTGCTACAGGAACCTGCCAGTACCCGCTAGTGAGATCCAAAGTGGAGAAGAAGTTAGCAGATTTTAAAGCAGCCAAAGACTCCTCTATCCTTGGTAAGGGGTACGCATCTTTGTGTGTGATACGGTTGATTTTCCGGTAATCTACACACATTCTCAGTGTTGTCTTTCTTTTTAACCAAGACTAGTGGAGCTGCCCAGGTGCTACAGCTATCCCTGATTACCCCAGCCTCCTTCATGTCTCTAAGCATCCCCTTGGCATGTTGGTAGTGTGCAGGGGGTACGGGACGATACCTTTCCTTTATGGGAGGATGGTTTCCCGTGGGGATGTGGTGTTCTACCCCCTTTACTCGCCCGAAGTCTAGCGGGTGTTTACTAAACACTCTCTCGTACTCTCGAACCACCCGATAGACTCCCTGTTTCTGGTGTGAGGGAGCGGAGTCAGTACCCAAATGCAGTTGCTGACACCAGTCCTCCATTTGTTGCTTAGAGACGTTACCTTCCTCTGGATGAGATGGAGGCAAGGGTTCCACGGACTGTACAGAATTTTGGTTGATGGTATACAATTTGGCTAGCGTAGCATACCGGGGCAGGTACACTTCCCTCTTCCCGATATTTATTATGCGAACGGGCACCCTCCCATGGCGTACATCAACCACCCCCCGTGCTGTCAAAATGGTGGGCCTACTGTCTGAGTAGACGGGTTCTACCATTGCTTGGTAGTCTCTACCTCTGAGACCAATAGCTGCCCGGCACCAAATCATCATCTCACTTTTTGGGGGCATGGCAATAGGGAACGGGTCACACATTCTCACGCTACCTATCTCACCACCGGAGAGTTCCACTTGTTGCCGTCGCATCAGTGCCCGGATCTCTTTTTGGAGCACTCGCTGCTGACCGGAGCTGGCGTTCTTGGCAACCTGCTGTAAAATGAGAATCACCTCTGCAAGACAATTTTCAATCACATTAATTCCTAGAGTTATCTTTGGGTGACTCTCGCGCTTGTTAATGTCTACAATGATCAGTCCCTGTGCTGCCAGTTCGACTTTACCGATTTTAATGGTCATCTCTTTAAATCCGATCTGTGGCACGGGCTGACCATTGCTGGCGATGATACTCAAGTCGTCGTCTGGATAGCGGGTTATATCCGAGTCATTCCAGTACTGCTTGAAGAGCACGTACGGGATGGTGGTGACCTGTGACCCGGTGTCAAGTAGGGCACTCATAGGAATGCCATCCAGTACTACAGGCAAGACTGGACGTCCTCCCACGTATTTGTCACGCCAGTTCGATGGGCCTGGTGATCTTATTCCTAGGGGTTGGCCCTCTACCCCAGGTTGTGCCAGTTTAAAGGACAGTACCTTGCCATATGTCCGGGTTGATTGCAGCGGCGGCAGATGGGTTGTCCGTCCTCATTGTATCGGTCGCTGGGTCTTCCTCTGGCCGGTGGGGTCCTCCTTGGTCGGCGCCACGGGATATCCTCCGGTCCGGATGCCAGCTGGATCTTCCCTGGAGTAGAAACCTGTAAAGACTGCACAGTTCGGGTTAGCGCGGCAACGCTTTTAGTTAGCTCTTGGACCTGATGGTGCAGGTCTGTAGCCGGGTCATTGTTTAAAGCCTGCGCATCAGCTCCCACAGGCCCTGCCGACAAGGGCGCCGCCTCCTGGTGGTAAGTGGTAGCAGGACGTTTGTGGGTCACAGCGCCACCTGGTGCCGGTTCTCTGAGCACCCGGATGGCTCTGTCCTTGAACTGTGCAAAGTCCAGATGAGGGTCCTGTAAGGCCATGGCTCGCAACTGGGTTCGGTGGGCATTACAATGTAGACCCTCTATAAATTGTTCAGTCAACAGCTTGTCTTCGTTTCCCACGTCGTCAGGGTCGGCCTGCTTAATGGCTCTCAGGGCCTCTTGTAGGTTTAGTGCATAGTCCCTTATATTCTCATGTGCTCGCTGCTTGCACCCGTAGAATCTACGCATGAGAGGTACGGGTATCAAAGGTGTCCTTCAGCCGGGCTAGTATCTCTGCGACAGTCCTCCTCCTCCCAAGTGGCCAGGACTTTACCTCCCTTTGGACTGCCCCTGTTAATTGAGCCACCAGGATGCTCACTTTTTGCTCTTCTGTGAGGGGGTACACCTGGAAGAGGCTACCCAGCCTTTCTCTGAAGTCATTTAGGGTATGTGACTCCCCTGAGTACTGGGGTAGCCAGGCTGCCCCCCGGGATGTAGGGCATGGTGAAAGGCATGACCGCAGCAGCGGTGGCGCTGGCTGTGGCAGTGAAGCTCTCCTCCGTATCCGACATCCTCCTCCCCCCTAGTGGACCGTGGCCTACCTTGCGATGATCCTCTTCCGTAGGCCGCGGCTCCGCAGTGGATCGTCAGGGTTGAGAACTTTCCGTCGCGCTCCTGTGACGTCGGCGTCTGCTGGGCTCCTTCCAGGACCTTACGCAACGTCCGGACGTGAGGCGGGGCTTCAGTTCTCGCGCGCTTTCGGAGTCCACGCCCCTCTTCTTCCCGCGCGGCGTCCTCAAGATGGCGTCCAATGGCGGGAAGACTCCACGGATGGCGGGAAGAAGGCAAAACTCCACGGATGGCGGGAATCTTCACCACAGGTAAGTTTAACAGTCTTTTTCAGGCACGCAGTACCCGGTGGTTGCGGGCACGAGATCCTGCCGACTACGCCAAAAGTTGACGCGCCCCCTGGGCCATGTTTGGGGAATACCCGGAGCCGGATCCGTTGGGGGTGGTAGTCCTCGTGGCGGTGACCCGGTCCGTGCCCAGGGTGTCAAACTAAGTGGCGATGTTTTTAGTGGTAGATGTGATATTGTTCGACTACGCCACCCGTTGAATGCGGTTACGAAACCGCCGCTGCAGGGCAGACCGCTGAGGCCGGTGGTACGGTTGTGCAGCGTGGATAGTATAACCCCCAACGGGAGGGGTATGGCCTCAGGGCAGCTAGTGTGGATGATGGGGATAGTGGAATTGCTCGCAGGCACCAGTAACCACTCCGAGACGGTGCGGTGTAGTTCAGGGTCTTTACTGGTGACAAAGATAGAACCTCCCGGGAGTACTGGCTAGCGGTCGGGATCTGGTCAGTCCATGAGCAGACAGGATCTCCCCTGGCCAGGCGGAGTTGTAGGCCTCCCCAACTAACTGTACTCTTCTTGGCTACCTTGCTAGAAGCGGGTAAAAGTAGCCCACGTCCCTGAGTGTACCGTGTGGTGCTCACCCGTATGGCCGGTGACTCGGGGCCTTCTGGTAGCCTCCGCTCCACGACGGCGGTGCTGGTCCCTTGCGTGTGACCGTGCCTTCGGGTTTCTTGGCCAGAGGACCTGAAATCCCCTGCCGGTCGGTTTCTGCTGCTGGGTATGGAACAGTCTCCACAGCCTCGGACTCCGTGTCCGGTGAGATCTCTTCAGCCAAGGCGAGCTATCTAGCTTCCAGCCTCTGGCACTCACTCCTGCTCCTACAGAGCTCCTGTTCTTATTTTCCCTGTAACTGATCTACACCAGACCAGACTGTGTCTCTGTCTGTGTTCTTTCTAACCCCACCTCAGCCCCAGTTTATATAGGGGACTGGGCAGGAGGTGTGGCATGCTTAGGATTCCTGACCAGGAGACCTCCCACCTGCTCACAGACGTAATATTGCTATTACTGTGGTAACCAGACCCCTGGGGTTCCACATTCATGTCAGATTTCCCCAACGGTTTCCCATTTAATATGTATGGGTGACTGCTGTTTTTCTTTCCCATGTGCATGACCTTACATTTATCGGCATTGAACCCCATTTGCCATTTTTTGGCCCAACTCCCCAATTTATCCTCCTGTAGCTGTGCCCTATCCTCATCTGTATTAACTACTTTACAAAGTTTAGTATCATCTGCAAATATTGCTATTTTACTATGCAACCCTTCCACTAGATAATTAATAAATATATTAAATAATATAGGGCCCAAGACAGACCCTTGAGGCACCCCGCTAGTAACCCTGACACACCCTCAGCTTACTCCATTGATAACCACCCTCTGCTTTCTATCACTCAGTCAGCTACTTACCCACTTGCAAACATTATCCCCCAGACCAAGCATTCTCATTTTATATACCAACCTTTTGTGTGGCACGGTATCAAACGCTTTGGAGAAGTCAAGGTATACAACAAACTGACTCTCCCCGGTCCAGCTGTGAGCTCACCTCCTCGTAGAAGGCGATCAGGTTTGTTTGGCAGGAGCGATCCCTCATGAATCCATGTTGACATGGAGTTAGACAGTTATTATCATTAAGATATTCTACAATAGCATCTCTAAGAAATCCTTCAAACAATTTACCCACAACAGACGTTAAGCTGACTGGTCTATAATTCCCAGGGTCACTTTTAGACCCCTTTTTGAATATTGGTACCACATTTGCTTGGCGCCAGTCTAGTGGAACAGTCCCTGTCCATAAAGAGTGCTTGAATAGAAGATACAGCGGCCTGTCTATCACATTACTTAATTCTTTTAGTACCCGGTGGTGTATGTCATCTGGGCCTGGTGACTTGTCTATTTTGATATTTAGGCGTTTCTGAACTTCTTCCTGGGTTAGGTGGGTGATATTTAGCGGAGGGTTTACTTTATCACTCTGCATTTCCTCCGATAAATTGTTTTCTTTTGTGAAAACAGTGGAGAAGAAGCTATTGAGTAGGTTTGCTTTACCCTCATCGCCCTCTATGATTTTACCCAGGTTATTTTTCAATGGGCCAACTCCATCAGTTTTAATCCTTTTACTGTTTATATAGTTAAAGAACAGTTTGGGATTCGTTTTACTTTCTTTGGCAATTAGTCTCTCTGTCTCCTCTTTTGCTATTCTTATTTGTTTCTTACAGATTTTGTTTTTTTCCCTATAAGATATTAGCGCTTCCTCGCTGCCTTCTTGTTTAAGTTTACCGAAAGCCCTTTTTTTGTTTTTCATTGCCCTCTTGACTTCCTCATTTAGCCACATTGGCTTCCTCCTATTCCTAGCCCTTTTATTCCTATAAGGTATGTACCTTCTACAGTGACTATGTAGGACTGTTTTGAAAATTTCCCATTTTCTATCCGTGCTCCTATTACTAAAGATATTATCCCAGTCTATAAGGTGAAGGGCATCTCTTAGCTGATCAAACTTTGCCCTCCTGAAGTTCAGTGTTTTTGTGACTCCCTTGCTGGGCACCCTACTGAAGCACATGTGGAATTGTATAATGTTGTGGTCACTATTTCCCAGGTGCCCCCCGACCTGCACCTGGGAAATTCTGTCTGGCCTGTTAGTTAATATTAAGTCTAAAAGGGCCGTCCCTCTAGTTGGTTCCTGCACAAGTTGTGACAAATAATTGTCTTTGATAATTGACAGAAACCTGTTTCCTTTCTGAGATCTACAGCTTTCGGTTTCCCAGTCTATATCGGGGTAGTTGAAGTCCCCCATAATAATCACCTCGTTATTTTTTGCTACTTCGTCTATTTGTCTCATTAATAGACTTTCCGTGGCTTCTGCTATATTTGGTGGTCTATAACAGACTCCTATGATAATTTTATTATTGTTTTTTGCCCCATGTATCTCCACCCATAAGGACTCGACCTCCTCATTTCCCTCCCATACATCCTCCCGTATTGTAGGCTTTAGACACGTCTTTACATACAAACAGACTCCACCCCCTTTCCGACTTCTTCGATCCCTTCTAAACAGACTGTAACCCTGTAAGTTAACTGCCCAGTCATAGCTTTCATCTAACCATGTCTCGGTTATTCCCACTATGTCATAGTTACCTGTAGATATTTCTGCTTCCAGTTCATCCATCTTGTTTGTCAGTCCTCCCAGGAACGCTTTTCCCCCTAAACCAGTGTATGAGTGTATGCACTGTAGTGTCAGTGTGTCAATATACTCGCCTATTAAAGTCTTCTCCGGGATCCAGGGCAGTTCCGCTCCTCTTCTGTGTGACCAGGGAGGGGATTTTACAATGTAAGCCACTATACGCAGTTTCCAGACCAGTTCTCCTAATCACTGCTCTCACCATGTGCTTGTTAAAAGGCCCTGTTATCTCTTTAAATATAGCGATACACTTCAGAATTGACAGACCATTAATGTATCACTGTAGCAATCAAAAATACAGCAGTAGGACACAGCTATTGAGCAGAACTGTCATTCATGGAGGAGTGCCCACCCTCCCCAAAACAAGGAAGTGAAACGCTGTGGAACAGTGTACTACTGAAGACACAAGAGGAGAGTGATCTTTTAATGAAAAGGTACATGAAGACCCCAGCCTAGAACAATGATGGTACATATATTAGATTTGTATTTTCTATTTGGATTATGGTATTCAGATGTTATACTAGTTCTCTATGTGCTGTTATGGTCCATCTTTAGCCTATAACTACAGTACCTGCATGGCTTATTTTAATATGAATATGTCATGCTCATGCCCTTGTGTTTAATGGTCCTCTTTGGAAATAAAAGCTGTAAAGATAGAGGATCCAGTTGTACAGCGCTTGGAATGATGCTCAGATTTTTAAAGCGGTGCTTATTAAAAGGGGATAACCACTTTACTTTTCATTTTACCAAATGTGTTAAAAGGACATGATTTTGTGCCGCTTACTAATATACAAGTATTACAGTTTCTTTTCCTGCACTTTATATTGGAGATTTACTCTCAGACTGCAAAGCTCTTAAACCGTCTGCTCATGGAGGAGCATGTGACCAGACTGGTCCTCTCCAATTTACACTTAGCTTTCCCATGTGTTCTTTAATTGAAGAAGGTGTATTGCATAAGGATAGGGAGCTCAAGACCTACATAAGCCCTCCTTCCTGAACTAGCTGTCAGGGATGGAAATAAGCAGTGGAGCCTGACAGTGGAGAATGAATCGTACCATCTCAGCCGTCTATGTGCTGCAGACACTTTCCACAGATGGATCACTTACTGACGGCTCAACGGCTGAGTAGGAGGGACAAGATACCAAACTGCGTATGTATGAAAGACTTAAACCATTTTTGTGGGAGAGGCAATGAGCACTCCAGGTAAAACTAAATAACAACACTTTAAAGGCCCCCACGCACAGAATAAAGATGGCCGAACCCACTGATATTGACAGGTTCAGTCAACATTCAAATGTGTACAGATGTCAGGGGAGATAAGAATCTGTCATGTCCATTTTCGACTGCTGATCCTTTTGTTCTTTAAGAGATAAACTGCTGTCAGAGAAGTCTATCAGCGGCTCTCTGGTAAAGAAAATAGGAGTGCTCGGCAAAGTAAATTCTCCTCTGCATGGGAGAGTCGGGTGGGATAACTGCTTGACAAATGATTGTTCAAACCATTTTTTTGCATTGTACACCATACATATTGTCGCTTTGGCCACTCCTAAGATATTCTGCCATGAAGAGAAACAGACAAATTAAAAAAAAAATCTAAAAATAAAGCACAATGAGAAATCATAATTATTATATGAACCACTGTCATGGGCAACTTTCCACACTCAGTTACAAGAACAACTTCTTTCATTATGCTACAAAGATTTAGGAGACAACGTAAAAGCCAATAGCGGAGAGAAAGAAACTCGGTAGCTTCTAAATGCTCTACAATATATGGTAAAATAAAAAACAAAAATTAAACTGTGCTGGCCTTTCAATTAAGATGAATAACCACTTATTACTCACTCTGCATACAGTAGGAAAAATAAGTATTTGATACACTGCCGATTTTGCAAGTTTTTCCACCTACAAAGAATGGAGGTCTAAGTTTCATCTTAGTTACACTTCCACTGTGAGAGACAGAATCTAAAAATAAAAAACAGAAAATTACATAGTATGATTTTTGAATAATTAAATTGCATTTTATTGCATGAAACAAGTATCTGATCACTTACCAACCAGCAAGAATTCTGGCTTTCACAGATCTGTTAGTTTTTCTTTAAGAAACTCTCCTACTCTGCATTCGTTACCTGTATTAATTGCACCTGTTTGAACTCATTACCTGTATAAAAGACACCTATCCACACATTCAATCAATCACACACCAACCTCTACACCATGGCAAAGACCAATGAGCTGTCTAAGGACAAAATTGTAGACCTGCACAAGGTTGGGATGGGCTACAGGACAATAGGCAAGCAGATTGGTGAGAAGGCAACAACTGTTGGTACAATTATTAGAAAATGGAAGAAACACAAAATGACTGTCAAATCTTTCTTTGTCTGGGGCTCCATGCAATATCTCGCCTCGTGGGATAAGTATGATTCTGAGAAAGGTCAGGAATCAGCCCAGAACTACAGGGGAGGACCTGAAGTCTCAAACATTACTGTTCGTAACACACTATGCAGTCATAGACTAAAATACTGCAGGGCACGCAAGGTCTCCCTGCTCAAGCCAGCACATTTCCAGGCCCATGTGAAGTTCGCTAATGACCATCTGGATGATCCAGAGGAGGCGTGGGAGAAGGTCATGTGGTCAGATGAGAATAAAATAGAACTTTTTGGTATCAACTCCACTTGCCATGTTTGGAGGAAGAAGGATGAGTACAACCCCAAGAACACTGTCCCAACCGTGAAGCATGGTGGGGGACTCATCATACTTTGGGAAAGCTTTTCTGCAAAGGGGACAGGACGACTGCAGCGTATTGAAGAGAGGATGGATGGGGTCATGTATTGCGAGATTTTGGCCAACAACCTCCTTCCCTCAGTAAGATGGGTCGTGGCTGGGTCTTCCAGCATGACAATGACCCGAAACACACAGCCAGAGTAACTAAGGAGTGGCTCCGTAAGGAACACTTCAAGGTCCTGGAGTGGCCTAGCTAGTCTGCAGACCTGAACCCAATTGAAAATCTTTGGAGGGAACTGAAACTCAATGTTGCCCAGCAACAGCCCCGATACCTGAAAGGAGTTGTCCACTACTTTCACAGTGATGCCCTATTCATAGGATAGGGCATCAATGTCAGATCAACTGGGGTCCTGCACCCAGCACCCCCACGATCAGCTGTTAACGGTGCCGGCAGCAGTGGCCGCAAGTGCTTACCTGTGGTGCTTGGCCGTCAAGTTGTAGTAGCCTTGTTACTGCACATCTGCCTCCTATTCAATTTAATGGGAGGCGGATGTACAGTACCAAGCGGCGGCCAAGCACAGCAGGTAAGGACTTCTGGCCGGCGGCACCGATAACAGCTGATCGGCAGGGGTGCCGGGTGTGGGACCCTGGCCGATCAGACACTGATGCCCTATCCCGTGGATAGGGCATCAATGTGAAAGTAGTGGACAACATCTTGAAAGATCTGGAGAGGATCTGTAAGGAGGAGTGGGCCAAAATCCCTGCTCAAGTGTGTGCAAACCTGGTCAAGAACAGGAAACGTCTGACCTCTGTAATAGCAAATAAAGGTTTGTGTGTCAAATATTAAGTTCTGTTTTCTATTGTATCAAATACTTATTTCATGCAATAAAATGCAATTTAATTATTTAAAAATCATACAATGTGATTTTCAGTTTTTTCTTTTTAGATTCTGTCTCTCACAGTTGAAGTGTACCTACGATAAAAATGATAGACCTCTCCATTCTTTGTAAGTGGGAAAACTTGAAAAATCAGCAATGTATCAAATACTTATTTTCCCCACTGTATGTTGAAAACTTGGTAAGACACAGGTAAGAAAATGGGCTGCATGGGCAAGGAACACAAGGCCAGGGAATGTTAGGTCTTTAACGTCATTCCAAATTTTAGTGTTATCTGCCTAGATTTATGAGAATTTGAGAGCATTGACAACATAAACAGGAGACCACATTGGTGTTAATAGGTGGCTATTTATACAGAATTGGCTTTATCCACCATTTCCTTCCCTGCTTCAATCAGCAGTTCCAGATGTGTGACCTGTAAACATGATCTCATGAAAGAGCTGTGCTTACAAGCGGAGACATTATAATGCCAGGCAAGACCACAAACCATGACACAAAATAGCCAACTCTCAGGGGAGTAATAAAGAGTAACAGACAGAAGCTTTGTACGGAGGTCAAGTTATACAGCCGTGGTACCAGACATGTGTATATTAAAAAGCAGACTTTCACAAAGAAGTTTTAGGATGAATATATTATTTCTCAAAGAATAGATGCTTAATAAGCACATTTCAACTTAAAGCAAACCTGTCAGCAGGATTCTGCCAAGTAAACTACAGGCAGTGTCATGATGGCGCCATTACACTTATTAAAATGATATCTGAGGTTAAGAAATCCGTCTTGTGGTTCTTGTGTAATCTTTATTTGCAGTTTTAGACAATTAGAGTCTCGTGCTCAGGGGCGAGACTGTAGGCAGGGTCCTTCCTTGGTGCTCTAGGCCAGATGAGCAAGAAAAGACCTGCCCACAGGCCGCCCCTATCTGTCTCTCTGATGAGGAACACACTTGTGCTTTGGGGCGGGCCTGTGGGCAGGTCTTTTCTTGCTGATCCAAAAAACAGCATAACATTACAATAAGTACCAAATGAGGCACTTAAAGAGGTTGATCAGTCAAGGTCCGACAACCGGTATCCCCGCATCAGCTGTTATCTGTGTCGGCTCCCTCCGGCCTGAAGTACTCACTTGCGGAACTGGCCGAGGCTTGGTAATACACATTCACCTCCTATTCAAATCAAAAGGAGGCGGTTGTGTAGTACTCTGCGGCAGCCATCACCAAAAGATGGCCAGCTCCGCAAGTGATTACTTCCAGCCGGAGGGGGCCGACACCGATAACAGCTGATTGGCGGGATTGCCGAGTATTGGATCCCAGCCGATCAGACATTGACGGCCAATTCTAAGGATAGGTCAATCAATCAAAAAGTAGTGGACAACTTCTAAGTTGCTAAACAAAAAGTTGCAGCAGTCATGGAAAGGCCTGTGCAAAATATGATCCCTCCTGTAAAAACTGCCTCCCCAATAACTACCTGGCACCTAATTGGTGAGGCCAGTCTTACAGTTTTGGAATTATTGGCCTAATACATGCTGGATCTACAAAGATGACAAATGCTACGGTAGTCTTACCAACCCCCATAAAAACGGCTTTTCAACTATGTAAAGACACTGCACACCAATTACATTGGTCTGGGTGTATACATTGCACTCAGGCAGTTGTCTGTGTCTAGCATTATATCCATGAATATCAGAATGAATAGTGCCACAGGTTCTACCTCAAAATAGCATAACTAAAACAAAGCCAAAGTGTGTATCTGCACCTATACATTACACTTATACTAACAGGTATGCTGGCCCATGGTTTTGCTTCAGTTTCTTGTACTCAGTACATTGGGCTGTGCACCTTCTGTATTTAGCTTTCCACATGCAGGTGTTAAACACGGTCAGGCACAGATCCTGCTCCGCCCCCATCTATTTTGAAGCCAGCTGGCACATAGGGAGGTGAGATATTAGAGATGGGGACCATTCTGATTGGGCATACCTTGTTGCGGTAGGATGACTTTCATGCTTCTTTGGTAAAAAACAAACAAAAAACAACTAAATACCCTGTGTTTTATACATGTGTTACCATTTGTTTACTTACAGCACTGTCTTCATCCTAGGTTATATTTGTAAAAAAAAAATATCGTGCAGCATTGTGTGAAACAGTAGAATGTAAACATTTTTTGCAATAGAGCAATTCATTATCATTACTAAATAATGCGGCTTCCATGACTAATCTAGGGGTGCTCATACACATCAGATGCATGTCGTTCGAACGCACCAGTTTCAGCAGGACAGTTTATTATGAGCGAGTGGGATGGTCTAACCATACCCAATGGCAGATAGGGAACGCCAGATTTCTATGTGCCCGAGCTGAGCATGCACATACAGGAGGGCCATTATGACTTAATTACACGGGATCCTGTAGAGCCCAAGGAATAGATCTCCAAATATGCAACATATACATTGTCAGGGAAGAACAAATGACACAGCTTATTGGCCACAATATACAAAGAGAATTGTTTTAAGATGTGAAAAAGCTTTGAAACTAAAATAAAGTTCAACAACCAGCTATCCATATTTCAACCCAATCTCAATAATCTCAAATTTTATTTTAATTAATCCAGCAAATCTTTTCATGTGGTATACAATTGGATGAGACATATGGACTGAATGAAATGTTCTTCCCCTCTATTTATGGTGCTGATAACCTTCAGTGGTGGCTTTTTCCAGTCATATTCTTCACTGTAATTTGGTTTCATTGTGTTCGTGTGTATGTGACAAGTTTTGGCACTTGAACACATAGCCAAATAGCAGTATCCTTGTTATTAGAAACTACAATTAGTAGGGTCATGCACAAATTCCAACCACATCTCATGTCATTTCTAAAAATCTATGTGGCCATATATCTTGGTGTGCATAGGATGGCTTTTAACATGTAAGCCAGCAGGGGCTGATACTGCATGCTATACTACTGAAACAGAGTTTGGGGGGGGTTCTGGTAAATGGGAGGACTGTGCTTAGTCAGCTTTGTCAGCAGTCCAAAAAGCAGCATGGTTAAAGCTCTTATTTAGAGCTGGTGCAAATTTATCTGTACGTCCCATTCCATCAACCACAATGGTGGGATGTGACCGTTGTATGGGAGCAGGAGTACCGCCTCTTACCTGCCGGCGTCTGCGGCTCTTCTTTTAATTAGTCAGCCCGACTCAATGTCACATATACATTACAACGCAGCAATGGCATCACACCAGGCCGTCTAATCAGAAGAAGACATAGGCAGCTATGAGGAGGTATTCTCGCTCCATGCAGTGGTCACCAGGGACGTGCTAATTGCTTCACATCAACTCCACTCTTAGTCACTGAAGGCACAATGCAGATTTTCCATATAAAACAAACTCAATAAATCAGAAAGCAACTATACCAATAAAAGCACTGCTGGCTATGCTCTTTATGTAGCTGTTGGCAGATTAGATATCCCCCACCCTCCCGTCCACATGCATATTGACCTTGGCCAAGCATGCATGTGTTCTGAATTGAGAGAGAGAAGTAAGCTACTGCTAGACACTTCTCAGGCTGTGACTTGAGTAGAAATAAATCTTCTCCTTACCGATTGTGCACTGGAAGACTGAGACTGGAGAAAAAAGTCCTTTGTACTCAGTCAGGCTCATGCCCTGCTATGAATCTGTCAGTATGATGCAGCAGAGTGGGTGTACAAATAAGCACAGAGAAGTATGAATCTGGAGATATAATTCCTAAGTGCTCTGCCAGCAAGGAGAATTATTTCTTCTCCTATCACAGACCTGCTCCTCAGCTGACTGAAATATGTATGTTTACAAAACTGCTCTTCTGTCAGTTGACAGACACGTCTTGGGCTGTGTTTCTTCAGACTGCAAGCTGTCTTGACATGTGACTAGTATGAGCTGCAGTTTGAAATATGTGACAGGGGTTATTTTAATAACATTCTTGGAGAACCCTTCTAACATTGCAATGGATAGGAGAAGCTTTACATATTTTTTGCAATCAAATCAGTGAAAATCACTAACGAAACCCTGATTGTAAAAACTGACACTGACCAAACACTGATGAAAATTAGATCCAAAACACTGATTAAATTCAGACCACTATTTGTGTATGTGAAAAATCACACACATCTCAATGAAGCGTGTGTTTACGATACTACACCTCTGTCAGTTGAGACAATTCTCAAGTTGTGTTTCTTAATACTGGAGCCCATATTGAAACGTAACTAGGGAAGGCTGCAGTTTGAAATATATGACAGGGTACATATCACATTCTTGGAGAACTTCAGTAATTACATACAGCTCATGGACAACACATTGAAACCATCGATGTGCTGTCAGAGATTTTCACAGACCTATAGACTTGTTTGGGTAATTTTTATCTGTGATTCTGATACAAAACAAACAAACATGCTTTGTGATTTTGTTGTGGACAACAAAAAAAACAAAAAAACAGTCATGTGAATAACCATATACCTTAATCGGTACATGTTTATGGATATCTGTACAAGGTCTAATACAGAGATTCTATAGATAGGGGGAAAGAGATACATGAATTGCCATCTACAATGCCAAGGTCAATGAGTTTCATCAGTGATACTGTAGCTGGCATATCTTCTGATGCATTAGATTATTATTAAAACATTTCTTTTTGTCAGTTTTAATGCACTAAAAAGCAGATGGAAGACTGCACAATACTTTTTACAGGAAAAAAAATCTGAAAAGTATGCTTGCTTGTCATTAGAGACCGTACTGAGTTTTTTAATTTCTTGTGCAATCGTTTTTGCTAAGGGAGGGTGGGAATAATTCTTTTTTTGTTTTATTTTTAAAATACAAAAGAAAACTCCCTAAACTCCAGACATTTACCCACAACTTTCTGCATGCCGCAAACATTTTTTTTTTTTGCATAACAGTTTTCCTAGTCAAATTTTACATTTGTACTAGTCACACTATACAGTGCCCTGTGTAAGTTTTGTCTTTTTGGTTATGCACCTATCCAGCATTTCTTATTTTTCATTTTTGGGAAGGAAGTTGAAAAATGTAGACATCAAGCTGCATGTCTGTTTTTGCACAACTGTTTTACAAGTCCAAATTGAGAATTGAATATGCCCCACCTATACTGTGGCCTGCTACCACATTTTACTTTCTGTATGTGCACATACCTTATTAGCATTTTTTATTATTTTGGCCAAGATTGAATAGATTGTCAAAAGTTAGAGTGTTGTGTAAAATGTATGGTATAAAAAAGTGGCAAGAGCAATTGACGGGTTATTATGAAAGAAAAATAAAACAATAATACAATAGTTAAAAATGTGGGAGCCACTAAAAGTGAAAGCATCACCACCAGCACTGGCACCAGCTGTCCGAGCAGAAGTACTACCAAACGCAGCAGGTTACGTTAGGATGATGTTACCTCTGACAGCGACACCGTCAGTTTGAGCCAGTGCTGTGCACTTAATGGTCTGCCTGATCACAAATGACAAGGAGAAATTATTTTTGGACCATTTTTAATTTTAAAAAACATAAAAAGTCTGCCAATGTGCCGAGTTATTAAATAGGCTGTTGATTACTACAGAGTTACCATTTGTTTCTATGGTGAAGTTACTATGGCTGGATACAATATCATGAAGTTAAAATATTATTTATAAAACATGGAGTATTTAAAAAAAAAAAAAACTTGGAAAAAAAAAAAATAGTACAATTGCTGTTCTTTTAATTCATCCCACAAAAAAAGGTAATAAAAGTTATTCAATTAATTCTAACTCAAAATGGTAATTATAAAAAGGACAAATCTTCCTGCAAAAATCAAACCCCAATCTAGCTGTAGTACTGGAAAAATTAAAGTTATAGCTTCTGAATCGGGCTATAGGAAAAAAAATTGCTTGGTCCTTAAGGCTCCAAATAATCTAATCTTAATAAGGTTAATGTGTAGGTAGAATATCACAAATAAGCTATATTCAAATTATTGTGTGACATGTCAGTCTGCTGTCTGTTTTTTTCTCAAGTTTCATAGATCTATTCACAAACCAGTGAGAAACACTGATTGCTATGTGAGATCTGTGAGACTCGGAGCCGGTCCTATTTTGTTTACGGATTGGAACTGGCCATTCAAGTCTATGGGAATCTTATCTGAACCCGGCTATATGTTGTGTTTTACTTTTCTGGAGCGATTAATAAAATCTATAAATTCTATGCAAATACTTACTTGTGAAATCTTCCAGCTCGATCCTCATTGTCTGCATACAGGAACATTTTTAATGCATAATTCTCCACATGAGCACTGCCAACAATTTCCTGAGTTATGGAGTCACAGTCGCCAAGCTGCTTCTTTTGCTGTAGGAAGTCATGGAAAAAAAACAAAAAGAAAAATAATCTTCACTATTTACCATTACATTATTTAAAGATTAAAGCTCTAAAAATCTAACATTTGTACATTATTGCAGTTTCACAACTACAACAAAAATGATTATCCAATAAAGAAATGGCAGCACTCCAAGTGAAATAGGTGAAAAATTAAGTTGACACTTTATTCAATCATCTGCAACTGAAAAATAAAAAATATGCAAACTGTTGTTGCATATAAAATAGTTGTTTAGTGCTGCTGCTCTCATCAACAAATCTGTAGCATAACTTGGCAGTCAAGTGACACATAGCCACACCAAGTCTTCCAGAACAATAGATGCTTTTTGTAGCAGCTCTCTGGCTTACAAAAAGGGTTTTTGACTTGAATATAAATTCTATGAGATTCACAAATTACAATGCAAGTCCTGTAAAATAACTTAACATGGAGCAGGTAGGAGGGGGCCCTCACATTCACATCCAAGTGTATTTTTTATTTCCTGCCTCCTATTGAGTGAAGAAAACAAAACAACAAAAGACCTAGACATTCTTCTTAAGGCTCCACTAATATCTTAAAGAGGACCTATCACTTGCTCAAAAACATTGAGTTTAAATACCTTGCAAAAATCCATGAGCTCCAGATTCTTTTATTTTTTCTGCTGCGTCACACCATTGCAGAGATATTCATATTTGTTGCTTTTGGAGCGCAATATGTGAAATTTCTGCTTGCTCAATAGGGAATTTCTTCAGAGTCTTCTCTGGAAGAGTGAACTTTCACCTCTTCCTCTCAGAAGCTACCATTCAGAGCTGGCAGTGTCTAGAAGGAAGGGTTGAAAAAAGACTGGAAAAGACTGAAGAAATGTCCTTTTGAACTGCAAGCTGAGATTTCACATACTGCGCTCCAAAAGGTAATAAATGAGAATATCTAATTTATTTAAAAAAAGATAAAAAAAAAACAAAAAACTTTGCAGATATCATAGAACAGGAGTGAGCACTGAAAATCAATATGATCAATCCTTCCTCTCCATAGCTTCATGTTTTGGAGAAATTTTTGAAGCCCCATAGGTGGCAAAATCGGTGTTTAGCTAACTTCGAGTATGGGCACATTTAAAACCAAAATACAAATCCATCCCCAGCAATTTGGTGATTGTACCCAGCTTAATTAGATGATGTTACAATACTAGTAAGGCTGGAATCACACATCAGGCTCGCCTAACTTGACATTCATATGTGCCTATGGGGCTGTTGAGTTAGGGTCAGGAGACTGAGACCTGCAGTCAGTTCATGCATCATGGACCAAAATAAGCAGAATGATACACTCCTCAACATTAAAATTGCAACATCAAGAAGGAAAAGCCATGGAATTATGGAAATCACAGGATGGACAGACATGTTAATATGCAAATTATGAAAAAATGAAAACAAAATGTTCTTGAAATCAAATTGATTTATTCAGTATAGAATATGAGTACTACATGCAGAAATACACACATTACACCTTGGCAGCTATCAATGAGGTTATTCATTGTTGTCTGAGGAATGTTCTGCCACATTGAATACATTTTGGTACACAAATTTTTAAAGATCCGCTGCTGGCAGATCCCTTTGCAAGTGCCGACCCATAATGTGTCAGACTTGTCTCAATGGGAGACTCAGCCATGGCAGCACGTTCAACCTGCACAGCCTTTTCACAGTAGCATGAGCAACATGTGGTTTGGTGTTGTGTGGTTGAAAAACAGCTCCTGGGATACTTACAAATTTTCTCATGAAGGCCTCTTCATGGCATTGCCCAAGTGTTCTACAGATGAATCTATGTAAATCATTGAATTTAAGAGAAAAACGGGACACATTACTCAAGAGGATAGACCTCCATTCCAGCCTTCATTGCCATCTTGCTCTTCACAATGACAGCTTTTGAGAGCAGTGGCGTGGAGTCAATGGAACACTTGTAGCTGGACGTCTAGCTCAAAGCATAATGCATGCAAGTGCCTTCTGATGGTTTGTGTGGACAATGTTTGACGCTTTAGGCTTGGTATGTGAGGTTCAATTTCTCCTGCAGTACAAAATAGATCACTAGGCATCATTCTTAGTACCTGACAATATCAAGTCAACAATGCCACGAAAAGGCCTTAACAAGGGAACATCACACTGGTCCTACTCCCGGGATCATTATGTGGGGTAGCATAATATAGGCAGCCGGGCCCCTCTAGTTTTCATTCCAGGTACACTAACAGCTATGTGTTGCATTGATTTGATTGTTAAACCAGTGGTACGGCCATTTCTCCAGTGTCCCATGAGCTGTTTTCAACGCCAAGCTGCATTTTGCTTATTTGCTACTGTGAGCAGCCTGCATGGTCTATACATGCTACCATGGCCAGCAGCATCTCCCATTGAGCACATCTGGAACATTGTTGGTTAATTTCAAAAGGAAGCTGCCAGCAGCGGATCTTGAGGATTTGTATGGCCAAAATGCATTCAGCGTCGCAAAATATTTCTCAGACAAGAATTAAAGAGAACCGGTCAGCAGGATTTAGCACAATACACTAAAAGGTATAGCCATAATGGCGCTATTATATGGATTAAATCAATCGTTGTGGTGACAGAATCTGATCAGTGATTCTTGCTTAATCATGGTTTTAAGTTTTCTTCTGATGATGTCTTCTGTGCATCGGGGCAGGCCTGAGGGGTTGGGTCTTCTGCTCCAGCCCCTCCTGTGCTCCTACAGGACAATGATCCTTCAGCGACCTGCCTCCGTTTTGAAATTTTAGGCCACTGCCATCGGCGCATGCAGAGTGTGATTCCACAGACCGTTCAATAAAACGGCGCACATGCAAAGATCGAGATCTCGACAATGAGGTCTTCAATCTCGATCTGCACGTGCGTTGTCTCCAGCCCCATTTTATTTAAGATCCGAAGACTGTCTGTGGAATCACACTGCGCCTGCGCTGCCCATACAGACGATGATGGTGCAAAACTTCAAAATGGAGGAAGGTCACTGAAGAATCAGTGATCTGTAGGAATACAGGAGGCAGGTGGAGGAGCCAGAGCAGGAGACGACCCAACTCCCCAGGCCCACCCTGATGCACAGAAGACGTCATAAGAAGAAAACTTAAAACATCCTGCTGAGGTTCTCTTTAATAACTTAATTGATAGCAGTCAAGACGTGTAAGTGCATGTATTTCCATGTGTGCTCATACTCAGTACTGAATAAATTAAGATGTTATGAAAACTATGAAAAAATAAATAGATACATTTTCAAATCAGTAACATTTATTGATCTTGTGATTTTCACAATTAGACAAGTTTTCCTTCTTGACTTGCAAGTTCAATGTTGAGCAGTGTAAAAAATAAGATTTTGTGAACTATATAGTGAATTCCAACCAAAAGTGGATCTTCAATTTAGCTACAAATTATTGAGAACAAACACACATGAATTCTACTGAAGTGATAACAGAATAGTTTGCAGGAAGCATGTAATCAGCAGTTAACATTTTGCATAAATTTCATACATTTGTCTTCAATCAATTTAGATGAGTAACAAGTACAGTATCAATCTGACACTTTAGTAACATGCAATAATGGCAGTGTATTAAACACAGGCTTATCCCCATGTCCTTTCTTCTTTGGGATGAAAATGGGTGAACTGCCCTGACCGGTTTAGTAACCCAAAGATTAAATAGACTGCTGTTTCAGCAATTGAAAGACTTCTTTTTAAAAGATGAGGTCTCAGACTACAAGAGGCCTCGGATTTCCTAATAAAACAAGATAAAAAAAAAGCAAATAACAGCAGCCCAGTTACAACAGGTGGACTTAGAGCTCATAAATGGACTTACTGTTCACCACAGAGGAAATCTCCAGTTATTCCGCAGAAAACAAAAAACAGGATTATCGTACATCACACTGGCCTTCAGTCTTTACACTGCCAAGAGACTTTAAAAGGGGGCTTTCAGTAATGGATGGCTCGTGTTTTTCTAGTGCGTTTACATGAGCAAAAATTCATCTTGGAGACTAGACATTTACTATATTAAAACCTTTGGCACCTCTTTCCATAAAACACACAGATGGATGGCCAAATTGGCCTGCTGGAGATTTTCACCTAAAGGTAAACAGTGGGTGACTACTCAGTACTGCAGAGCGAGCGGTGCACACAATATGGCCTCTTTATATGTTCACTCTGTTTATAAGACAGCCATGGGTCATGGGGTGGCTCAGCTATATATACTGCCCTGTTCAAATACACGCTCTTTGAGGCCATGAAAAGATTTAGAAATATGCTGAATTACTACTTCACAAAAGAAACAACCACAAAAATAAAAAAAACACAGCACACTTTTTTTTTATTCATTTTCAAATTTTTATTATATTTTTTTTACCCTTCTATTCAATGGCAAGAAAATGCAACAAAAGTATTAGTGCTCATTCAGACATCAGTCTTTCTCGAATGAGTGTGGTCCGTGTTTTTGCACTCAAACCTATTGTAGTCTATGGGTAGTTGACAAGTTTGATTTTTTTCTCAGACCAAGTGGTCCTCACAAAAGCAGAGTTTTGTCCAATATTGATCCGAGCGTTGGACATCACACTGATGTCATTTGTGTGCCATCACCTTTTTTTACGGACTGTTTGACAGGAGAAGCTGGAGAAAGCAGAAACCATTCCAGAAACTCTGACCAAACGCTTATGGTAAAAATGGACACTCTGATGAGACACTGGTGAATTTCATACTGTTTTTACATCTGAGAAAAATCACTGACATCTGAATGAGCCCTTAGGAGTAGAGCAGATGCTAGGGCCTGGAAAATGTGGGTCTCTGGTTGGGTTGCAGGAGTCGGAGTCGGTGTCCATTTTGGTGGAGTCGGTATAAAATGGACCGACTCAGACTCCTAAAATATAAAATAAATTGGTTCAGTAGTACAATGCAGAATGTGCTGTAAATGTTTTCATGAGATTTTGGAAAAGTTATGAAATGTCCTATAAATGTCTGTCCTGTTCCTGACCTAAGGATCTCGGCTTTTAGTTGAGATTAATCTGTGCAGCACTTTATGTACATGCTCAGTAGTGACCAGTGCGGTGGAGTCGGGGAGTCGTGGAGTTGGGGGTTTGGCTTACAGACTCCATAGTCCGGGTTGCCTAGGCCTCTACACTGCTGAAGACTATAGCTGCATGCTTTGTAATCTTCCTCTCCTCGGCACACTGTTTATCTACTGAAAGGGCTTCTTAGGGCCGAGAGGTCGAATAGGTCCTGGTCTGTGATGTAATTCAGGGTAAGAGCGCAATCAGACAGCCATATAAATCGGATCGACATCAGAACTCATCAAGAGCGTCACGCTCGTGTCAGGAGAGCCGTCGGCCAGTCCTAGCATTCTATTCCAATCCTGGTTCGATTTATACGGGCATCTGACTACGCCCTAAGTATCAGTATAAGGCCGTGGCCCCACTATCAGTATTTGGTCAGTATTCGGTCCGTATTTTTTCCTCAGGAGTGGGAGCCAAAACCAGGTGAGGAACAATCAGAGAAAAGGTATAGAAACAAGTCACCAATTCTGCATTTATCACCCACTCCTGGTTTTGGCTCCCACTCCTGAGAAAAAACACTGACCAAATATTGATAGTTGGGCCGTGGCCTAATGTGTCTAATCGCAGCCACTCTTACAATATAAAAATTAGATTACTGCTCATCCCAAAGATCAGGTTTGAAGTGGTCTCTTAAAGGGAATCTGTCAACAGCTTAGTGCGATGAAATCTGAAAGCATCATGATGTATGGGCAGAGATGCAGATTCCAGCGATGTGTCACTTACTAGGTTGTGTTTTGCTGTTTCAATAAAATCATTGTTTTATCAGCAGGGGATTATCTCTAGACAACAAGCTGAACTAGGAGGCAGGAGGCCAACCACTCCTCCAGAACGGATTAGCAGCTTGCTGTGAATATATACCAGAGACGTAGCTAGGGGTTTGGTTCAGAGGGGCAAAACAGCTGAGTGGGCCCCTAGCCATGTAACCCTGATTACAACTATGGTGGCGCCCCCTAATAGTGGATGTAGGAGAACCGCAACAGATGACCGCGCTGTTACTAAAAGAAATCTCTATACAAAGACCAGCACTTATATTACCTCCATATGGTGACCATATAGTGGTAGATACCAGTGCTGCAGAAGATAAGATACTACAGTACAGTTATATATAGTGACTTACAGCTGTAGTTCTTTCTGATCGGAGTTGTTCACTTTTCCTGTCTTTTCCATCTGGCCCAGACCGACACGACAACTTCTCCAGCCAAGACTCGTCTGTAGAGATCACAGCAGAGACACATCTGACTTCTCACATTTCAGGCACTGTCCCCATCTATCCACAACCTGCACAAACTCCTCATCCTGCCGATACAATATGTGTCCATGTTACTGCACCTGCTGTGTGGTACTATGTGTTCTCTAATTTTCCTCCTACTGGAGCCCTAGATTCCCCTTTCATTGCACTACTGTACCCCACCCCTCAACTGCCCCGGAAAGGTATGGTTCCCCAACTGTGACCCCCACACAGCCCTCCATGCAGTATCATGGGCCTACATACAATATAATGGCCCCCACATTGTATAATGGCCCCCATACAAACCTTCACTTTGTATAATTGCTTGCATATAGTTTAAAGGCCCCCACATAGTCCTCCATACAGTATAGAACACCCTCATAGTCCATACAGTATAATGCACCCCACAGCCCATAGAGTATAAAGCATCCCTGTATAGTGTAATGTACCCCACAACCCATACAGTATAATGCACCCCACAGCCCATAGAGTATAAAGCATCCCTGTATAGTGTAATGTACCCCACAACCCATACAGTATAATGCACCCCACAGCCCATACAGTATAATGAACCCCATAGCCCATACAGTATAATGCACCCCATAGCTCTCAATACAGTTTAATCGCCCTCAAAATGTTCTAAAAAAATAATAAAGTACAATACTCACCTCTCCTCCTCGTTCCCCGCTGCTTCGGTCAGTGCAGCTTGCGTTCTAAAGCGTTGCAGATCTCAGCGTAGAGGATACCACGTAGTGATGTCATCGCGCTGAGACATCAGACGCCGAGAAAGAATGATGGGGGAGGAAGCGTCAGCTGACACTCCCACCTCCATCGCTTTCAACTGTATCAGCAGATGCCTATACAGTTGAATTTGCAAGGGAGCCCCCAGCTCACAGGCCTCATAGCAGCAGTGCAGGGAGATTGTGTCTGCCTGCACTGATGCAGTTACTGTATCGGCTCAGGCTGATAAATTTAAAAGTAGCGTAGCTCCGGGTGGGCATCTCAGAGTGCAGGATGGCAGCACCCTCTGCCCCCCCAGTAGCAACGCTACAGATATATACAGAAAGCTGCCAATCAGTGGTGTGGACGGGGTTAAACACAGCTCAGCCCAAGCACTGCTAGATCTGCAGCAAAGAAAACCTGAGGACAGTATTTTTAAGATTTGTTTTTTTATACATTGTAGGAGCCAGAAACACTTCACACAATGTTTTGTGTTACCTGTATATCTTTGTGTCTTCTTGGGAGAATATAACACACATGACTGAAAGTGTCAAATTTGCATAAACTACTAGTCGGTAGAATGTGACAAACGAAGAGCGATGTAGGAGCAGGACACGTATACACACGCATGTAGCAGGACACGTATACACACGCATGTAGCAGGACACGTATACACACGCATGTAGCAGGACACGTATACACACGCATGTCTGGCACCAGAACAAGATAATTGCTCCAAAAAACTAATTCATACACCAACAATATAAAGGCGGAATTTGAAGTAGAAATGTTTTCTATTGTACATAATCATTTTCATAAACTCCCTTGATAAATAGATCTGCGTGCAACTTATTCTACATACACCATGTATTTAATCCACTTCTGACAAAGCAATATATTCATTTTTTTTTGGCTTTTTGATTATTTTGTTTTTCTCGTAAGAGAAATAACTCTTATTTTTCCATTGCCACGGCCATATGAGGGCTTGTTTTTTGCTGGACGAATTGTTCTTTTGAATGACACCTTCTATTTTGCCATGCAATGCATTGTAAAATGGGGAAAAAAAAAAACAAATTTGGTGAAATAATGGCCAAACACTATAATTCTCCAGGTCAGTACGATTACAGCGGTATCAAACATGCATAAAGTTGTTTTCTTTGTAAGTGGTGAAAAAAAAATGTAGAAATACGTAGAAAATAATAATTTGGCTTGTGTTGCCATTTTCCGAGACAAGTAGAGATTTCATGATTTGGTCACTGGAGCGGTATGAGGGCTTGTTTTATGTGGCAAGACGACATCTCTATTGATATCATTTTGAGGTAGATATGACGTTTTGATGGTTAAAAAACAAAAACAAAACGCAAATCTGATGTTTTGGGCAATTTTTTTTTTTTTTACTGGGTTTACCGATCGGGTTAATTAACTTTATTTTTTAATAAATTGGACTTTCGTGGCGTTTTTTTATCACTATGTGTTAATTCTAATGGTAGAAAACAGATCCGATTTGAACTTATTTTGTTCATGTTTTTAAAAATGTTTTTTTTTTCTTTTTTCTTTTTTTTACTGCATTCTTTAGCTCCCTCAACTTCAACTGAGCACCATAATGGCAGACTCCTAGCTAGCCATCGGTACCCCACAAGCGTGTTGCTGGAGGTCGATGGGCCATGAAACTGTGCGTCCCTCCGGGTTGCGAGCTGTAAGTGCCGCTATCAGAGTTTGACAGTGCCATTTAAAGAGAACCGGTCATGTTCCAAAACACTATTAACCTACAGATATAGGGTCAATCTGCAGGTTAACAGTGTTCTAAAGCAGTGCAGCCACTGTACTGAGAGCTACCGGGAGGAAGCGAACTTTATTCCTACCGGCATCCTCTGGCTTTCAACTAAGGTGCAGCTTCAGTCACCGATCAGTATTAGAGCTGTAACCCGATACGGACTGACAGTCGGCTGAGTACTGATGCACTGCTGGGCCAGCTGTCAGTCAGTGCCAGGGGGTGCTTAAAACCGCCTCTCAATATGTACTGAGAGGTGTGGCCGTCACGTCTTCAAAGATTGAAAGCCAGGGGCTGCTGGGAGGAATAAAGTTTATTTCCTCCCAGTAGCTGTGCTTTCAGTGCAGCAGCAGTATAGCTTTAGAACGCTATTAACCTGTAGATTCACCCCATATCGCGAGATTAATAGTGTTTTTGGACATGAGTGGTTCCCTTTAAAGGCGTTAGAAGTGGGCAGAGCTCAACCACACTAGCTGCTGTTTGAGACAGATCATGGCAGAATAATACAGCCATCATAAGCAAGTTCAACTCATGAGCCTGTATCAAAAACAGGAACCCAACATTGAACAAACCAATTCATCCAAAGTCCTGAAGGGGTTAAAAAATCATGTCCCAAATTACCATTTAGTATCAAGAACATTACAAACAAGACAGCTGAAAAATCAGAAATGCATTGCTGCTCTCTAATATTAATCTGAATGAACTGAAGCATTGCATTTCCTTCAATGAAATAGACTAGGACTACACTTAAATCATTGCAACATTGCATCTAAACACCAGTCAGTGGGGTCACTGTAACTTGAGACCCCCAAACTTGTTGACATTTTAGCTGTAAATCACATGTGACTTTGCACCTTTAATCCTCAATCTGATTTGTATCTCACTCTAATTTGACATGTCTGTGATTTGGCTGTTTTCACAGCTCTAAAATAGCTGAAGAAATATATTTTTGGGTTGTGAGACTTGCAGTCTAGTCACAGTGATCTATGTGAACGTATTTTAAGCATGCCATAGGCAAGCTAAAATAAGAATGCGGCAATATGAATCCTTGTTTAAAAAGAGGACACCAATAATATGAAACATAAAAAGTGGCTTTAGGTGAAACTATGAGACTGGCCTAAAATATTTGACATTAGCAAATCAGAAGACTTCTCGGGGTTACAGGAACATAAGTTCTTCTTTCACTCTAACAAAAAGGGCAACATTTGGTGAGATATTCTTCTCTGGGATGTAGTAACTGATGGGAGAGCAGATTCTATAAACCATCTCAACGGCAAAGTGGAGCCTTATGCTCAGATCTGGCTGAATTTGGCCCATTTCACCTTATTTTGCACCAATTTTTCTCAAATTCTCCAAAAGAGAATGACAAACACGATGAACTGTGAAATGCAAAAATTTTTTAGTCTCAGCCACCAGAAGAATAAACTTTACTTCATACAGATGACTTATTTATCACACATGTAATAAGATCTCTTTATATATTGTATGACGTCCCGCTAATACAGGATGATACTGCTGAGTCTAAAGGGTTAATCTGAAAAAGAAACTGCATGTAAAGAATTTACCTAGACAAGAAAACAGCTGCCTACAAAGGGTCAATCTGAGCCTCTCACTACATTCACACAACAGCAATTATAGTATCACTAGAGGTCCAATATCTACATGACTAAATAAAACACTAACTTTTACTGCACTAAAAAAAATATAGGGGTTGACTAATTAAAGTGTTCGTGAAAGTTGTCTGGTGCAAAACATTTGAAAAGTCACAACATTTTGGGGATAGTGAAGTTCTGAAAAATGTTGTAACTTTTCGCCAAAAGTTACGCCATTATGCCAGAAATGTTATTCCAGTCTCTGACTGGAGAAGCATTTCTGGTAAGGCACAAGTCACTGAGAAGATGCTCTAAATTTATTCTGTTGTGTGCACCTCTTAATGAATTCGGTGCGTCCTACTCAACTATGCCCCTTCATTAAGACTGAATCAGAGCCTGGCTGCACGATTGCAGGAGGGTATATTTTTCTCTGAAGTGCTTCCGTGTTTTTAAAGGAAAAATATAGGGTAGTTAGAAGATCTATCCGGGGACCATGGCCAGAAACTAGAGTAGTTCAGCGCCGCCCCAAGCCAGATGATCTTCCAACTAGATTTTCTATTAAATGCTCCGGTGTTTATATACGTTACACTATAAAATATACTCGGCTGCAATCGTACAGCCAGGCTTTTATTCGTGCTGTCCGTAGTTTGGGTTACATGAATTGTGGTACAGATTGCCTTCTAATAAAGAAGATTGTGACCCGATTATACCTTATTGTTGCAGCTTATTGTCTCCTCCTTCTCCCGTGCTGCTCTATAATACACAGAAATCCAGACTAGATCTTCTCTTACATATTAGCATCCAGAATGAAGTGATAATTACCACAAGTCTCCATGTTTGACAGCTGCACACTGTGGTAATTCCCAGCTGTGTACTTCACAATACAGGTCAATGGGAAAGCTCAGAACATTCCCTGAAGACGTCCAGTCATCTTTTGGAGCACTTTGCCATTGTTATTGCCTAAAAAAAATTTCTTGTGGTTTCTTCATTATTTAATGGAGTGTGGACAGGAAAAAAATACTTCACAAAAACCATTATGCCAAGTGCACACGTTGAGTATTTGGTGAATTTTTTTTTTTTTTTATCTAAACATTTGTAAGCCAAAACCAGGAGTAAAACAATCAGAGATAGCGTAATAGAAACATGTACACTACTTCATTTTTTAGTCACTGGTTTTGCTTACAAATACTGAGGTAAAAAACTCACTAAACACTCAGTGTGCACGTGACCTTAGGAAAACCCAACTAGCAAGAACACCTGTGGCCAAAACCATTGAAAAACTGCTAGGAAATGCCTGAAGAAAATGACGCAAAAGACTCTTCAGGAGTTTACTGAAGCGACTTCTGCCTGAAAAACTTGTCAAGTACGCCTGAGAATAAAAAACGTCATGTGCACATGTGGTGTTGCCTTAAAATAGATCCATTTTGGAAAAAAGATTACCACCTCTGTAGACACTAATGTAATACAATACCACAATACACTGGGCCAGAATTTGGAAGTCTCCCCAAAAAAAAAGGAAAACAGAAGAAAACAGGAAAAAAAGGAATTTTATATTTCGGCGGCTGCAAATAAATCTGTGCTCGATCACGTCTTCCCACACAGCAGACTGTTTCCTTGAGAAGCGCTCATTCTTTATTTACATGGATTTGATTGATCCCGCTCATAAAAAAGAAAAGTGATAGTTCTTTGGGATCTGGTGTGAATTTCTGCAAATAATACCAACCTATATTACAACATGACTACAACAGTGGTCACACAACCACTTTCTGCCAAAAATGCGACGTTATGACCAATGGTTGTAGGTTTTTTTTCATCTAAGTTGGACATGGTCTCTTTTTTTCTATTGAACTTTTCCAAATGGACTCCTTGGAACACTTTTGAGCCTATGTTCTCTTTGTCGTTGTCCAATATTGGAGGGCTGTGAGCCACCTCTACTTTTGTTTTTAAACAAATAACTTATGATGAATGGAATAGAGTAAGACTTTTTCAGAATTACAAGACACAAGTAAAGACATGTACTTTTAGTAACTTAAAAAATAAAAATAAAATAAAAATCACAAGTGATGTACTAAAAATATTGAAAACAAAGGATATATATTAACTCTAAATAGAAGTAATGGCAAGCTCTTTAGATTTACTTTGGCGCCAATTCAAAGATTTTACGCTAAAAGCTTTGAAAAGTTGCAAAATTTTAGAACAACTCAAGGCTACACAAAGATTTTGCGACCTTTGACGTTTTCACATTATTTTCACTGAGCTTTGACAAAAGTAGATAGAGCCAGGACGGAATGGGACATGGCGACCCCTGCTCATCAAATTCATGATGAGTCTCAAACTGGAGGAACATTTGTGGCCACTTTGGCGCCCCGCCTGATTCATTAAGAGGCGTGCGCCACACACTCCACCATGGTAAGAAAACAAATTATTTAGTGGGCACCACAGATGTAATAGCACAAAAATAAATGAAGGGGTGCTACAAAAGGCTGTACAAAAATACATACTTGGGGAAAAAGAGGGAAAAAAAGTAAATAAAAGTGCACAACCAAATTTAAGACAAATGAATAGACATGATTTTTATAATTTATCAAAAAAGTGCTGACAGTTAAAACCAATTAAAAAAGGGGGGAAACAATTTGATAAACAAGGAAAGGAGATAATAACCCAAAATAATTAATCCCCAATAGACCAGGCATACATAAAAATATATGAAGATTACGGATGTCCCAGTTAATGAGACACAAACAAAGGAAGGCAAAGAAAGATGAATAAATAAATAGATAAATAATTAATGAAGTATAAAAATGCTATGATAACAATAAAAATAAGTATTAAAGTAAGAACCTAAACAATTATATACAAAAATAATATGTATTTTTTATTTGCACTACACCATGATACTTCATCAATACCGGCATGAAAAATTCCAGTCTTGATGAATCAGGGTCTATGTCCCCAATATAAACACCCTACATATATAAATGTGTAGATAGGGGTGCAAATTGTCTCTTCAAAGAGGAAGAGGACTAGAACTCTAGTGCCACCTACAAGAAGTAGCAATCCTAAAAATTAATAGTGACCCTTTAACGAGCCTTATCACATGACTGCTGCTTTAAAAGTCTCCTCCCCTTGATATGCTTAACATATCACTCTACGCAAGGAGAAATGTTACCCCTTGAATACCGGTCTGACTCCTCTCACCCAGCCAAACCAGAACTCCCACTTTGCACTGACGAGGGGAAGTACCCCGAAACACAGTGTCTGCAAATTGAGTTTCTGGTTCTGGCTTATATCCCAAGTCATGTGATAAGGCTAGTTAAAGGGTCACTATTGACTTTTAGGATTGCTACTTCCTGTAGGTGGCACTAGAGTTCTAATCCTCCTCCTCTCAGAAGAGACAATTTGGATATTTCCCAGAGGAGCATTGCAGCTTTAAAAGTCTCCTCACCTTGACATGCTTAACATGTCACACTCCGCAAGGAGAACTGCTACCCCTGGGATAGATGGAGGTGGAATTTCCAAAATAGAGGAGCAGAATGTAGCCGTGCTTTGCGGCCAAGACTTCTTGAGAAACTTGAACCCTGATATATTATTGTTGATATTCATTGCTTTGTCTATAATATATATTGACGTTCTCCCCTTTTCTTTTTTTGCCCCTTGTACCATGTTAAAGATGTTAATAAAAACATTGTAAAAAATAAAAATAAAAAATAGCTCTTGATGCAGGAATCCATAACACCCAATTATACACATTGTCTCTTGACATCACTCCTGAATTACTACAAAATACCAGTGATGGTCGTTCCACTGTCTGTAACATTATGTGCTCCCTCTATCTAAAACTGAATCTGTCAAAAACTGAACTACTCCCTCTTATTAAACTCTCCCCTCTCCAATCCTTCCTGAATGCAGCAGCCAGGATCATATTCCTTTCCAACCGTTACACCGATGCCTCTACCCTGTGCCAGTCGTTGCACTGGTTTCCCATCCGCTACCGAGCTCAATATAAACTTAACACTCTCACCCACAAAGCGCACCACAGTTCAGCACCACCCTACATCTCCTCCCTCGTCTCAGTCTACCACCCTACCCATGCTCTCCATTCTGCTAATGACTTAAAACTAAAATCCTCAATAATCCAAACCTCTCCCATTCCCATCTCCAAGACTTCTCCCGTGCTGCACCAATTCTTTAGAATACACTACCTAGGACAATATGACTAATTCCCAATACCCATAGAAGTTTTAAGCTTGACCTAAAAATGCATTTCTTTAGACTGGCCTACCGCCCCACCTCATCTCACTTATCTAACTATCCCCATTTTGCCCACACAATTTTCTTCACAATTATGACCCTTGTAGCATCTGTTCACACACCCTTCATGCACTTAATAGCCCTCTATGCCTGTATTGTACACATACTGGCTGGTGAACGGTCCATGCAGCGTTGTGTGCACACCCTATTTAGTATATTATGGCTGTACTGTACAATACAAACACTTTTTACCATTTACCTTTTGTGTCTCCCCTATTTCCTCATAGATTGTAAGCTTGTGAGCAGGGCCCTCACTTCTTTTGGTATCGGAGTTGTGTGTTATTATGTAATATCTTTATTGTCTGTATGGCTGTGTGCCCACGATGCGTTTTTTAAGCTTTTCCACAGCGGCAAAAACGCTGCAGAAACACTTAAAAACGCATGGTAGAAGGCCTGCCATGTTCCCCAATGATAATCCGCATGCGCTGTGCACATGCTGCGGAAATTTCCGCTGCGGATTATCATTGCGGGAAAAAAATGCAGCACTACCAATTATTTTGCGGAAGCGCTGCGTTTTCGCCGCCATTGACTTGTATTAGACCGCATGTATAGATTTTTTATTTTTTGACATTCACTCGGGTCACACTATATAAATCCATGCAGTTTGTATGGATTTATATAGTGTGACCAAGTTGACAAGCACTTTCCAAGTGATGCTAAAAATCGCTTGGAAAGCGCTTGTCAACCTGCATGAGGAAATGCAAGTGAAGAACGCTTCACATCTGCATGTCCCTGGCAGGAAATCGCATGTACAATCCGCATGCGTTTTTTCTGCCAGGGGAGATACAGAAACGCTCAGGAAAAATCCGGAGCATTTCTGCATTGTGGGCACATAGCCTATAAGTCACCAATAAGATTGTAAAGTGCTGCAGAATATGTTGGAGCTATAAAAATTATTACTTGCTTTAAGCGCCTATTCACACCTGTAACAACTTTTTTTTGTTTCCCTAGTGATCTTAAGGCCCCGTCACACTAAGCGGCGCTACAGCGATCCCGACAACGATACGACCTGTCAGGGATCGTTGCTGCATCGCCATGTGGTCGCTGGTGAGATGTCAAACCGTCAGATCTTCTCAACGACGCAGCAACGATGCGGCGACCCGTAACGATCTGTATAACGATGCACGCCTATGTGTTTCTGTGTCTGAGTCGTTAACAAGGTCGTTGGTAAGGTGTCAAACACACCGATGCATGCTACCCAGCGGGACCTCAACGATCAAAGAAATGTCCAGACCATTCCGACACGACCAGAGATCTCACAGCAGGGGCCTGGTCGCTGCTAAGTGTCAAACGTAGCGAGATTGCTGCTGAGGTTGCTGTTGCGTCACAAAACTTGTGACTCGGCAGCAATCTCGCTAGCGATCTCGTTTAGTGTGACGGGGGCTTTAGAATCCGTCCATCATGTTGCCCATTGTTTTGACAAAAAATGGATATTCTTCCCATCTGATCTAGTGAAACAGAGCCTCAAACATAAATATGAATACAACTTTAGATCTGCTTATTTTGCAATATAGAATATATACATGTTAGAACTACATAAACACATTAAAAAGGATCTGCTTCCTCTGAAAAACACACTTCTGGAATATAAAAACAGCAACACTAAAAAGTCTGTCTGTTCAGAAGGCTGGATGTGAAAATAGTTTATGGCCATGTGGATTTCATTTTAACCGTTCCCTGATTTATTAATTCTGCCTCTCCAGATTTTGGTTGGACTGTTTCTATTAGGGGGCGCAATGTTACGTTATTGACTAACTTGGCACTCGTGTGTGTTAGCATCGTACAAGACAGTGTGTTCTGCTCAGGATATACCGATACTTCATGGCTGCTGACACAAAGCCAAGACGGACAGTTGATTCTAACACCTTGGACATTTATATATTTCACAAGCTGCACACACAGCAATGTCTGTGCCACACAGGCAAGCAAAGAGAACCAAGACACAACATAAACAGAAGATTATTTGCTCTTAATTAGCTGGGTTAGGACGTGCTGCTAATAAAGATGTAATATCTTGAAATAAGCAATTATGTACATAAGAACCTCATGCATGTATCTGGAACAAAATTCCAATTAATAACAAGCAACTAGAGATGAGAGAATTTATTCTAGCGGAAAAGAATTCTACTCGAATGTTACAAAAATCCGAATTTGAAAAAATTTGCCTTTTTTTTGACATTCAATTCTGCGCCAATTCAGTTGCCATTTTGCTGAACTGTAAAGAGCTATCAAAAGGTTAAAAACTTAAAAAATGCTTATACTCACCTCTACAGCCACTCTGCATCCAATATCTGGTCTTCGTCGTATCTTATGGACGGCGTGAGTGTTGAAATCTCAGGCCTCTTCATGCAGGAGTGCAACGGCCGGCTTTCACAATGGCCAGGACTGTTACGCTATGTTCCCACATGCTGTGTTTTTTTTTTTTTTAGTAAGAAATCTGCAGCAAAAATGATCTCTGGCAGGAAATCAGCTGCGTCAAATCTGCAAGTTTTGCTGCGCTTTTTGATGCGTTTTTTTCACTGTCCCTTTGTCTCTATTTATGAATGTACATAAAGTTCTGTGAAAAAAAGAACCTCATTCTATTCTGCCATCAAAAAAGCTGAAAAAACGTATCGGCATTTTTGGTGCGTTTTTTCGCCACCCATTACTTCCTATGAGTGAAAAAAATGCTGAAAGAAGTGACATGCTGTATTTTCCGAGAACACAACCAATGCACAAAATACGCAGGAAAAAAAAGATGCGTGAACAGAGAATTATGGTTTCTCAGACTTTGCTGGTACTACAAAGTGCAGCTGAAAATTTGCATAAAAATCTGCAGCAGAATACGCTGAAAAACACAATGTGTGTGAACATAGCCTTAAGCGCATGTGTGCGGTGACCTTATGTGCTCATGCACAGAAAGTCCCGGGACCCATCAAAGCCAGAAGTCACACCCTAACATTAAGAGGCCAGGGATTTCAGTGAGGATAAGTAATGAGGACAAGAGGTGCCATAGAGGCGAGTGGTATTTTGTTATTTTTTTACATCTTATATTTATTATACTCTGGGGTCTAAAGAAAGATCAGAGCATGAGGGACATTCAATATGCGAAGAACACCTTTACTACAAATCGAATTCACCAGGAAAATCTGCACGAACATGTGAATTCAAATTTTAGCAGATCCACTCATCTCTACTAGAAACGCATAAGTTCTCATCCGATATGAAACTGGTTCGACTTTTAGTGAGTGTGATGCCCAAGAAAAACTCCCATGGAGGACAATCTAATCTCTCCACACAAACAGTTTGGAGGATTTCAGAAATAGTAAAAAAAATAAAACACACAAACTTAAATATACTGTTAAAAAATGGCAAAGTTATTCAATTGAAATTGAAAAGTATATAAAAAAAAATGCATTTCAGCTTCACTAAAATCTCTAACGTGACGGGGTTATACATGTTTGGATTGCTGGGAGTTTGACCAATGAGATTTTAAAAAGTCAGCAGAGCCCTATGTGGATGGAGCAGAAGTCTAGCATGCACTCTTCCGCTTCATTCTCTTTAGGACTGTCAGAGATAGAGTACAGCACTCATATCTCCAGCAATCCTGTGGAGAATGAATTCAGCAGAGGAGTACATGCTTGACCTCCAGCCCATTCAGACAAGGCTCTGCCATTCTCTAGATTGGTAAGGGTCCCAGTTAGAAATTACTTCTAAATTTGGTACAACTACTTTAATTGATTATTCACTGAGGAACCTAAAGGGGTTGTCCGGTCTTCTGCTAAAAGTCTGCAGAAACACACTATGTGACTGCAAACTTATGAATCCTTACCACATGCGCACCACACACTCCGTCAGGATTCTCCGGTTTTTACTGCCAAGAGAGGGCGGTCATGTGACCACAAATATGCGATTTACAAGTGAATTGAGGGAGGCCCAGAGCGTCTAGTTGGAACGTGGCTGGTAGTATGCAAATCGCAATGTAAGGATTAAAAAGTCACTCTTTGACTGCAGACTTATCAGAAGACTGGACAAAACCTTTAAAGGGGTTGTCCAGTTTAAAATTATCAGCAGTCTACAGGATAGGTGATAACTTGGTGATCGGTGGGAACCCCACTCCTGGGAACCGTGCTGATAGTCAGAATGGGGAGAATTTTTATACCCTAGAATAGAGCAGTGGTGTGCAAACTCGACCTGCCGCTCTATTCATTTCTATGGGTCAGCAGAGTTCTACATTTGGTTTTTTTAGACAGTCCCATTGAGAATGAATGGATCAGCGGTCAGGTGTTTGACCTGTCGACCCATTTTGCAACGGGGGATAAAAGTTCTCCAATCTGCCGATCAGTACGGGTCCCCCGATGGACACTTGGCACCTGAGAATCCTGACAGGTGGCAGTGCGCAATGTGAAGATTCACAAGTCTGCGGTCACACAGTAACTGCAGACTTGTACCCCAAGGCCGCTTTAAGCACGCCTCCTTTTCTCATCATTATTTAGTACCTACTTCAAAATGTAAAAATGGAGTATTGAACTGTGCAAAACAAGGATCAATTTGAAAAATGTATTTATGACAAAGAAACTGTGCAATTTTGTAGGCGCAAATGAAATGATAAATGTACTCCCTTTGTATTGTGAAGGTTCTCACTTTCAGGAAAAGATTGGATATTATAAATACTAGTTAAAAGAAAAAAGGCAGATGGTACCTTCCCCAGGTCCAGTGCAGATTCTCCACTACTAGCCAAGTCTCAGTGGTTTTAGCCTGCAACATGAAGTCATAGCACGGTGGCTCAGTTGTTAGCACTGTAGTCTTTCAGCGCTGGAGTCCTGGGTTCAATCCCACCAAGGACAACATCTGCAAGGAGTTTGTATGTTCTCCCCGTGTTTGTGTGAGTTTCCTCAGGGTTCTCCGGTTTCCTCCCACACTCCGAAGACATACTGATAGGGAATGTAGATTGTGAGCCCTGATGGGGACAGTGAAGATGACGTCTGTAAAGCGCTGTGGAATTAATGGCGCTATATAAGTGAGTAAAATAAATAAATATGACTGCTCCCAATCAATGAGCTCACGTGCAGTCTCCATTGACAGTGATTCTGAGCTCAATGATTGGCTGCAGCGGAGATGTGCACTGTTGATTTGACATCACAGCTGCAGGGAGCCAACGGTGGACAGGAGAGAGGAGTTACCATTACTAGTATTCGTTCGCTTGGGAACCACTTTTCTAAAAGATGAAAAACCCCTTTAAAATCAAGAAGGATAATTTGCTTTCTATATTTTCTTTAGGAGCAATTGCTGCCCAGATATCCCTTCTGTCACCCATGAGAATCAGTCATAAGTCCCATGCACATAGGCGCTCTCGTTCAATGTGACATGTACTCTACAGCGTCATAGCCACGTAAGAACATGAATCTTTAGAAGCCTCCATAAGACTGGGAGACCTAAAGTGATCTTCGAATGATTAGACTTTCTTTAAGAAGATAAAAATAGTTTTAGAGCAGATTTGAAAAGGTCACATAAAAACGTCCCATCAGTTTTAATGTCCTCTCTTTCTTGGTGGCACAGGCATTACATTCATGCCTTTTTTCCACTTGTGGGGTCTAAATGGAATATTCTTCTAATTAATAAGATCTGATGAAGCAGCTGGGATGAGAAGCATAGCTTGTTTTGACAGTAAATAGTATGAATTTTACAGCAATGACTAAAAAGGTGATTGAACAGAACAGTGGATAGGTTTATTTTTCCATTGACAACACTGGAAGGAAAAGCCTGGATTGTCATTAATAATGTCCATGTGGAAAATAAAGCCGGTCTTCTCTAGAGGCGTTCAGCATTCATTTACAGTTATTTATGGGCCGATGAATAGTTTATCGTCCCAACAGTTACCAGCTTTATTGTGTAATATACGGACTGTCATTAGGTCCCATAGATGTCATGCAGTAACTCAACCAAGAAAGTGATTTATTGCAGTAATAACAGCATACAACACCGGCAGTCTGTACGCATGGAATGGAAAGTGCCTGATTCAGCAAGCACAGCTTCCACCCGCTTCACTATTTCTGTTACATTTTCATATATTTGGCTTCAATGCAGGTTATTCTAATAACATTTACTTTAGGATTTTCATTATGAATCCATTCTGCTCAGTTCACTCATCCATAATGTAGAAACATGAAAATTAAAAGCAGTGGCGGAGCGGTGAGGCTAGACAATAAGAACGTCCAACAGAAAACATGCCAAAAAAGTTCTCTTTATATGATGATTCTCAAAGTGCCAGAAAAAACACCATTATTAGCATACACTGTGCAACCTACTCAAACATTGAAGGGGCTGCCAAGGACATTTATATTTATGGCCCATCCTTAGGCGCAGTCAGATGGCCATATAAATCGTACAGACATAGGAATGAAGTGCACGGACTGGCCGGCGGCTCTCCCAACCCGAGTGTGACAGCTCCATGCATTTCTATGTAGCCATCACGCTCAGGTGGGGAGAGCTGCCGGTCAGTCCATGCACTGCATTCCTATCTCGCTCCGATTTATACGGCTGTGACTGCGCCCTTAGCATAGGTCATCAATATCCAACAATAGACAACTCTGCCCATCTGCAATTCTCATTGCGGGCAAGATGTGCTCAGTTGTGAAGCTGCACAGCACATCTGGGTACTGCACATCTGCCCCCTATTGATTAGAATAAGGGTCAGATATGCAGAACTTGACCATGGCCAGTATACATTTGATATTGCTGTTTTGTGCAGCTCCGAAACAGAGCACATCCGACCGCCGCCAACACTTGGGACATCTGATCAGTGGGTGGGAGGGTGCCGGCTGTCGCATCCTCACCATCCATTTACGGACAATCTATCCTAAAGATTGGCCATTAATATATGAGCGTCCTGGAACTAGACCATTAATTGGTAAACTTTACATAGTACATCTCTTTCTTACTTAAGCTCAAAGACTATGCATAGGTTACTTTCAAATGAAACCTGTCCGCTGATTCATGTTGCCCAAACCACATGCAGCATGAATCAGAGACCGGTTCAGGCAATACAAAAAAAAAACAAAACAACTTTTAGGGTAAGTACACACGATGCAGAAATGCTCAGGATTTTTTCCTGAGCATTTCTGCATCTCCCTGGCAGGAAAAAACGCATGCGGATTGTACATGCGTTTTTCCTGCCAGGGACATGCGGATGTGCAGCGGTCTTCACTTTCATTTCCGCATGCGGGTTGACAAGCGCTTCCCAAGCGATTTTAGCATCACTTGGAAAGTGCTTGTCAACTTGGTCACACTATATAAATCCATGCAGCCGGCATGGATTTATATAGTGTGTGAATGTCAAAAAATAAAAAATAAATATATACTTTACCCTCTGATGGCCCCCGGTGTCTTGCTTCGCTCGGTCCCGGCTACCGGCAGTGAAGACTGAAGGACCTGCCGACGTCAGCGTCACGTGACCCGTCACATGACTCTGACGTCAGCGAAGGTCCTTCTTCATTCAACTGCGAAGTGCGGGGAACCAAGCAGGAGCGCTGCGCCTGCCGTCAGAAGGTGAGTATGTATATATTTTTTATTTTATTCTTTTTTTTTTTAATGGTACCTGGGTCTGGATGAGAGTCCTCTCATCCACACCCGGGTACCATCCGCACATTAGACCGCATGAAAAGCGCATCAACATATACAGTGATGCGGATTCCATGCGGTCTAATGCAAGTCAATGGCGACGAAAACGCAGCGTTTCCGCAAAATTAATTGACATGCTGCGGATTTTTGAGCGCAGCGTTTACGCTGCGGAAAAATCCGCATCATGGGCACAGCACATGCGGATTTCAATTGGGGAACATTGCTGCCCTTCTACCATGCGTTTCTCATGCGTTTCCGCGGCGTTTACGCAACTGCAAAAACGCCGCGGAAACGCATGAAAAACGCATCGTGTGAACTCAGCCTTACTCTGAATTGTGGCAGTGAATTAAGAGAAAAACATGGCTAAAAACATGGCCAGTGTAAGGCAGCGCTAGTCATCATACTGGGGGATACTCGCTGCACCGGGTCAAGTAAAGCACACATGCAAGGTCTTTCCCGTTTTTCACAATGCAGCAGTTTATTATTTATCATAAACCGCTTATCACATAGTCCAACTCAGTGGCTCGCCGGCATGCACATATAATATCCACGAGCCTCAAGTGGCAGACAGGCCCACTTGGCTCCAGTTACAGCCTTCAGCAAGGTAATAGCATAAATGTCCACATTAAAGCAGTGTTTTTACCTTTGCCGGGTTACAGCTGCTTCAGTCCGTTTGGTTTGCCACCAATGTGGCTTTGCGTCTTCCCAGATGGGGGTCTCTAGCCCTCGTTCCCTCAAAAGGCTACTGGAATGTTTCACACACACATCCAGCATCTGCCTTTCAGGCTCTTGTCTTTCAAGCCGGCTTTTCCCTCCAAGGCCACTGGCATCTACACACAGGATCCAGCCTCGACCTTTCAGACTGCCAGACTTCACCAGGCTTCACTCTAACGGTGTCCCACATGGGTACAGGCCTCATGCCTTTTTCCACACACACCCCATTCAAGACTACCAATGTTTATTTATCCTGTAGTACACAACTACAGGACCTGAGCTGATGTCACAGTCATGCGTTCAGACCTTCTGTGTGCAAAGGACCTGTGTGATGTCACAGTCATGTGACCAGTCACCTGAGGGGGAAGGTACATGGTCAGCCCAAAACACATCCTGGACCATACAGTAATGCCAAGCAAGCCGCTGCATTACACCAGTGACAAGGTGACTGAGGATGGGGTGAAGCCGGGAGAAATATGCCTCTTGATCAAGAGTGACAGGTGTCTCCTTATACAGCTGTATCAGTCTACAGTCACTCGCGATACAGCTACTGTATAGACCATCAGTCAAGGACCTGCCTCTTGGACGATCAAAGAAATGCAGACAGCTTCCAGTACTTGAAAAAGACCTATTATGGGTCAAAACCTTGTGCTATTTACGGAGGAATAAATGTAATCCTCTTATATTCAACACCCTGGACTGGACACCATCTGCATTTCTAAGTGGGTTCCTTGGTAAACATGGACGTGCGTCCCATACAGTGACTGCTGCCAGACACATTTTTGCTGCCTCTTGGACTAGTCACCACGTTCCCAGCCGTTCTTTCACTCATGATTTTCTCTGAAGAACCACAGCATTTCAGAGTAAAACACCGGAGTTTACAGGAGCCGGACTCTGACTCATGCAGCCTGTGATTTGACCAGCATCAATTAGTCAACAGGTTGCCATTAGTTTTCTACTATTTAGAGGAGTGATTTGGGAAAGGTCTCCTTGTATCCAATAACTATACAGAGCACACATAGATGTATAGAGCACACATTGGGCGAAGCAAAGAATGAATACTGAGAGATATCCGCTCTGACGCCTCTGTGAATGCAACAAGGTGGTAAATAAGAGGAGTAAAAGAGAAGTCATGCAATGTATTTAGAAAGTTTTTTCAATTATTTTATGACCACTAGTGATGAGCGAGCGTGTTCTGTTAACCCTTTCAGCAAGCATGCTTGGGTGTTCACCGAGTATCTTCGGCGTGCTTGAATGTTATATTTGAGTGACTATGTGCAAGATTTGCGACTGTTTGACAGCTTTAAACATGTGAGGAATGCCTAACAAACAGGCACCGCACCAAAGATACTCGGAAAACACCCGAGCATGCTCGTAAATCTTGAGTAACGAGCATGCTCACTTATCACTAGTGTTGAGCATTCCGATACTGTAAAATCGGGTATCGGCCGATATTCGCGGTAACGGAGTTCCGATATTTTTACAATATCGAATACCGGAATCGGAAGTTCCCATAATGCCTGCGCTCTGCAGTGTCTCTGAAGGATGACAAGCTGGATGGCAGCGCTCAGCTGCGATCCAGCCTGTCATCAGAATGCCATCCCAGCGTGAGAGAATTCTCCTGATTGTTTAAAAGCCGGCGGGCGGTAAAAAGCCGCCTGCTTTTAAACAATCACACAGCCCCATACTGCTTCCCCACGGCCTACCACCCCGATCCTCCGCTCCCCTCGCCACCTCCCATCCCGATCGTAAGTTAGGACCGGGCAGGGAGCGCAGCACCAGGGAGCGGGGAGCGCAGCACCAGGGAGCGTAGGACCCGGGCGGGGAAGCCGGCAGTGAAAAGACTTAACCGGCGGGAGAGCGCAGCACAGAATGGGAAGGCCGCGGTGATTTCAAATGAACAGCTGAGGTATCAGGTGATGCCGATCAGCTGTTCATTTGACGTAGCCGTGGTGCCCTCAGAGGGTTCATGTGAGTGCATGCTTGACGGCATTGCATGAACTCACATGAACTTTCCCACGGCCGCACAGGTCAGCCACACCTCCCAGACCATCAGACCGGTCATGATTAGTGTGTGCGCGGTGTCTGCGGGTGTCTGTGGGTGTCTGCCGGTGTTTGCGCGATGTCTGCGGGTGTGTGCGCGGTGTCTGTGGGTGTGTGCGTGCAGGCAGACATAGGCCGATGTGACACTACTACTCCCATCGGCCTATGTCTGTCCCCCGTCCACTCGTGCCAGCAGGATCAGCTCGATGGGAGCAGTAGTTCCCATCGGCCTGATCCTGCTATTTAAACTGCCCCATGTGTTATTTTTGCCCCTATACGTGTTTTTTTAGGCCCCCATATTTTTTTTTTTTTGTTTTTGGTCCCCAATAAAATTTAAATACATTTCATTGGTGGCCAGTGGTTACCTAAAATAAATTAGTTTATACATTACCTGTCCGCCACCTAAAATAAAGTAAAAAATAAAAAGTACACCTATACTCACCTAGACACCTAATTCCCCGAAGCAATCGATCTGCTGTAACAAAATATAAAATAATAAACCACAACCTTATCCTTACCCCTCCGTAGTAGTCCACGAGTGTCCCACGATGATCTCCAGTTTAGAGCAGCCACATAGAATGTGACCGCTCTGAACCGCTGCTGCCGCTAGAATGACGGGGCCGTAAAGCAGCCCCGTCATTGCATAAGCGGGTTAGCCGGAGTTCAGGCAGCGCTGCTCCGGTCAGCTCCTTTACGGCCCTGCTGTACCGTGAGAAATTCCCACGGTACAGCAGTGCCGTAAAGGAGGTCTCCGGAGCTGCGCTGACTGAATGCACTCCGGTGACCTCAGTCAGGGGCACACGCTGCCGGGAGCGGACGTGTTCCCGGCAGTGTGAGCTTACAGTAGCCATGCACAGCTGTCACCATCTCCAGATGTGACAGCTGTGCATGGGAGATCAGCGCAGGAACGTGGACAGGTAACTATTTTTTTTTAGTAAACTAAGAATTATTTTTTCTGGTTGTAGTGTATGTTTTTTCTTTTCAACACTTTGTAGGTTAGTAATGGGGGTGTCTTATAGACGCCTATCATTACTAACCTGGGCTTCATGGCAGCTGGCGCTGACATGAACCCCACCACTATTACCCCCTGCCACCGCACCAGGGCAGCGTGGAAGAGCGAGACTAAGTGCCAGAATTGGCGCATCCTATGGATGCGTCATTTCTGGGGCGGCTGACGGCTGGTGTTTCTAGCCTGGGAGGGGGCCAATATTCATGGCACCCTTCCTGGGCTATTAATATCAGCCCCCAGCTGTCTGCCTAGCCTTTGCTAGCTATTAAAATAGGGGGGACCCCACGTCATTTTTTTGGGGGGGTCTCCCATTTTAATAGCTAGTAAAGGCTAGGTATTCAGCTGGGGGCTGATATTAGTAGCCTGGGAAGCTCCGTGGGTATTACCCCCTTCCCAGGCTTCAAACATCTACCCCAGCTGTCTGCTTAACCTCCGCTAGAGACTAAAATTATGGGGGATGCCACGCCAATTTTTTTTTTAATAAATCCTTTATTTTAACACTAAATGACACTTGAGGGGTTAATAAAGATGCAGTCCCTAAATTATTATTTATTTAATTAATTTTTCCCAAAAATTTTGACGTGGGCTTTGCCATATTTTTGTATGCCAGCCAGGTACAGCATCCAGGAACGGGCTCCCCCCAACTCCCAGCTGCCTATTTGTACCTGGCCGGACACAACAATGTAGGGAAGCCCTTTTTTTTTTTTTTTTTTTTTATTATTTCATGAAATAAGTTTAAAAAAAAAAAATACGTGGGGCTTCGCCCTATTTTTGTGTCCAGCCAGGTACAACTAAGCAGCTGGGAGCTGGAATCCACAGCGCAGGGTGGCTCAAGCTTTGTGGGCCCCCCCTGCTGCGAACTGCAGTCCGCAGCCACCCCAGAAAATGTTGCGTTCATAGAAACGCCATCTTCTGGCGCTGTATCCAGCTCATCCAGGGCCCTGGTGCGGTGGCTCACTGGGTAATAAAGGGGTTAGGGCCAACTTTGTATCATCCGCTGGCCCCAAGCCCGAAATTCATGGGGTCACGCCAATATTCTGCACAACACAACGGATGGTCCCAACCCCATTTATAAGGCAAGAAATCCCACTTATTAAACCTGACAGGGCACACCTGTGAAGTGAAAACCATTTCCGGTGACTACCTCTTGAAGCTCATCAAGAGAATGCCAAGAGTATGCAAAGCAGTCATCAAAGCAAAAGGTGGCTACTTTGAAGAACCTAGACTATAAGACATATTTTCAGTTGTTTCACACTTTTTTGTTAAGTATATAATTCCACATGTGTTAATTCATAGTTTTGATGCCTTCAGTGTGAATGTACAATTTTCAGTCATGAAAATACAGGAAAATCTTTAAATGAGAAGGTGTGTCCAAACTTTTGGTCTGTACTGTATATGTGTGTATATTATATATACACACACACACACACACACACACACACACACACACACACACACACACACACACACACGAGAGTTAACCAATCAGGTTGAGCCAAGAGAAAATTCCATACTAGACCTCATTTTTAAAAAAGCGTAAATTATCTGAAATACATTGGAGGCACACAGTTAAGTAGTGTATATAACATTTGGAAAAAAAACTAAAAAAGGATCACACTTAAAAATTTGACTTTCTGAAGTACTTGCTCAACAAGCTGTCTAAAAAAACATGCATTTCAATCAACGTGAGGGTATGATTATTTTTTTTATGTTGAATGAATACTAGGAGTAGTTTATCATTTTTGACAGGATATTGAATTCCAGCATTTTTTTGCCCCCACTTTGAGCAGTCTAACAGAGGGCTAAAGTATGAGCATGTACCTGTTTTTTTATATTACCGAGTCATAACATCCCATGCCGTCTGCGTACTCAAAGAAAAATTGCCCACGTCGGTTTCTCTAGCAGTTTTTTTGGCTCCATAAACCATTAATTTGGTCTAAAATAAATCCAGAAGGAAGAAAATCACCTTTTGCAGCTAAAATAAATAATAAATATAGGCAACATTTTAGAACGCCCAGCAATTAGCGGAGACACTTTTCTTCATAGAAGTGTTGCTACACAAAGGGGCTATATAGAAGGATAAGAATCCTCTATAAACCCCAAAGTTATAACGGCTCAAAAACATTTAGGCCGTAAATAGATCTAAGTATTTTTGGATCATCATAGAAGGTTCTAGCGGGTCAACAGCCAGCATCCAATTGCGAAAAAATAAAAATAACCATTTCTATATTTATAGTGCCAACATATTCCGCAGCACAATTTTAGAGGGGACTTAGACAATAAAGACATTACAGAATAACACAAGTCAGATACCAAAAAGAGTGATGGTCCTGCTCGCAAGCTACAATCTATGAGGGAATAGGGGAGACACGAAAAGTAAATGGTAAGAAGAGCTTGCATTATACGGTACAGCCATCATATACTAAATAGGGTATGAACATAACACTGCATGCACCGGTCACCAGCCAGTATGTGTACAGTACAGACACAGAGGGCTACTAAGTGCATAGGGGGGGGGTGAACAGATGCTACGAGGATCCCAATTATGAGGAGAAATTTTGTATGGGCAAAACGGAGATATATAGATAAGTGAGGTGGGGCGATAGGCCAGTCTAAAGAAATGTGTTTTTTAGGCAATGCTTAAAACTGTGGATATTGGGAATTAATCTAATTGCCCTGAGTAGTGCATTCCAAAGAAATGGTGCAGCATGTGGGAAGTCTTGGAGACTGGAATGGGAGGTTCGGATTATTGAGGATTTTAGTTTTAAGTCATTATCAGAATGGAGGGAATGGTTAGGGTGGTAGACAGTAGAGGAGCTAAAGGGTGATGCTGAACTGTGGAGCGCTTTGTGGGTGAGTGATACGTTTATATTGGACTCTGCAGCAGATAAGCAACCTGTGCATCGACTGGCACAGGGTAAAAGGATCGGTGTAGCAGTTGGTGAGGAATATGATCCTGGCTGCCGCATTCAGGATGGATTGGAGAGGGGAGAGTTTGGTAAGAGGGAGACAGATTAGTAGAGAGTTGCAATAGCCCAGGCGAGAATGAAAGAGCTACAAGAAGCGTTTTAGCTGAGTCAAAGGTAAGAAAAGATCGAATTCTAGAGATGTTTTTGAGGTGTAGGTGACATGAGCGAGCGGAGATTGGGAGTGAAGGAAAGATCTAAACCAAATATGACACGTGACGAACCCACAACTCGCCACCCTGTCTGACGTCACTATTACGTCAGAGGGATCACGTGATAAGGTCTCCTCAATTGCACCAACATGACATTCCGCACCCCTGGAGACACGCAAGGTCAGCTTGGCACAGTTTTACACCTACACCCCTTCCACACGGGCCCAGGGAGGCACAGGGAGAGGATGTGGCCCATGCAGTCACTGACATGGCAACATACTCGCTCACAACCCTGACAGGCCCCTTTTACTAGCACCAGTGAAGCAGCGCCAGGTCAGCCCGGTAGGACTTCCACCAGTTCCTAGTTAAGATACAAGCCCAGTCCGTCAACGGGGTTATATTGGGCCAGAAACCAGCCTCGGTAGCATGGAAAGTATATAAATATTATATATTCATTCATATATAAATATTATATATTCATTCATATATACACACACACACACACAAAGCGGGTGAAATAAGTATTGAACATGTCATCAATTTGCAAGTAAATATATTTGTAAAGGAGCTCTTGACATGAAATTCTCACCAGATATCGGTAACAAGCCATCCATTCCACACAGGCAAAGAAATCAAACCATAGATGTCCATAAATTATGTGTAATGAGATGTGACACAGGGAAAAAAAAAAGTATTAAACATGCTTACAGAAATTTATTTAATACTTCGTATAAAAGCCTTTGTTGGTGATGACAGCTTCAAGACGTCTCATGCATAGAGAAATTAGTTGCATGCATTGCTCAGGTGTGATTTTGGCCCATTCTTCCACACAAACACTCTTCAAATCCTGAAGGTTCTGTGGGCTTCTTCTATGAACTCTGAGATTCAGGTCAGGTGATTGGCTGGGCCATTCTGGCAGCTTTATTTTATTTTCTCTCTCTGCAACCAATTGAGAGTTTCCTTGGCTGTATTTGGGATCATTGTCTTACAGAAATGTCCACCCTCATCTTATCTTCGTCATCCTGGTAGATGGCAGGCGATTTTTATCAAGAATGTCTTGGTACAGTTATCCATTCATCCTTCCTACATTATATGACGTCTGCCAGTGCTGTATGCTGAAAAACAGCCACATACCATGATGTTCCAACCTCCAAACTTTACTGTGGGTATGGTCGTTTAACATTGTGTGCATTATGACACCCAAAGAGTTCAATTTTGGTCTTAACTGACTAAACTATAATCCAGTATTTCACAGGCTTGTCTAAATGTTGTTGAACAAACTTTAAATGTGCTTTTTGTTCAGCAATGGAGGCTTGTGTGGTGAGCGTGCATACATGCCATGAAGGTTGAATGCATGACTTATTGTTTTCATTGAAACAATTGTGCCTTCCGATTCCAGGTGCTTCTGTAGCTCTCCACAGGTGGTCAACTCTTCTTTTTACTCCCCTGTCTGAAAGCTTGTGGGGAGACCTGGTCATGGCCAGTTTATGGTGAAATGATGTTCTTTCCACTTCTGGATTATAGCCCCAACCATGCTCACTGGAACTTTCAGTAGTTCAGAAATTATTCTGTAACCAATGCCATTAGAATGTTTTGCAATAGACTGAAGGTCTTGTGACAGCTCACTGGTTTTAGGAATCATGAGATGTTTCTTGTGTGGCACGTTGGTAATGAGACACCTTTTTATAGACCATCAGGTGAACCAGCTGATATTTTTTCACTAAGTGGTTGGATTGCTTTCTAATTACTGATAGATTTCAGCTGGAGTCATGACTTTCTATGGATTTTTGCACACCTTTTGTTTAATGTGTTTAATACTTTTTCCCTGCATCATTTCTCATTAATACACACAACTTAATTTATAAACATCTATGGTTTGATTTCTTTGCCTGTGTAGATTGGATGGGTTGTTACCGGCATCTGGTGAGAATTTCATGTCAAGAGCACCTTTAAAAATATATTTATTTTAAAGGAAATCTGTCAGCAGGTTTTTGGTTACCTCATCTGAGAGCAGCCTGATGAAGGCAAAGAAGCTGAATCCAATGATGTATGATTTGGTGTACTGAGTGCAGCCGTTCAGACACAGCATTTTTAGATTTAGCATGCAGCAGAGCTGAGGAAGCGAACCCTGCCCACACCAGGCTCTGTATGTACAAAGTCCACAGACAGTTAACAGCCTATCACAGGAGGGGGCGTGTTGGACTAGCACCCACTAAAACAATCATTGCAAGAAAACCAAACCAAAGAGCTTGATGAGAGAGTCATTGCTGAAATCTATGTTTTAACCCCTTCAGTATGCTGTCTTTAGCTTACATAGCAAAAACATGTGACAGATTCCCTTTAAGCATAGTTTTAGTGTGTAGGATCACCAAAAAAGGGAAAGACATTTACTTCCATACAGTATTTTTATCATCAGTATGTATTGCCATCCAGAAAGCATTGGACAATAGTGCAATGCACAGAAAATTAAAATGTCAGCCGCCAGATTGGGAAGGAGTTCTCTCCAGAGACAACACTATCAGTACATCCTTCAGCAGAATAGTGCATAGCTTCTCAGCATACAGTGACTAGAAACTTCACTTGCTGAAATTGGAACACCTCTTTAACCCCTTAGTGACCGAGCCAATTTTGATCTTAATGACCACACCCAATTTTTGAAATCCGACCAGTGTCACTTTATGGGGTCATAACTCTGGAACGCTTCAACGTATCCCATTGATTCGGAGAGTATTTTCTTGTGACACATTCTATTTTATGTTAGTGGTAAATTTAGGTTGATATGTTTTGCGTTTGTGAAAATATGTTGCTTTTCCTGAGTCTTTCTTCTATCAGTAACATGGGAACCCCCTATACTTCCACTGATAGATCATGGATCTCAGTGGGGGCTGGTTTCATGCAGGGTAAGTTAGGGTTTTTGTTGGTTAACATTTTGGGGTGTGTTTTTTGATCACTGTCAGAATAAGGCTGGATCACATTTTTGTGTTCTACGCTGAGCACTCACCTTGGGGTTTCCGTGTAAATCCCAAGAAAATGTGATTCAGATGAAACCCCCAACAGAACCACCCACCATAATGAGGCAGATGGAGACACTTTGGAGTTAGTTAGGTAGGTGTCTGTTCCGGAAGTATCCATCTTTTTAGGCTTGCACAGAACGGTGGTCATCCACACTTATGCGCTAAAAAGACGCCTAAAAGACCGTAACACCACCAGAACAGAGACCAGACTGAGTCCAAAAGGCACTCCATGTGCCTCATAAGTGAATGGTTCCATCTGGGGTTTTGTCTGAATCGCAGTTTTGTTGATTTACACGGATCCCTGACGTAAGCGATCAGTGGAGATTTTTGGGCGGTAAAATGAACATATAGACAGCAGTACAAAAATAGTTCTTATTCCAGTGAGATTCCAGTAATACCAGCTTTATATAGTTTTTCTTTTGTTTTGCTGTCACAGTAAAAGTGTTATATATATATATATACACACACACACATACATACAGTGCCTACAAGTAGTATTCAACCCCCTGCAGATTTAGCTGGTTTGATAAGATGCAAATAAGTTAGAGCCTTCAAACTGCAAACGAGAGTAGGTTTTATGAACAGAAGCATAAATCTTACAAACCAAAAAGTTATGTTGCTCAGTTGAATTTTATTAAATTTTAAACATAAAAGTGTGGGTAAATTATTATACAACCCCTATGTTTAATATTTTGTGGAATAACCCTTGTTTGCAATTACAGCTAATAATCGTCTTTTATAAGACCTGATCAGGCCGGCACAGGTCTGTGGAGTTATCTTGGCCCACTCCTCCATGCAGATCTTCTCCAAGTTATCTAGGTTCTTTGGGTGTCTCATGTGGACTTTATTCTTGAGCTCCTTCCACAAGTTTTCAATTGGGTTAAGGTCAGGAGACTGACTAGGCCACTCCAACACCTTGACTTTTTCCCTCTTGAACCAGGCCTTGGTTTTCTTGGCTGTGTGCTTTGGGTCGTTGTCTTGTTGGAAGATGAAATTACGACCCATCTTAAGATCCTTGATGGAGGAGCGGAGGTTCTTGGCCAAAATCTCCAGGTAGGCCGTGCTATCCATCTTCCCATGGATGCGGACCAGATGGCCAGGCCCCTTGGCTGAGAAACAGCCCCACAGCATGATGCTGCCACCACCATGCTTGACTGTAGGGATGGTATTCTTGGGATCGTATGCAGTGCCATCCAGTCTCCAAACGTCACGTGTGTGGTTGGCACCAAAGATCTCGATCTTGGTCTCATCAGACCATAGAACCTTGAACCAGTCTGTCTCAGAGTCCTCCAAGTGATCATGAGCAAACTGTAGACGAGCCTTGACATGACGCTTTGAAAGTAAAGGTACCATACAGGCTCGTCTGGAACGGAGACCATTGCGGTGGTGTACGTTACTTATGGTATTGACTGAAACCAATGTCCCCACTGCCATGAGATCTTCCCGGAGCTCCTTCCTTGTTGTCCTTGGGTTAGCCTTGACTCTTCGGACAAGCCTGGCCTCGGCACGGGAGGACACTTTCAAAGGCTGTCCAGGCCGTGGAAGGCTAACAGTAGTTCCATAAGCCTTCCACTTACGGATGATGCTCCCAACAGTGGAGACAGGTAGGCCCAACTCCTTGGAAAGGGTTTTGTACCCCTTGCCAGCCTTGTGACCCTCCACGATCTTGTCTCTGATGGCCTTGGAATGCTCCTTTGTCTTTCCCATGTTGACCATGTCTGAGTGCTGTTCACAAGTTTGGGGAGGGTCTTAAATGGTCAGAAAAGGCTGGCAAAAGAGATCTTTAATCCACACATGTGAAGCTCATTATTCTTGGTGCCTGAACTACTTCTTAATACTTTAGGGGGACCAAACAGAATTCTTGTGGTTTGAGGGGTTGAATAATAAATGACACTCTGAATTAACTTTTAACGTTTTTAAAAAAAAACAAAAACAAAATTTGCTGCAGTGCATTTCCTACTTCCAGGCTGATCTACAGTACAAATGTCACAATGCCAAGTTAATTCCGCATGTGTCAACCAGCTAAATCTGCAGGGGGTTGAATACTACTTGTAGGCACTGTATAATATATATATATATATATATATATATATATATATATATATATATATATATATATATATATATATATATAATAAAAAAAATAGTTTTTTCGTCGCCATATTCTGAGAGCTATAACTTTTTTACTTTTTGCCAAACAGAGCAGTATGAGGGCTTATTTTTTGCATAACGAGTAGGATATTTTTTGGTACTATTTTGGGACACAACGTTTTTTGATCACTTTTTAATCAGATTTTTCAGACGCAGAATGAATAAACAAATTAATTTATTGTTTTTACCTTTTTGTATAGTTCAGTGCAGTAAAAGTGAGAAGACCGATTTGTTCGTCGGGTCGGTACGATTAAAGAGATACCAGATTTATAATTTTTTTTATGCTTTGCTATTTTTTGCAGACTAAAAACAACATTTTACAAAAATGAATTTGTTTTTGCAGTCATTCTGAGAGCTGTAACTTTTATTTTTTTTGCCAAATGAACCATGTTGGGGTTTGTTTTTTGCAGGACGGTTTGGCGTTTTCATCAATACCATTTTTTTTACCCCATGACTTTTTTGATCGCTTTTTATTAAATTTTTTGTGTGTCAGTATAATGAAAAATTGACATTTTTGGATTGTTTTTTATTTTATTTTTTTAAGATGTTTGCCATACGGAATAAATAATGTGACAATTTTATAGATCAGGTCGTTCTGGATGCTGCGATAACAATTATGTGTACTTTGTTTATTTTTGTTTTATCACAAAGTCTGCGTTTTTAGTGGCAAAATGGCTTTTAGTGATTTTTAAGCGCTTTTTACTTTTACACTTTATTACATACATTTTCTGTAACTTTTTTACTTCTCCACTTAGTCCTACTGTGGGACATGTATATTTTTACTTTGATCTCTTGCCTCATGCACTGTTGTACTCTTGTACAGCAGTACACGAGACCTGTCAGTGAGTCACTGACTGAGACCCTGCTTATAGCTGGAACTCACAGGCCACCGTACCCTGGGGTCATCAGATGACCTTAGGGTACTATGGCAATAATTGGCATTTGCGATTACTTTAAAAAGCGGCGCTGAGGAATAAGGCCCCTTAATGGCGGCTGTTAAAAGGCGTATCAGCAGTCGTTAAGATGTTGAATAATGTGTCTAAGGCCTTCTCCTTGACAAGCCCAGTAATGGTGGCATCAGAGTGTCATCAGTATGTCTGTTTTTACCATCAGTGTCATTGTGTTTTTCACAGATGGATAAATAAATTACAAAGCTTCTCCTATACTTTGCAATGGTAAACACGTACAGCACAGGGAACACGTGTGCTTTATGTTCACGGATCCATCGACTTGTATTGGTCTTTGTCATTCATGCTGCGTGAAAAGAAACTGACATGTGTTTTGCATGGACACCCAGTCCGTGTAAAAACATGGAAATGTGCATAGCATTATAGGTTATAATGGGTAAGTGTGGTATCCGTGAAAAAAAACAAACACCAGATTACTGGAAACACGGACATGTGAAGGAGGCCTAAATTTCAGATAAGGGCTCATTCCGACATCTGTGTAAGGCCATGATCACACATGATATTTTTGCAGCGTTTCTTTCAGCATTTTTGCTTTGTTTTCAAGCGTATTACATATGTGATTTGTGTACAGTACATGTTACTAAAGTTAGTTTTATTCAAACACGCGGCACAAATGTTATGCTCAGCGTTTTTGCACTTCCTTATTGCTTTCTATGGGTGAAAAAAAATGATGAAAGAATTGAGATTTTTCAAAAACACTGCAGCGCTTAAATGCAATCAGAAAAAAAGCTGTGTGCATGAGATTTCTGAAATCTCATAGCTTTTACTGGTACTGTAAAATACAGCTTCTTTTCTGCAGAAAAAAAAAATGCCATGTGTGAACATAGACTAAGAATTTTCTCTGTGATTTTCATTGACAAGCTATAATTGGGTACAAGTTGTAACAGAGTGTTAAAAACAAACATGGGACTTGTTCTTCTAGTCTAGGAGAAGCCTGAGAGACCTACCTGTACACACAAAGAAAATCCTGATAGAACTCCAAAGGTAAAAACGGATACAAGAGAAATCAATCTCTCATAAATGGGACATGAATACTGTTATTAATTATCAATGTATGATTTACTAAGCAATGTTGCCTTATGCTTCAAAAGAATGTGTAACGGCAGGGTGTGGGCACCTGGTCTAGTCCTGACCACTGTCAATCATTCCTGCAGTGCACTGGTGATGGCCTTCCTTTCCTCCTCCTCCGCGCTGCCCTCCCAGCTCACACTAATGGCAATCATCCAGCTGTGGGCAGGGTACCAGCGCTCCGTTGGAATGGGTGACAGCACTCCGGGACTCATCTGGGTACACGCATACTGGCATTACATTACTTTTTTAAATATAGTCTGTGGCTTTTTTCAAGCGTCAGGTATTTTGGTTTTCTTTTTGCAGACTGAAGATCCATCCAACATTGATCTGATTTATGGACCAAGCAGCCCATCCTAAAGAACAGTTAAAAAAATAATAATAAAAAAACCCAACAGACAACACGTGGATGCCAACATTTATGCAGTCTGTTTAAACCATGGGTATGTGAATAAGACCTTAAAGCACCACTCCAGCAGTTTATTTTTTTTTCAGCGCTTGAGGGGCGCTTTAAATGTAGCCCCTGCGCCCTATACTTCCCTTCCAGCGGCTTCACCTTTTACCAACGTCATTCTTTTCCTGCGGCGCCATCTTGTGCTTGTAACTTCTAACTGGCCAGAAGTCAGAAGCTACGTCACAAGAGCTCAGTGCAACTCTATGAGACCCAGCATGAAGCACTCAGAGATGCATTGAAAAGTGACCTCCGGCTCGCTGAAGGAAACACTGGAGCTGCCAGCATGTCAATTTTCGTCGGAGACCGAAGGGAGCGGAACTGGAAAAGGATGAAGGCAGCGGCAGGTAAGTATGAGAAAGGCGCAGGAGAATTACATTTAAAGCACCATTCCAGCTGCGCAAATAAAAAAAAATACGCTGGAGTGGGGCTTTAAAGATACAAAGTCAGAAAACATATCATTGTGTAAAACGTTTGGAGCCAATGAAAGAAAAAGCTGGAAAGGAAGTACAATTCTCAGAGATAAAAAGCAGCCCCTTGTAAGACTGAATGGTCATTCTATGTTTCCCACAATGATTACACACTTCTCTGGATGGCACTAAACCCTGGAGCAGGCTAAATGTTAACAATTCGCTATTTATCAGTAGCTTCTACAAGACACAGCTTCCATGTGTCTTCTTCATAGCAGAATAATTGCAGAAAATACATGCTGGAGCCATATTCTTCTCACTTCATTCACTGCAGGCCGACCGCTCCTAGAGACACATCCAAAGTCTTTCTAGGAATTAAATCAAACCTGTTAGCGGTCACCCCTCAAATTTGTATTACGCAGAACATATACATATTATTTAATATTATAGCGCCATTTATTCCATGGCGCTTTACATATACATATACACTGTATATATATGAACAAATGTGTTTTCAGAGGGTGTTCTCTGTCCTACATCCAATACCTCGTATAGGAGCTTGTATTCATTGTGAGGTCTAACAAGACAAAGGAAAGAAATGAAATAGACAGACCAACACTTGCTTTATTTAGAAGCCTTGCTTCCAACCGAGAATATGGTGCCTATAAAGGTTCTCATGAGCTCCTACACAGACCACTACTAGGGAGCAAGTGCTTCTGAGCAGGCTGTAACAATCATTAACACATAGCACGGCCCTGGGCAAAGTGCGGCACTTGAGCCTTGGCAGGCAAAGAGCTAAAAACACTGGCCCATTGTCCGCAACATGCAGCCGTCCTCCCTCGCCAGGCATCTCGATTTTACAGCTATCTGCATCTTCAGGATGCTGCCAGTAGTGAATGTAATGGAGGAGGAGGGAGCCACCGGCTCCTTCTTCCACAATTCATCCTGGGAGACTGACACAGCAGATGCAATGATGTCACTACACCACGTCTGCTGTGCAGAGAGTCAGTGCACACAGAAAGACTCAGCAGAACACTGGGGAAATGGGAGCGAGGTATTTTTTATTATTATAAATGTGCAAATGTGTGGGATGTATGTCTATATATAGGGGGGGGGGCTATGTGAGAGCTCATACTGTACATAGGGGGTTGTGTGTGGGATCATACGGTATATAAAGGGGGGTTACAGCACATTTAATTCTGCTAAATATTAAGTGATACAATATAAAATAACCAATATGTAAATATTAACATTGAGCAGAATTAATTTCAGCCTCTCATGTGGCACCTCAGGAAAATTAATTGCCCGCCCCTAACACATGATAATTGGTAGCTGATCAGATCTTTTCACATGGGGGACTGACATATGGGTGTGTTTCAGTGAGGGATGTATAGGTTAGAAGCCACTAATGCTCAACAGCAACAAGAACTGAACAGGTTGAAACCCAGGCTGATCCGCTAAGGACATGCTGAGTCTCATGGATGGGTTTTTAAATCGAATGTGTGTTGATCAATTAACCTGTATAAGTCTGTGTACTGTCCGAGATAAAAAAAACAGCACACGGAGGCATCACACGGAAGTATGGCTGCAGCTTTGGTAGGTAAACAGTTTTATGACGAATCCCATAAAGAGCAAATACTAATTGTTATAACCTGTGCCACTTTCACTTCGAGCAACAAGATCCCAACTTTCACTTTTGCAGAATAAGTTTGAAAATAAAAGTAGTGATCTACTGTGCAACACTGACTTCTTTCGACAAATACATTTTTATGCATTAGGCTTATGGAATCCAGGCAAGTAGTCTTGCAACGTCAGTTTGTTACATTAGGGGTCTCTACAGCAGACTATTCTCAAGCTCATTGTTTTTTTTTCTGTTTCATACCTTTAACCCATTTCTCAACCAAATACAAACTAGTAACACATGTTACTAATAAGTCAATCTCCCTCATCATTAAAATTATACACTGAATCCATTGCCTTTTAGGTCAACAAAAATTCCTTGATAAAGAGCTATGATGGGAACTTCCTCCCATAGGGTACACGTCTTGACTTTTCTTAACAAAAATATGGAAATTTGTATTTATTCCAGCGTAGAATAACAATGATATTTCCTATCAATAAAAACTGCTGTATAGTGGAGTGAATTGAGGACTGCAGTTAAGTGTAAGAAGTAGAAAAGTGCATAGTTTTAAGTCGGCAATACACAATAGATGGCGTCGGCAGAACAATGCTTCAGCCGAATGTTCATCCGGGAACCATCTCAACCAGCTCTCCCATACACAGGAATGCTCGTTCAGTCGAGGGCGCCCATGTTCTCTGAGAAAAATCCATCTCCAGACATGGTTGTGGCTCATCTCGGGGAGAGCAAAACCATCGGCAGTCTGAAATCGGGTATGTCCCCAAAGAGTAGTTATCCACGGCCCCTATATACAGACTGTTGGCCGAACCATCGATATCAGCGTGTTCAGCAGACATTAGTCTGAGTATGTGGGTCTTTACACAATATAAAAAGGTCTGATAACTGTGCAATTGGTTTATTTGTTTGGGACATTGTTTGTTGATCTGCATGGTGATTAAAGTTTCTGGTCAAAGTATAAAAAACAAACAAAAAAAACAACAAACTTTCTCAGTGTTATATATGGCACCTGCAGATTGTTAGTTTATTGCACTACACGTTCCAGCAAGGCTGGCAGATTGGAGCGAGGACTGCAATTAAGGCCTTTTTCACATATGTTGATAATTACGATACTGGAAAAAACAGTACCGGAGATATCAGTATCCACCTGTGTGGCAACCGTGTGACGCATCACTTTCACACGTACCGGCGCCTGGGAATCAGCGGTACAGTTCTCGCTGTTCCCAAGCGCCAGGTGCTGGAGGAATCTCTCATAATTGTCCTCTGCTTGCGCTGCAAACAGCACGAGCAAGGGACAATGCTGAGAATAGTATTCTGCTCCTGCTGTCTCCAACAAGTGTAAAAATAAGAATAAAATAAAAAACACATTATACTCACCTTTACACCTAATTCCCTGAAGCCATTATCTCCTGTAAACAAACCAAAAATAAAAAAACAATATCCTTCACCTGTCCGAAGATGAAATAATCCAGTGTCCCACGCTGTAATCCATCTGACTGACATCTCTTCATCAGCGTGAGCGGTGGTTTGAGGCGAACGCACACGATGAGAAGTGGAGAATGACTCGCTGCAGCGAGTGGGCCCCTGAACTGCGCTGAGCTCACCGAGTGACAGGACATGGCTCAATGTACTGCCGATTCCCAGACACCGGTACGTATCACACTGATGACACAGATGTCATCCTTGTGTCATCAGCGTGCACGTGTGTGTGGAACGTTTTGCAGCCCGTGCGGCGTGGAAAAAAACCGTACATGTCAGCGTGTTTTGCCCACGGTCTGTGGAAACACACTGACATGTGCACAGAAATTAATGGGTCTACGCTTGTATGTGTGGTGCTAATTTTCACACGTACTGGAGACACTGACATATGCAGTAGTCCTAAAGAGTACCTTTCACCAAATTCTTCATGTTGAACTTGACATACAATGCAATTTTTGTAGCAGACCGGAATAAACAATTTTTCTTTTTCGATTTCTGAAGCCCAGCGGTCATGGTACACATCAATACTAATTACCGTGTCAAAGGGAGAAGAAAAGTCCTTAAAAATTATTTCAGCAAGCCAGGAGAGAACCTGAAGTCCAGAACCTCTCGTTTTCAGAAATACCGCCTGTGTCATGGGCATCACTAGAAAGAAAGTGGGATCTAATGGAGTTAAAAGGAACCTGTCACCAATTATGTCCTATATGAACTAAGACTACCTTATTCAGCGCCTGTGCTGCATTACAAAAATGCTTATTAGCCCCCCTGACTTTCCCCGTAGAACCCCCCAAAAAAATGTTTTAAAATTCTCCCACGCTGCATCGTAACCAAGTCGGTCAGGTCCAATGGGCCTGGTTTCGGGCTTCTCCATCCCTCCCCCCGGCTGTTGCTAGTCGTCCTCCTTCTTTAATGGACGTGGATGCGCACTAGGCTTTGCCTTACTGCGGGTGCATGCGCACTTATGTTTTTGGCTCTGCCTCCAGTAGAGAAAAAACACCTTCACACCTGGTACACAAGGAGCAGTTTGATCATGAAGAGTGGGCTAATATATCTGTGGAGAGGGGCACAAGTCTCATTGACAGTTATAATTATTGCAAGAAAATGAGCCGTGTAATTTAAAGAGGTTGTCCACTACTATACATAATGCCCCCATCGATTTAAAGAGTGGAAAGCCGGATTTTGGTAAGAACTTAACTGTAAAATCCTTTTCAGCGAAGGAAGGAAGGGAGACACAGATTCTCTACTTCGTGGGTAGGCGGAGCCCCATAGGATAGTCACCTCAGATTGGAAAATGACGACCGGCCCCTCCAGTATATAGGCTCCTCCTACTCCCATGTTCATCAGTCCGTACACAAGCTAAGGAAGAGCAGACCAACCAGCAGAACAACATATCCCCTTCTGAAATTTCAGAAATGAGAGAAAACAGGTTATGTAATAGAAACACACAGTCTTAGGCATACCCCATTGGACCTGACAACTGTGTAGAGCTGGCGAAACTGGAAGGAGAGCCGTAGAGCGCTAAACCCAGTCCAGAAGATCGACATCGGGAAGGAGACGCGCTGCATCTAGAAAACACAAAAAAACACTTCTGCCCTGGGAGGGTGCTGTGTCTCCCTTCCTTCCTTCGCTGAAAAGGATTTTACAGGTAAGTTCTTACCAAAATCCGGCTTTCAGCAGCAGAAGGGAAGGAAGGGAGACACAGATTCTCTACTTCGTGGGACGTCGTAAAGCAGTACCTACTTAAGGGTGGGAAATAGAGGCAGAAGCTTCCATACCCCAAAACTTAGGCAAAAGCGCAAACCGCGCTAAATAACGGAAAACTAAGTAAAGGGATAACTTAAATTACCGCCACCTGCAGGACCCTGCGTCCCAGGGCCGCATCGGCTGAAGCACTTACGTCCACCTTATAAAACTTAGTAAAGGTGTGAACGGAGCGCCAGGTGGCCGCCCGGCAGAGATACGCTGCCGAGGCCCCCTGACGAAAAGCCCACGATGAGCCAATGGCTCTCGTGAAATGAGCTTTAACTTTAACCGGACAAGACTCGCCCTTGAGCCGGTACGCTTCCAGGATAGCTGAACGGATCCACCGAGCTATCGTGTCTTTGGAAGCATGTTGACCACGCCGACGACCTGCTGGAATTATAAAAAGAGAGTCCGACTTCCGAAAACCTTGAGTGATCGTAAGATAGAACTTCAATGCCCGCACTAAGTCCAACGAGTGCAAGGCCCGCTCCCTTGGATTCTTAGGTCCTGGACAAAGAGAAGGCAACACAATGTCCTGATTAATGTGGAATTGTGACACTACCTTAGGCAAAAAATCTTCACGAGTACGAAGCACCACGCGATCCGGAAAAAATTCCAGAAAAGGAGGTGAGCAAGAAAGTGCTGCCAATTCCGATACCCTTCTCAAAGAGGTGACTGCCACCAAGAAGGCCACCTTCCAAGAAAGTAGTGAAAGTTTAGCAGAATCCATAGGCTCAAAAGGCCTATGCTGAAGGGCTTCCAGGACTAGATTAAGCCGCCATGGAGCCACAACTGCCCTCCGTGGCAGAAACTGACGTGCGACTCCGCGAAAAAAAGAGCGCACATCCCTGCGAGAGGCAATAGCCTTCCTAAAAAGTGCGGAAAGAGCAGATACCTGTCCCCGCACCGTACTAACTGCCAAACCCCTGGCCAGACTAGATTGCAGAAAGGCCAAGAAGTTGGGGATGGAAAAAACCCTCGGGTTTCTTGAGGATCCAGAACACCATGAATAGAAAGACTCCCAAGTTCTGTGATAAATCCTGGACGTAGCTGGACTCCGGGCCACCCGCAAGGTAGCAATGACCTCGGGCGAAAAACCGCGACGGGTCAAGATCTCTGTCTCAAGAGCCACGCCGTCAAACGAAGGGACCTCAGGTCCGGATGACGAATGGGCCCCTGAGTGAGCAAGTCCGGGCGAAGGGGCAGCGGAAACGGAGGTGCCGCCTGAAGAGACACCAGCGTCGAATACCATGTCCTCCGCGGCCAGTCTGGTGCTATCAGAATTATTGATACCCTTTCGAGTTTGATCCGTCGGATCACCAGAGGTAGTAAGGATATCGGCGGAAACGCATAGATCAGCTTGAACTGACCCCACGGGGCCACTAGAGCATCCACCGCCACCGCCTCTGGGTCCCTGTACCTGTACATGAACGTCGGAACCCTGGCGTTCAGCCTGGATGCCATCAAGTCCACCTGAGGAGTCCCCCAACGGGAACACAGCAGAGAAAACACTTCTGGATGGAGACTCCATTCCCCAGGGTCCACTTGCTCGCGACTGAGGAAGTCCGCCGAGATATTTAACACCCCTGGAATGTGAATTGCAGAGATTGCTGGAACTTTGGACTCGGCCCAGACCAGGATCCGAGAGACCTCCGACATGAGACTGGAACTCCTCGTCCCGCCTTGGTGGTTGATGTACGCGACAGCCGTAGCGTTGTCCGACTGGATCCGGACCGGTAGACCGCTCAATAAGACCGTCCAATGTTGGAGGCAGAGAAATATTGCTCTCAACTCCAAAATGTTGATCGGGAGAGACGACTCCTTTGGCGACCAGACCCCCTGAATCCAGAGGTCGTTCCAAACTCCCCCCCAGCCTGTCCGGCTGGCATCGGTTGTCACCACCGACCATCTCGGAGGAAGGAAGGATTTCCCCACGGATAGAGTCTCCGGACGTAACCACCATCCAAGAGATTCTCGCACCCTGCGGGAGATAATGACCGAGCGATCCAGAGAAGTTAGCGATCGATCCCAATGGGTCAGAATAAGGCTCTGGAGATCCCGGGAATGAAATTGTGCAAATGGTACTGCTTCCATAGTTGCCACCATTTGACCCAGAAGGCGCATGCATTCCCGAAGGGACATTGACAGCGCCGACCTCATAGCCTGGACCAGAAGACGAAGGTTCGTCTGTTTGACAGGAGGCAGGGACATAACTGCCCGAACAGTATCGAACTGCATCCCCAGGAAAAGAATGGACTGTGCTGGCTCCAATGACGATTTCTTCCAATTGATCAGCCACCCGAAGTCCATCAGGTACTGAAGGGAGAGATCGCGAGCCGCTATTGCCTCCTCCGCTGTGGGTGACACTATGAACAGGTCGTCCAGGTAGGAGAGGATCGTAACCCCCTGTCTTCGAAGAAGCGCCATGAGAGGAGCCAGAATTTTTGTAAAAACCCTGGGAGCTGAGGCCAACCCGAAAGGCAGGGCCACAAACTGGTAATGGGCTTGACCTATGGCGAAACGCAAGAAACGCTGGTGAGCCCTGCCGATAGGGATATGCAAATAGGCATCGCGGATGTCTATGGACACAAAGAAATCGTACTGCGACAGGGTCGCCATCACCGATCGGAGAGACTCCATGCGGAACTTCCGTGTCCGGACGTAAATATTCCAATCCCTGAGATCCAGCACCGGACGAAACTTGTCCTCCTTTTTGGGGACCACAAAAAGGTTGGAATAAAAACCCTTTCCCTGGTCTTCCGGAGGAACCTGAACCACCACACCCTGCTGTAGGAGAGAGTCGACCTCCTGAAACAGTGCGGCAGCCAGTCTTGGCACGGACGGAATGCCCGTCAGACGAAACCTGTCTGGAGGCAGCGAATGAAACTCTATGAAATAGCCTGCCGACATAACCCGTGTCACCCAGGCGTCTGCTATGTGGGATGCCCAGATCGACCCGAATTGAAGCAGACGACCTCCCACCCGAGAGCCCTCGGGGGGATCCCTGGCGTCAGTCAGCCTTAGCGGACTTTTTATCAACCTCCCGTCTGTCCTGATGGGACCGTTGCTTCCAAGGAGTACGAGATTTCTGGGCGGATCTGCCGGAGGATGAGGGACGACCCAATCTCCAAGAAGGCTGACTGAATCGTCCCCTGGCCCGAAAGGACCGAAGACCTCTGCCGGGCCCTGTCCTGCTGGCTGTGGATGCCACTGCCTTTTTCCCAGGCAGAGTAACATCCTTAGCTTTAGCTTTGGCAATTAGTTCCGAAAGATTTGAACTAAAGAGCTGACCGCCCTTATATGCCAGACTAAGCAATCCCTGTTTGGATACTGCATCCCCGGTCCACTATTTAAGCCACAGAGCTCTTCTAATCGTGACTGCCGAAGCCTGAGCCCTGGACAGAATCGAAGCAGTGTCCAGTACTGCATCTCTGCCATAACACATAGCTTCTTCCATTCGCTGAAAAAGCTTTTCCACTTCTGAACGCGAAGTCCCATCCTGCCACGCCGCACGCAGCTGATCCAACCACCGCAGAGAAGCCTCACCGGCCCACATGGCCCCCAAGGCCGCTCGGAAACCATGACCCGCGGCTTCATAGATGGATTTCGCCGCTGACTCCGATCTTCTGTCCAAAGGATCCTGAAGATTGGCTCTCCCTTTAACAGGAAGCCGGGAAGACTTGGTCAGCTGAGACAGAGATATATCCACCTCAGGAGAGGGAACCCAATTAGTAACCATCTCCTTGGCACAGGGATACAGGGCATCAAAAAAACACGTTCCTCGGAAGCGTTTATCCGGACACTGACGCTCCTTCTCCACCGCTTCGTTAAGTTCCTCATGCGCAGGTAATGTAGAACAAACACGGCGCGTCTTCTCATACAGACGGCCCGACCTAGACGGTCTTGTCGGCTCTTCAGACAGCTCTAATACTTCCCGCATGTTCTTAATAAGCCCATCTACGCGACCAGAAAGAGAAACAGAGCGATCCTTTTGATCCTCCTCTTCGGACTCAGAAATTTCATCAACCGAATCTGTTGGTGAATCCGAAGCCTCTGATGCGAGGGAGACAACGCCACCATAGTCTTGCGGCGCTTTTTACCTCGTGGCATCGGGTGTGATCTAGCTGACACCCACTGTCCCAGGAGACTAGAGAGACTATCAATGGAGCGAGTGAGCGCCTCCACCTTAACATCACTGAGCGTTGAACTTGATGTAGTAGAAGGCCTGAGTGTATCAGAGGCGTGCGACTGAACCTGAAACGGATCAGGAGACCGATCCGCACTCCCAGGCCCCTGATCCGACATGCCACCCACACCAGATGCCAGGATGTACATCAAGGATGGCAAAGTGTGAAAGCTGCACAGCCTGTTTTCAAAATTCACTTTTTTTTTTTATTTATTTTTTTTATATATATGCGACAGGCTCTGAAGGGTTAAAGCTCACCCTTAGAAAAGAGCTACCCCAGAAATGCCGAGCAAAAAATCAATAGGGGGAAACTCCCTTAAACACCATGTGTTTCCCCTAAAGCTCCACTTTTTCAGAAGGGGTTAACATCACAGCAACTATAATACTACGCAGCCTAAAAGGTCAGTGAAGTAAATAGCTTTAGGCTGAGTTCACACGATGCGTTTTTCATGCGTTTCCGCGGCGTTTTTGCAGTTGCGTAAACGCCGCGGAAACGCATGAAAAACGCATGGTAGAAGGGCAGCAATGTTCCCCAATTGAAATCCGCATGTGCTGTGCCCATGATGCGGATTTTGTCAAAAATCCGCAGCATGTCAATTAATTTTGCGGAAACGCTGCTCTTTTGCCGCCATTGACTTGCATTAGACCGCATGGAATCCGCATCACTGTATATGTTGATGCGCTTTTCATGCGGTCTAATGTGCGGATGGTACCCGGGTGTGGATGAGAGGACTCTCATCCAGACCCAGGTACCATTAAAAAAAAAAGAATAAAATAAAAAATATATATATTCTCACCTTCTGACGGCCCGCGCAGCGCTCCGGCTTGATTCCCCGCACTTCGCGGTTGAATGAAGAAGGACCTTCGCTGACGTCAGAGTCATGTGACGGGTCACGTGATGCTGACGTCGGCAGGTCCTTCAGTCTTCACTGCCGGTAGCCGGGACCGAGCGAAGCAGGACACCGGGGGCCATCAGAGGGTAAAGTATATATTTATTTTTTGACATTCACACACTATATAAATCCATGCTGGTTGCATGGATTTATATAGTGTAAAGTTGACAAGCACTTTCCAAGTGATGCTAAAATCGCTTGGGAAGCGCTTGTCAACCCGCATGCGGAAATAAAAGTGAAGACCGCTTCATTTCCGCATGTCCCTGGCAGGAAACCGCATGTACAATCCGCATGCGTTTTTTCCTGCCAGAGAGATGCAGAAACGCTCAGGAACAAATCCTGAGCATTTCTGCATCGTGTGCACATACCCTTAGGAGAGAAAGCGGCAGTGCTCACGAGGACTCCTAATAGGTAGCCTGGAGAGACAGCACTGACAAAGAACCCCTGCCAGAGGCAGAGGGGACTCACCGATACTGCGGCGACCGCTCCTCCTAAGTGTGTGGACGGACGGGGAGCAGAGAGCAGGAGGCGCCGCTGGACGCCGGAGGGAGAAGCAGGGACCGCCAGCGCGCGCTCAACCAAGCGCTTCCAGCCTAAGTAATGACGGCAGGAAGCCAGGAGACGCTAAGCCACGCCCCCCGCCAAAGCCCGCGCTTATTCAAACAACAAAAACGAGGGCAGAAAACTTCCTACCTCTACGAAGGCAGGAAGCAAGTCAATAAAAGCAAGAAAACGCGCGCCAATACAGGGAGCTTCCTGCCTCAATGAAGGCAGGAAGCAAAAACGAAAAAGCATGCGCAAATAAAAAATAAAAATAAAAATTACTGGCCTCCGTCTCTGCTCCCCAGTCCAGGCAGCGTCTGAAATAGACAAGAAACACACAGGCAGTACACTTGCCGTAGCCGTCAAAGATACTCTTTAGACCAAAGAGCACTTACCCGGCTGAACGCCACAGGGATCCTCAGGGATGTGTGGCGCCATGGCCCTTTGCTCCCCCCTATGGCGGAGCACGCAGGGACCCTCTCAGATGTGTGGTGTGCGCCTCCGCCAGGGAGATCCCTGTATCCCCCGGGGCCGGCAGGCATAAGTGGGAACCTCCTCAAGGGGTACACAGAGCTGCCAGGGGAGGGTCAGGGGTCTCAGCAGCGCTGAGACCCCCAGAGACCTCTAGACCACGGGGGGTCCAGGACTCGCTGGATATAAAATAACAACTCTTCTGAGGAGCTGCCGAAGCAGCGACTATCCTCTGAGACCTCAGATAAAGAGACTGATGAACATGGGAGTAGGAGGAGCCTATATACTGGAGGGGCCGGTCGTCATTTTCCAATCTGAGGTGACTATCCTATGGGGCTCCGCCTACCCACGAAGTAGAGAATCTGTGTCTCCCTTCCTTCCCTTCTGCTGCTGAAAGAAGTGTTTTTATAATTACCTTGTGTTGTCATTCTTGCCTATGAGCAGCGCTTTAGCTGACCGCTCACTAGTCATCATGTGACCTGGCTGCAGCCTCGGATGACATCCGCTGATGTCATGTCAAGCTCCGGCAGCCAGGCGTGACCCAGTGACGAGCACCCCCATGATTGATGGGCTGTGGGTGACGTTCCAGTGCACATCACAGCCCAGCATCCACAGCGCGCTTTCCGCCTCCTCTGCATTAGTTGGGAGAAGACCAACGAATGACCACACAAGGAAATTGCAAAAACACTTCATTCCACTCTTTAAATCGATGGGGGTATTATGTATAGTAGTGGAGAACCTCTTTAAGACTACAATTTTTGTCCAGGCCATTTTCATTTGTTTTTGTTTTTTTTTCTCTGTTGATCAACAATTTAAAAGCAATGTCTAATTTACAGTAGTTGATATGCAACAAATGTAAATTTAAAATTATTTTTGTTAGTTTAAAGTTATTTTAGTGACCATTGTAGGTTTTTCTGCTTTAACAGAAGGGCATCAAAAATTTTGTCCATGAGTGTACCATTCAAAAGGACTAGCATATGACTTATTCCTTTCAAGGAACAGGAGACATTCATTATGTGTGAAGGAAAGGAGATACAGGCAGCTAATTAGTAAAGGATTCTTTACAGTTAGAGCAGTCAGACTGTGGAACGTCCTACCACAAGAGGTAGTAATGGAAGACACATCAGAATTTAAAAAGGGCCAAATGCTTTTCTTTTCTCACAACTAATGGGATTGTGGGTTATAAATAATCTAGAGATCGAGAATGTATAACTGGACAAGGAAAGTTGAACTTAGTGGATCTTTGACGTTCTTCAATTGACGTAAGGGTATGTGCCCACAATCAGGAGCCGCTGTGGGTTTGAATCTTGGTGTTTATGCTGCGTCAAACCCACAGCGGCCAGATGTTACAGCATAGTGGATGGGATTTGTAGAAATCCCATGCCCACTATACGTTCATCTGTACCTGCGGATTACCCGCGGAAACTGACATCCGGCGCGTCTTTCAGACCCGCAGCATGTCATTTTCTCTTGCGGTCCGCATGTGGACTTTCCTCATAGATTGACATCAAAGAGAAAAGTCTTAATGTGAAAAAAAAAAAATGGTGCCGCTCATTTGCATAATGAGCAGAAGCCGCGCGGCTATTCCGCAGTGTTGGGGCCGCAGGCGGCTCCTGACCGTATGCACATACCCTAATAGTTGGAGATGTGATCAGATTAAGAAATGGACATGTGATGCAAAGCTTGAATGGTAATTGAAAGATATTCAAGTTATTATACAAAACCGTCAACTAACAATTAAAATCTCTTATCAGACTGTCACATGTAAGCTGAAAATGAAGCTACCTGAACCCAGAAACAAAGGAAAGAGTTTATCAACCAAAATTCATGACAAGACCTCCATGATATGTAGATAAATGTGGAGTATTCCTCCATACTCTTCTTGCAATGTGAGCAGAGAGTGATAAATAAAGTGGTTCACTTCAGCAAGATCCTGGCTTGTTCGGGAGGTAGCTTGTAAGTATTCCTGCATGTTCATATGCACAATGTGTCTTTTATTAAAAAAAAAAAAAAGCACCATGTGAATAAGCTAGAACACCAATTTTTTAGTCAATAGAAGAGTATTCCCATCATGTCCTTATAGGGTATATTCACTTAGTCAGATTGCAAGGTCCACTGACTGACAAAAAATGGGTCCATTGCAGAGTCGACATCAGGGACAGGTGACAGTGAGTGTATAACTTGTCACAATTACGGTATTACAGGGAGGTACAGAAACAGCGGAGCCAATGCATTGCAGGGTTAGTTCTGACATTTAAAGTTCCACCCTATCCCGATAACAGGGATGTGAAATGCCCCATCAAAATCAAAGCTCCATTCATTCTCAATGATACTGCAGGAGATAGCCAAGCACTGTACTCTGCCAGCTCCATGGAGAAGAAATGGAGAGGAGTAGTGTATTCTGAAGTCCTGTTTTCAGGATAGAAAGGGTTCCCAGAGTCTGGACCCCCACTGATCCATAAATTATCAACTATCCAGTCCTTCTTGTACATAATTATGTACAAAATGTTAGGAGATAGGAGGACTAGGTATTGTCAACACCAGGGGTGTTGGGGCCGGTAAGCCAAACCTCAGACTCCTCAATTTCCATGACCTCCGACTCCACAGCACTGGTCCCTACTGAGCATGTACATAAAGAGCAGCACAGATTCATCTCAACTAAAAACCGAGATCCTTAGGTCAGGAACAGGACAGACATTTATAGGACATTTTATACCTTTCCCAAGTTCTTTTGAAAACATTTACAGCACATACTGCATTGTACTAAAACCCAATTTATTATATATTTTAAAAAGTCGGTCCATTTTATACTGACTCAACCAAAATGGACACAGACTCCAACTCCACAGCCCTGATCAACACAGGAATATTCATTTTTTCCCCAATTCCAGCATTTTAACAGGGTTTTCCAACCTTTTTAAAAAGTTTAAAATGGGGAGCAGTGCTGATAAAAGAAAAGATGCTACACTACTCCGGAATCTGCTCCCTGCTCTAGCATAGCTGCAAAGATGGTCTGCGTAAGACTGCAACTGATGACTTCTTGACCACTAGTTACCTCGCCAGTTCCACCACTGATTAGCTGCAGGGTGAGGAGACTGGTGGTTGGGGTTGTCATTGCGAGCAGCACTGAAGTGGGAGCAGATCTCTGGGGTGTACAGCTTCTTTTCTTGTTTTATCAGTATGACACCCTACTGTATATTAAGAAAAAAAAGTCAGGAAACCCTTTTAAAACTTACGTTTAAATTTTGCAATCCCCCTAAACATTAATAAGAAGATAGCTTTAGTAGCCTTTGTTATCTAAGCGGTTATCCAGACTTTAAAACCGCTGTGAGTTCAGCAAACTGGCTGCAATACAACACCTACTAGCTAAATGATCAATCACATGGCAGGAGGCCACCACAGCACGGCAGACACCTGCCTTTGCCAATGTTTACAAATGCAAAATAATTAAAACCAAGAAGGTCTTCCCCAGTTGCCCTTGATCCTTTCTCATTATGACATTGTTCGTGGATGGAAAGACATATGGGAGATAAATATAAATAATACGCAGCTGCTGAATGCCTCGCCAATGGGCATGTCACAAACAAGAATGAGAAAGCAACGCACCACTATTGTCACACGTATAATTACAGCACTGCTTTTATTACAGGGTCTCAAAAGAAAGAACGACATGGTAAAAACGGTTAATGATTTAAGTTGTACTAGGAACAACAACAAAACCAAATAAAAAAAATATAGAAAGAGATGACAGAAAAATACAATGGCTGAAACACAATTTGTCACCAAGATGGGCTCCATTCTGGACAATATCAATACAGCTGAACAAGTTGTGCCAAGTGTGGCTCCAGGGGGCTAAAAGAAATGAAACTCGTCTCCCGCCTTGACCCCCACTAACCATGGCTACAGAAAATTGTGCTCTGAATGGCAGCTCACAAAGGTAGGGCATCTGAGGCAAGGTCTTTCATCTGCACCATAAATGCTTATACATTCTCCTCTCGAGTTTACCGTTATACTTTGATAAATGAACATAGACTTGTCCTAGTACCAGACTCTCAGTGAAGCGGTTGTCTGGTCTAAATCCCATCTTCAACGGGAGGCATAAGTTCTGTGAAAATTACAAAATGTGCAGTGATCTCTTGCTGGATACAGAGCAGGTCGCTCTATGGCCCCAGAAGTGATGAGACGACCATTCCTCTGTCACTGGAATCTGTCATTGATTGCAGTGGTCAGGTGACTAGATGAAACAATCCAATCTCACTACTAGGACTGTGGAGTCTGAGTCGGTGTCCATTTCGGTGGAGTCTATATAAAATGGACCAACTCCTAAACTATATCATAAATTAGTACAGTAGTACAATGCAGTCTGTGTGAATATGGGAAAGTTATGAAATGTCCTATAAATGTCTGCTCTGTTCCTGATCTAAGGATTTAAAGAAGTTGTCCACTACTATAGAACATGCCCCCTAGCATCAACTGCATGTTTTCCCAATGAATACAGGAGAGGGAAAGCGCTAGGTGGATGCTGGGCTATGGCGCTAGGTGGATGCTGGGCTATGACGCGCGAGAAACCCCGCCCACAGCCCATCAATCAGCGGAGAGCGAGTCACTGTCACGCCCGGCTGCAGCCAGGGTCACGTGATGCCTGTGAGCGGTCAGCGATAACGGTATGCACAGAGCATCGCGGGTGCTTGAGTGACATGCTCGAGTCTCCGTCCCATATGTTTCGCGGCTGTTATACAGCCCAAAAAAACTAGTGGGGATTGCCTGCCATGCACAAGCGATCCAAGCATGTTTTTTTTTTTGAGTGTCTAATAACCGTGAAACATGTGGTGCGAGGACACGAGCATCAGCGATACATGGTGCATACCTGGGTACTCGATACAAACCCAAGTAGCGAGCACTTGCTCTCAAGACTAATGACAACTTATTCAATATGATGACCTAATGTTATCAAATTCTGTGTCGTACCTCTGGGTTCAAAATGTTCACTATACCCTTTGATAAAATCCTTGAGGGATCTAGTTTCGAAAATGGGGTCACTTGTGGGGGGCTTCCACTGTTTAGGCACATCAGGGGCTCTCCAAATGCGACATGGCGTCTGCTCTCTATTCCAGTCGATTTTACGTTCAAAAAGTCACACAGTGCTCCTTCCCTTCTGAACTCTGCCGTGTGCCCAAACACTGTATTTTCCCCACATATGGGGTATCGGTGTACTCAGGAGAAATTGAACAACAGTTTTTGGGGTTTATTTTCTCCTCTTACCCTTGTGAAAATAAAAAGTTTGGGGCTAAAAGATTTTTGTGGAAAAAATGTGATTTTTTTATTTTCACGGCTCTACGTTATAAACCTCTGTGAAGCACTTGGGGGTTCACGATGCTCACCACACATCTAGAAAAGTTCCTTTAGGGGTCTAGTTACCAAAATGGTGTCACTTGTGGGGGGGTTTCCATTGTTTAGGCACATCAGGAGCTCTCCAAACGCAACATGGCATCTGCTAATTATTCAAGAGAGTTCTACATTCAAAAAGTCAAATGGCGCTCCTTCCCTTCCGAACCCTGCCGTGCGCCCAAACAGTAGTTTTCCCCATATATGGGGTATCTACTTACTCAGGAGAAATTGCACAACAAATTGCATGGTGCAATTTCTCCTGTTACCCTTATGTAAATGCAAAATAGGAGGCTGAAAAACATTTGTGTGGGAAAAATGTAAAAATTGTATTTTTCCGGATCAATGTTATAAACTTCTGTGAAGCAGCTGGGGGTTCAAGGTGCTCACCACACATCTAGATAAGTTCCCTGAGGGGACTAGTTTTCAAAATGCTGTCACTTCTGTGGGGTTTCCACTGTTTGGGCACATCAGGGGCTCCCCAAACACAACGTGGCATCCTATAATTATTCAAGCAAATTTTACATTAAAAAAGTTAAATAGTACTCCTTCCCTTCCGAACCCTGCCGTGTGCCCAAACAGTGGTTTTTCCCCACATATGGGGTATCTGCGTGCTCAGGAGGAATTGCACAACAAATTTTGGGGTCCATTTTTTCCTGTTACCCTTGCGAAAATAAAAAAAAATTTTTTTTTTTCTTCCACATTCCAAAAAATTCCTGTGAAGCACCTGAAGGGTTAATAAGCTTCTTGAATGTGGTTTTGAGCACCTTGAGGGGGTAGTTTTTAGAGTGGTGTCACTTTTGGGCATTTTCTGTCATAAAGGCCCCTTAAAGTCACTTTAAATGTGATGTGATCCTTAAAAAAAATGGTTTTGTAAATTGTTGGAAAAATGAGAAATCGCTGGTCGACTTTTAACCCTTATAACTTCCTAACAAAAAAAAAAATGTTGGTTCCAAAATTGTTCTGATGTAAAGTAGACATGTAGGAAATGTTATTTATTAACCATTTTGTGTAACATATCTTTCTTTTATAAGGGCATTAAAATTCAAATTTTGAAAATTGCAAAATTTTAGTTAAACTTTCGATTTTTTCACAAATAAACACAAGTGATATCGAAGAAATTTTACCACTATCATGAAGTACAATATGTCACGAAAAAAACAATCTCAGAATCAGGGGGATCCGTTGAAGCGTTCCTGAGTTTTTACCTCAAAGTGACAGTGGTCAGAATTGTAAAAATTGGCCTGGTCATTAACGTGCAAACCACCCTCGGGGGTAAAGGGGTTAAGCTTTTCGTTGAGATTAATCTGTGCTGCACTTTATGTGCATGCTCAGTAATGAGGCAGTGCTGTGGAGTTGGAGTCAGGACAATTGAGGAGTCGGAGGTTTTGCTTACTGACTCCACAACCCTGCTCACAACCCCTTTAAATAACAGCTTAGAAATACTCCTGATCTCAGCACAGGATTTGCAAAAATAAACCCACCACTTTTAGGCACAAGTTGTCAGTGTCGACAGAACAGATGGATGCCTGACATCAATTATTTACCCAAAGTGTGGGCCCAGGAGAAAGCAACCTCATAAGGCACAGCTGCCATCCCCAAGATGATGCTAATCTACACAACCATCAAAAACAGCAGCGCCCCTCTGCTTTCTCATCTATTACATGGGCTCTGAGGTATACTTCCAATTCCCTTCCACCTCTTAAAAACAATCTGAATGTTCAGCAGTTTTTTTTTTTTTTATAAAGGAATATGTCAGCAAGTTTTTGCTATGAAATCTGAGATCATTATAGTTTAGGGAGACTCTGATTCCAACAATGTATCACTTGCTTGTCATGTTGATCCAATCACCGTTTTCTCTGCTGCAGTTCTAGCAGTGCTCAGAATGCTGAGCCCTTTATAACCCCACCACACCACCACACCATTCATAATCTGAGGAGGACGCAGGTAGCCTGCTGTACTCAAGTGTTAAATATGGGCAGATAAAGCCAGCCTCTGGAATGCCATAGATGGGTATTTAATTAAAATTTTTATTGATCAGCTTTGAGCTAATCATAATGTAGGATAATTTAAAAAAAAAGAAAGAAAAAAAAAACATTCAACCACAAATCTGTATAACAGGCATTTTGCTTTTTGGAATATACTTCTCTCAATCACCGTGCAGCAATATACATAATAATTACCATCATGTCTACAGTACTACCTATCTCAGACATAACAGACGTTACCAGTTTTACTATCATTACTATTACTGTTGTGTGCCCCTATTTCCATGGGTTTTATTGCCCACCTTCATAGATCTGTTATCTCTTCTGGCAGGCTTGTTTAGCTTTCCGCTTATGGTTAGTAAAGTTCCCGGTGTGCTAATAAATCAGAAATAACCTACTGAGGTGTAACGGGCCCGGCTTGGCCACTTTTTACTTATCAGTGGAAAATATAAGGTGCCTGTTGAAGTTTTATCTTTAGTGCTATGAAAGAACAAGCCATTATGTCTACTAAGGGAGGGCCGGGATGCTGAACTTTTCCATCTCTGCTAGTTTTTAGGACATTGACAAAAAAAACACTTTTTTTTATTTTGCAGCAACCATTTTATATTGAACATGGTTTCTGTAGTTATTAGAAAGTCTGTAAGGCTGAAGAGTGTGAAGATGTGGCTCCCTAAGGGCTTGTTCACATGCTGCAGTTTTAACCCACTATTTTGTAACACAGAAAACTGGATGAAACTATGAAAGTTATTTTCATACGCTTATATGAACCTTTTAGTCAATACTGAAGCTGCACAGGCACACTGACATTTCAGTGCTGAGAGCCTATAAGCTAATGCAAGATTGTTTTTTTTTTTTTTTTTAAACGGGAATCTCTAATACCCACCCACAGATCAGACACTTGCCTGTTATGGTGGGCCAACCCCTTTAAAAAAAATAAAAATCCGCTTAACATCCCAAAGAGGCGTCAAAAGTGCTCTGACTTGTCAACCTCTGAAGAAGTTGTCCTGTGGTATCTAGCACACAGATTCGCCATCAGATTGAGAATCAGCTGATCCCGGTCTTCCGCTTCATGATCAGTTTGTCTGAAGGTGGGGACAGTGACGCCAGCGCTGACTGGGCGCTGGGTATCAAGTGTCATTCCACCGCATCACAGCCCCGGGACTGCGAGTGCCGACACCGGTGGAACAGAGCTGGCACTGGGAGCGAGTATAGGTTTGTTTATTTTATTGGGGCCGAACATTTAGTTTAAGACGGGGTTGTCCTAGTAGTGGATAACCCCTTTAATGACACCCATCAGAACATTGCCCAGGGTATCAAAAAGCCTCTTCCTGCTTGGTGCATCCTAGCACCATCTCTTCATCACACACACACCTGGTCAATTACATGACAAAAAAGGGCACAGCAGATGTTAGGAAGGGGATAACAAGCGCCACTGTAACAAGACAATGTTAAAGAGGTTGGCCAGTCTAAAGCTACAAGTCAGCAGTCACTCTATTTGACTGCAGACTTGTGAATCCTCACATCACGTGTTCTGCACACTGTCAGGATTTTTCATGCCGGAGGTGGGAGCGGGTGGTCATGCGACCACAAGTATGCCATATGCATACTCCTAGCCACATTATGACTAGACAGTTTCTGGTCTCGCTCAATGCACTTGCATTGAGCGCGGCCATGCCCATCTAGTCGTAATATGGCCAGGAGTATGCAAATTGCATACTTATACTTTTGGTCACATGACTGACGTTCCCATCGCTGACACCGGACAAACCTGAAAACAGGCAGTACACGCGATTTGAGGATTCAAATGTCTGCAGTCACAGAGTAAGTACAGACTTGTAGCTTTAGACCAGAAAACCGCTTTAATTACCTTAAATGCATCACTTCCATCATGTCTTTGCAGTGTGGGATAAAAACTCCTTGCAAATGTTGTTCTTGGTGGATTTGAACACAGGACTCCAGCGCTGCAGTGCCAACCACTGAGTCGCCATGAGATCGGTTACAAAAGAAACAAATTGTTTGTGTGGTACATGAAGAACGAGAACCCAGCCAGAAATCAGATCTCAGAATCCTAGCTAAAATGAGGGAATATGTATTATATTACAGGGGATATTAGGTGAAGACAAATATATAGGATGAAGTAGGGCAGTCATTAAAGGGGTTGTAGCAAATTTGGAAGTAATTCTCTATTCACAGGCTAACTCCCTGATGGCTTGGAGTCTGACCGCTGGGATCGCAATTATTGTCTAGCACAAGGGCTCAGAAGAGCCCCGAGTCGATAGAGCGGTGGCCAATCATGCGCATCCCCGCTCAATTCATTCTCTATTGCACCTGCTGTAGAGAGCTGTGCGCAGCGTTCTACTGGCCTTCGGTACTCCCATTAAGAATGAATGGAGGGGCTATTCAGGTAGGAAACAATTTAAGAACTTGGTACAAACCCTTTAAAGCAAGGATCGCTATAAGAGAAACTATATTTACCAGAACCAGAAAATCTGCTCATTGTGACATATCAAAGCAAGTTGTCGTGTGTTCAGATTCTTTTTATCAAAGAAAAAGTCAAGATTTTTTTTTTTTTTTTAAAGAAAAGCTTGAAGCTGGTAAATAGACTATACATATAGCAGAAAAAAAACTCAGCAGCCCATGTCTCCATCTCTGTAGCCTTGACTAGTCATTCTGACACATGAATGTGGCTGCCAATCACTGACTCCAGAGGTGGCATGCTGAACTTCCAAACTGTGCCTTTCTCTAGCCAAAATAGTTTAAAAAAGGAATGTGAAGTAAAAAGGTGAAAAATTCAAAAACAACAGTACTTGGGGACATGTCCACCACGTTCTTTATGTTAGATGGACTTTTTCGTTGTTGCTTTATGTGAACAATGCTAACATGGGAAAAATGACTGTTACATATGTTACTTGTTAAGTTTAGTTAATAAAATTGCTTTAAGTATTATTCTGCAATCTTCATTCCTTCACTTAATGTCAGGCCCTCTTGATACACAGTTTGCAGCCTGAACCAAGTTTCAGATTTTTCTCTTGTGGGAGTCTCTCCAAGTAATAGAAAAAAGATATTCAACAACCACGGAATGAACCCATTATTTTCTACTGGAAGAAGTACAGCATGCCTGACCATTCTTTTCACAATCATTCACCTCCAAATAATATCGGCTGGATGTGAGGTCTCTGTATGTATCCAGGGGGTTGCTGTCAGTACTTCTCATATTTCGGCAAAGTTTCTATCCTGCACTTATTTCATCATGTGCTCACACTTCTTTCATACAGCCCATTTTCTTTGCACTCCTGTGGTCTAGGGGCCACATGCAGCACTCAACTAGATAAATGACATACAGTACACACACTCTGCAGCAGCAAAACATTAAAAAACATTTGTAATGAAGACTATTTAACTGCATTAAAAGGGGTTCTCCAAGAATATGATAAAATGGCCCAGTCACATTTCAAACTGCAGCCAGTCCTAGTCATGTGAGAGGACTAGCTGTAGTCTAACACTGCTCGAGATGTGTTTCTCAACTGACAGAAGCGCAGTATCATAAATATACATACAGTAGTGTTCAAAATAATAGTGTGCTCAAAAACATGAGTTAAGTACAAAATCTTTATTTCCATGCATTGGGAACAGTGCACACGGTTTTCTAACTCAAAACATGAAAAGAAATATATATACATTTTAACTACTTTGCAGAAAATAACAAAAAATGAACATTGACCTTTTCTAAAAAATAGTGTCTGCATTTGTCTTTATAAACTCACAATATGTACTTTTTTTTTAGGATTTAGCATTCCTGTGAATCACTAACCTAATATTTAGTTGTATACCCACAGGTTTTTTTTAGAACTCCTTCATATTCATGTTGCATAGAGTCAACCAACTTCTGGCCCATTTATATTATTCCAGCCCATGATGCTTTGACTATATCTCACAATTTTTTGGCATTTGTTGGCTTTGCCTCAGAAGCTGCATTTTTGATGTCACCCCACAAGTGTTCTATCAGATTAAGACCGGGGGATTGGGCTGGCCACTCAAGCTCAATTTTGTTGGACTGGAACCAAGATTTTGCTTGTTTACTGGTGTTTTTAGGGTTGTTGTGTTGTTGAAACACCCATTTCAAGAGCATATCCTCTTCAGCGTAAGGCAACATGACCTCTTCAAGTATATTAATATATGCAAACTGGTCCATGATCACTGGTATGGGGTAAATAGGTCTGGCACCATAGTAAGAGAAACATGCCCATATCATGATGCTTGCACCACCATGCTTCACTGTCTTCAGAGTGTACTGTGGTTTGAATGCAGAGTTTGGGGTCGTCTGATGAACAGTCTGCCCTTAGACCCAAAAACCAGAACAATTTTACTTTCATCAGTCAACAAAATGGTTCTCCATTTCTCTCTAGGGCAGTTGATGTGTTCTTTGGCAAATTGTATCCACTTCAGTACATGTCTTTTTTTTTTTTAAAACAGTGGGACTTTGTGGGGACTTCTTGCTAAGAGATTAGCTTCACACAGGCGTCTAACTGTCATAGTACTCACAGGTAACTTAAGACTGTCGTTGATCATCCTGGAGCTGATTATTGGCTGAGCCTTTACCAATCTGGCTATTCTTCGATCCATTCTAATGGTAGTCTTCCGTTTTCTCCCACGCCTCTCTGGTTTTGCTTTCCATTTTAAAGCATTGGAAAATCATTTTAGCTGAACAGCCTATCATGGTCTGTATTTCTTTATAAAAGTTTTACTCTCTCCAATCAACTTTTTAATCAAAGTACGCTGTTCTTCTGAACAATGTCACGAACGACCCATATTTCTCAGGATTTCAAGGAGAAATGCATGTATAACATGTGCTGGCTTCACCATTAAATAAGGGCCACCTGATTCACACCTGTTTCTTCACAGAATGATTGATCTCACTAATTGAACTCCACACTGCTATTATTTTGAACACACCTCCTTTCAAATAATTATTCAAATACACAGACTCAAAAACATGCAGATTATGAATGCAGAGTCTGTTGGTTTTCTTAGAATCTACTGCACCAACTGGTAAATTGTTAGACATGTGGTAATATAATTTATGCCAAAAACAATGATTAATCTGGTTAGTTATATTGGACTGCTATTATTTTGAATACTACTGTATAGTCAGCAGATAAGCAGGGCTGTGACATGAGAAGAAATAAATCTCCTTGCTGACTGAGCACAATTTTTTTTTCTCCAGTTTCATCATTCGCTATGCTTATGCGTATACCTGCTCTGCTATGTGATACGGACAGCTTCATGGCAGGGTACAAGACCGACTATGCAAAGAGGACTGAGGTTGGAGAAAAATTTTTCATGTTCGGTCAACGAGAAGATGATTTATTTCCTCTCATGTCCCAGACTTGCTCCATGTGTTTGATTCTGTATTTACAATGCTATTTGTGTCATTTTTAACAAAATTCTCCAGGTTGGTTTCTTCTGACTGTAACCCGTCCTGACACGTGACTAGGATAGGCTGCAGTCTGAAATATGTGATGGGGCCATTTTGACACATTCTTGGAAAACCCCTTTAATAAACAAAAAAAATATGTTTTTAAATTAAAAACAATTCTTAAATACTAGTTTATGACACATCCTCACAGAAATGTTATAACTCAGTTTAGTAAATAGTAAAATTTTAATTAAATACATTGATCTGAGAACATGCTGTATTTTGTGTTTTTGCAAATCACAATAACATTTTAGGAAAACGATTTGTTTCTTAAAATGGAGTTCAATAGCCAGAAGAATAATCTAGCGGCAGCATGATATGCGCACAGATGGACAATGTGAAAATTGCTTGTCAGTACGTGACAAAACAAGCACTTCCATGCTTTTGATGTCCTCTGTTGAAAAGAGCTCTTTTCAACACATCTATACAAAGACTTTTAACAAAGACTAAACTATGATGAATCAAGCAGAGGTGTAACGACTAAATAATGAAGCAACAAGGCCACAGAAACTGATGCAAGTGTATGTCAGTAAAAGTTTTTACCTGGCTATAAGCTAGCACTATGTATTAAGGGAGACAGAAAGACGGCTATAGGAAGTGGAACAAGTGGTCTCTTCTTACTGGTACTTGGATATGGTTATCTGCTGCATTTCTTGGACTAGGTAGCATTTTTAAGCACGATTAATGTCTTGGAAATACTGATACCCCCTTAAAGAGACCTACGGAGTATAACGAGTTGGAGTCCCACATGCAATGCAGCATCGAAGAAGAGCATGCAATAAAGTTTTTTGTTCTGTAAAGTGACTTGTCGCGATACCCTTGGAGGTTGCAACACAAACCCATTCAAGTCCATTGTGATGCAATATAGAAAGCAACAGGGAGAACTTTGGTTCTGTAAAGTACCACATAGGTGAGTTGACTAACCTACAAGTCAGTATTCAACACTTTGACAAGTCATGGTACCTGACCACCATTGCCTGTCACACGCCATATACAGCTAGTCTCTTTAAGGGCAGGTGCAGATGGCGGTAGATACTCTCATCTGAGAACCTACTCTCATCTGAGAACCTACTCTCATCTGAGAACCTACTCTCATCTGAGAACCTACTCTCATCTGAGAACCTACTCTCATCTGAGAACCTACTCTCATCTGAGAACCTACTCTCATCTGAGAACCTACTCTCATCTGAGAACCTACTCTCATCTGAGAACCTACTCTCATCTGAGAACCTACTCTCATCTGAGAGAATCGGGTCATTATGCAAATCACAAATATTTTTATACTTGCGTTTTTGATGCGCATTTTACTAACTCAATTGAAGTCAATGGGTGAAAAACGCCACAAAAACGCACAAAGAATTGACATGCTGCAGATTTAAATGCAATGACAATCCTGACCGGAAAATTCCTGATCATGAGCACAGCACTTCAGGATGGTCATTGCATTAGCTTTCACAAGGATTCCCTAGCGCTTTTGGCCCATTTCCGCACAGGAAAAACGCACAGTGTGCATATAGCCTTACAACACTGTCTGCCAGTTAGATGGAAGCTGAGAGGAACCTGCAAATGGGTCAGTTATAATCACACACAACTCTGCAGTGAGATCAGGGAGAGGCCAATACACATCAAACCGGTAACGTCCTTGTTTATTAAAAATAACCTCTGGAGGAAGATTCTCATGCAGAATTATATCCGGCCATTAGTGCTGAACAGTCATTTTACATATAAGAAAAACGTGGATATCTCTGAAAGAAGACAATGGATTGCAGATATCAAGGTATCATTTTATTCAGGTTCCTATGACTTACCTGCCCATATAGACGGCTTAAAAGGGGTTGATCCTACTGATAGAATGTACGGTAATTGCATCAGAAAACTCAATCAGCTACATTAATCTTCACTTAGGTGGCCAAAGTAGTAATAAATGTTAATATTTCTGTTTATTAAATACTATATTTTTAGCATACAATTCTCTAATTACTACTATATCGTGTGTCAACAAGTTATGAACAAAAGAGTAATACACAATTCTATTGCCTTTAGTGCATAAATATATAATAATATCACTTACAGTTTCTAATTGATCCATAAGTTTAGACAGGAATTTACGACATTCTGGACTCTTGCTATCGATCTTCATTCCAGTTTGCATAGAATATAGTCGGCCTACAAACATGAAGACAGCGATCTGTTAATACATGGCATTTACGATCTTTATCCTCTCAATATCATTTGCCTCCGCTCTCTCTCCTCTGCAGGACAGAGCTTGATAATGCATACTGCACATAGATAGATGGGCTGTATGGAAAATCGATCATGTGCTGTCAGTGCGGTGTAGACTTAAATAGCACACGGACCTAAAGCAGGGCTGTCTGAATGAGCCTTTATATTGGTGACTATAATCTGTATTACATAGTTCAGTTGACAAAAATAAGACCCAGCCATCCAGTTTAACCGAGGGATGGAAGATGATATACCGTAGGAGTATAGGTTTACTATGATTGTAAGGTATACTTTGTGGTCATTGCATGGCGGCATCATTTGAGCACTATATAGTACACTGGAATGTAGTGTTTGGACACGATAGGGAGTTACCATTTGCAACTGCATGGTACTGTTATGTGGTACTTTATAATAATGGAAGGTGTTTGGGTGCTGTTGAATTTGTGCACAATATGCGGTATTACTTATATACTGTATACGGTACACTGAGACAAGTAGTCTACTGTTAAGTGATTGCATGACAAACTACTTGGAACACGGGGGGGCTAGGTAACCCAACCTTGACCCCGCACCCAGAATCTGACCATTAGTGTTACTACAGAAGAATACAGTTGAAGGCTATGTTCACACATGTTGTGTTTTTCAGTGTATTTTGATGCAGATTTTGATGCAAATTTTCAGCTGCGTTTTGCAGTACCAGCAAAGTCTATGAGAAACCAGAATTCTCTGTTCACACATTATGTTTTTTTTTTTTTTTGCTGCGTATTTTGTGCTTTGGTTGGTTTTTTGGAAAATACAGCATGTCACTTCTTCAGTGTTTTTTCACCCATAGGAAGTAATAGGTGGTGAAAAAAAACACGCCGAAAAAACGCACAAAATTTTGCATCAGCGTTTTTTCAGCGTTTCTGATGGCAAAATATTATGGGGACAGTGAAAAATACGCAGTAAAAACTACATTTTTGACGCAGCTGATTTCCTGCCAGAGATCAGTTTTGCGACGTTAAAAAAAAAACAAAAAAAACCCCCAAAAACATAGCTCAACTCTGAAGACTAATAAAAGAATCCGGTAGTTTATTTGGCGGAATTTACTAATAAACAGTATATACCTTAAATTGACAGTGTAATACATATATGCATCTTTCTATCTACACATACATGTACACACACAGTACATCTATACACATTATACATTTTTATGTATTACTCAAACTACGTTAATTAAAAACCAACTGTCGACATAGTACAGATGAGAGACCAAACTGTCAGGAAACAGTGAGGAAACAAAGCTTCATAAATAAGTCAAACTGAGGTATCGTAGTCATAACCTTCCAGGTTATGAGCAAACAACAGTAACTGCAGGAAAACAGTCACTTTCCCCCTAGACACATTACCCAAACTGTCATGACGAAAGGCCACCCTATCTCCCCAACAGACAGTGGGTAGGAAAAGAAATACATTCATCAATGGTCATTGCACACTTAATAGACTTCAAACTTCTAACACTTTCACATGTTATGGAGCAATAAATGGAAAGTCAGCACCATACGACCGATTGTTGATTTCTAAACTCACAATGGGCAGGAGAACGCCTCAAAATAGTAGGAAAAAAAGGGGCCGAAGGCTGGGGAATACACTTTTCTTCTATTTTACAATAATTTGGCAGCAGATGAAATCAAAATCTAATCCCACTGGGTACCTAATAGACGTTTACATCCCACAGTAAATGACAATCACTGGATCATCTAATAGTAACAAATGGATCTGATGATCTTATACCGATAACAAAACATCTAGAGAAGCACTGTAATGACAAGAACCCAAACCAAATCTTAGGCTGTGTGCCCACTATGCCTTTAAGCGTTTCTGTGGCGGCAATTCCGCCACAGAAAAGCTTAAAAAAAGGCTCATTAGTAGGTCTGCTATGTTCCCCAATGATAATCCGCATGTGCTGTGCACATGCTGCGGAAATTTCCGCTGTGGATTATCATTGTGGAAATATCCTCAGCACTACCAATTATTTTGTGTAATCGCAGCGTTTTCGCCGCCATTGACTTGAATCGCTAAATATCCGCATGACTACATGTGCACATGCGGATATTAAGCGATTCAATGTGCGGATGGTACCCGTGTCTGGAGAAGAGGAGACTCTCCTCCAGACCCGGGTACCATAGTACCTGTAAAAAAAAAAAAAAAAAAAAAAAAAAAAAAAAAAAAGAATTTAGAATAAAAAAAAACACATACTCACCTTCTGATGTCCGCTGACATCGGCAATCACGTGACCTGTCACATGACTAAATGAAGTCATGGCAGGTCCTTTTACACCACCGCGAGACACAGGGAAGACCGGACGGATAAGGAGACCAGGGGCCATGGAAGATGAGTATAATGTTTTTTATTTTTTTACCATTTTTATTCTTTTTTTTTTTAACTAACTTGGTCACACTATATAAAATACATGTCGGTTGCATGGATTTATATAGTGTGACCTAGTTGTCACAAGCACTTTCCAAGTGTTGCTAAAATTGCTTGGAAAGCGCTTGACAACCCGCATGCGGAAATGCATGTGAAGAACGCTTCACATCAGCATGTCCCTGGCAGGAAAAACGCATGTACAATCCGCATGTACAATCCGCATGCATTTTTTTCCGCCAGGGAGATGCAGAAACGCTCAGGAAAAATCCGGAGCATTTCTGCATCGTGGGCACATAGCCTTAGTGTGGTCTACTCCTCTTCACAATCATGTTTTCCCTTCCAATGCTAAATCATTTGGGTGGCAGCAGCAGGGAGGAGGGTCAATGAGGAGCAGTCAACTAGGCTAGGTGGGCAGAGAATGGGTTTAAACTTGCCAATTTCATTCCACAATGACTAATTTTTTTTTTTTTTTTTTTTTTTTTTTTTTTTTTAAGTAAAACACCAGACAAAATCAGTTCTAAGACTTTTATTCATGAAAGCAGTGGTCTCCAAAGAAAGCAAGTGGCACAAAGAAAACAACTATTATGTACAATAATTAATGTCTTCAAGTGTACATAAGAAGTTTAATTCATATAGTGTGGAATTCTGCCCGAGGGCAGTCCTAGGTGTGACACAGTTCGCAGATGCCATCTGTGATCTTCTCATACATCAGGTTACTGTAATGCTTACTTTATAAAGACTGGAAATATGCATCCTAAACATATAACCTTACAAAAGTGCTACAGCCCCTCCATAATTGGAAGATATTTCTGCTTGATTCCTTCAAAACTTCCTATCAATAATTGCCTTTATCCCACAATGTTGCTTTTGGCAGACCTTCATCCAACAACCTTTCAGTGTTGGTCCTACCGACGTTGGGACACATTTGGACTAAATTCTAAAATCGCTGCCAATAACGGAACATCTGGATTGGATAAGGGGGTGGTCTATTCAGAGTGGGAGACTTCTGGAGCGCCTTCAGTGGATTCTAATGTCACCATTTATGGATCAAATATACTGGATTATGTACTGATTCTCAAGAGGAAGAAAAGAAACATAACACAAGCTAGTACATCTGCTATAGATTACAATATACCTCATTTTATTGCAACTCTCACATTGGCACATCATATTTATAAACAAAATCACAAAGCACCCAAGTTTCTATATCCATGCTCCAGCAATGGTTTTGTCTGGGACCTCCACATGGAAGAACAAAGTATATGCATCTGTGCAGTTAAACGCATTTGAAAGTCAATTTACGCTGGGAATATACTCTACATAATGTGCATGAGATTTCTAAAAAGCTCATACACACCACGAGTACTGTAAAACAGCAGATTTTCCATTAAGAAATCTTTGTTGTCCATTACTTTTACATTAATGTCCCATCCGTAGATAGAGGCATCAATGTCTGATCGGCCAGGGCCCGCACCCCCGCTGATCAGCTGTTATCAGTGCCGGTGGCCAGAAGTGCTTAGTTGCGGAGCTTGGCCCTCTAGCTGTAGTGGCTGCCGTGGGGTACTACATATCCGCCTCCCATCTAATTGAATAGGAGGCAGATGTGCAGTACCCCGTGGCGGCCACTGAAGGTAGACGACCAAGCTCCGCAAGTAAGTACTTCTGGCCAGTGGCCACTCCGGGAATAGATAATAGCTGATTGGCAGGGCTGGTGGGTGTGGGACCCCAGCCGATCAAACATTGATGCCACATCCTACGGACAGGGCATCAATGTAAAAGTGGTGCACAACTTCTTTAACGTATACATTCACACAATGCAGTGAACCTACAATATTACTTGCAGCAGAGTGCACAGTTAGGGTCATTGACGACAAGGCTTCTGGTCCAAGTTGTCAAATTATCAGAAGCGCATCGCTCCCCTGCAAGCCATGAGGCAGCAGAGCAATGCTCTCCTGAGGTTCATCATCCACAGCAAGCTGGCAGGCAGGCAAAAGTGGAGCAGAGTGCTCCTGAAAGTCAATAGTGAGACAACCCCTTAAAGGGAATCGGGTTTTTACTACCTCATCTGAGAAAAGCATAAAGTAGGAAGGGAGACCCTCCTGATTCCAGCAATGCATCAGTTTACTGGGTGCAGTAGATTGGACACAGTTTCTAGATGTAGCAGAGCTGCTCATCAGAGGAGGGGGCATGGTCGGACCAGAGCTCACAGGAGCACCTGTCCTGGCAGTGATAATAGCGTCATTCTATGGAAACACCACCACAGACTAATAAATGACATATCGCTGAAATCTGTTTCTCAGCCCCTACCTCATGTTGCTCTCTGATACATAACAAAACCCTGCTGACGGATTCCATGTAATGTGTCATCTTTGGCCCAATCTGCAACAGACGTTAAGAATGGGGTCTCCAACAATGATTTTAAGGCCATGTTCCCAAGCACAAAATCGCAGCTATTTTGCTGGGTTTAGTTCATTAGGTGTTTGCACTAGAATAACAATCTGCTCTGATTATTGCATTTTTGGTGCAGATTCGAAGCAGAACTTTTTGTTGTACAGAAAAGTTAGATTCTGCACTTAGCAAAATCCTGATGATAGGTTTCCTTTAAAAACACAACTGTGGTTTTCTATATGCATTTTTAAGGCTCTCCACAGAGAAAAAGCAAAGTTCAAAAGCGTCTTTAAAGGCAGCAGGCGAGTTTTAATGAAGTTACATCCACTTTGTTAGAACTGTTAAATGCAGATTTCCTGCACAAAAAACCCCCAAAAACAATGCACGATTCATCAAACCTTTTACACCAGAATTGTGGCATAAAAGGCTTTTAAAAGTCATTAAAACTTTGTGGCTTTTGGCAGTCCTGCACCATTTTCATACAGCTCTGACAAAGTGGCTGTAGATGGGGAGGGGCAGGAGTGTGGTGACCAGAGTTTGCAAAAATCATGCAAGCTCCAGCGTTCCTTATGTCACAAGTCTTTCACCAGCAGGCACACATGGAGGTCTCTTGATGAATCGGGAGCCTTGCACTCCACCTCGCCCTCTCTTTAAGGCTGTGTGCCCACTATGCGTTTTTTAAGCGTTTCCGCAGCGGCAATTCCGCTGCAGAAAAGCTTAAAAAACGCATGGTAGAAGGCCTGCCATGCTCCCCAATGATAATCCGCATGTGCTGAGCACATGTTGCGGAAATTTCCGCTGCGGATTATCATTACGGAAAAATCCGCAGCACTACCAATTATTTTGCGGAAGCACGGCGTTTTTGCTGCCATTGACTTGCATTGGAACGCATGGAATCCGCATCACTACATCTGCACATGCGGATATCATGCGGTTCAATGTGCGGATGGTACCTGGATCTGGAGAAGAGGAGACTCTCCTCCAGACTCTGGTACCATAGAACCTGTAAAAAAAAGAATAAAATAAAAAATATACATTATACTTACCTTCTGATGGCCCTTGGAGTCCTTGACTCTGCTTGCCGGCATCTCGCGGTAGACTAAAGGACCTGCGCTGACGTCATTTAGTCATGTGCGGGTCATGCGACCGCTGACGTCGCAGGTCCTTAAATCTACCGCAAGCTGCCAGAAAGCAGACACAAGCACACCACGGGCCATCAGAAAGTAAGTTTATATTTATTTTTTTATTTTTTACGGTCACACTCCATAAATCCATGCCGGTTGCATGGATTTATATAGTGTGACCAAGTTGACAAGCACTGATGCTAAAATCGCTTGGAAAGCGCTTGACAACCCGCATGTGGAAATGCATGTGAAGAACGCTTCACATCCGCATGTCCCTGGCAGGAAAAACGCATGTACAATCCGCATGTACAATCCGCATGTACAATCCGCATGTACAATCCGCATGTACAATCCGCATGCGTTTTTTTTCTGCCAGGGAGATGCAGAAACGCTCAGGAAAAATCCGGAGCATTTCTGCATCGTGGGCACATAGCCTAATATGTGCCCACGATGCAGAAATGAAGCAGAAAATTTCTGCAGCATTTCTGCATCTCCATGGCAGAAAAAAATGCATGCAGATTGTGCATGTGTTTTTCCTGCAGAATACATGCGGATCCACATGCGTTTCCGCATGCAGATTGACAAGCGCTTTCCAGGCGATAGCATCACTTGGAAAGTGCTTGACAACTAGGTCACACTGTATAAATCCATGCAAACAGCATGGATTTATACAGTGTGAACCGTAAAAATTAAAACAAATAAAGCTATACTCACCCCCGAGGCCCCGGCGTGGCTGCAGCGCCGCTTCCTGGCTGGTTCCCGGCTGCCGGCATATTGCGAGACACAGCGGTGAAGGGCCTGCGGTCACATGACTGTGACGTCACCGAAGGTCCTTCAGCGCTGCTGGCATTCAGAGAGAAGACGCCGGACAGGTGAGTATAAACTTTGTTATTTTATTCTTTTTTTACAGGTACAATGGTACCCAGGTCTGGATGAGAGTCTTCTCTCCTCCAGAACTGGGTACCATCCGCACATAGAGACGCATAGAAGCCGCTTGTACAAATGTACAGTCGCGGTTTCTGTGCGTCTCAATGCAAGTCAATGGCGGGAGTTTCGCTGCGCTTCCGCAAAATTAAATGACATGCTGCGGATTTTTGTACGCAGCATAAACGCTGCGGAAAAATCCGCAGCATGTGCATAGAACATGCGGAATCCCCTTGGGGACCATGGGGTGCGGATTAACTAGCGTTTTACAAGCGTTTCCGCTGCGGAAATTCCGCAGCATAAACGCTTGAAAAACGCTACGTGGGCACACAGCCTAAGAGTTGCATGAAGATCACCGGCCTTGATGAATCGGGGGTCATGGCTACATGACCTCACAACCTCATGATGTGTAGTGGCAAATGCAACAAACTGATTAAACAGTAACATGTGAAGATACCCTCAGATCTTGTTCTATTAGGTTTTTGTACACAAAATCATCAGCTTTCTTCTGTCAACATTTAAAACACATGATCAAGAGATTTCCTGTGTGTAGATGAGTTGGGAAATATAACTGTCAGGCTAACATTGCATGTATATAGCTTTGGGGCATGTTTACTAGGTGCAGATAGAAGTTTTTCGATAGTCACAGTCATATGAAAGATGATGTCGAATTCTATGTGTGTGTGGCAGAAGCAACCCCATTAATTTGTATGAATCTGCCACAGTTTGGCCAGCGCGGTGGCTCAGTAGTTAGCACTGTTACTTTGCAACGCTGGAGTCCTGGGCTCAAATCCCACCAAGGATAACATCTGCAAGGAGTCTATGTTCTCCCCAAGTTTGTGTGGGTTTCCTTCTGTTTCCTCCCACACTCAAAAAAAATACTGAAAGGAAATTTAGATTGAGACCCCGAATAGGACCATAATGAAAATGTTTGTAAACGACTGAGAAATATGATGGTGCTATATAAGCATAATAAATATAATATAAATTTAGATATAACCTTAAGGGAAAATGTCACCAAGATTTTGAGAGCAACATGATAAAGGGGCAGAAACTGATTGCAGCGATGTATCACTTACTTTACTGGGTGCTGTAGTTTTGATGTACAACAGTTTTATCTGCTGCAGATCTACCAGTTTTCTGCATGCCGAGCTCTGTGTAACCCGCCCACACCACTGACTGGCAGTTTTCTGTGTACACTGTGCATAGGCAGACACCTGTCAATCAGTGGTGGGGGCGTGGATGAACTACCTGGCAGCAGCTAAGTACTCCTTTAGTGATAATCTACTGCTGAGAAATCAGTGATTTTAAACACTAGACTAAGAAGTCCAGTAAAAGACATTACTGGAATCAGATCTCTCTCTCTACATTATGCTGCTCTCGGATCTCTCAGCAAAACCTGCTAACAGATTCATTTTAAAGAGGTGTTTGCAAGCTATGATACTGTTATACTTAAGACCGCGTGAAAATAGGAGTGTTTGCAATTGACTTATTGTTTCTATCATCCATAGATATCCTGATACGAAAGCTTTTATCTTACATAGTGTACAGCTTGTTGTCAAGATGACCAACCATCAGAGCTCGGCTAAGTATGCGACGTAGTTACATTCCAGGCTGAGGCATTAACTTGCGACATCCCAGCCACCGGTATCCAACCCATTAATTTCTATAGAGCAGTTAACTGCTCACTTCCCTCTGTCAGCTCCTGACCAGTTATCAGTGTTGCAAAATCACAAGCTCAGCACAAATTTTGCTAATGATACAGTTCTATTACTTGACCAGAACTGTCACTCAAGGAGGAGCACTCATCCACCAAATATCAACAAAAAAGTGTAAGACAAGAAAGCTACGTGCTGCTAAAAACTCAAGTAGAGACCAACCCTTTAAATCAGAGCCATCAATAGATTTCACAATAGAAATGATAAAATATATACATATTTTAATAAATATCTTAAGGCTGATGAGGCTGCCATATATACTTTAAAAATCTGTGTTAGAATCGCTGTATAATCCACAAATTAACATGAACATTTTATGTGGCAAACTTTCACAAAGCATTATGCAGTCAAAATTATCCAAATAAAATGCTCATTTTAATCTAATAATTCTACATGCTTTCCGACATGTATTTTCAAAGTATATCCGCTTTCTCAGGTCTAAGATCTAAATTTAACAATGTGCGGCAACTGGATCTAGTGACTGATCCGCTTTGAAAGTTCAGAATTTTTATTCTTATGACGCTATGTGCAGTTTACATTTTGAGTATGCAGGACAAAAAATATTGGTGGATAGATACATTTACCCTGTCCATATAAGACAAAATGTCAACTACTAAATTTATCAAAAAAAAAAAAAATGACTTCACTTGACTAGAGTAAACTTACAAAGGCAGCAGTGAGTAATACACATGGAGTACATCAGGAGTCTTCACAGCGGACAACAAAATCATGTCCCACTGTGGCTTTCTAAAGGATGGATTGTATTACACAAGCAGATTTTTAAGACTAATCTGTTGAAAGGTGAAAAGTAGAACGGTAATAAATATGACATAACATAGCTTTTCAGAGATAGAACTCAAGGCTTGGTTTAGTGCAGCTAGATTTTATAGCTAACTGGTCCCCTTAAAAGGGAGCCAATTAGGGTGGTTAGTGCACCCTTGGCATGGCCGTGCAGCTCAGTGCACCACTCCACCCACATGTTACATGCCTCAGCCTTCCTGTATAGCGACAGAGCGATTGCTTCTCCAGAGCGATAGCGGTCTGCAGAAGAAAGCTCAGCAAACCAGTGCTGTCAATCACCAGAGACCGGGGCATGCAAAGTCAGGGGGTGGAGCGGTGCACTGAGCCTCATGGCCACAACAAAGGTGCCCAGGGGCGGCCTAACATCTGATTAAACTTCATTTTTTGTAGAACAACGGAATCAGCAAAAACACTAAAAGGTGCAACTTTTATTGGGGTTATATTCCTTACCAGACGACGTGCCTAGCTTAGAATGACAAACTCAAATTAAAGGAAATCTGTAATTAAAGATCAACCCTCCCCCAACCATATATGTGAACATGCAGATCTTTCAAATGTATATCCATCGCTACCTTTATATCTTATGCCTGTTGCTGCTTTCCTGAGTCATTAGTGGTTTCATAAATGTGCAAATGAAATATAAAGTGCTCTGGATGTGACCGAGCACCTAACAAGTCTCTGCCTCCCAACCCCCAAGCACAAGCTTCTTTCTCTAGATTAATAGTTTACGGTCTGATTTCCTTGCCTGGCCCCTGATGTCACACAGAAAGCTAACTATTAGCCAAACTAAAGAGGCTGGTGCGGACTGGGGAGGCAAAGGCAAGTTATGTGCTCTGTCACGCTCAGAGCCTTTAAAGCCTCATTTGCATATGAACAAAATACGAATTACTCTGGAACGTAGCAAAAAATAAAAGATATAAAGATGTCCATGGATTTATACTTCAAAGACCTGCATGTCTGTATATGAGGCTTGGGGGTGGGATTTCTCTTACTGACAGATTCCCTTCAAGTGCATCTCCAGGCTAGGAATGCTTGGTTTTGGGCAGATCTTTCAGACTCTAAAGCCTACATGACAGACACTGAACTACACAGCTGTTATCCATCAAATGAAGCAGCAAAAACACTAAAAGGTGCAACTTTTATTGGGGTTATATTCCTTACCAGACGACGTGCCTAGCTTAGAATGACAAACTCAAATTAAAGGAAATCTGTAATTAAGATCAACCCTCCCCCAACCATATATGTGAACATGCAGATCTTTCAAATGTTTATCCATCGCTACCTTTATATCTTATGCCTGTTGCTGCTTTCCTGAGTTTACTTCTATGATACAAATGAGGTGATGGTAGAAGACTCCACCCTATAAAATATATGAACCTGTCTGCATAGAAGCATGGGTAGAGGGCATCATTCTATGCAAGAATAAATGTGAGGTGCCTCGAGTATCTCTAACCAATCTGGAGAAATCAGTAATGCTAGTGCTGCTACATCAGGGCTCCGACATACCGGGGGTAAATGCAGGATATTCAAGGGACAAAGCTTCAAATGCCTTAGTAATTATATTGCAGGCAGCCACATGTTCCAGATCATAGGGATTTTATGAAGAAACTTGGTAATGACATCATACATTTTTACATGGGTTGGTTTTGGGGATAGAGATCGTTATACTATACTATCATACTCCTGTTGGTCTAGAATGGTTTAAAAGGTGGATACCTAATACACCTGATGGGCATAGGTTAAAGATTAGTATGCATTTTACATGAGTGTAATGGGTTAATAACTAATATCCCTGGAGGCGTATGGTGCTTTAGTAGTTTATACTTAACCATTTACTGTAATTATATAAATGTTTATATATTGTCTAGGATGGTATATACATATATACATACACACAGTACAGACCAAAAGTTTAGACACACCTTCTCATTTAAAGATTTTTCTGTATTTTCTTGACTATGAAAATTGTACATTCACACTGAAGGCATCAAAACTATGAATTAACACATGTGGAATTATATACTTAACAAAAAAGTGTGAAACAACTGAAAATATGTCTTATATTCTAGGTTCTTCAAAGTAGCCACCTTTTGCTTTGATGACTGCTTTGCACACTCTTGGCATTCTCTTGATCAGCTTCAAGAGGTAGTCTGGTCTATATAAAATTTTTGGTCTATATAAAAATTCAGCTGTATAAGCAGAAAAAGAAAAAGTTATAGCTCACAGAATAATGCAATGCAAAAAAACCCAACCTAGATCTGGCATCCCTGACAGAAATTTCCATGATAATCGACTGATATAATGGTGGGTGCTCGGTTAACTAATATAAAAAGACCCGTTTCCGTTCACACTTCTATATAAACTGACATGATAATATTCTGTATTCCAGCAACTTCCACTAGAGGGAGCTCAACGCATAGAGATTTTTACATGTCTCATATGAAGAGAGCTCCATCTAGGGGTGGCAGGAAGAATTAGAGCCAGTAAATGTTTTTGTTTTTGTCCTGAGCAGATGTCAGAAAGCATCCTTACAGATTACTAATTTATCAAGGATTAACAGGTACTATTACTACAAAATGGTTATTCGAATATTGTAAAACAGGCAAAATACTTTTCTCAACTACATATAATAGAGAATTCCTGGGGTTTTGGCCTTTAAATATAAGAATTATGCAACGGCATTGCTTAAATCATACACAAATGAGAATTAAAGTTAAAATTGCAGCAGTCTGACAGATGCATTTTATTTATTAACCCTGATGCTAATAGCCATGGTGTTCATCTTGCATTAAATGATGCTTGGAACGTTCTTATGTTTCAGGCAACAAAAAAATAAGAAAATACACAATGAAATGCACTTCTTGCTAAGATACCAGTCATCATGGAATTTTAATATAGAAATCTGTCAATTTGTGGACATGGCAGATTAGTGCAGTAACGTGTTCCAGCATAATCCAATAAAGACAGATCGGGATAAAAGTTCTGGTGTTATTGCTGCAGAGTACATCGCCTGGAGTCTAGTAACATCCCCTATTATGTAAGGCACTGAGCCTGGCTGGTACACTACAATGGCGTCAATGATGTCTATCTGTAACATTAATAGCGGCTTACACTGAATCGTTTACTTCTGAGGGAGTAACCACAAGACGCCATGATGGAGAGGCACAAATCACGCCTTTTTTTTTAAAGTAAACCCTCGTCCTTATACATCTCAGTATAGTTTAAAAGGAAAAAACCACAAGGTTGAAAGCCATCACGTTGCCACCCTTGTGCCATTTACACTGGTTACAGATTGTCCTATCGGACAAATAATACCTGGCCTCTCCGAACTGCTAAGTATTTAAAATGTAGCCTTTGTTATATCGATAACATCTACTGTATGTCAAATTAGTAGTCAAAATAATAAAAGGTAAATTGCTAAAAAATCCAGTAATGGAATATGCAGTCCCACTTAAGTGGCTATGATTTATAAATATTAGCCTCCCGGCTGATGTATGGATAATGAGATCTTTAAAGCAATCAGTATTAGGCTAGGGTCACACCACAGTAATATTTCTCATCCGAGAAAATCAGTCTGATTGTACTAATCACACCTGATCAGAGATTGATCAGAGTGACATCACAGTGTAATCCGATTTTCTTGGATATGGAGAAGATGGGGGAAAAAAAAAAAATGTCTCCATTCTGTCAGTCCATGAAAATCACACTGCACTCATGTGTCAGAGTGCTACGGACCCTTTGGATTGCATGGCTGAGTGCGATCCGATTTATGGATGCACATTGTGTATGCTGTGATTTTTTCCTTGGACAGATTCCACCCGGGAACAAAAATCCACTTGGCGCTAACTATCCACTAATGCGGATTGCTTTGGAGACTGCATTACATCTGTACATCAGCCGGGAAGCTAATAAGAATAGATTATAACCACTTAAGTGTGGCAGGATTTTCCATGTACCAGCTTTCTTTAGTAATACACCTTCTATTACTTTGACTGCTAATTTTAAACAATGTAGTGAGACAGATGTGTTAAAGGAACCTGTCAGCAGGATTCTGCTTAAACCTGGACGACAAAGACACGAGGTGATGCGGCAGGGCCAAAGACCCTACCCACAGTCCCACCCTGGTGCGCCAAGCAATGATTAGAAAAAACTTCAAACCCTGATTACACAACGGATTTGTTCACCCCTTGTATCGTTTTAATCAGTATCACAGTGTCAATATGGCCATGTGTGTACTTTACTTAGTAAAATCCCACTGACAGGTTCTCTTTAATTGATATAATTAAAGTTACATTTTACATATTTCTCAGCAGGTGGAAGCTAGGTATTATTTTTCCAAGGGACACTTTGTTACTGGTGTGCTTATATGCCGGACCACCTACTGCAGGTTCAAAAAGCCTTTTATTGTATGTAATACCTTGTGCCATGTAAGCACATCTTGCATTCCTGGCTGAAAGCATAAAACCCATAGTCCAGTATAAAGACCACAACACATTTTTTTCCCTATAGACATTTCTTGAAATATTTTACATTTCCTGAAAACGCCAAACTACAAAGAGAACCTTCTAATAAAAGAGACACTACATTTGTATCTTTCATGGGAATTTATCAGTACCCAAATTGCCATTTACCAACAACCCTATTAAGAGAATAAGCAATAACAATGATTGACTTCTGCGGTCCTATATTACATAGCATGCATCACAAATACAGATCTCACAAGAACCCACAAGAAGGATCTAAAAATGGCAAATTTCCGAGAAGGTGAATGCCCATACCTACTGCAGGTTTCACATCTTAAGACCTGATCTATCACGTTACATTGACAGCAGTTAGTCAAAGGTGAAACAAATGTACAAGAGACAAAGGGCTGGAAATGAGACTCCCATGTTCAGTTACATATCCAATACAGAGGAGGATGAGCTCTACAAGAAGATGGTAACTCGTCAGATCAGAAGTTCAGGGCAATTCCATGCTATATTACCCAGAATCAAAACTGTACATGTCACCAGGTTAAGCACAAAATCATTTTGTAAAGCTCCCCCACCCAGGTGAATGGGTCATAAATGCCCCTGGAAGGAATCACAATCTGCTGCAAGCAGCCGAACACCATCCCAAAAAATGATAACCACAAATTATACTGGAGCAACATTGTCTCAAATGCTATCATTTCAATCTCATCACCAATTCCAGCACATTGTTTGGGAAAATAAGATATGACAGAAGCAACCAATCTGAAAATTAGCTGCCATTTATCGTTCAGCCTCTTCAAGCTCCAAGTACCACAGATAATTAATGAGCAGGCCGTCTGAACTGCAAGCTAGTGCAATTATTACAAAAATCCAATACTCAGGGTCTATAGGCTGTTATTAAGGGATTAGAGCAGGGAAATGGGAGGCAGCGCAAGCAATAACAAGCACTAGAAAATCTTATACTCCGAAAAGAAGTCTGCCCTCCATAAACCTCTCAACAATTCACATTATCCACTGAAGAGCCAACTATGTCCACAGTACTTCTATCCTCACTATATCTACATCTGTGATCCACAAACCCTACAAGGAAAATACTACAGTCTAAAAAGACTGTGGCCCCGATTTATCAAGACCACAGGTTTTACACTGGTCAGGATGTGGGGCGTGCTGGAGTCAAACGTTTCTGATTAATTAATGAATAAAGCACTTATTTTAAACTTTTCAGCTAAAAAAACCCAAAATCAATAAAACAAAAATGCAGTTTCCGAAAAAATTGATGTGAAACGAACAATTGTTAATATAATTGTTCTGTCCCCATACAGCATCATGTTGTTGGCAGCACATCTCTAGCTTACATGGTTGAAGTGATGCGTAACATGGTTTTATATACAAGCATAAATGATCTGATCACCAACCAGACATGTAAACGCTGATTTGGTATTTGCTTGGTCATTGGCTTATTTATTGAATAGTATAAATGGGTCTTAACTAGTGATGAGCGAGTATGTTCTGTTAACCCTTTCGCCAAGTATGCTCGGGCCAAGCTCCAAGTATTTACAGCTGCTCGGTGATCAGGTTAAATCGCTCCCATGTGAATGATTTGCAACTGTTTGACAGCTTTATTACATGTGAGGAATGTCTATTTATTACACATTCCTCACATGTAATAAAGCTGTTAAACAGTTGCAAATCATGCACACGGGAGCGATTCAACCATATCACCGAGCAGCTGTAAATACTCGGAGCTCGGCCCGAGCGTACTCGGAACAGAACATACTCGCTCAACTCTAGTCTTAACTCACCTATACAAGTAGCCCAATGCCCCAGGAACAGCCCCTTCTCCCACTTGTCTGGGTCAGTTACTATTACCGTATGTACTCAGTCCAGTATAAGCCGACTTTTTCAGCCTATTTTTTAGGCTGAAAAAGCCCCCCCCCTCAGCTTATACTCTGGTTTATACATAGTTCGGTGGTGCATAGTGGGGGGAAGGGGGTGTTGCGGCGAAGGAGCAGGGCACATGCAGTAGTCGGCTGCTGCAACTACCATGTGTGCCCCCTGATAAGGGGAAATGAATATTCACCCTTCTCCACACCCATGGGTGTGGAGAAGAGTGAATATGCATTCTCTTTAGTAGCAGGCACACAAGATAGCTGAGCGGGAGCTGCTGACACTGTGCGCACGCCATTAAAGAACTCTTCTCCACGCACATAGTCCCGGTGTGGAGAGGAATATCCCTGCAGCTCACCTCGGCGTCTGAGGGCACATGGCAGTGATGTCATGCCCAGCTCAGATGCAGAGACGAGCTGCTGCTGGCAGAACAGGAGCAGCGCTGGAGCAGAGGGAAGGAAGGCGAGTATGGGTGTTTATTATTTTTTTTTTTAATGTGTGCAGTGATGGATGGGCCATAAATACAAGGATTGGATCTGAGGGGTGCCATACATACAAGGATTGGATTCTGAGGGGTGCCATACATACCAGGATTGGGGATAAGGGGTGCCATACATACCAGGATTGGGGATGAGGGGTGCCATGCTTACCAGGATGGGGAAATTTACCAGTAGCTGCTGCATTTCCCACCCTAGGCTTATACTCGAGTCAATAAGTGTTCCCAGTTTTTTGTGGTAAAATTAGGTGCCTCAGCTTATATTTGGGTAGGCTTATACTTGAGTATATACGGTACTTACTTTCTTTTTTAAATCAATAACTTTTTATTTGGATTTAGCCTGTTTTATAGCAAGGAGTTAATAAAACACTGAATATCAAACACAAGAAAAGTAACAGGACAAATAAGCATATCCAACATCTTGCATATAGGATTAAATTTGTTGTGTCCTTATCAAGAACAAACACAAAGGTGCATGCGGTACAATAAACTATACAGAATAACTAGGGGGTTCTTAATCATATCTGCGGTTTCAAAGATTAGATTTTTATTGTGTTCTTTGGATGTTGAAGCCATAATTTCCAGTCACAGAGAAAGGCCTTGTTGTTTTACAAGCAATCATTTTTTATTAAGAACAAGGCTTGTTAATGACTAATCTGACATCATCTGTGCTGGGTGGGCCTGTCTTTCTCCATAGTCTGGTAATAGCCATTTTGGTGGCTAGTAAGATATGAGCGATGATCACTGTCCCTCCTCTTGGAGGCACAGAGTGGATGTCTAGTAAAAGTAAGGCCAATTCTAACATGAATGGAGGATGAAATCAGATGAAAAATGCAGCCCCAAATGCTGGTAATCAGAGCATTCACAAAGGATATGCAACAGAGTGACTTTTGGGCCACAGCTGCACAGCAAAGATGAGAAGTATGAGAACATGGCTAAGTTTGATCAGAGTACAATACCAACGCAGTATTGGTTTTTAAATAGGATTCATAATATGCAGCACAGGAGAAAATGCGATTTAGGAATGTTAGCGTGTGAGACCAATCCAAGCATGGAATTATTTTATTTAGGTCTTTTTCCCACAACAAAAATTGGGTGGATTTAACAAATGTATTTTCTACCCAGCTGTAAAAATATAGGTTTTAAGACTCTTTCAGAAAGCATTATTATTTGGAATAAGTCAATGCTAACTTTGATGTGGAAAAGGGACACATATTGTAGAATATGACGAAAGCGAAGATATTTATAGAATTCGAGGTTGGAGATTTGAAAATTATGGTGGAGATCTTCAAATGTGTGGGGAAGGGAATCAGTCAGTAGGGTCTATTTCAGTGTCATGTGTTTTCCATAGTAGCTGGTCCAGATTAAGGATTAAAAGCTCCAGAGTCTCTATTGGGGTTATAGTTAGCGCTGAGATAGAAGGATAGAAACATTTGTTGTGACAGCTTCAGCTTGAGAGTGTAGACGTTGTGGAGGAGAAAGTAGTATAAGGACCTAATGGAGAGATTAAAGATGTACAAAAAAGGGCTTTTAAGTTCCTTGAAGTAATAAACTGTGATATGATCTGGGCTGATTGGAAGGGTTTGACTTTTTGCCACCAAATCTTAACTTAGTCTAGATGGGAAGCTATGTAATAATTTTGAAAGTCGGGAAGGCCAGCCCTCCCAGTCAGCACATGACACAGCTGTGTGATCAGATTGAGATCTGGGGTATTTGCAGACATATTAAAACCTTGATCTGTCATATTCCATTCTTGAACAAACTGTTCAGTAAATCAGCATACATTATCCCGTGAAGAGGAGCCATTGCACCACTAAGGGAAAAAAATTAGCATAAAGATGTGTATTTGGTCTACAACGTTTGTGTAGGTCGTAAGCCAAGTAACATCCACAAGAATGCCAGGACCCAGTGTAGTTGTATTCTGACCAGTCTATGGCTCTACAGCAAACTGTGATGAACGGTTTGTTCCGATAACTTATTATAGCCAGCGTAACTTTTTTTCAGAAATTCATGGAATAGTAGCTCTTCTGTTGGAATGAAGAAGTAGTGCAGGACTTTGCTCCATCTGCTCTGAGCAGTCTATGGTCTTCAAGAGAAAAATTCTATGGGTTCCTACACTGCTCTGTGCATACGCACTTGCAGGAGATGCCTTATCTCAACTCACAGGTCTGTTTAGCAGTGAGCTTCTGAGCAGGGTTTTTTTTTTTTGAATGATCAGAGAGGGTCTCAGAATCTGGACCCCATAAATTTGCAGTATGAGAAAGGGGGCAGAACATACACAATGCTCCGCATCAATCAATCCCTTTAAAAATTAAGATTTTAAGTCATTAACACGAGAACAATTTCCAAAATTTTGACAAGACTGGGTTTCATAGAACATTTTTTTAACCCATAACTTGAAAGATTAATTACCGTATATTCCGGCGTATAAGACGACCTGGTGTATAAGACGACCCCCCTACTTTCCTGTTAAAATATAGAGTTTAGGATATATTCACCGTATAAGACTACCCCTTTTCCAACGCATACCAAACACCGGTAAAAATTTAAAAAAAACAGATTTGAATTTAACATGGTCCTTTTTTAATTTAAATTCTTATGACATGCAGGTATATAGCAGGAAAACTGTCACTCATAAACATATTAAAATAGGGGGGACCCCACGTCATTTTTTGGGGGGGTCCCCCATTCTAATAGCTAGTAAAGGCTAGGTATTCAGCTGGGGGCTGATATTAGTAGCCTGGGAAGCTCCGTGGGTATTACCCCCTTCCCAGGCTTCAAACATCTGCCCCAGCTGTCTGCTTAACCTCCGCTAGAGACTATAATGATGGTGGATCCCACGCCAATTTTCTTTTTAAAAAATCCTTTATTTTAACACTAAATGACAATTGAGGGGTTAATAAAGATGCAGTCCCTAAATTATTAATTTTGTAATTAATTTTTCCCAAAAATGTTGACGTGGGGCTTCGCCATATTTTTGTGTCCAGCCAGGTACAGCAGGCAGGAACGGGCTGCCCCCAACCACCAGCTGCCTATTTGTACCTGGCCGGACACAACAATATAGGGAAGTCCTTTTTTTTTTTTTTAATTATTTCGCCCTATTTTTGTGTCCAGCCAGGTACAACTAGGCAGCTGGGGACTGGAATCTGCAGCGCAGGGAGGCCCAAGCTTTCTGGGCCCCACCCGCTGCAAATTGCAGTCCGCAGCCACCCCGGAAAATGGCGCGTTCATAGAAGCGCCATCTTCTGGCGCTGTACCCAACTCATCCAGGGCCCTGGTGCGGTGGCTCACTGGGTAATAAAGGGGTTAAGGCCAGCTTGGCATTATCAGCTGGCCCTAAGCCCGAAATTCATGGGGTCACGCCAATATTAGACATGACCACCATGAATTTCTAGTAAAGTAATTAAAAAAAACACAACACCCAGAATAAAGTCCTTTAATTGAAATAAAGACACAATTTTTTAATGTTCTAAATTAAACCATACTTACCATCACTGAGAAGCGCAGGCATGCTTGTGCTCCTCAGTGTCTGACTGACGGCATCCAGATGAGCCGAGATCATGTCCAATGAACTCGGCTCACCTCGTGCACGTCACTGACAGCGTGGGAAAATTCTCCTGCTCCCCGCATGCGCAGTAGAAGTTTCCCACGCTGTCAGTGACGGACGTGCATGAGGTGAGCTGAGTTCATTGTCGGCTCATCTGGATGCAGTCACAGCCAGACACTGAGGAGCGCAAGCATGCCTGCGCTTCTCAGTGTCTGCGGGATGACAGGATGGATGGCAGCGTTCTGCTGCGGTCCAGCCTGTCATCTCGAGGTAGCAGAGCTGAAGCTGTCGTGGGAACCATGGAGAGGTAAGGATGAGGTTGCTTTATTATTTTACTTTTATTGCAGATCGTTGGCTTCAGCTGGAATGGGCGTGATGGTAAGTATGGTTTAATTTAGAACAATAAAGGATTGTGTCTTTATTTCAATTAAAGGACTTTATTCTGGGTGTTTGTGTTTTTTTTAACTTTGACTATGGGGTTAGTAATGGGGGTGTCTTATAGACGCCTCTCCATTACTAACCTGGGCTTGATGTCAGCTGGCATTATAAGCGGACATCAACCCCAGCCCTATTACCCCACTGCCACCGCTACAGGGCAGTGGGAAGAGCGAGGCTAAGTGCCAGATTTGGCGCATCCTATGGATGCGCCATTTCTGGGGCGGCTGACGGCTGGTGTTTCTAGCCTGGGAGGGGGCCAATATTCATGGCACCCTTCCTGGGCTATTAATATCAGCCTCCAGCTGTCTGCCTAGCCTTTGCTAGCTATTAAAATAGGGGGGACCCCACGTCATTTTTTTGGGATCCCCCATTTTAATAGCTAGTAAAGGCTAGGTATTCAGCTGGGGGCTGATATTAGTAGCCTGGGAAGCTCCGTGGGTATTACCCCCTTCCCAGGCTTCAAACATTTGCCCCAGCTGTCTGCTTAACCTCCGCTAGAGACTAAAATTAAGGGGAACCCCACGCCAATTTTTTTTTTAATAAATCCGTTATTTTAACACTAGATGACAAGTACAGTAACCAGCACTGTCACTGTACTTATTATATATGTGACTGACATGTTTCTATCTATCTAATCTATGTGTGAAGCTCTATTCTGTCTGTTATAAATTGTCGGGTACAGATGCTGAATTGCCGGCCGGCTTTTTTAAAGAGACGGTGCATGAAAACACTATTATTTGTTTTAATAAATCCTTTACACTAAATGACAAGTACAGTAAGCAATACTGTCACTGTACTTCATATATATGTGACTGACATGTTTCTATCTATCTAATCTATGTGTGAAGCTCTATTCTTTCTATTCTAAATTGTCGGGTGCCGGCTTATGCCGCTGCTGAATTGCCGGCTTTTCATATATTGTCACAGAAGCGATTCAAACTTCCCAGCTCCGGACACAGCGCAGCGCTTCTGTGACAAGTGAAAGCTGTCGGCACAGAAGCCCTGCGCTGTGTCCGGAGCTGGGAATACGCAGCGATGTGTCCGTTTCAGCACAGAAGCGCTGACCGTCTGGACCTACCGCCACCGTATTTTAACTCCCTCCACCTTATATTAACTCCGACATGGCAGGGATACGGCCACGGCAGCTTATTAACACCCCCAGAGTATCCCCGCATGTCAATTTCTGAAAGTTCAAAAGCATTACCGGCGTATAAGACGACCCCAGACTAGACAGAAGATTTTTCAGTCTTCAAAAGTCGTCTTATACGCCAGAATATACGGTATATAACTTTCATTATAAAATCTTCAGCTTTACTCAAATTATTTGATACAAAAATTGAATACACCCCACATCAAAAACAACTACATCCAGTATTTTGTATGACCTCTATAATTTTTAAAGGACAGCACCAAGTCTTCTTGGCATAGCATTAACAAGCTTTTTCTATTCTTCAAGAACGACCTCTTTTAGAGCCTGGATACTGGATGGAGGAGTGATGCTCAACTTATCTCTTCAGAATTCCACACAGGTGTTCGAATGGGTTCAGTTCAGGATACTTGGCCACTGAATCACTTTCACTCTGTTCTTCAAAAATGCAACAATGGCCTTAGATGTGTGTTTTGGATCATTGTCAAGTTGGAAAAGTATACGTCTACCAAGGGCAGGGAGAGATGTTAGCAGCTCATCTTTCAACATAGAGTAGTACATCTGTAAATTCATGATCTCATCAATAAAATGTAGCTCCCCGACACTAGCAGCACTCATGCAGCCCTACATAAGGACACCACCACGTTTCACTGTAGGCATCATGCATTTTCCTTTGCACGCCTCAACTTTGCAATGCCATACAGTTTTGAAGTTTCAAAAACATTTATATTGGTTTCACCACTCCACAGTATAGTATCCCAGCAATTTTCAGATTTTTCAGCAAGGGTATTGGCAAATTGTAGGCAGACTTTTTTGTGCATGAACTATAGAATCAGGCTTCCTTCATGGGCAACACCCATGCATGCAATTTTGCTGCACTGTACACCATATCGTGTCATGGGAAACACTCACCCCGATTTGGCTTTCTACTTCTTTAGCTAACTGTAGTGAACTTGCATGGTGATTTTTTTTCTATCCTTCTCATCAGAAGACGTTCCTGTTTAGGTGTTGTCTTAGACGTCTCTGAGATGGTTCCAGTTCCATCTTTGTTAATTTTTTTAATCCCTTTTCTTACAGTATTCTGACCGATAAGTAAAGCTTCATTGATCATCTTGTAGCCTTCACGTTTCTTGTGTAAAGAAATTTTTTTTCTTGTGACATTTCTCTTTCATGTGGTGCCACTGCTGACACTATGAAATAGGGAGGGGTACTCTTTAACGCCCTTTTATAGAAAACGGTCTGCTGGACACTCGTTTAATGAATTAGACTCATTCAGACGTCAGAGCATGGAACGCTAATCTACAGACAGGCCGTGTGCATGTCAGCTTCATGTATTTCTGTGAGGCCGTCATGCTCAGGTCGGGAGATCCGCGGCCAGTCCGTGAAATGCGGTCAGAGTCTTACCTGTGGTTGAATCCTTGTTAATTAGAATTTTGTAGGGAAAACCAGGGCTGTGGAGTCAGTAAGCCAAACTTCAGCCTCCTCAATTTCCATGACACCGACTCCCTCATACATGGCTCATGTATAAGTGATAAATTTAATGTAGTACAGATTAATCTCAGCTAAAAGTCTAGACCCTTACATCAGGAACAGGACAGACATTTATAGGACATTTCATAACTTTCCCAAATTCTTATGAAAAAAATATTCCCCACAAACTGCACTGAATTACTGTATCCAATTTATTATATATTGTTTTTTTTTTTTTTTTTTTTTTTTTTATCGACTCAGACAAAATGGGCTCCGACTCCACGGCCCTGGCTCTAAACTTTAGCTTCGCTTTTAAGACTTTTATCAAGTTTACTTATTTTTGCAACATGGTCTGAAATAAATTTGATCTTGTCTGCAATCAATGGCCCACACTTGTGGGAGTATTTTGTAGTATGGGATCACATAGAAAATGTTGATTCTGAAAGGAAAGTTAAGAGTTTTCTAATAAATTCATCTGACCATAAACTTAAAGAGTAACTAAAAAAAATACACAATTTAAGATGAAAATGTAACACTATAATGCAAAACGAAGGGCAGACGTCACATCTCTGTTCTTCTCACAGGACAAAACTTGTAGTTTGGATGCCATAATACGTGTTCTTGGGTGGAAAGACACCATAACTTATAAGATACAGACTACAGTAAGAAGTTAACCACTGTCAATCTTCATACAGTCGGTTGTACAGTAGTTTAAGCACATTGTTACAAACTATTTTTGCTCCTTTCACAAATGCAATTGGCTAAGATAAAGACTGACAAAATATATACTGTACATGTTACCAATAATCCAATGCAACATGCTAGATATAATGAGGCAGGGACAGAATAGAAAAAATAGAAACAGGCAGTTATGGTTCAGCGGATTTCAGCAAGGTTGACACTCCTAGCGCACATTTGTACTGTATTATTAAAAGGCACAGATATATTAAGATGCGATGAGTGAATAAGGGTAGTTAACAGCCAACAAACGTTGCTAGGCAACTGTACTTGTAAACGCTATTACTAACTACCAGACAAATCGGATCAGGTCTGTCAATGTCAGTATATGTCTCAATACTGCAAAAAAAAAAAAAAAAAAAAAAAAGTAGCTTATATTCAGATAGAGATGAGCAAATTGATTTGCAGAACACTGGTCCAGAGACCAGTGGAAGGGGCCGCCAACCGGAGCCCTTGTTTCTACAAACACTTTTCAATTTTACCCAAGCAACAATCATGAGAATGACCCTTTGAAGGGAATATGTCATCAGGTGTTTGCTACCGAATCTAAGAGTAGCATAATGTAGAGATAAAGACCCTGATTCCAGTGATGTGTCACTTACTGGGCTGCCTGCTGTAGTTTTGATAAAATCACTGTTTTAATCAGCAGGAGATTATCACTAAAGCTGCTGCTATGTAGTCCTCCATAACCATATTCATGAGCTGTGTATAACCTTGTCCCCACTACTGATTGTCAGCTTTCAGTGTGCACTGTGCATAGGCAGAAATCTGCCTATCAGTATTGAGGACTGCGTTATATAGACCTCAGAATTCAGGCAACAGGTAGATATGCAACAGAGAAAACAGTGATATCATAAAAACCACAGCAAGCAGCCCAATAAGGGATATGTCACTGGATTCATGGTGCCTTCCATTACATCATACTGATCTCAGGAATTTTATTCTCAGCAATTTTTTTTAATACATTTCCATGAGATCTACAGCAGATGTGGAGAAAATGCATTCCCTCAATCGTCTCTGGTGTCAACTTGCATGTACATCTGTCTATGTAGGTTATTATGTCTTTCTATGTCTGCACACTGAATAGAAATTTATTCTTTATGAACAGAACTGCTCAAAATGTGAGATATTAGGTGTGACGAAGGTGCAATATTGTAAGGACTTCAGGAAGCAGAATGAGTAACTTTTTTTTATGCGGAGTCTTAACATGATGCGATTCTCTTTTTCCCGTTCGCTAAATAACAGCTCTTCCATTTCTCAAATCTAACAGCTATGTTATTAGTCAGAGAAAGAAAAAACAAAAAACTGATGAACCAAGTGATACAGTCCCGGTAATAATACTAAACTGCAGGGTCAGACTTTAAGGCAGCTCTCAAGCTTTGAAGGTTTGACCATCACGTTCTCTAGATCTCAGCCTCAGACACCAGAGTGTTGTGCGGAGACTTGATAGCAACCTACGAAAAGCATCTGCTGCAGATTTGGTTTCAAAGCCGCGTGTTACCTGTGGATTTCACATTACTTCATTTACTAAGCACTGAATCAGGTAAAAACTGCAATGGAAATCCGCATGGTAAGGAGTATCCTGCAGATGTGAAATCTGCATCATGCTTTAAATTTTCGTGCATTCTTTTTTTTCCCACAATGTGGAACTGGTTTAAAAAAATTATATCCATTTACTTGTATTGTCCTGTAAATTGCTGCAGATTTGCGGTAAATTTTGTAAGAACACAGGCCCAGATTCCGCATTTGCATTTCGTTTTAAGTTACTTTTTTTGTCTTGTGTTATTTGTTGCAAAAATTGAGCTAAAATTTTCTGACATCCATTAAGTTAGTACTTTATTTTGACTTACAGACATGGAAAATCGACAAACTGTCTTTCTGATTTTTTCACTGTTAAAATAAATGCATTACATGCACATCAAGAGCATTTTCCTATTAAGCGTGGCAAGCTTATGTCAAGTGGATATGGATTTTTAGAATGTAGTCCATGCCAAGAACTGTTTGAACGTACCCTTATATTGAAGTTAGAAAAACTTGTTAGTAAGGGTTAATCCCACTCTTCCACAGCCAATACAATCTAATATGGAGCACAGGAAGCAGAAAGAAATGCCTTTGCAAAGAATTCCAGCCAGCATATTCTGCCTACTAAAAGTACAAGGACGTCATTATGTGCAAACAGTCTAATGGGAAGTTTGGATTCTATCCAGAGCTGCAGAAAACTTCAAGGTTCGTTAGTGATTTTTCCATGACTGAAGGTTTTTTGATGGTAGGCTTGTACTTTTTACATACAAGTCTAAATATATTTTGAAGACCTACATGCTGAGATAGTCAATATTGCAGATTTCTTCAAGAAACAACAAAAAGAACAGTTAAAAAAAAACCCCTTTCTTTTAAGAAACTATAGAAGAATTTTCAGACAAGGAAGTCACTGTTCTGGTTAATGCATGGAACCTAGACAAATGTCCCATTGTTGGCATGTAAATGTCCTCTCCTCCACTGATACCTGCACACACAGACAGAAAAGAAAGCAGCTAGTAATGTACAAAAGATTTTCATTTAGGAGTTTTGTTCATCCAATTTTTCAGCAAATGACTAATATTTTTCTGACCGTACGCACATTTTGTACAACAGTCATCTAGAAGAAATTATTTAAAAATGTGAAACAAAATTGGCTTTATATAAGAATGACAGGAATGTTTATCACGCAAGTCTGTAGCCAGAAAAAAATACAAATCAAGGCAAAAATCTCTTTCCAACTGAAAAATCCATTTTATACATGTGAATAAAGTTATTTCCGCAGCAGGTGCATGAATATTGCAGACCTTGTTCAGATAAAGAAGACGGCTGCAGGAGTTTCTGCAACAAATCGGCCATAGGTGAACCCACCGTAAAATATATGGACAGCTTCAGGGTGTTAAAGCAATGACAACCTGTCACCCGGTGATGAGTGGCAGTTATTTTATTCCCGCTGCTCTCCTCTTTTTTTTTTGTGTTTCTTTTATATCCGGCATACGGTTTTAAAGATACGAGCCTTTTTATTTAGTGCAAACTTTTATGGTCTTTATCCTGTTAGCTACACCCTCTTGGAAATTATGTAAAGCAGCCTAAAGCCATGCCCGCAAGGTGAAACCTGTGAGCTACAACCATTGGGTAAAGACTATAAAAAATAACAAAAAATAAAAAGGCCCATATCTCTGGAACTCTATAGTCCTCCTAAAAGAGCACCTTTCACTGGACTTATTATCATCAACTCCGAATACCGCCTCTAATTGCCACTGTTCCTCTGACTTAGAAAAAAAAACTGTTCCTATGCTCCTCCAATCCAAAATTATGTCCCCAGGTAATAAGCTAATTTTCCCTTCAACTAGCTGGGTCAATGCCACCGTACTTCTCTATGGGCTTTTGCCTTTTTCCTCTATAAACGGATGTTCTGCAGCTATGCCTAGTTGCTTGAAGGGAAAACATGCTTCCTTGTTACCAGGGGCCATAGCTTTGGAGTGGAGGGGCAGAGGGGTAAAAAATAAAATAAAAAAAAAATCAGTGAATCAGCAGTTGGAGGTGGTGCGCAATTTAATAAAACAAAATCCAGTGAAAGGTTCTAATTAAATGCATGCATTTTAGCTAAAAATCATTTTTGCTATTAATTTTCATGAAAAAAAAATGTGCACAGTTTGCCTTCTACTGCCCAAATGTATTGTTGGCTGCAGAATGAGCGAACTGAGAAAACATCAGTGAGCTTGTTGTAACAGGAGATTGACTCTTATCTTTGCTCTTCTGAGCGCCACAGTTGATTTATGACTAGAGTTGAGCGAGTATGTTCTATTAACCCCTTCGCCGAGTATGCTCGGGTGATGTGGTTGAATCGCTCCCGTGTGAATGATTTGCAACTGTTTGACAGCTTTATTACATGTGAGGAATGTGTAAGAAATAGACATTTCTGACATGTAATAAAGCTGCCAAACAGTCGCAAATCATGCACACGGGAGCGATTTAACCATATCACCAAGCAGCTGTAAATACTCGGCACAGAACATACTCGCTCAACACTATTTATGACCACAAAGTTCAGCTCAACCTCCATATTGTAATAAATCCAAGGATCTCCGAAGGATGAAGTGCTGTAAACTCTCCCAGCAAAATAAGCTCACTGATTGATTCTCAGTTAACACAGACTGCCTCCAGCAATTGACAGCGCAGCACAAAATTATAGAAAAAAAGAGGAAATTTTTTAATGAAACCCATTACAAAAATCATTTTTAGAAAAATAGAATGCCCTCCAAGTTGTCCATATTCTTTCAAGGTGAATGAACATTTTGCATATTTCGTGTGGATTTACTGCATGGATGTTTCAGAAACAAATTCACAGCGATTCCAATCTAGCATTGTTCATAACATTAACAAGATTTATCTACTTATTGGGGATGTTTTCTTCATGTAAACGGACATGTGTGGGCATCTTGTTCTTCCCTGTACTGTCTCAGCATGTAGGAGCATCGCCTGTGGATCTACAGCACTGTGGAGCATCTCCTGTGGATCTACAGCACTGTGGAGCATCTCCTGTGGATCTACAGCACTGTGGAGCATCTCCTGTGGATCTACAGCACTGTGGAGCATCTCCTGTGGATCTACAGCACTGTGGAGCATCTCCTGTGGATCTACAGCACTGTGGAGCATCTCCTGTGGATCTACAGCACTGTGGAGCATCTCCTGTGGATCTACAGCACTGTGGAGCATCTCCTGTGGATCTACAGCACTGTCCATTTAAGGAAGCAGTATGCATTAAAAGTGAACTACTTTTTTGTTTACATCCTTGATGGACTGCTTTTATTGCACTTTATTGAATATAAATATTTCTATTTGAAGAATACATTTATCAGGTGTTTCAATTTATATCTAATGCCTTGGAAAAAAAATTGTAGTTATGCTAACTGACAACTTTCAACAATGAGATCCCTTTGCTGTGTTGTAAGCTGTTTTCGGAAAATGTCAGGAAAATCCAACAAAACCACCTAAACTTTATGAGGCTAATCAGAATCACTTTACGTGATGGCAAATGTGCACTGACTACTAATTAACCTGACTTTAAATATGATTGTCTAATTCTGAACACAACCACATGCCCCAGTTAAAAGAGTGTTCACGCTTATGCAACCATATTATATTTATTTCCCCCTCAAAATGTTTTCACTTTGTTTCTCAATGGATTTGTACAGATTATGGGTGACATTAAAAAGGTGGAAAAAGTTCTGAAATGATTCGGCTTTATTAGGATTTTTTTTTTACATGAGAAAAAAAACCTGGACTTTTAATCGGGGTGTGTAGACTTTTCATAGCCACTGTACATTACTATGGATTCTTTGAGTACCTTTAAGATCTAAAACAAGCTTGTAACTCATCAAGCCTAATGGTATCCATAATTATTTTCTGAGCAGAGAGAAGAAATCATAGGCTTTGCAGTATAATGCACAGGAGCCCCAGAGGTTTCATGTAATCTCTTAATCCTATGCGCAAACAGCGTCTATACAGTCCTCCCTTTGGATGACACAATGATGGCCTTCACAGCAGCACAGATAGACTATACAAGGCAGACAAAGCTGCTATTGCTACCTTACACATATGAAGGAGATTTCCCTCAGGTCTACAGAAAGTCAGCATACTAAACTGGATAATAACTTCTGGTCATTTGATACTTCGAAAATCTGTCTCATGTTGGAATCCAAAAGGACAGTAGTTACAATTAAGAAACTAAACCATGCAGCCCACAAGCGGTCTATATCAGTGTGTGCAATAAACATACACATCTTCAATGTACATACAAACAAATGCATGTACTATATTGTGCCAATGGTATCATATATTACCAGAAATTATAGTCAATATATTGACATTTACCGTATATACACTAGAGTATAAGCCAAGGCACCTAATTTTACCACAAATAAACTGGGAAAACGTATTGACTCGAGTATAAGACTAGGGTATGTATGTATGGACCCCATATAATGCACCATGCTTGATGGACCCCATATAATGCTCCATACATAAAAAAATAAAACTCACCTCTCCTTGCTGCCACTGATCTGCTCCGGGCTCCTCAGTGTCGCCGTCTTCCCACTTTCTGCACTGTGACTGCTCAGCAGAGGGCATGCTGAAAAGATGTCATCGCGCCCTCTGACCCAAGACATCACAGTCAGAAGATGAGGAAGAGACAGCGGAACGGGGAGAGGGAAGAATTGTGCCGGGGCCCTGAGTAAGCAGGGGGGGGGGGGGGCCCACTTGCAGGCACTGGACTCCCCCGCTCACGGGCCCCATAGCTCGTCGGTGTCCCTGAAAAGCGAGTGGGGCCCCCTTCCCGCCTGCTCAGGGTCCCGGCACTTGCCCAGGTGCTGATACCGGATCTGAGTAAGTGGGACCCTCACTCGAGTATAAGCCGAGGGAGGCTTTTTCAGCATAAAAACTGTGCTGAAAAAGTTGGCTTATACACTTAGCTAGTTATTTACTGCTCACAATGACACCAGAAAAACAAGTAACGAAGCCCCCAATTCCCCACCACAGTGGATCTGTTCCTGCTGGGTTGAATTATTATTCTGCAGGGGTTCCCAGTGCCTGTGCAGGAGTAGGTACCGTATATACTAGAGTATAAGTCGACCCGAGTATAAGCGGGGGCACCTGATTTTACCACAAAAAACTGGGAAAGCTTATTGACTAGAGTATAAGCTTAGGGTGGGAAATGCAGCAGCTACTGGTAAATTTCCCCATCCTGGTAGGCATGGCCCCCCATCACTGCACACATGAAAAAAAATAAACAATTCTACTCACCTTCCTTCCCTCTAGTCCAGCGTTGCGTCCAGTTCTGCCAGCAGCTGATCAGCGCATGACGTCACTGCCACGTGCCCTCAAGCCGGGATTATGGGCGTGGAGAGGAGTGAATATTCATTTTCTTTAATAGCATGGCTCAGCTATCCAGTGTGCCTACTACTAAAGAGAATGCATATTCCTTCCTCTCCACGCCCATGGGAGTGGGAAGGAGTAAATATTCATACTCTCCAAGGCCGGTTTCACACGTCCGTATATTTCCCGTACCGGAGGTATCTGTGTCCCGTGTGTGTCACACGTGTGACAACCGTGCGCTGCAACAGGATCACACGTACCGGCGCCTGGGAATCAGCGCTACAGTTAGCGCTGTTGCCAAGCGCCGAGTGCTGAACACTGCCCTCATCATGGTTCCTCCCTGCCGGCACTGCGATCAGTACCAGCAGGGTCAATGATGAGGGTAGTAGTGTCTGCTCCCCCAGTGTCCCTGTGTAAAAATAAAATAAAAAATCCTTATACTCACCTTCCTAAGTGTCCCCCCGCTGTAATCCTCTGACTGCTGACACAGAGGAGCCGGGGAGAAGGAGCCGCTCCAGCGAGTGGCTCCAGAGCCGAACTTAGGAGCGGTGCCCTGTCACTCACTGACCGCAGCTCTGAAGCGGCTCATTCTCCCGGCGTCAGCGGATTACAGCGGGGGACACCAAAGGACAGGTGAGTATATGGATTTTATTATTTTATTCTTATTTTTACACAGGGACACTGCGGGAGCAGACACTACTACCCTCACCATTGTCATAGCTGGTGCTGATCGCAGCGCCGGCAGGGAACCATGATGAGTGCAGCGTTCAGCACCCTGGCGCTTGGGAACAGCACTAGCTGTAGCACTGATTCCCAGGTGCCGGTACGGGTCACACTGATGACACACAGATGTACATCCCTGTGTGTTTAGCGTGAGACAATTTTGCAGACAGTACATCCACAAAAAAACAGACATGTCAGCGTGTTGAGCACACAGTCCGTGTAAACACACTGACATTTGCGCAGACCCGTAGATTTGAATGGGTCTGAGTGTGTGTCAGTGTCTCCGGTCCTTGTGGAAACTGTCACCACACGTACGGGAAATACTGACGAGTGAAAGAGCCTTAATAGAGGGCACAGAGGATCGTTGAGCCGCAGCATGCGCGTGGAGAAGAGTGAATATTCATTTTCTTTAGCAGCGGGCACATGTGGTAGTTGCAGCAGCCAGTAACTGCCTGTGCACCACTCCTTCGCCGCAACCCCCCCCCCCACCTTACACAGCCAGAATGTAAGTATACACTTGAGTATAAGCCGAGGGGGGGCTTTTTCAGACTAAAAAAATGTGCTGAAAAAGTCAGCTTATACACAAGTATATACGGTACTTGTCTTTGGGATCTATATTACTAATTATGCGACTGTAAATCGAGGACTACATTTCTCCTATTGGCTGAACTGACCTCTGACGTATACGGTTCCCTGCATCACCCCGATGATGAAGTCAGAGACTACAGGGAAAATATAACTTCATATTCTTTTGTAGCCGCTCTTCCAGTAACACAACCTAACATGATTTAAGTGCTATTTACCTGCAGATTACCACTACATAATAAGAGCATCTTTTGGAGGCGACAGGTTCCCTTTACAGCAGAATCTCAAAATATATCCCTGTTTAGAGAGCCAATAAGACTCATTTAAAACCAAACTTGAATTTTGTGCTCTTCCATTTGGGATCTCTATTGATCTGCATGTGTTTACAGTAGTAGTGGCGGAAATGGAAACCAATATAAGAAAAGCAGAAGGGAATTTAGTGCCCCATTTGGATAGAACCCTCATAATAGGAGAATTTTGGAAGATAATTACATAAAACTCTTCAAAGCATTAAAAATTTGACACAATTTAGATTAGTTAATAAATCACAAAATTTTTTCTTCAATTCCCTCAGTCTCAGATTTTTCTAGGTATTCAACTTGACTCGCAGGTTCAAAAGTTCTTTGTTTCAAATGCAAAGAAATGTCTCTTTAAGGCTATGTGCACACGATGCAGAAATGCTCAGGATTTTTTCCTGAGCGTTTCAGAATCTCCCTGGCAGAAAAAAAACGTATGCGGATTGTACATGCGGATTGTACATGCGTTTTCCTGCCAGGGACATGCGGATGTGAAGAGTTCTTCACATGCATTTCCGCATGCGGGTTGTCAAGCGCTTTCCAAGCGATTTTAGTATCACTTGGAAAGTGCTTGACAACTTGGTCACACTATATAAATCCATGCAAACGGCATGGATTTATATACTGTGACCGTAAAAGAATGGTAAAAAATAAAAAAAATAAATCTATACTTGCCTTCCGATGGCCCTCGCAGTCTTGCTTCCCTCCGTCCTGGCTGCCGGCAGCGGTACACTGAAGGACCTGCCGATGTCAGCGTTGCGTGACCAGTCATATGACTATGACGTCAGCGCAGGTCCTTCAGTCCATCGCGAGCTGCCGGCATGAAAGGACGAGTGCAGCGAGGGCCGCCAGAAGGTAAAAATAATCTTTATTTTTTATTTTATTCTTTTTTTTTTTTTTTACAGTTTCTATGGTACCCGGGTCCAGAGGAGAGTCTCCTCTTCTCTAGACCTGGGTACCAACCGCACATTGAACGCATGTATTCCGCATGTGCTTATCTAGTGAAGTGGAATCCATGCGTTCTAGTGCAAGTCAATGGCAGCGAAAACGCAGCACTTCCGCAAAATAATTGGTGCTGCGTTTTTTTCCGCAAAGATAATCCGCAGCGGAAATTTTGGCAGCATGTGCACAGCACATGTGGATTATCATTGGGGAATATGGCAGACCTTCTTCCATGCGTTTAAGCGTTTTTGCCGCTGCGGAAACGCTTAAAAAATGCATCGTGGGCACACAGCCTTAGGAGAACTTGCAGCCTGTATCCCGTTTCATAAGTTCACTTCCATTCTTGACCTCTTCTATTAGAAGTCCTAAGAAGATGGAACCCAGAACAGAAAGATTCTGATTCACTCGGATATCCTACATTCAATTCACTGGTGGATAAAGTCTGAAACTGTAGACAGATCTTCCCTGAAAAGAAGAAAATCCTATAGACTTAACCCCGGATGCTAACAGAAGAGGTTAGGGGACACATTTAGAAGAACATTCACTGTATGGACAAAAGTATTGGGACACCTACCAAAGTCATTAATATTGAGTTGGTCCCCTAGTGTCCTGCTAAAACAGTTTGCACTCTTCTGAGAAGGCTTTCTGCAATATTTTAGAGCCTTTTTGTGGTATTTTTTTGTCCACTGACAGGCAAGAAAATTTGTGAGATCAGACACTAATGTTGGGGTGAGAGGACCTAGCTCACAATCTATTTCCTAGTTCATCTCAAAGGTGTTCAATGGGGGTTGAGACCAGGGCTCTGTGTGGGTAAGTCATGTAATTCTGCACCACAAAACCCTGAAAAACAACCCCATAGTTGTGCATGCAACATCTATGACATGGAAATCCAAGCCATAGTTTCCCAGTGTACAGTTTGTGGTGAATTTAATACCAGAGAAGGTTTGGGACTCTGCAGTTGAGTCGGCAGAGTGTTGGTGACTTTTAAGCATTATGTGCCTCAGCGATCCTGTGACTTTACATGCTCTGCCACCCTGTGGCCAAGTTGCTTTGGTTCCCAAGCACTTGAACTTTTCAATAATATCACTCGCAGTTGATCACAGAATATTTAGGAGGGATGAAATTTCACAAACTCGTTGCAGAATCCTTTAACAGTACATAGTAAAATTCAGTGAGATCTTTAAAGCAAATCATTCTTTCACAAGTGTAAGTAAAGGCAGACTGCATCTGCTTACTTTTATACACCTGTCACAATGGGACTAAATGAAAAACGTAAGTAAAAGGGTTTCCCAATACCTCTATCCACACAGTGCATCTTCCAAGGTGCTTGTGAGGAATCAGTAAAAAAAAAAAAAAAAGAAAATCATCCTTTCCAGAGCTACTAACAACTCCAATTCACTGGGGCATATACAAGAAGCTCCGCTGTGTAAAACATCGTTCTCTGATTAATTTGACCACCACTGCACTTTATCTCAAAATGTAGAATTTCAGAGTCACTCATTGTGCTCTTCTTGAGACAGAGTTGTGACTGAATATACAAGTGTTCAAAAAATCTCAGACCTTAGGGGTGTACAGGAAGTAGATCTACTTGCAATAAAGAAAACATCAGCTGGTATATATCTTGAGCCCAGCAGATCATCTTATTGTAATAGAGGTCTCATATATGGACTGGACTCTGACATGCTCACTTTCTTCACCCCAAAGTTTATATAAAAAAAAACACCTGATGGCTTGGTTATTCTTCAGGAGAAGGGTCGTTTTGTTTCCGTGATGGATATGCTCCAAAAGAGTACACAGTATATGGCAGGCTTTCTAAAGTGTGTTGGTTCTGCATCCTTAAAGGGGTTGTCCAGTACTTTTAAAAATATGCCAATGTGTTTTAATGATAAATAGAAGCTTCTTTCTAATTACCTTGCGCTGCTGATACTGCCTGTGAGAGGAGCTATCGGTGGCTGCTCACAGGCAGCACGTGACCCCCAGATGCAGCCGGCTCCGACATCCGCTGACGTCAGGACAAGTCCAGGCTGCAGCCGAGGGTCTCTCTCTTCCGCGTTCCACCGGTGGCTGCTGGGCTGTAGGCGGGGGTTACCCCGCACGTCATTCCCAACATCCACCACATGCTCTCTGTCCCCATTCATTGGGAAAGCGCGCGGTGGATGCTGGGTGTGACGCGGGGAATAACCCCACCCACAACCCCGCAGCCACCGCAGGGACCCCAGCGCTGAGTCACGCCTCACTTGACACGACGTCAGCGGCCACCAATACCACCGCTCACAGGCAGAAACAGCAGCAGGAGGTAATTAGAAAGATGCTTCTATTTATCATTAAAACACACTGGCATATTTTTAAAAGTACTGGACAACCCCTTTAAAGATTAGTCACGCTAACATTGCTCAGATTCTAGATTTTCTTCACAGAGATCTTGAGAATGGACTTTTAGGGTAGCAGGCCTCAAGCCTATCAGCAGCCTATTCTTTGATAAAAGAATAGCCTTTCACCATGATTAATCAGGCCATTACTACAACTAGACATTAGCAAGCTTTTCTTTATCATGCGGGTCGCTACACCTCAGAATCCAGGATGACTGTATAGCACTCAGACCAGTTCCAGCTTTTCACCCAAAGGTGGTTTCATAGTTTCATCACTCACAGGAAACTATTCTTCCTTCTTTCTGCAATTATTCATCCTCTCCTTAAAAGGAATTTCTTACCAGGCTTCTTCTATGTAATTTAAGAGCAGCATAATGTAGGGGCTGAGACCCCAATTCCAGTGACTGGTCGCTTGCTTGCATGCTGTCATTTTGATACAATCATTATTTCCTTCGCTGAAGATCTACCAGTTCTATGAACGCTGAGTTCTGTATGACCCCACCCACACCACAGATTGGAAGCTTTCTGTGTTCACTGTACATAGGCAGAAAGCTGCCAATCAATGGTGAAATGTGGTTATATACTGCAGCTGACTAGGAGGCAACAAGACACCTAGTTCTGTAGTGATAATTTTATTGACACATCGCTGAAATCTGGGTCTCTGCCCCAACATCATGCTTCTTTCACATTATATAGAAAATACCTGCTGACAAATTACCTTCAAAAAAGGGAGTTTCATAACTTAAAATGTGATGATACATCGCCTTTATTTCCTAGACAGATCTACAGCTTGGAGAAAATCTCAGAAGCCATTAACTCATTTTTTGAGGTTCCAACTAAATTGGAGCTAATAAGGACTAAAAGTAATAACATTACAATGGCTGACCAGTCCTCAGGACTCCTGGTCCCTCTGGGTCTCAAGTTACACATCACACATAGAATCAAGGAAAGCTATGCCATTAGTAAAGCTGCTAATTGGTCTCCTCCGAGTATCTTCTTCTTCTTCTCACACTAGCAATTGGATATGGCTAACGCTTCTTAGCTTTCTGTTGGGCACAAAGTTCTTCAACCTGTTGACCCACCACAAGTTGTCTCTGGTACCCTGTCCGGTGTTGCCATCATGATGAGGGGAAAAAAAACATTTTTTTTTCTAAACATGACAGCATCCTTATGTGCTTATTTCCTTCTTAACATAAGGTTACTGATTCTTTTTTACGTCATTGAAATTATATGCTAATGAATTGCTGGTGCAGCGGGGTGGGCTATGCACTTGCATCTCTCTTGCCCTCTTTTCCCTAATCCCCGTCTGCTGCTTACCTCCTGGCTATGACCGACAGGTCAATGAAACCAGAGTGACCTGTCAATCCGAGACAGGAGGCAGGCAGCAGACATGGAATAGGGAAAGGGGGCAGGAGAGATGCAAGTGCAGTGTCCACCCCACTGCATCTGAAACTCATTAGCTTGCAATTTCAACAATGAATTAAAACAGCAAAACAGATTTCTACAAAAAGGGTGGGGATTTAGTCAGCATTAAAAAGTACCCTTCACTAGTCGGAGCATGTTTAACTGGCCACATCATGGAATAGTGGCTGTAGCACTGAGTAAGATGCAGTTTTTATCTTTCAGCTTCTTCTCTACGTTACTTAGATGTTAGGGTGTAAAATTTAGATTATAATTTGTGTTAAACCCAACTGGGTGTTACCAAAGATTTTCCTCTGGGAGTGTGTATTTCTTCCCCCTGCATGACATTAACCAATCATAGGCAGGAGGCATCATGTGGGAAAAAAGCTAAGCTATAATAGCTTGGAGGAGGCATGTGAGCTATGCAATGACAGAGTCTGCTCTCACTGCACAGCTGGGTGTGATCACAGAAGAAGAGAAGAGCATGGCTTTTAGTAGCAGCAGCCAGCCCCCTGATAATGTATCCTTCACTGCAGGGATACTAGCAGGGAGCAGGTCATGTCCCCGCCACACCCCCTCACCTCAGACTGCAGACAGGGAGACATGGGCTAGTGTGACATGAGCTGCTCTTCACTGCTCACCCCTCCCATCTGAGATATTACAGCAGTGTGCAGCTCCATGCTGTTAATATGTTCCAGACTCCTGATAGTAGCTGTTTTCCTCTGCATAGCACAGGGAGCATGGCAACATACCCTCTTCTCAGGCTGGCTGATACTCACAGGTGGGAGCTGCACACTGGTGTGTATGACCTAAGGTACGGGAGGGAGGAGCAGTGAAAAGCAGCTCCTGTCACACGGAAGTGTTATAAAGAATTAAAGTGCACTGGATATCTCAACTTTATGGTTTATGAGGGCAGGGACAGTAGTAAAATGTTTTCTCCCCCTGGAGAACCCTTTTAAACACTTTAAAGTGCACAAGTCAGCAGGATTGTGCTTAGTAAACTACACGGACTGTCAGGTGGGTGCCGTTACACGGAATAAAATGATACCTTTTGTTGAAATTTGTCCAGTGCTTCTTTTTATAATCTTTATTTTCAGTTCTGCCATAATGATATGCTCGTGCTCTGGGGTGGGACTTTAGGGAGGGGCTGTAACTGATGCTCTCATTATCTATGCCTATCTCTGGCCTCTGATAGGTCACTGTGCTTTCAGTGACCTGTCTACGGTTTTAAACATTGCCTGTGTAACTTCTGCTCAAAAGTGAAAATCTGCATCCTCCAATATGGCAGCCGGCACCCGCCATTTTGTTTGAGGAAAAAGAATTTGGGTGCAGAAATATGGCGCCGCGCATGTGCAGTAGCCTCTCGGCAATTGAGAAATGCTACTACGCAAGCGCAGGGGCCCATATTGCTGCAGGCAAATTTCTTTTTCCTCTAGTAAAATGGCGCCTGCACAGTAGCATCTATCACTTGCCGATGCTACTGCGCATGCGTGGGCGCCATTTTGCTACAGGAAAAAGAAATTTGCCTGCAGCAATATGGCCCCCGCATTTCTCAATTGCCGCAGTAGCATCTCGGCAACCAAAAGATGCTACTGTGCATGCGCCAGTAGCCATATTGGAGGATGTAAACTTTCACTTTGAACAGAAATTATAGAGGCACTATTTAAAACCTTAGGCAGGTCACTGAAAGCACAGTGACCTATCAGAGGCCAGAGACAGGCATACATAATGAGAGCACCAGTTACAGCCCCTCCCTAAAGTCCCGCCCCAGAGCACGAGCATCTCATTATGGCAGAACTGAAAATAAAGATTATAAAAGAAGCACTGGACAAATTTCATCAAGTAGGTATCATATTAATCAGTATAACGGCGCCCACCTGACAGTCTATGTAGTTTATTAAGCACAATCCTGCTGACAGGTGCACTTTAAGCTGGATGATGTAAAGCAAAAAGGTTATCCTAAAAAGTTTTGAGGCTTGGGGCAACTCCACCACACATGGAGCATAGTACAGACCTCAGCATCAGATGCAGAGGAGAACACTGAGTGAAGATATGATGGACAGCTATAATATTGATTTTAAATTAACAAATTTGCCAAACATTTGAACTGCACTGTAATATAGATGGCAATTCATTATCAGATGTGCCATTACCAGTAACAGGGTTGGAGTCACAGTACTGCAGACCAGATATAGTACATCCTTTAAGATCCCACAAATAAAAATCAACTGAATTAAAATGTAATGGATTTATTGACTGAAGCATTTGAGAGTCCTCCGTGGTTGATACCATCTTTTCAGTTAGCCATTAAAAAGTAACAAATTGCAAGCTTTCAAGACTACTAGGGTCTCTTCATCAGGCATGGAATAACACAAAATTTGAAGAGTCACATATTTATACACAACAAGACACAGAACTAATGCAATAGATGAGACAAGTGACATGAAACAGAACCATCATATACTGGCTAACACGGTATAAAAGATATACATTTTTACTGAAGCAATAATCAAAAGAAACATATCCACAGTAATTGTGATCAAGCCATAAAATTATTCATGTAAGCTTCAGAGTATTTAGTTGTCCGTAGAATAACCATCACTCCAAGTGTTCTTGCATGTCAAGATAATAGGAGTTTTATACATAAGGCAGCAATTTTCAACTGTATTGTTTAATGGTTCTCTGCTGCCATCTACAGTACATACACAATCAGGACATTCAGTACATTCCAGTATTCATAATGGTACTCTGCTGCCATCTAAAGAACATACACGTGCAGCACATACAGTCATGGCCGAAAGGGTTGGCACCCTTGAAATTGTTCCAGAAGTAGTATTTCTCCCAGACAATTATTGCAGTTACACACATTTTGTTATACACGTTTATTTCCTTTAGTGTATATTGGAACACAAAAAAAAACAGAAAAAAGGCAAATTGGACATAATTTCACACAAATTCCCAAAAATGGAATAAATAACTGCAATCAATCGCTTCATTTAACCATTAATTTGGGACCACTCTTTTGTAAACTGCTCCAGGTCTCTCATATTTGAAGGCACCTTTTCCCAACAGCAATTTTAAGATCTCTCCACAGGTGTTTAATGGGATTTAGAACCGGAGTCATTGCTGAACACTTCAGAACTCCCAAGCGCATTGTTTCCATCCATTTCTGGGTGCTTATTGAATTATGTTTGGGGTCATGGTCCTGCTGGTAGACCCATATCCTAGGGCACAAACCCAGCTTTCTGACACTGGGTACTACACTGTGAACCAAAATCCTTTGGCATTCTTCAGATTTCATGATGCTTTAACACAGTCAAGGCACCCAGTGCAAAAGAACCCCTAACGTATTTGACTGTAAGTATTGTGTTCTTTTCTTTGTAGGCCTCATTCCGTTTTTGATAAACAGTAGAAAGATGTGCTTTACCAAAAAGCTCTATCTTAGTCTCATCTGTCCACAAAATGCTTACCCAAAAGGATTTTGGCTTATTCATGTACATTTCGGCAAACTGAAGTCTAGCTTTTTTATGTCTGTCAGCATGGGGTACTCATGGGTCTCCTGCCATAAAGTTTCATTTCATTCAAATGTCGACGGATAGTTCACACGGAAACTGGTGCACCCACAGTCTGCAGGATAGCTTGAATTTCTTTGGCACTTGATTGGGTCTGCTTATCCACCATTATTATTATTTATTTATATAGCGCCATTGATTCCATTGTGCTGTACATAAGAAAGGGTTACATACCAAATACAGATATCTCTTACAATAAACAAACTAACAATGATAGACTGATACAGAGGGAAGAGGACCCTGCCCTTGCGGGCTTACATTCTACAGCAACAGGGAAGGAGACAGTAGGTTGAGGGGTTGCAGTAGTTCCGGTGTTGTTTAGGTGGCAGCAAGCAAGGTCATGGCAGGCTGTAAGCTTGTTTGAAGAGATGGGTTTTCAGGTTCCGTCTGAAGGATCCAAGTGTGGGGGTTAATCGGACGTGTAGAGGCACAGAATTCCATAGGATGGGGGATATTCGGGAGAAATCTTGGAGGCGATTTTCGTGAGGAACGAATAAGTGTGGCGGAGAAGGAGGTCTTGGGAGGACCGGAAATTACGTAAGGGAATGTATCAAGAGATTAGTTCAGAGATGTACGGAGGAGAGAGGTTTTGGATGGCTTTGTAGGTCAGTATTAGTAGCTGGATACGCTGGACAATGGGGGGGTGAAGGGATTTGCAAAGGGGGGTAGCAGAGGAGTTGCGAGGCGAGAGATGGACCAGTCGCGCAGCAAAGTTAAGGATTGACTGGAGGGGTGCGACAGTGCTAGGAGGTAGACCACAGAGGAGGATGTTGCAGTAGTCGAGGCGGGAGATGATGAGGGCATGCACAAGCAGTTTAGTAGATTGAGGGTTGAGGATAGGACGGACTCTGGAAATACTTTTGAGTCGGAGGCGACAGGAGGTGGCGAGAGCTTGGGTGTGGGGTTTGAAAAACAGGGCAGAGTCAAGGGTAACTCCGAGGCAGCGGATTGTCGGTACAGGGGAAAGGGTGATGTCATTTATTGTGATAGAAAGATCAGGTGGGTAAGATATGCGAGATGGAGGAAAGAGTATGAGTTCAGTTTTGTCCACATTGAGCTTGAGGAAGCAGGAGAAGGAGGATATGGCTGCTAGACATGCTGGGATTCTGGACAGCAGAGAGGTGACATCTGGGCCAGAGAGGTAGATCTGGGTGTCATCAGCATACAGATGGTACTGGAAGCCATAGGATTTTATGAGCTGTCCCAGACAAAGGGTATAGATTGAGAAGAGTAGGGGTCCTATGACAGAGACTTGAGGGACTCCAACAGAGAGGGGGCGGGGTGAGGAGGTAGTGTGGGAGTGGGAGATACTAAATGCGCGGTTAGAAAGGTATGAGGAGATCCAAGATAGGGCAAGGTCTTTGACGCCAAAGGAAGAGAGGATCTGTAGAAGGAGGCAGTGGTCAACTGTATCGAAAGCAGAGGACAGGTCAAGAAGGAGCACAGAGAATTGTCTGTTAGCTTTGGCTGTAAGTAAGGCATTGGTAATTTTGGTAAGGGCAGTTTCGGTGGAATGGTGGGGCGGAAGACGGATTGTCGGTTGTCAAAGAGAGAGTTAGATGAGAAGTGGGAGGAAAGTTCAGCGTGAACGTGTTGCTCAAGGAGTTTGGAGGCAGATGGGAGCAGCGATATAGGGCGATAGCTGGACAAGGCGGTTGGGTCGAGGGATGTCTTTTTGAGGATGGGAGTGATTGTGGCATGTTTAAAGGCAGCGGGGAAGGTACCAGAAGATAGTGATAGGTTGAAGAGATGGGTTAGGGATGGGATGAGTGTGGGGGTTAGGTTGGGGAGGAGGTGGGATGGGATGGAGTCGAGTGCACAAGTGGTGAGGTGTGATTTGGAGAGGAGACGAGTAAGGTCTCTTTCCGTGATTTTGGGAAGGAAGGTTATGGGGGTAAGGCAATGGTGTGGAAAACAAAGGGGTTGTGGTGGTTGGACAGTAAAGACTTGCCATGTTTCGTCAATCTTGTTTTTGAAGTGTGTGGCAAACTCCTCAGCAGAGATGACGGGGGTCAGAGGGGGCAGTGGAGAGTTAAAAGTGTTTAATAGCTGTTTGGGGGTTGTAGGATAGGGAAGATATGAGGGTTGTGAAGTAGGCCTGTTTAGCAGAGGTGAGTGCTGATTTGAATGCGAGTGTTACTTGTTTGAATGCAGTTAAGTCATCTTGAGAATGGGTTATCTTCCAAAGCCGCTCAGCAACCCTGGACGCTTGTCGAAGCTGTTTAGGGAGGTTGTTGTGCCAGGGTTGTGTAGCATCGGCGTCCCTGCCCTCTGCTAGGCAGGGACGCAGTCCCTCTCACCTCCACGCTCCTCACGTGGGTTCCTCCAGCGCTCCTGTCTCTGTCGGCGCAGCGGCGTCCCTGCCCCATGTCAGACAGGGACACAGTCTCTCTCGCCCCCCGGCTCCTGGCGCGGCTTCTCCCTGCGCTTCGTTTCCTGCTGTGGCCAGCGCGCGTTCTTCCTTCAGCAGAGTGCTTAGGGCGCGCGCGCACTCCCCCCCCTTCTTAAAGGGACAGCGCGCGTCTTCCTAAAGAGTCCCCGGCCAATGGCCAGAGGACTTCCCACATTTAAGGCACCTCCTCCAAAATGGAGGTGCCCGAGCAAAGTTGTTTGCACTGTGTCTGATCTGTGCTTCAGCCCTCAGGTCCTGCTGCTAGCCTGACTTCTCATGCTGCCTGCCAGCCTGTTATCTGCCCGTTACCTGCCGAGCCTGCCAGCCCGCTCACCTGGGAGCGTCCACCAGTTACCTGCCTCGTCTGTCAGACCGCTCACCTGGGAGCGTCCACCAGTTACCTGCCTGTTACCTGCTGTGTCCGTCAGCCTGCTCACCTGGGAGCGTCCACCAGTTACCTGCCTGTTACCTGCTGTGTCCGTCAGCCCGCTCACCTGGGTGCACCTGCCTGTTTCCTGCCAGCCTGCCTGGAGACCCTGCCGTCACTTGCTGTGACCACCTTCCTGGTAAACCTAAAGACTGCTACTTGCCCTGCTTTCTCGAACTGTGACCACCTATCGGCTACCAGAGACTTCTGCCTGCTTGCCGTGTTCATCCGCCATACCGGTCAGTCCCAGCCATCTGACCCATGGGAGCCACCTGCTCTCTTACAAGGTCGTCCCCAGAGTAGCACCTGGTCCCTCAGCCCGGATCCTCCCTGGTCACGGTGTCGTTAGCTGCCGTTCGACCAGGGTCGGTTCGGGTGGATACTTAAGTCACGCCCCTCTGGGTCCCTCCTTGCACCTTGGCACAGAGGTTCCACCTCCCGGACCCGTAACAGGTTGCCTGTTGACTTGTCGTGCATAAGAGGGGTGACCGACTCAATAGCTGATGAGAGAGTGGCATTGTAGAAAGCAGTGGCACTGTCTGTGTCATGAAGTGAAGACGTGGATGTCAGTGGTAGAACAGAGTCAGAGAGTGTGTGGGTGTCTAGATGTGCAAGGTTTCTGCGGTGGTGTGCTAGTTGCTGGACATGGGTGACAGGTGAAGAGGACAGGGATGAGAAAGTGAGTAGATGGTGGTCAGACAGGGGTAGGGGGGAGGTTGTGAGATTAGCTAGGGAGCAGAGTCGGGTGAAGATGAGGTATAGTGTGTGTCCTTCTGTGTGGGTGGCTGAGGAGGACCATTGAATACGTCCAATGGATGAAGTAAGCGACAGGAGTTTGGATGCTGCTGACTGGCGAGTGTCAGTGCGGATGTTGAAATCACCCATGATGATTATGGGAATGTCAGCAGAGAGAAAGTAAAGAAGCCAGGTGGAGAATTGGTCAATAAAGGCAGTGACCAAGGCAGTGACCAAGCATGGAGGTCGGTATATAACAGCCACTTGGAGGTTGGAGGGAGCGTAGATGCGGACAGAGTAGACTTCAAAAGAAGGGAGAATAAGAGAGGGTAGAGGAGAAGTAGGGCTAAAGGTGCAGTTGTTAGAAAGGAGAAGACCCACTCCTCCACCATGTCTGTTACCAGGGCGAGGAGTGTGGGTGAAGTGCAAGACACCGTAACACAGAGCAGCAGAGGAGGCAGTGTCGGAGGGTGTCAGCCATGTCTCTGTGATGCCCAGGAAGGAGAGATAACGAGAGGTAAAGAGGTCGTGGACAAAATGGAGCTTGTTGCAGACAGAGCGGGCATTCCAGACTGCTCCAGAAAGAGGGAGCAGGGGGGTGGGCATCAGGGGGGCCAGTTTTGCGTAAGAGAGGCTGCGGTAGTTTGCAGTTGGTTGATGCGATAGGGGGGAATTGGTGGAAGATGCAAGCTGCGGGGGTCCAGGACTGGGAGATATGCAGCCAGCAGTGAGGAGAAGCAGAGAGACAGAGAGCAGGTGGGAGGAGGAGAGAGTGTCTGGCTTGTGTTATGTTTTGGTAGGATAGATCTGATTTTGAGGAGCAGGTCTGTAGATGAGGTCAGATAGGGAGGTAAGAGGGAAGGAGAGAAGATGATTTGGTTAGAGGGTACTGGGGATTGGGGATAGCACAGGAGAGTGAGGACTAGTGGGGCTAAAACAGTAAGGGCATATGTAAGCATAATGAATGTTAAGTGTGAATGAGAAAGAGAATCTAAGTTCAAATAGTAAATAGCTATCCGTACCTTCTGGCCCATATCTGGCTTATTTCATTTTTAGCCCCTTAAAAAGCCAGACCCGTCTGTGCCAGACTTGGATAGCTTGATTTATGGAGCTCTGGCCAGCACAAGAGGTGCGTCAGGTGTGCAAGAAGGGAGGAGCCGCCGAACACTGCTCACAAAAGCATGGGAAGGGGGGGGGGGGAGGTAATTAGGACACAGAGGCTAAATGTATTCAGGAAACAGACAGCTAGGGACTAGTGTGTATTGGGATCAAAGGATTGAGGTGATGAACATGCAGATTGGATCAAACATACCAAGGACAGATAGAATGAAATTAGCCAGGATAAGTGGATACACAGCAGATAATAGATGCAGGGAACATACCGGGAAACAGACATACACAGTTTGGAAAAAATGGTCAGATATGCAGCATGGGGTTTGCAGATGGGGTCAGAGGACGTACCTGTGGGTGAAGCAGAAGCACCATTTGGACTATCCTGCGTTACAATCTCATGAATTTTTCTCTGCCGTCCACGGCCAGGGAGATTAGCTACAGTGCCATGGGTTGTAAACTTCTTGATTATGTTGCACACCGTGGACAAAGGAACATCAAGATCTCTAGAGATGGACTTGTAACCGTGAGATTGTTCAACAATTTTGGTTCTCAAGTCCTCAGACAGTTCTCTTTTTCTCTTTCTGTGTAGCAGACACAGGCACACAATGCAAAGATTGAGTCAATTTCTCCCCTTTTTATCTGGTTTCAGTTGTGATTTTCATATTGTTCACATGTGTTACTTGCCATGGATGAGCTTCAACAAGCATCAAATGCTTGAAACAAAAGTTGCTTACCCATAATTTTGGAAAGGTGCCAACAATTTTGCCTGGCTCATTTTTGGGCGAAATTTTTTATTTTCCTTTTTTCCCCTTCTGCTTTTTTTGTTTTGTTCCAATACACACAAAGGAAATAAACATGTGTATAACAAAATGTGTAATTGCAATAATTTTCTAGGAGAATTTCAAGGGTGTCAACACTTTCGGCTATGACTGTACACATACAGCACACAATGGTATGCAGTACATACACATACAGTACATATAATGGTACTCTGCCACCATCTACAGTACATGCACATATAGAGTATACACAATGGTACTCTGCTGCCACCTACCCTACATACACATACAGTAAACACAATGGTACTCTCATCTACACAGCATACCCATACAGGAGTCTAAATGGTAAAGTTTCTCTTTATGGAGAGGGAGATGCCAGGGTAAGGAAGCATATAGGCCGTGCAATGCTTCTCTGGGAAATTAAATATGCAAATTGTCTCTTCAGAGAGGAAGAGGACTTGAACTCTAGTGCCACCTATTGGAAGTAGCAATCCTTAAAGCCTATACTGACCCTTTAACAGCCTTGACACCTGACTTGGGATAAAAGCATTCTGATTTTCACATACCAAATGCTTTATAAGGCTGCGTGCCCACGTTGCGTATTACAAGTGTATATGCTGCGGAATTTTCGCAGCGTAAACGCTTGTAAAACGCATGTATATCCGCACCCCATGGTCCCCAATGGCATTCCGCAATGTCAATGCCCATGCTGCGGATTTTTCCGCAGCGTATATGCTGCGGTCAAAAATCCGCAGCATGTTCATTAATTTTGCGTTTCCGCATGCGGATGGTACCCAAGTCTGGAGGAGAGGAGACTCTCATCCAGACCTGGGTACCAAAGAACCTGTAAAAAAAAAAAGAATAAAATAAAGTTTATACTTATCTTCTGATGTCTTCCCGGTGTTTTCCCGCCGTCGCGAGGTGTGTGAAGGACCTGCCACGTCATTGAGTCATGTGACCCATCACACGACTCAATGACATCACCGAAGGTCCTGCACACAACAGCGTGAGCCGCTCAAGACTCCGGACGGGGCACAGAATGCATCGGTAGGTGAGTATAAACTTTATTTTTTTTATTTTGTACCATTCTGATTCTTTTTTTTTTAACTATTACTTGGTCACACTATATAAATTCATGCCGGTTGCATGGTTTTATATAGTGTGAACAAGTTGTCAAGCACTTTTCCAAGTGATGCTTGAATCACTTGGAGAAGTGCTTGATAACCCGCATGCAGAAATGCATGCAAAGACGCTGCAAAGACGCCTCACAAACGCTTCTACCTGGCGGGAAAACCGCATGTAAAATCCGCATGCGATTTTCCCGCCAGGGAGAAGCGTAAAAAATATGCTTCATTTCCGCAACGTGGGCACATAGCCTAACAATCAAAATGTTTGAACTTGAATGAAAAAACCTGGTCTGGTGCTTATATCCTTGTAAAAACTGATCAGATTAGTGAGATAAGGCAGATCTTTCATAAACCCATGCCAATATGGATTTACATGATTATAATTTCTAAAAATCTCCAAGAAAACATCTTTAAATATTCAATGCACCATGGAACGAACTTGCACGGCCTGTAATTTCAGGGCTCACTTCTTGATCCATTTTGAGGTAACTGTGGCATCTCTGAACTATTTGCCATGGGTTGGATGTTAAAAGTATAAAAACCCAAAGATTCGAAAGGCCACATTATTGGATATTTAAAACTTTGATTTTATATTGAGGAAAAACAGATAATAGTGCAAGAGTTTGGATAATGTGTACGGTGTACCCTAGCCACTTACTATTAGACCATGTTCCCATGTGCAAGAATGCTGCATTTTTTCTGCAGGTGGCCACACCAAAAAATGCAATTACAATTTACTCAGTTTTTGCATTATATCTTTCTCCTTTTTTTGATATTTTGGTGCAGATTTCATGCATTATTTTTTAAATGCATTTTTGGTGCAGAAATTTGTTGAGTTCTGCACTTAAAACTGCAATTGTGTTTCTGCACGCTTTTTTTTTTTTCTTAAAGGGAACCTGTCACCAGAAATACACTATTAACCTGCAGGTTAATAGCGTTATTATGCTGCCCAGCGCTTGTACTTAGCCGAACGCCGTGGGGAGATAATTAACTTTATTCTCTCAGCAACATTCTCGTTTCTGTTTGTGGTGACAGGTTCCCTTTAAAAGGCTTCACATAGAAGGGGAGGGGAAAAAAAAAAAAGCACTGTTTCAGCGTTTTTAAACGAACAGTAGGAATTCATTTTCAAGAAAAAAAAAGGCAGAATTTATCCTATGTGAGAACATGGCTTTAGTGGAAACAATATTCTAAACAAAAAAAAAAAAAAAAAGGACTTCAGCGGTCATTCGAACCTTGGATCCCACTGGGTTCTTATCATTAAGGCCTCATTCAGACGTCCGTGTTACACATACGTGACCTATCCGTTTTTTTTACGAATGGAACACATACTCAATCTATGGTGCTATTTATATGTAGGTGTGCAAACATTTACCTATTTGAGGTACAGGACCGTCCATATTAAAGGGGTTTTCCACTGCTTTATATTCACCCCCCCATGTATCCCCCAGGCGCCCCTAAGACTTATTGTAAATACCTTCCGTTGCTGATAGCGCCGCTCACAGGCATTATCAGCAACAGAAGGTATTTACAAACAGTCTTAGGGGGCCAGGGGGGATATATTGGGGGGGGGGGGGGGGAGGGGGGGAATAAAGTACTGGACATCTTCTTTAATGGAATATAGGCGATTAGCACAATAGTAGCATATACAGCTATCACTCTCTACAATTCTATATGTATCATTTCATATGTACCCAATGAGAAATTAGACTGAAAGCAGCTATTGGTGCACAGCATGGATGAAACTGTTTATATAATCAATGGAACATATAATAAATTAATCCTCAATACAACCACACAAAAGGTATATTAGAAGCGGCAAGTGCTCTTCTTTACCCGTTCTATAAATGTAGTGACTGCTCTTAGGCAGCTACACCATAATAATCCTACACAAATCTCCCTATCATAAATTAATTACATTTCCATCGCTGAGTAACACCATCACATGAGAAGGTTTTTCACAGGTCACGTCACGCAACAGAAACTACGCTCCAATAACACTAACCAAAGCACCTTCTAGCAGAGATCTGCTGACCTCATCCCTTGTGACACACTGTCACCATGATGGAATGTAGGACACTCCCTGCTGAGAAACCACTGCCTACCATAACAGTTTTGTCACAACAGGTAGAACTTCACCCTGGTCTGCTCATCTAAACTGATCAGTAGTGATGAGCGAGCATGCTCGTCACTGCTTGGTATTCGCCCGAGCATCTCCCTGCTCAATGCTCGGCGAGTATTTACGGGATGCTCGGACGGGAGCTCGGGTCCCCTCCCCGCATGTTTGGCGCTCAATTAATATTCAGGGATTGCCTGCCACTCACTGTAATGCCGTAGCCATGTTGGTTGTGGCATTACAGTGATTGGCTGGCCGCACAGCGTCATCAGGTCTATATAAGACCTAGTGACCCTATGCTCGTCACAGTGTACCCCGGAAACATGCAGAGTAGGGAGAGGTGCTGCGGAGTGAGGGACAGAATTGGTGATTGTTTTAGTCAGGTATTCCACAGCTAATGAGGACTAATCCAGCTGCATATATTATTACTGGTGATAGCAGGAGTTAGACAGGCAGGGTTTGTGGACACTGTATACAGCTCAACAGGGTCCATTGCACGTTCTGTATGCTGCTGCTGTTACAGATATCCATAGCCCTACATATCAGGGATATTTTTTTTCTTAATCCTGATTGTTTAAAAAGCAATACAGTACTCCATTTTACTGCTCCATTTGCTTGTTAGCAGAATACAGGCAGATTTTATTTTATTTGCATTGCTGTATTGTGTAAGGAGAGACTTTTCCATCATCACACGTGACCCCATATTACTTCGGTAATAATTGTGACTTTTGGAGAGTGCCAAATATTCCACTCCATTTGAAGTCTGCCAGCTGTGTGTTGTTGAACCTATTCACACTTGCTCGCTGACCAATACCACACTACAAGGCCAATGCCTAAAACACGTGATTGCATATTACTGTGGTAATAATACAGACATTTTGTGGAGCGGGCCAAATATTACACTCCATTAAAAATGGTAAAGGCGTGAGGCAAAGGACGGGAAGTGGACGTGATGGTGCACACAGAGACCGAGGTCCTGGGCAAGATGAAACTGTGCCTGCTGAGGGAGCACAACAAGCACCCACATCATGTCAAACTACCTTTCTGTCCCAATTACTACGGGGCTGCGGAACACCACTCTTGAAGCCAGAGCAGTGTGAAAATGTTGTTGGTTGGATAGCAGATAATGCTTCCAGTCAGTTTGCCACCACCACTATCATCCTGTCTTCCACACGGTCAAGTCTCAGTAGTCATAAGTCTGGACCACATATTCCTCACCCTGATCCTCCTTCCTCCCACCATGCCGAGTGCCCGGAAACAACTGATCCCACACTTGGACACTCCGAATAGAGCTGTTCACTTTTCCATTTAGAGATTTGGGCCTCTCGCCCGACCATCTTCAAAACGGGGCAAGAGGAGATTGCATGTAGCAGCCACCGTCACACAAAAGCAACGGTGGGAAAGTGCAATTACTGTCGCAAGAGGTGGATGTTGATGAGACACAATTGCGAGCAAGTCAGGAGGCGGCCCAGGGTGCGTATGTGGAAGACAAGGTGGTGGACAATGAAGTCACTGACCCAACCTGGCAAGATGACATGCATAGCGAGGACAGCAGCACAGAGGGCGAGGGAGGCATAGCACCACAACAGGCAGGAACAAGCAGTGTGGTGGCCACAGACACAAGGCGTAATACTCTGATGCCAGCAAAGTGAATGAGTAACCTGAAGTGTGACGAAACACGTTAAGCATTTGTGACTTGCAGATTTGGTGCAGAAAATAATCTGCAGTATGTCAATTCTCAAAGCGTTTTTGCCAGCACTTTACACCCATTGAATGCACTGAAAAAGTGCAGGCAAAAACGCATCTGCGTTTTTCTGCCAAGAGATGCAGAAATGGTGCAGAAATTTCTGCATACAAAAATACTCAACATGTGCACATACCCCAAGGGTGCAGCATTTAAAGGGTCTATACTCCCTACAAAGCTGTGTGCTTCGATTATACTGTCCGTTTAGGCTGACAAGATCCCCTGTAACGCGTTACCCACCATGATGCAGGAAACATTAATGTTGGCCTTTTAAATGACACATTAAGGAAATGTTCACATGATGCAAACATGTTGCGTTCTTTGCAGTATGATTTTGAGATCATGGTAAAATCACTGCGTTTTTGCATGTATTTTTTTAAGCCGTTTGTAAAAATCTATAGCGAAAAACCAAAAAAAAAAAAAAAAAAAAAAAAAAAAAAAATATGCACAGTTCTGCAGCAACTTTAGGCTATGTTCCCACTTGCAAAAACACGGTGTTTTGCGGTTTATGCTGTTTTTCCGCATGTGTTCACACCAAAATCTGCAACAGAAATCTGCTCTATTTGTTGGGGTGATATTTTATGCGTTTTCCTGCTTAATGTGCTTTTGACAAGGATTTGACAATTGTTTTTTCTTTCTTTTCAGTGCAGAAATTGCACGATTCTGCACTTACAAATACAAATTACAATTCTGCAAAGGTTATGCCCCAACAACATTTATGGGGAGCCTGGAAGAGAAAGAGAAAAAAAAAAAAAAACACACACCAGCAGCGTTTTTAAAAGACTACTCCGGCGGTTTGCTGTATTGCCACCTCTGGCAGAAATCACTATTGCATGTTTACTTATCACTGTCTTCTGCCATTTCAGCGCTGCCCCAATCCCTCTCCTGTATCATGTGACTGCAATTGTAAATTGCCACTCTTCTGGAAGAAAATGGGACATATATATCAATTCTATAGTTACTGAAGTACAATTATAAGCATTTTGAGACATTTTTAAACTTTTATTGTCAATTACATCAAGTTTATAGAAAGACTTAATATTTACAGTGTTGACCCTTATATGTTTCAAGACTTCTGCAATTTTCTCTGGCAGCTGATTATCAGCTTCTGCCAAATCTTGACCGATGACAGTACATTTTTGTCTAATCAGTGGCTGGAGTTTATCACAATTTCTGTTTTTGTTGGTCAGCTTTTTTGAGGATTGGCCCCAGGTTCTCAATGAGATTGAGATCTGTAGATTCATGGCAATAGACTCATTGTGCTAATTAACTCAGGATGCTTCATCATAGGCATGTCAAAGGACTCATGGTAGCACTTATTTTATCTTCTATAGACAATAATTGCAGATGCCCCAAACATTCTAAAAGGGGCTTCATCAGAGGAAATATTTTTTCAGGAAATACAGGGATTGGACTGCGGAGGACAGGAGTAAAGTTATTTTTTCTGATGAAGCCCCTTGCAGACTGTTTGGGACATCTGGAAGAATGGTTGTTCAGAGAAGAAAAGGTGACCACTCCTTTGAGTCCTGTCTTATGCCAATAGTAAAGCATCCTGAGATCACTCATGCATGGGGTTCCTTTTCATCTATGGAGTGGGCTCACTGACAATTTTGCCTAACAAAGCAGCAATGAATAAATCCAAACATTCTAAGATCAACTTCTCACAACAATCCTGGAGCAATTTGGAGATGAGCAATGCTTTTTCCAGCATGATAGAGCACCAAGTTACAAGGAAGATATGATAAGTAGCTTTGAGAAGAAAACATTACATTTTGGGACCATGGTTAGGAAACTCCCCAGATCTCAATCACATTGATAAACTGTGGTCAATCCTCAAGAAGTGGGTGAGCAAACAAAAATACAGAAATTGCGATGAACTCCAAGCACTGATTATGTAACAAAGGGTGGTCACGAGTCAAGATTTGGCACAGAAGCGGATATCCAGCATGGTAGAGTAAATTGCAAAAGTAAATATAAGAGACTACACTGTAAATATTGAGTCTTTGCGTTAAGTTTTTATACTTTTATTGACATACAAAAAGTTATAAAATGCTGATAATTGTACTTCAATAACCATAGAAACATCTGACTAAAAGCTATAAAAACAATGAAGCAACAAACTTTGTGAAAACCAAAATTTGTGTTAGTCTCTAAACTTAGGCCACGATTTTATACAAACAAAAGGGGTAATTAAAAAAAAAAAAAAAAAAAAGTGCCTGAGTGGTTGCCTATGTATATTCACACTACATAGGTGATAACTAGTGATGAGCGAGCATGCTCGTTACTCGAGATTTACGAACATGCTTGGGTGTTTTCAGAGTATCTTCGGCGTGCTCGAATGTTATGCGAGTCGCTGTGTGTGCATGATTTGCGACTGTTTGACAGCTTAAATACATGTGAGGAATATCTATTTCTCAGGCAGTCCTCACATGTATTAAAGATGTCAACCTATCGCAAATCATGCACACACAGCGACTCGCATAGCATTCGAGGACGCCACAAATACTCTGCGAGCACCCGAGCGTGCTCGCCGAAAGGGTTAACAATACATGCTTGGTCATCACTAGTGATACTTGCTGATTGGTAGAAGTATGACGGTTGAGGCCCGGACAGAATCAAAGAATGGGGTTCTGAAATGCCTAAAGTAAACAGAGCTGGATATGTGCAAGAACGCCACACTCATTCTCTGTGAGACTGCTGGAGACAGCCACGTTCAGCATACGACACCCAGCACCCCCACCAATCAGATGATTTCACCTCTGACACAGCTGATCAATAGTGATCCAGGTGTTGGATTTCCAAAAATCTGATATGGATGAGATTTCAATAATACAAGGCCAAACAACTCCTTTAACTACATGTTTGTGTTGTTCTCTAATCAAAGTCAGATAGAGCCTGGACATCGGTTTCCTCTCTTTGCAATAATTTACATTACAAGCACAGCTTACTTAAAGGGGTTGTGTGGTCTAAGATTAAAAGTGTATTGAGCAAGGCCGTGCCCACTAGGCAGGTTCTGAAAGGCGTATGCTCGCAGGGCACAGTGCCTGCGCTGAGAGGATTCCAAAGTCTGCAGTCACTCACACAGAGTGACTGTAGACTTTTCATTTTAGAATGGACAACTCCTTTAACCATCTCAACTATGAGGGTTGTTCCTAAATTAAGCTACCCCCATTGATCTTTGCAGATCTGGGTACTTAAAACCACTTGGCAGAAAGAAACTGGCCTCCAGGTTATACTTAGGATACAGCTATACAATATATTTCTGCAGGAGCAATATGTGCACCAAATGGCACAGATTTCAGTGTGGATTACCCTGTGAACATGTTGTGGATTTATCACAGAATTCCCTCTTGGAATTAGAAACTAAGAAATCTGTGAAACACCTCATCATGCACTGACTTTCTCTGCATATTCTCTGTAGTGCTTAAATAAAGATTTCTTAAAATTGTATTCACAACACTGGTAGTGTAATACACAGAGGATTTACAGTCTAGTCACGCTGAAACAAGCTGCTTGGAAGGCCACTGTAAGATATGATATGTCTGTCTGCTGTTATCAGACAGTGTAGTTGAGAACCTCCAGGTGGCGCTAATGGGCTGAAAACAGTTGACAAACAGGACATTATAATACTCAGACATATAACCATTTCTTCCAGCTATATAGTCGGAGCTCTAAGCATACACTAGTTTAATCCTTTATGATCATCACATAAACATGCCTGTGGAAACTGCACAGAAGCGCTGAGAACACCGTGCCTGTGCAGAGCTTACAGGGGTTTTCAGTTTTCCACATCTCCAAAAGGCTTGATCTGTTGTAAACTAAAATCATTACTTTGCCACCCCTGCTCCAGCAATGCCACTCCATTGCGCTCTTTATTGCCATCAGGTCTACAGCCAATCAGTAGGCTCAGCAGTTATGGCAAGTAAGGTGGCACGATAACGCTGAGGAGCCGGAGGCCTACATAAAACCAAGAGCATATTGATGACATAAAGATAACAGCATTTCAGCGTCACTGTATCCTATGATACCACCGTCCACACTCGTGGAAAATGTTCCTCACATTTCTTTCACCATGTCATTTTTAGGTTTGAAATAATATTCAGATAGGCAACTGGGAAGGTAAATATACTGTTGGACTTTAGCAGGGGAAAAGCAGGAAATATGCATTTAAATCAGCATACTGTATGGGCATTTGTTGCTGTTGCTCCTGGAGCAGTTAAAGTGGTATTCCCTTCTCCAAGATCCTATCCCAATATGTAGTAGGTGTAATAATAATAATAATAATATTAGCAAATACCCCCAATTAGAAATGCAGTATAGTTTTCCTGATCGCTACGTCTCTTTCCTCATGTGCAGGCATTGCAGGACCTGAAGTATCCATGGTTACGACCACTATCAACCAACTAACTATATCAGTGGTCGTAACCATGGATACCTAAGGTCCTGCAATGCTGGAACATGAGGGAAAAACACAGAAAATCAGAAAAACCATACTACATTTCTAATTGGAGGTATTTGCTAATATTATTATTATACCTACTACATATCGGGATAGGATCTTGGAGACGGGAATACCCCTTTAATAGATGTGACATGCGCATACTTAGCAGTATATTGCGTGAAAGCTATCTGCAGTGATGCCGCCTCGAGAAAACAACTGTCGGCATTTTCGAGAAGCAGCTTCACCTGGAAAGTCTTAGCGGTGCACCGACGTCTAAATAACGCTGTGTGCGCATACCATTACCTTGTTTATCTGATGGAGGGCTTTGAATACCCTACATAGTCATAAATTAAAAAAAATAATAGACCGCTTGACTGTAGCTCATTACTAAATTAGATCAAGGCACAAAGGTTAGGGTATAATTAAAAAAGGATCTATAGGAACCCATTCCCTAGACAGGTCAGGGTTTCTGTTTTTTGTTACTGTAGGGGGCACACGTGATAAAAACACTGCCTGGAAACAAGAATAACTACAGGTCAAAATGCATACAGTATTTGCCGAGTCCTGTGAGGCTGTACATTTAAGGAGGACCCATCACTTCTGAGAAAATCATCAACATGACAGAAAATGAGATTAGATGTCTTTTCTCATATACATATCGGATGATTTTCTTTTAATATTACAGGAATGCAGGTTTCACTTTCATTTTACAAGAGTAATCTCAAAAATAGGGGCAGTATGGTGGCTCAGTGGTTAGCACTGCAGCCTTGCAGCTCTGGGATTACATCCCACCAAGGACAACATCTGCAAGGAGTTTGTATGTTCTCCCCGTGTTTGCGCGGGTTTCTTCCGGGTTCCCTGGTTTCCTCCCACATTCCAAAGACATACTGATGGGGAATGTAGATTGTGATCCACAACAGGGACAGCGATGATGATTACACTTGTAAAGAGCTGTGGAAATTAATGTCGCTAAATAAGCAAGTAAAATAAAATCTGTGAAGATTCAAGTCTCTAGATTTTAACAGTGGGGGTAGAGGGGTGTTTTGATACTTCATCTGAATGGTAAATTTAGCCTTATGCTCATATCTGCCGGATTCAGATTGAACAAATTAATTAGCTCATTTTGCTGGTGCTGAGTCACTGAAGCACAAACCTGGTAAATTAATTCCTGAAAGTGCATCCCAATGTGCTGCAAATCAACAAAACACAAATAAGGTAAAAATATCCCTCACCCCCACTACCTGATCTGTGCTTCATACAGAATATTATAATCTAACATATTATGATCTGTAATAAGATGTATCTGCCAGTTCAGATAAAAGAGGACAAAGCTGCTTCTACAGGGTTAATCTGAAAGAAGAGGATTTGGCTACTTCTAAATGGTTAATTTACTAGACCAGAAAACAGCTGCTTGTGAACGGTTAATCCACGGTGCTTCTGCACGCTGGAGAACACTGGGAGCGAAAGTACCAGTGACGCGCCTGCGCAGTAGGAAAGTGACGACAATGCCTAGAGAAGGGCATAACAATGAAGAGGAACGACGGCAGTGGGACTGCGCAGGCGCAAGATTACAGAACGAAAACCCGAGGTCACAGGCACACAGTGACGCTGTGGGAGGCGATTCACATGATAATGACGTAAGGAGGTAGAGTTATCTTCCACAGTGACCTCCCCAGTGCCTCGAAGAGGTCATTTACATAAAGTGATAAAAGCTGATTTATCCACAAGGCATCTGTTACATAGCTCAAGTGTTGACAGGTTTGCTTTAAGCTGACAGATTTGCTTTAAAGCTGATCATACACCTTAAAGGGAACCTGCCATGTCCTGTGTAGTATCCAAACTTCCTCCATTGTGTTGTTAGTGATGCAATGTGCGTCACTAAGACGCTCTTTTCATTAAAATCTACAATAATGTGTGTAAAAAACACTTTATATACATATATTATACCTGCTCGTTTAGTTATAGGGGTGGGATTCATCGCATTTAGTCAGGGTTGGTGCCGCTCACACTATTTGAATTCTGCTCACGGCTTGCGCTGATGTCACTATGCCACGCTTGTGCACTATGTCATGGCCAGCCGCGCTTGGTGCTGTGACAAGCGGATCTGGCCGCACAGTGAAGCTGGGAACTAAACACAGCTTCATGGCGCACGAACGGGGAGCCGCTCATCATAGCAAATGCATGACTTCCAGAGCACCAAGCGCGGCTGGCCGTGACATACTGCGCAAGTGCGGCATAGTGACATCAGCAACAAGCCGAGTGAAGAATTCAAATAGTGTAGGCGGCACCAACCCCGACTAAATGCGATGAATCCTACCCCTATAACTAAACGAGCACGTATGATATAAATATATAAAGTGCTTTTTACACATGATATATAGCGCCGATTTTAAAGAAAAAAGCATGTTAGTGATACACATTGCATCACTAACAATGCAATGGGGGCAGTTTAGATACTACAAAGGACATAACAGGTTCCCTATAATAGCTGTCTGCTTATGCTGAATGCACACTGGACCAACAGGAATTACTTGTTAACACTCCTGGGTGCACCATGGGTCCAGCTGAATAGGCATGTGATCTCTAAAATGAGATTGGAATAAGTTGTTGCCAGAAACCTCTGGAGGTAATGTATCTTAGATGAAGACTAAGGCTGTGTGCCCACGATGCGTTTTTTAAGTGTTTCCGCAGCGGCAAAAACGCTGCAGAAATGCTTAAAAAACGCTTGGTAGAAGGCCTGCCATGTTCCCCAATGATAATCCACATGTGCTGTGTACATGCTGCGGAAATTTCCGCTGCGGATTATCATTGCGGAAAAAAACGCAGCACTACCAATTATTTTGCGGAAGCGCGGGGTTTTCACCGCCATTGACTTGCATTGGAACGCATGGATTCCGCATCACTGCATCTGTACATGCGGAATCCAAGCATTTCAATGTGTGGATGGTACCCGGGTCTGGAGGACAGGAGACTCTCCTCAGGACCCGGGTACCATAGAACCTGTAAAAAAAAAGAATAAAAATAAATATTATATTTACCTTCTGATGGCCCCCGATGCGCTTGTCTTCGCTTGCCGGCAGATCGCGGTGGACTGAAGGACCTGCGCTGATGTCATTTAGTCATGTGATGGGTCACACGACGCTGACGTTGGCAGGTCCTTCAGTGTAGTGTACCGCGAGGGGCCATCAGAAGGTAAGTATAGATTTATTTTTTTATTTTTTACCATTCTTAAGGTCACAGTATATAAATCCATGCCGGCTGCATGGATTTATATAGTGTGACCAAGTTGACAAGAACTTTCCAAGTGATGCTAAAATTGCTTGGAAAGCGCTTGTCAACCCGCATGCGCTGCCAAGGAGATGCAGAAACGCTCAGGAAAAAAATCCGGAGCATTTTTGCATCGTGGGCACATAGCCTAAGAATGAAGCAAATTGAAATCAGACATGCTGTTTATTTTTATACCAGGACAGCAGATGACAGGACACCCGACCCCACACACATTAGAAGGCGAGATGGTCCCAAGGCGATCTGCAGGTTTAGACAATGTTTGCCTCATGTTCATGGCCGTCTTTAGCCAAAGGGATGTTGTGGCCTGTGAGAACAAAATGAACTTCGATTTTGAACAACTTAAAGCACATATACTCTGGCCCGCAGGGTGGTTTTATTTGGCCCGCAACAACAGAAGCACCACCCCTATGCCGGGCCCATTATTCTGTATGGAGGTAATGAGTGTAGCGCTTACAAGCGCTGTGCTATAGAGCTTGTAAGCACTGCTCTGAAGGTGGGCTGATCACAGGATCCAACCACATACAGTGCCACTATGCTCCTCCTATACTGCACAGGCACAGCTGCCACTGCTTACAGCAGGGCAAGTGAACAGTTTAGGCCACATGATGCCAACATGTCCGGTCAGTCAGAAGTGCACTGCCCCAGGCAAGCAGCAAGTCAGGAGATTGTTCTTCAGGCACCCACCAATTTTGTGAAAACCTCTTTAAAGGGCTTACATGGCTAGACAGCATGTAAATCCCTGTACTCCATTGCGACTGATCACATTCAGCCTGCAGCAGTCACAAGGCTTGATAATGCGTAATGGGTCTGGGGGGGGGGGGGGACATTTATTCTACACCGGTCTGAAGTTTATGTGGTCACACAATTCCTTTAAGTTAAAAAATAAATAAATGAAAAAATTGTGCTACTGCGCCTAACAAACCTCACATACAACTTTGTGTATCTCCTAAGACATAGCCACACTGCTTTAAATCATAGTCAAGGGCTCCTTGTCAGGGTGCATATTGTTGGAAACCCAAAAACCGGCGAGTAGCCAGCGGGCAAGGAAGTAAAAAAGAGCTGCTGCCTACGCAGACCTGGGTGAAGCTAGTATGGCCCTCTATGGACTTGCACAGAATGTGGCACAGCAGGAGACATGAGCTGGGCACTTAGCGCAGTAATCACATCCTGTGGAGAGTGCCCAGCTGGCATGGGGAGAGGACAGACCAGCTGATGGATTGTGGCATAGGTGCCACTGATCTAGTGAGGACGGAGAGCTGTGTAGCGCCCATCAGATGTGCTGGGGCAGAGCTGGTGCTGTCATAGTGTAGTGTGAGGCTCCATCAGCGCAGCACATCACACTGCCTGCAGGAGCCATGGCGGCTACTCACAGTAATAAGCCACCACCGGGTCCCTCTTGTCGTGCTCCTGCGCCGTCCTCAGGTGATGCTGCAGGGACTTGAATTGCGGAGGAAGAGAGGGGAGAGGAGCCGCCATTGCTGTACACCAATAGGCAGCGGAAAGTGACAGGGGACAACAACACACGGCGCGCGCTCTTCCGCTTCCGCCTGTGGGTGGGAAGCGTGACGTAGTGTGGGTGGGAGGAGTGACGTAGTGTGGGTGGGAGGAGTGACGTGGTGGGAGGAGCGAGCGGCGAGGCGGGAGGCGAGTCATTAGGACATGAGGGGGAGCTGTGAGGCAGATGTCAGTCAGCGTGTCCGCCCGCCGTGTCTATCCTCGGCCCTCAGTGTAGGGTCCTCCCGTGTACTGCGCCAGGCGCCTCCATATGTTATGAGGCTGTGGCAGGGAAGCCCCACTGAGGGGCCCATGTGTGTGAAGTAGTCCCCGCATGGTGCTAGGCTTTATTATCAGGAGCCTGTGTATGAGCTTCTGTGGCCCCGGCCTATCACACGTCAGTAATGATTATACTACGCAAAAATACTGATTTCTCTGAGTTTGATCAGTTTTTTGATGCTTCTGTGGGTTAGTAACAAACGATAAGCCCACAGACATCCCAGTGGGGTCTCATGGTTTTTGCTACCCCTGAACATTGATAAGGTGGATAGGTGACGCAGATCCAAATCAGACAGTGATTCTGTGTGGGTCTCTAACACCCGGCCATGTGAGCAGCCCCATAGACCATAGTACGAGCCCTGTCAGGAAACGACATCTGAGTGACCCTAATATGGCCACCCAGGATGTGGCTACTGCTGTGATCGCCCCACACATGGGGAGATGAATTATTACATTCTTACTTAACCGTTCTATTAGGGACAGAAGTAATGGTGGACTAAGCTGGCCATACACATTACATGGTGTCTGACTAACCATGCCTTGGCCGACCGCCTTCTCAGCCGACTCTCCTGTGTTGTCTGTGGTAAAGCCATGAGCTGACGTGTCGGCCGGTGGCTTATTCCAGAAAACTGCAATAGTCTGAAATATGACATTTCCAAATCAATATCTCCCCTGACAGCCAGATGCCCCCAGAGTCTCAGCCCCACCTGTAGATATCGGTGGGCTCGGCCAACATTAGTCTTATGTGTATAGGGGCCTTAAGTTGTATTTGGTTGGTCTTCACTGTTCCCGCCACCTGTATAGAATGTTTCATGAGACATCACAATCAAACACTTGTACATCGTGCAGATCCATAAGGAGTATACATAAGCAGTATACAAGTAATATTTCTAGTACAATAACTCAAGTTGAAAAAAATATAGACATGCAGGTGAATAAAATGCTCAGACAGCATCAGATGATATTGGGCCCCATTCATCCTTTTTTTCTTTAATCTGTTCAGCTTTTTTTATGCAAAAAGTTGTATGTTCAGCTAAAATGTTGCAAAACTTTCTCAAAATATGCAGCATACATTGAATGAGTCCAGGGCATGAAGTGGGGGGTGGTGACTGGAGAGATGTGTAACTTTTAAAAGAGTCGCAGTTGAATCAGCCGAAGACATCTGGAAACCGCAAACCCTCCACAATGGCGAACCAAACATAAAACAGGCAAACACAGATAGAATAAACTCTAGAAAAGACACAAAGTTAAAAAAGAATAAGTTGTAAATTAAAAAACTAAACAAGAAAGGCAGAATAGCCCAATGTCTATAATTCCCGTATCTAAATGCAAGGAAAATATTGTACTGATGCTTTTCACACCACTTAAAATTACTAAATATTCCCTGACTGGCAATAAATGTTGGCGTTGTGAAGAAAGTAATGCTGACATGAAACGTATCTGGTGGAATTGCAAAGTAATTTCGGTACTATGGGGAGCAACAGGAGATCTTCCCATGCAACTATGGGGCTTTTATGCCTCTATGCTTACATGTGTGACTTGTTCATTTAACACATGTGTTTCAACTTCTTCCCCAAAAGAACGTACAAAAGTCCTGTTTGCAGGGAAGGAGGTCGAAAATTTTGATGTATGTATCGGGTGCCGGATATATTATACAATTGCCACCCTACTGTAAGTGCCACAGTCTGAGCAAGCTCTGATCACAACAGGTCAACCGCTCACATGGCGCATCAGTAGTTTTCAATGGCACCTAAGCGGTTAGACTGAGACTGTGCCCTCTGTCACCCCATCACTAAAATTACAATACACTATAGGGTCTCAATTCTGCTAGCCAATGGCGAGTGTTAAATACCCACCAATCAGCTCTATGTTTTCAGATCAGCTGTCATTTATTATCCTGTTTAAACAGACTGACCACGTTTTTTATATGCACAGAACGATCAGTAGTAGATAATTTCTTGTGCACACACTATTAGGATATGTGCACATAGTTAATATTTGCAGCATGATATTTTTGCTGCAAAACTCATAGTGTTGGCAGACAAAATGCTGTGTAAAGTATGCACGTTTTTCATGTCACTTTGTGTTTTGTTTTTTTTGCTGCAAAACCACTGATGAAAGAATTGACATGCTGCCGTTTAGTAAAAATCCTTCTAAGGTTCAAATCTACAAGAAAAAAATTATCAGCATGTGCATGAGATTTCAGAAATCTCATTGACTTTACTGATACTGTAAAATGTTGCCTTTTTTCCTTGGCAATAACGCAATGTGTCAACAAGCCATTATTGTTCTCGAAAGCACATGTCCTTCACACACAGATGAAGGTGCTGCAACCTTAAAATCATTTCAACCAACAAACGAGTGTTTTGCTCAGTCGTCCGGTGATCCACAGACTGTTTACACTGGACAACTATCTGGAAATGATCATTCTCAGGAATCCTTGTTCATAATAATCATCAAGTGTAAATGCATATTAATACAGACGGATATAAAATTGTCAAAATATTCATCTTCCTTTTTTAAATCAAATAAATAATCAACTATTACAATACTATATTATGCCTCCCAGAATTGCTATTTTTGGTCACCCCACAAAAAAAATTGAGTAAAAAGTGTTCACAAAGTTGTATGTTTTAGAAATATAAACATTTGCCTGGACAATTTACAGTATTAAATTAATACGCAAGTGCAGTACAAACCTATATATACAAACACCAGGCAAGAGCACTCTGCAGTGAATGAAAACATGAACTCCACTACAGCGCCCCTTGTGTGTATTTTAATTTTTATTAGCGCACCCACTAAGAAAATTATTTGCAGGTTGCCTTGTGTTTCTGATGAGAATAAAAACATGAACTCCACTACTGCGTCCCTTTTGTGTATTTTAATTTTTATTAGCGCACCCACTAAGAAAATTATTTGCAGGTTGCCTTGTGTTTCAGATGAGAATAAGGAGAAATAGATTTACATCCTAACTCCTCATTTCCCATAAACCCTTACTGCCAAAGTCTAATTTCACCTTCCTGACCACCTTGAATTTTGCTAATCTGACCAGTGTCACTTTCTGTGGTAATAACTAGAGATGAGCGAGCCTTTCAAGGTTCGATTCAGTTCCGATTGACAAATTTCCCTGTGTTCGCCAAACAGTCGAACGGTTCGTCAAACATATCCAAATCCCATTGCATTCAATGGGAGGCAAAACCAAACGCATAGCCAACACCTTCAAAGGGGCCAAAAAGCTGCCAAAACAGCTCAAATAAGGGGCAGACACCAGGAAAAGTTGCATCAATTGACACAGTCTAAATTTTATAATGGCACAGCAGCAGTCAGTCACGGGCCATACATAAGGCATCAAGGTCTGGGCCAGCATTTACAGCTTTGAATTTAAGTTGAAATTAAGACGAGGTGGGTGAAGGTTCGGTGTAGGCCTGCTGTGCTGGGTGCCCTGATGCCTCATGCAACAGCTCAAGGTGGCACAAACATCAGTTTTGTAGACTACTATTGCTAGAAAATTAAAGGATAGTAACACAGGTAGTTTACTAAAAGTAAGTCCAGGCCTGCCGGTCTGAGAGCCCTGCTGCTACAGGCAACACACATGAAGGAGAACCAACTTGGAGTCTCCATATTTCAAAAAAATTATTGCCATACACCACTAATGTGGCATCAGTTTTGCCTGAGTAGGAATAGTATAATGGGGCACTGACACCCCTTCCACTACAGGCAACCCACCAGATAGAGACCCAACCAGGAGTCTCCACATTTCAAAAAATTATTGATAACAGCAGCAGTAGAAACAGCAGGCACAGAATCCACGACAAAGATGTCAGAGACAGCAATAACGTGAGATCAATGCAGCACACTAAAAACTACACCATCGCCTAGTCTGCACAGTCTGTGATTGGGGTGCTAAAGTACTTGGAGATCCATGACTTGTTAATCTTGATGAAAGTTAGGCGGTCTATACTTTCAGGGGACAGCCGGATGCGCTTATCCGTCAGGACACCACCAGCATAGCTGAAGACACGTTCTGAGAGAACGCTGGCTGCCGGGCATGATAATACCGACAAGGTGTGACAGGCAAGCTCAGGCCACTCTTCCATTTTTTTTAATTTAATTGTAAATTTTTATTGGAGACAATTTCAAGTTTTACAGAATGTAAAATATAAAAGAAAATAAAAGTCCTGGTATACAAGCATATATCTCATTGGAGACAATTTGGACCAGCTACATAACATTAAATCATTGAGATATAAAACTAGTGAATTATGAAATGCAGTTAAGCAATTTGAAAAATAATAATTTTAGAGGGATGAAGACATGCAAGACTTACAATGGATAAGGTAGGGAAGGGGCTAGAATAGGCGTGAAGGTAGGAGGGTAGAAAAAGGATTGATTGAGTTTGAGAAATTGGTAGTCAGATATTCACGGTTAACCAAAAAGTATCCCATGGAGACCAGATTAAGTTGAATTTTTCAATTCTATTTTCATTCATTGCAAAGTGGCATTCATAATTTCTAACATCTTTAATTCTTGTATATAGATCCGATAAAGAGGGAGGAGATGTTTGCTTCCAGTGTGCCACTATTAACCATTTCGCAGCTGTCAGTATACTTAGAAAAAGTTTGATAGTTTTTTAAATTTTAACCTGTGGAAATAGGTTGAGAAAGAAAATCTGAGGTTCTCGTGGTAGGGTCAGACCAAAAATTTGATTAATTATAGATTGAACATTGGTCCAAAAAGGGACAACAAGAGGACAACCCCAGAAAACATGGAAAGTAGTACCTCTATCTGAATTACATCTCCAGCATAGTGAAGAGATAGTTGGATTCATTTTATTTAGCTCTTGAGTATGTGTCATGCTGTCTCAGCGTACAGGGGGGTCAGGGGCCTGAGCTGACCCTAGACGGGGGCCCTGACTAATCCCTCAACCTGGAGGTACTGTTAATGGTACAGAGGTCCAGGCCGCCAGCGTAACCCTAAACTCCTGAATATCCCTGAACCTAAGTAATCTAGTCCTGAGAAGGACCCCGATCACAACAATGGGGAACAGGATAGAAAATGCCCAAAACACAGTACTAGACAAACGAGACAGTACAAGGGGAAAACCAAAAACCACCTTGCATATAAAAACTAACACCACAATTACAGAGGGAACAACAACAGGTTAGGAGATAAATGATAAAGGGAGGAAGGGAACAAACCACACCGCATACTCCTCGCTCCGAACTCCACCAAACAACGATCCACTCTGAAGGTCTGCAAGAAATGCTTTCACCGACAACTTCCCTATCAGACCAGCAGGTATTTGAAGGAATCCCAATACTGCAGCATTAACTGCAGCTGGGCGAGGCTGAGCCTCGTCAAGCACAGAGAGAGAGAATTAATTCCCTCACAACCAAAAAACACAAAGCACCAAAAACTCAGCTGCGAGAAGTCAGGCTGTGTAGTCGCGACGATCTTCGTGGCGACACACCCATGACAGTATGATACCAGAAATATAATACTTTATATTGATTTTCTTTGTATGTAATACAGGATGCTGTAGTATTTTCTCTGGATCAACCAGGTCTCCACTCCATATCCCCCAAAGACCTCCCAAGGTTGTTCTCCCATTTAAACATGTATGGGTGTCTAACAAGAAGGTCAACATCTGGTTGTTGCAGGATACTGTATTGATCAGAGATCAAGCCCTTTTCGAGAAACCTGCTCTACATAAACGTACGAAGGGAGTAGGACTGGAAACCTGCAAGGATCGAAACACGGAGACAGCAAAATATTTAATTTTAATGTATTGGAATAGAGAAAGTTTATGTACTGACAATTTAGACTTCATCTCTTTATATGTGAAGAGTTTCCTTGTTACCCGATTAGTGATGTCTGCAAAGTTAAATATACCAGTATCGTTCCAAATAATTGACAAAGAAGAAGCCAAACTATCAGAAAAGTGTGAATGAAAGGTGAGGTGAGGGATGACTCTGTAGATGTGAGTTTAATTTTTTTAGAACAGGTCCTCCAGATGTCTCTAGTTAGAGCGATGGGACCTAGAGGTTCATTTATAGAGGGTTGTAGTGATCAAAGAGTTAAGGTGCGCAGGTGCTAGCCAGAGCTTTTTTATCTCCATCCACTTTGTATAGGCCGGTTTAGACAACCAAGCTGGAATTCTCCGTAGGTGGGTAGCCAAATAATAATATACAAAGTGAAGAATGCTTAAACCACCTAAACTTTTACTCGTCAACATGATTGTTTTCACAATTTTATGTCATCTATTTTCCCATATGAATCTCAGGGCGGCTGCTTGGAGTGATTTTAAGTCTCTAATTGGAACAGGTATGGGAAGTGTTTCAAATAAATATAATAGTTTTGGGAGGATAGTCATTTTAATAGCAGAAATACAGCTAAAAAGGGATAAAGAAAGGGACATCCAACTTGTTAACCCCTTTCCGACCTTATCAGTAATAGTACGTAGCTGTGCCCTGGGCTTATAGGGCCAGCGATGTACTATTACGTGCGCTGCGATCGCAAAGTCGATCGCAGCATTACGGGGACAAGGGGAAGTAAGCACCGGTACTTACCTCCTCTCCGGCGTCCCGCGGTGTCTGCGGCGGCTCCAGGATGTTGTCATGACGACCCGATGTCATGACAACATCCGGGTCAACAGACAGCAGGAAGTTACTTTGGTCATGCGCAGTGCACGACCAAAGTAACTTCTCCCTGAGTGCTGCGCTGACAGGCTGTATGGCATAGGGAGCTTCTGCTCTCAATGCTATACAGCTGATCAGGCTGCAAAAAGTGAAAGTACCATAGTGGGACAAAGTGTAAAAGTAAAAAAAAAGTGCCAGAAAGTGAAACAAAAAAAATTGTAAAAATATAAAAAGGAAAAAAATAATCCCCCCCCCCAAAAAAAATAATATTGTACCCATAATATTTATTTTTTATGAAAAAATAAAATAAACCAATAAAAGTACACATATTTGGTATCGCCGCGCCCGGAACGACCTGACCTATAAAACTGTCCCACCAGTTAACACCTTTAGTGAACATGGTAAAAGAAATAAAAAACGAAGCAAAAACAATGCTTTATCATCATACCGCCAAACAAAAAATGGAATAAAACACGATCAAAAAGACGAATGCAAATAAAAATGGTACTGCTGAAATCTTCATCTTGGCCCGCAAAAAACAATCTGCCATACAGCTCCATCATCCGAAAAATAAAAAAGTTATAGCTCTCAGAATAAAGCGATGCAAAAACAATTCTTTTTTCTATAAAATAGTTTTTATTGTGTAAAAACGCCAAAACATAAAAAAACAATATAAATGTGGTACCACTGTAAATGTACTGACCCGAAGAATAAAGCTGACTTATCAATTTTACCACACGCTGAACGGCATAAAAAAAAAAAAAAAATTCCGGAATTGTTGGTTTTTGTTTATTCTGCCTCCCAAAAACCGGAATAGAAAGCGATCAAAAAATATCACGTGGCCGAAAATGGTAGCAATAAAAACGTCAACTTGTCTCGCAAAAAACAAGCTGTCACATGACTCTGTCGGTCGAAATATGGAAAAATTATAGCTCTCAAAATATGGCGATGCAAAAACTAGTCTTTGCAAAAAAAAGCGTCTTTTAGTGTGTGGCAGCTGTCAGTCATGAAAAACCGATATGAATCTGGCATCGCTGTAATCGCACCGACCTGATGAATAAAGTCGTTAATCACTTATACTGCACGAGGAACGGCGTAAATAATAAACGCTAGGGTTATGGTTGTGCTAGGGTTAGGGTTGTGCTATGGTTAGGGTTGGGTTAGGGTAGGGTTGGTTTGGGGTTGGGCTAGGGTTATGGTTGGGCTAAGGTTGGGGTTTGGCTAGGGTTATGGTTGGGCTAGGGTTGGGGTTGTATTAGGATTGAAGTTAGGGTTGTGTTGGGGTTGGGATTTTTACAAAAGTAAAGAAAAAAATGAGGATAATATGGCGAATAGTGTTGAACGCAAGTGCTATCTACTTGAGTTGGCATCTTGTGCACGGGTATGCACCGAGTATAGCGGGTGCTTGAGTGACATGCTCGAGTCTCCGACCCATATGTTTTGCAGCTGATACACAGTCAAAAAACCTCGCGGGGATTGCCTGCCATGCACGAGTTATCCCCGCATGTTTTTTTTTGGGTGTCTAATAACTGTGAAACATGCGGGCGGGGACTCAAGCATGTCACATGAACACCCGCGATACATGGTGCATACCTGAGTACCCGATGCAAACTCAAGTAGCGAGCACTTGCGCTCAAGACTAATGACAACTTATTCAATATGATGACCTAATGTTATCAAATTCTGTGTCATAATATTTATTTTTTATGAAAAAAACAAAACAATAAAAGTACTCATATTTGGTATCGCCGCGCCTGGAACGACCTGACCTATAAAACTGTCCCACCAGTTAACACCTTTAGTGAATACGGTAAAAGAAATAAAAAACGAAGCAAAAACAATGCTTTATCATCATACCGCCAAACAAAAAATGGAATAAAGCGCGATCAAAAAGACGAATGCAAATAAAAATGGTACTGCTGAAATCTTCATCTTGTCCCGCAAAAAACAATCCGCCATACAGCTCCATCATCCGAAAACTAAAAAAGATAGCTCTCAGAATAAAGCGATGCAAAAACAATTCTTTTTTCTATAAGATAGTTTTTATTGTGTAAAAACGCCAAAGCATAAAAAAACAATATAAATGTGGTACCACTGTAAACGTACTGACCCGAAGAATAAAGCTGCCTTATCAATTTTACCACACGCTGAACGGCATAAAAAAAAAAAAAAAAAAAAAAAAACAATTCCGGAATTGTTGCTTTTTGTTTATTCTGCCTCCCAAAAACCGGAATAGAAAGCGATGAAAAAATGTCACGTGGCCGAAAAGGGTAGCAATAAAAACTTCAACTTGTCTCGCAAAAAACAAGCTGTCATGACTCTGTCGGCCGAAATATGGAAAAATTATAGCTCTCAAAATATGGCGATGCAAAAACTAGTCTTTGCAAAAAAAAGCGTCTTTTAGTGTGTGACAGCTGTCAGTCATGAAAAACCGATATGAATCTGGCATCGCTGTAATCTCACCGTCCTGAAGAATAAAGTCGTTAATCACTTATACTGCACGAGGAACGCGTAAATAATAAACTCTAGGGTTATGGTTGTGCTAGGGTTAGGGTTGTGCTAGGGTTAGGGTTGGGTTAGGGTAGGGTTGGGCTAGGGTTGGGGTTGGGCTAGGGTTATGGTTGGGCTAGGGTTGGGGTTTGGCTAGGGTTATGGTTGGGCTAGGGTTGGGGTTGTATTAGGATTGGTGTTAGGGTTGTGTTGGGTTGGGATTTTTACAAAAGTAAAGAAAAAAAAATGACAATATGGCGAATAGTGTTGAACGCAAGTGCTATCTATTGGAGTTGGCATCTTGTGCACGGGTATGCACCGAGTATAGCGGGTGCTCGAGTGACATGCTCGAGTCTCCGACCCATATGTTTTGCAGCTGTTACACAGTCAAAAAACCTTGCGGGGATTGCGTGCCATGCACGAGTTATCCCCGCATGTTTTTTTTTTTGGGTGTCTAATAACTGTGAAACATGCGGGGCGGGGACTCAAGCATGTCACATGAGCACCCGCGATACATGGTGCATACCTGAGTATCCGATGCAAACTCAAGTAGCGAGCACTTGCGCTCAAGACTAATGACAACTTATTCAATATGATGACCTAATGTTATCAAATTCTGTGTCATACCTCTGGGTTCAAAATGTTAACTATACCCCTTGATAAAATCCTTGAGTGGTCTAGTTTCAAATGGAGTCACTTGTGGGGGGTTTCCACTGTTTAGGCGCGTCAGGGGCTCTCCAAACGTGACATGGCGTTCACTCTTGATTCCAGCCAATTTTGCGTTTAAAAAAATCACACAGTGCTCCTTCCCTTCTGAACCCTGCCATGAGCCCAAACAGTGTATTTTCCCCACATATGGGGTATCGGCGTACTCAGGAGAAATTGCACAAAAGCTTTTGGGGTTCATTTTCTCCTCTTACCTTTGTGAAAATTAAAAAATTGGGTCTAAAAGATCATTTTTGTGGAAAAAGTTAGAGTTTTTTATTTTCACTGCGCCATGTTATAAACTTCTGTGATGCACCTGGGAGTTCAGGGTGCTCACCACACAACTAGATAAGTTCCCTGAGGGGTCTAGTTTCCAAAATGGTGTCACTTGTGGGGGGTTTCCAAATTTTACATTCAAAAAGTCAAATGGCGCTCCTTCCCTTCCGAACCCTGCTGTGCGCCCAAACAGTGGTTTTCTCCCACATATGGGGTATCTGCTTACTTAGGAGAAATTGCACAACAAATGGTATGGCGCAATTTCTCCTGTTACCCTTGTGAAAATGCAAAATTGGGGGCTGAAAAACAATTTTGTGGGAAAAATGTAAACATTTTATTTTTACTGTTCAATGTTATCAACGTCTGTGAAGCACCTGGGGGTTCAGGGTGCTCACCACACATCTAGATAAGTTCCCTGAGGGGTCTTGTTTTCAAAATGCTGTCTTTTGTCGGGGGTTTCCACTGTTTCGGCACATCAGGGGTTCTCCAAGCGCAACATGGCGTCCGCTAATTATTCAAGCAAATTTTACATTCAGAAAGTCAAATGGCGGTCCTTCCCTTCCGAACCTTTCCCAAACAGTGGTTTTCTCCCACATATGGGGTTTTCTCCCTCATATGGGGTATCGGCGTGCTCAGGGGGAATTTCACAACAAATTTTGGGGTCCATTTTTTAATGATACCCTTGCGAAAATAAAAAAAATTGGGGTCTAAATTAACATTTTTATGAAGAAAAATAAATGTTCATTTTTTTCTTCCACATTCTGAAAATCCTGTGAAGCACCTGAAGGGTTAATAAACTTCTCAAATGTGGTTTTGAGCTCCTTGAGGGGTGCAGTTTTTAGAATGGTGTCACTTTTGGGTATTTTCTGTCATAAAGGCCCCTCAAAGACACTTGAAATGTGATGTGCTCCCTAAAAAAAATTTTGTTTTAAAAATGAAAAATCGCTGGTCAACTTTTAACCCTTATAGTTCCTTAACAAAAAAAAAATGTGGTTCCAAAATTCTGCTGATGTAAAGTAGACTTGTGGGAAATGTTATTTATTAGCTATTTTGTGTGACATACAGTACAGACCAAAAGTTTGGACACACCTTCTCATTTAAAGATTTTTCTGTATTTTCATGACTATGAAAATTGTACATTCACACTGAAGGCATCAAAACTATGAATTAACACATGTGGAATTATATACTTAGCAAAAAAGTGTGAAGCAACTGAAAATATGTCTTATATTCTAGGTTCTTCAAAGTAGACACCTTTTACTTTGATGACTGCTTTGCACACTCTTGGCATTCTCTTGATGAGCTTCAAGAGGTAGTCACCGGAAATGGTCTTCCAACAATCTTGAAGGAGTTCCCAGAGATGCTTAGCATTTGTTGGCTTTTTTGCCGTCACTCTGCGGTCCAACTCACCCCAAACCATCTCGATTGGGTTCAGCTCTGGTGACTGGTGAGGCCAGGTCATCTGGCGTAGCACCCCATCACTTTCCTTCTTGGTCAAATAGCCCTTACACAGCCTGGAGGTGTGTTTGGGGTCATTGTCCTGTTGAAAAATAAATGATGGTCCAACTAAACGCACACCGGATGGATTAGCATGCCGCTGCAAGATGCTGTGGTAGCCATGCTGGTTCAGTATGCCTTCAATTTTGAATAAATCCCCAACAGTGTCACCAGCAAACCACCCCCACACCATCACACCCCCTCCTCCATGCTTCACAGTGGGAACCAGGCATGTACAGTCCATCCGTTCACCTTTTCTGCGTCGCACAAAGACACGGTGGTTGGAACCAAAGATCTCAAATTTGGACTCATCTGACCAAAGCACAGATTTCCACTGGTCTAATGTCGATTCCTTGTGTTCTTTAGCCCAGACAAGTCTCTTCTGCTTGTTGCCTGTCCTTAGCAGTGGTTTCCTAGCAGCTACTTTACCATGAAGGCCTGCTGCACAAAGTCTCCTCTTAACAGTTGTTGAAGAGATTTGTCTGCTGCTAGAACTCTGTGTGGCATTGATCTGGTCTCTAATCTGAGCTGCTGTTAACCTGCTATTTCTGAGGCTGGTGACTCGGATAAACTTATTCTCAGAAGCAAAGGTGACTCTTGGTCTTCCTTTCCTGGGGCGGTCCTCATGTGAACCAGTTTCTTGTAGCGCTTGATGGTTTTTGCAACTGCACTTGGGGACACTTTCAAAGTTTTCCCAATTTTTCGGACTGACCTTCATTTCTTAAAGTAATGATGGCCACTTGTTTTTCTTTACTTAGCTGCTTTTTTCTTGCCATAATACAAATTCTAACAGTCTATTCAGTAGGACTATCAGCTGTGTATCCACCAGACTTCTGCACAACACAACTGATGGTCCCAACCCCATTTATAAGGCAAGAAATCCCACTTATTAAACCTGACAGGGCACACCTGTGAAGTGAAAACCATTTCCGGTGACTACCTCTTGAGGCTCATCAAGAGAATGCCAAGAGTGTGCAAAGCAGTCATCAAAGCAAAAGGTGGCTACTTTGAAGAACCTAGAATATAAGACATGTTTTCAGTTGTTTCACACTTTTTTGTTAAGTATATAATTCCACATATGTTAATTCATAGTTTTGATGCCGTCAGTGTGAATGTACAATTTTCATAGTCATGAAAATACAGAAAAATCTTTAAATGTGAAGGTGTGTCCAAACTTTTGGTCTGTACTGTATCTCTCTGATTTAAGGGTATGAAAATTCAAAGTTTGAAAATTGTGAAATATTCGCCAAATTTCCGTTTTTTTCACAAATAAACGCAAGTGATATCGAAGAAATTTTAAGACTATTATGAAGTACAATATGTCACAAAAAAACAGTCTCAGAATAAGTAGCATCCATTGAAGCGTTCCAGAGTAATTACCTCATAAAGTGACAGTGGTCAGAATTGTAAAAATTGGCCCGGTCATTAACGTGCAAACCACCTTGGGGGAGAACGGTGGGAGTGAGCACACAGCAACCATGCTTTCCGCGCCAGCGCATTCAGGCCGCGATAGTGGCGGAGAAATTGCTGTACCACCAGGTTGAAGACGTAAGCCATGCAAGGCACGTATGTGAGGTTGCCCCGGCCTAGGGCAGCCCCAGGTTCCCACCTTTATCGCACATGGCTTTCCCTGGAGCTCCTGGTTCAGAGGAGACAGCCATTGCTCAATCTCGGCCTGGATAGCTGTCCAAAACTCTTGAGCTGTGTGACTGCAATCTCCAAGGCATATTAATTTTAACATGTGGTGCGGCCTGGCTGCCTAGTACAGAGGTGAGGTGGATTCTCTCTGCAATGTTGGAACACGTGTCTCATTAAGGCACAGGTTGAGGGCGCAGGTGGAAGCCCTAGAGGAGGTGGAGGAAGTGTTACATACACAGGTCTGTCCCGCAAGCCTTGGGGATTTCAAGACTTGTAGAGCAGCCCCTTCCCTGCCTGCCGCCACAGCCACCAGAGAAACCCCGTGCCCAGTCAGCGATATGTAATGCCCCTGACCATTCTTGCTCATCCAGGTATCTGGTGAAATGCACCCTGGCAGACATAGATTTTTTCAAGGAACAGGTGATGTTGTCTGCGATGTTCTGGTGTAGCGCAGGCACAGCTATCTTAGACTGGGAAACTGGTACTAGGGGACTGCGACTGCCATCAGCTTATGGAAACCATCTGTATCCACCAGACGGAAAGTCAGCATTTCCGTGGCCAACAGATTGGAGATAGTGGAGTTCAAGCTCTAAGCTTTGGCTTGTGTAGGAGGAAACAATTTTTTACGTGATCACAACTGCGGGACCGAGGGGCTGGCTGCTGTGCTGAGAGAGGGTGGAGTAGGGTGAGCACGACAAACTGCTGGACTGTGAGTGAGATGCAGGCGTAGATGTTATTGTGGATTGAGAAAAATATGGTGTCCGCGGTGATGGAGAAACCTATATGAAAAGTTTTAGGAGAAACTCAAGAGGTTTCACACATTTGCCAGTTTTGATCAAATCAGAGAGTCGATCGATCGGAGACAAGAGAAAGACAACCAATTCTGTCTGTGTCCCAGACGTGTCTGCACTCAGATGCCTGGTTACAAGTTTTTATTACAAACCACAAAGATAAGGAAAGTGGGAATGGCTTACATTACGTTACCTACAAAGGAAGATAAGTTGGGAAAAACAAAATCGTAAATTATGTATTCTGCTAAATTCCTTAGAGACTGGTTATATCTAGTTTTACTATACTTTCAGAAACAAAGGAAAGCTTCATACAGAGACAGCTCTATATTAGATACAATGAAATAACACTTATAAAGCTAATATTAAAATACAAAATTATCAATTAGATATATATGTATATTTAATTGTCTAAAATAATAATCAAAGCAATATATAAATATTTACCATAACAGCGGTGAAACAAAACCAGCTGGCATGTCCGCTTCTGTATCAGCTGACGTGCTCTCACTCACTCCAACTTGAGGAGGAATAAGCAGCAGATGCGTTTGATGGGGCGGCCATTGGTTGGCGAGACCTGCTAGTCCTCATTTTATCACAGTGAGAATCCCAGACTTATACATGTTGATCGCGCAAGTATCAGTTCATGCATGCAGTAGTCAAATTATTGCAATTTTTGATTCTACTGAGTTGCTTTTTACAAAGTTGGTTGACAGTGTGAGTTGGGTCATCCTTTGCGGTCTCAAAGAAGGCACAGGCTAGGCAAACCTTGCTGCTCCTGCGAACTGCCGACCCGCGACCGCTGTTGGCCACAGCTGTGGCTGAGGATGCAGTGCTTGTCGTGGTTACATCACTCCGTGTCTGTGCGGAAGGCCGCAACTTAATCTCCTCGTCTTCCTCCTATTCCACCTTCTCTGTTGAGCTACTCAGCTGCGTACCTCTGGGTTCACAGCAAGTGGGATCTACAACCTCATCGTCATCCTCTCTGTTCTTCCACTCCTCTCCCTGAGAGTCACCCTCCTCCTCTTCCTGCCCTGACAGCACAGTACAGTCTGTGTGCTCCTCAGGTATCTGAGTTTCATCAAGATCACCTCCCCCCCAGGGGCTAATGTCTGGTGGCAAGGATTCTGCTCGAACCCTACATCATCCAGCCCCAGATTCAACAAAAAATTTTTTTTGGCATTGGTGCAGATGCTTTCCTTCTCTTGAGTCTGTGAATCTTTGGAGCAGTCATCTGATGCCAATGGCATAGAATGTGAACTGCTCTGCAGACTCGCCCATCTGTGGTTCTCCACAGTCACTTAGGCGGTTGGAGAGTTGTGACGGGAGGGGAAAGAAGGGTAATTGGGGTGCCACCTCTGAGGACTGTACCGAGTGTGATTTTGAGGTGGAGGAAGAGGAGGAGAGGCCACTTGATGGAGCGCTTGCCATCCACTACAGCACATGCTCTTTCCGGCCCTCATCTACAAGGCGTACCGCTGTGCAGCTGCCAAAGAAAGGGAGTGGAGTAGCCCGTCCAGTAACAAAAGTTATCAGTTGTCTTTGGATAGGATGAAATGGTGTTTGTTCAGTAGAGCTTCCACTAACATTACCACCTACCCCACGTACACCTTGAACACAAAGCCTATTCCCACTTCCACCACGACCTTGCTTTTTCTCGCTCATTTTGGATGTACCCTTCCCCTCTTTTAACCAGCTGTTTCACAACTAAAGCCCAGACCTGTCAGTCACCTGTCACTAAATTACCAATTAGTATTTATTGGCTGAGATAATGTGGCTGGAGTACGCTATTAGCAACAAAAATTTAGATTTTGAAATGTGGACTCCTGGCAGAAGCAAAACTGTATAACCAAAAAGCTAAGTGCCACCTTAGCTTAAAAATGAGTGAGAATTTTTTTTTTTACATAAGATTCAAATATTTTATTCAATCTATTAAAAACATGATTACATGTACAAATAATAAAGCAAGGAACTTATCCAAAATTCGACAGATGGGTATTGCAAATAAGTAAGAGAAAGAGCCAAAAAATCTATATGCGTCAATTGGTACAAAGTATATCACCCTATGAGTACAACAAATTCAGATACAAAAAATAGTCAGAAAAATGACATCAATCAATATCCTATATGGCTTCAGACTGCAATAATAAGTTATCTATATAAAGTAAAAGAAAAATGTAACGAACCAGCCATAGTATCCTATTAGATAAATACCAAAAGGCAAAAAAATGGTCAGCTGCTAACAAAAAATTATTAAGCAAACCCAGAATCAAAAGAATGGCATGGCATACTTAGCTCTCTGTGAACCCATCGGATGTGCGCCTCAACATACATTTTGCCTGTCTTCCTCAGGATGCGATGTGATACTGAATAAAGGAGGCCAAGTCCACGTATACATATGCATAACTTACTAAATAAATTAAAAATGTGTGAGAATGATCCCTCGGATGTCCAGCATCCTCTGGAGATGGCGTGCACAGTCCTGCCTCTTCCTGCTATATGGAACACATGACTTGAGGTATGTGAAACGCAATTGGAACGCAACCCAGAAAAAGTGCATCTACAGTGTAAATACAGTAATGTATCACACACAAAGAGGCCCCTGCAATGCTATCTACGCCTGTTGGACCTCCAGTTACTGAACCGAGACTCAAAAAGGATGACATACCATGTATGCGGCGCATACAGCACTGTCCCCTCCTCCACAAAGGAACTTCCGGTCCGTGAGCTGCATGTGGCATGCAAACCCATCGGCATGGAGATGCCGGTGAAGCTGCGCGCGCGCGCGCATACGACCCACAGTGCCATATACCTGAAGGTCCGGAGGAGAGAAAGCAACACTGATGCATGCGCTCAATGGTGAGTGGGAAATAGGACCTGTATAATCACAATAGTATATAGTACTTCACTGGAAATGATCAAAAAGTGAAAAATACATATAAATAGAGGAGAACATATAAATGATCCCCAAACAAAGTAAGATTTTGATGTGCAGAAAATATAAATATATATGTACATATATACACCCCTCTCTGATTATACAAAAAGAGGTGACGGATTTAATCGAAATGTCACAATAAATTCATACTTGGCTGCATAAAAGTGCAAGTGCATACATAAATATGCATAAATCAAACTATCAAATATTAATAAAGTGCTAGGTGCCAACAATAAGTAAATAATGAATAAATGTGAATACATACATAGACTGATGCATGTATAAATATAGACATGTGTAAACAACTAAAAGGTGAATATAAAAAATACCTCTTTATAATATATTAAGATACTAAAGTGCTACAGAGAAAATTATTATAAACAGTACAACTTATTAAAACAAATATTGACCAGTGACGGGCCAAATGAAAAGATCTCAATCCACAGACGAAAATACGCATTCCAGTTCTTCTCAACAACATGTATATCAATTCTATAATGAACAAATACAACAAATGATTAGCGGGATACCCCAAAAATCTTAACCACAGAAAGGACCACATATATGCGTGAACCAAACCTTCAGTACAGATGTATGTATAAATAAGTAAAAATAATCATAAAAACAATACCCCTTAAAAAATACAACCCTCTATAAAAATATATGAATATATAAATAAATAAATACTTGGATGAATTTACAGAAAAGCATTAAAACCAAAGTTTTCATTAAGACCATGGGGGGGTCACAGATCCCAGTCTAAAGATCCATTGACTTTCTAATTGCGCTAACCTTCGTCCAATGTTACCTCCTCTAGACCCCAGATAAATTTGGTCAATACCCTTGATCTTTAGTAAGCTAGCGTCAGAATTATGGAATCTCTTAAAATGACGGGGTAGCGTTTTGAGTGGTTCGTGTTCCGGACTTGTTTTCGCCTTTTCAATTTCACGCACGTGTACTCTTATACGTACGTGTGGTAAGTCCGACATAGACCTTACCACATGGGCACTCAGCGTGATAAATAACTCCTTTAGATTGGCATGTTAGATGTTGCCGGATTGTATATGTTCTCTTACCTCTGGCGTCTTTTAATTCCTTCATCTTAATCATATTCGGACCGGCCTTAAATCTGCCACCACAAGGGTAGAAACCCGCAATCAAGTTCTGAAACGTTCTCTCTTTACTGTTCTTTGTGCCGTAGTGACTACGGACATGATTATCCTTTAAGTTTTTTGATCATCTGGCTGTAATCTTTTGATTCTTTGTAAGGAATTTCTTCAAAATGGAGTCCGTACATAACACTTCCCAATGTTTGTTTAGAATTCTCCTTAAATCTTTCCATTGACTGTTATAAGTTGCTTTGAGACGTACTTCATTGGACCTTCCCATTTTAGTACCAATTTCATTTTTGTACAAGAAGTCCTTTCATGTATTCACTGCCCGATGATAACCTTTGGATATGTTTTTTTGACTGTATCCTCAATCTTAGAAGCGACTTTTCAAATCCACTGCTTGTCTGTCAAAGGCCTCTTTATATGAACAAATACCTTTGATGCGCAAAAACTGACCAATTGGAATCCCTTTAATGGTTGATGGAGGGTGGGAGGATTCTGCATAAAGAAAAGAATTGGTGGAAGTAGGTTGGCGGAAAACATCTGTTACAATACATCCCTCTTGGTTAGTCTCAATTGTAATATCAAGAAAATCAACACATCTTCCGTATTTATATGTCAGCTTAACATTTATGACATTTTGATTCAATTTGCACAAAGTTCTTCAATTCCTCTATACTACATTCCCAAATGAAATAAAACGTCATCAATGAATCTCATCCAATTCTGGACGAGATTCATATGTTCTTGGGGTGCCGTAACAAAAAAACTGCGTTCCCAAGCTCCTAAAAAAGGTTTGCATATGATGGGGCACATGATGCCCCCATGGCAGTTCCTTGAATTTGTAATTAAATCTTGTCCTTGAAAGTAAAATAGTTATGGGTTAAGACAAATTCCAAAAGAATCATCAATAAATCCGTCAATTCGTTGTCTATATTTCTTTCTTTCAAGAAAAAGGAAACTGCAGCCAGGCCATCACTGTGTCTTATGGAGGTGTACAGTGATTCACCATCAACTGTCAACATCGTGGCATTGTCTTCGAAGTGTAAATTATCCAATCTCCGAAGAGCCGCAGTTGTATCCTTGATAATTGAAGGCAACGTGTTCACTAATGGCTTTAAATAGAAATCAATGGTGGCATCTACCAGTTCACATAGGCTCTCGTTTCCTTTTTCAATGATTTTTGTTAGAACATTTTTATTCAGTGTATTAGGGAAAGTGAGGAAGAATGGGGGTTAGGAAGTGGGAAATTGGATGAGGTAGGAAAATAAAGGAAAGCGATTGTGGGGGAAGAATTTGAAACAAGCAAATGTGAATCAATATAAAGATACATAAAATTATAATAAAGAAAACATCCATTGACATAATACAATTATTAACTGTTATGAAATACAAATTACAGATGTATTGAACTCACACCTCTAATATGGAAATTTCTCAGACCAGTTGTCCCATTTTTTTGAAAATTTATCAAAACAGTTATTAATAATGGCAAATCTTTTTTCATAAGACCTTTGTAGATTAATTCTCTCTACAATATCTATTAATAAGGGTAATTTGGGTTTTTTCCAGTAGAATGCTATTGCATTTTTTACAACTAAAAAAATATGGATTAGGATATGTCTCTCTGATGAGCTGAGTGTTTCCATGCCTAATGAGAATAAGGCCATTTGAGGAGGGATAACTAATGACCTGTTTAGTAAGCTGTTAATTAGATTAAATATTTCTGCCCATAGGTTTTGTTTTTACGTAGACCACAATTTCTCCAGCACAGGGGGGAATTGGTAGGGTTAATGTGAGAGAGTCTTGTTGGCGTATAATACCACCTTGATAGTAGTTTGTAGTATGATTCCTGAAGAAGCATAGAAATATTAAATGTGAAAGGAGTCTTTTAAGTCTGTTTCCCACTTTATCATATACGAGTTTTTTGTAAATAGAGTGTCATTGTTAAACCCGTTATATATATTCTTTAAGCTCCAGAATATTTCATGATTGTGGTTACTGATAAGGCTTGATGCTGACTCTGAAATTAAAGATTTGCCTGTGAGAAAGTTGTGAATAAATTCATACTTGAGTATTGGAAAACGTCTGATGAGGTTAAGTTAAATTTGTTTTTGATATTTTTAAATGGGATAAAATTTGTTCCATCATGTATGTCTTTTATTTTCTTTAACCCCTTACTTTCCCAAAAGATAGGGATTGTTGATTTGTAAAAGTTAACGAAAAAATGTTTAAATAATTAAATTTGTTGGAATTATTTTTGTGTTTTTGCTTTGATAGTTTTTTCCAGGCAAATATAGCAGCCTAAAAAATTGGGTGAGTTGAATTATGGTAAGTTTTTTGAAAAAGATGTTTGAATAATAAGTCACGTGGGGGTGAATTATTGTTGAATTATTGTTGATTTAAATTTCTAAATCGATCCAAGCTGGTGGATTTTCTTTAGTAAGCCAATAGGCACTTTGCTTGACAAAATTGGCTAAATACTAAGTTGCAATATTCGGTAACCCTAGTCCGCCGTTGGATTTATTTTTATAAAGAATATTTGTGGAAATTCTAGCTTTTTTGTTATTCCATATAAATGTGTTTATTAAATTTTGTAATCTGAGAAGGAATGAATGAGGAATGATTAAAGGAAGATTCCTAATTGTATATAAAATTTTTGGGAGGATAAACATCTTAATTGTTAATATCTTACCCCACCATGAGAGGTCTTGATCTCTGTACCTAGAAATATCTTTAGATAAATTATCAATTGTGAATTCCAGGTTGGTGGAAATAATAGTGCTAATATTTTTAGAAATAGATATTCCTAAATATGTGATGTCTTTTTCTGCCCAACCAAAGGAAAAGTTGTTTTTTAGTATGCTTGTAGCATTGTCGTTTAAATTGAAATGTAACAGTTTAGATTTATCGTTATTAATTTTGAAGTATGATATTTCTGAAAAGGAGTCCAAAATTTTAGAGATTTCACTCACAGAATTGGCAGGATCCAAAAGGGTTAGCATGATATCGTCTCCAAATAAGCTTATTTTGTAATGACGAGATGGAGTAGATAGACCTTTGATTTTTTGGTTCTCCCTGATTTTTTGGGCGAGGGGCTCCATTGCAATTACAAAAATTAAAGGAGAGAGAGAACACCCCTGCCTTTTGCCGTTGGAGATAGATATTGGTTTTGATAGATGGTTGTTGACATATACTTTGGCTCTTGGGTTTGAGTATAGTGCCATAACGGAAGAGAGAAATTGGTTGTTAAAGCCAAATTTGAGAAGTGAAAGTTTTAGATAGTTCCAATTTAACCTGTCAAAGGCTTTCTCTGCATCTAACGCTAAAAGGATTGCAGGAAGTTTCAAAGAGTTAATAAATTTGATGTTCAATATTCTTCTTGTGCCTTCTGTAGGTTGCCTACCTTCTACGAATCCAATTTGATCATTATTGATCAGATAGAGGAGGATATTTTTGAGTCTGTTGGCTAAAGTTTTTGAATATATTTTTATATCAGAGTTAATTAATGAAATGGGTCTATAGTTTTTAACATTGTCTAACTCGCCTTTGGGTTTGGGTATTAAAATGATGGTGGCCTCATGCATTTCTGCAGGGAAGGATCCTAATGAGGAAGCTGAGTTGAAAATTTGAGTTCAATGGGAGATTAAATGTTGGTTAAAAGTTTTGTAATATTCATTACAGAATCCTTCTGGGCCTGGAGATTTAAAAGGTTTTAATTTGTGAATTGTGTTTAATATTTCTTCTGTAGTAAAAGGGGCATTTAAAGAATCTAAATCGGAAGAATTTACTTTACGGAGGCTAATAGAGGAGAGAAATTAATTAATGATCTGTTTATCTGGTTGTGGAGAGGAAGAGTGAAAATTTATATTGTATAGGCTTTTATAGTAATTAGCAAATTAGTTTGCAATGTCTTTGGGGTGAGAGTAGGTGGTTCCGTCTTGTGCTGTAATTTTGTCAATTCTATTAAATATTCTTTTTTGTTTTATACGTCGTGCCATAAAACGAGTAGGTTTGTTTAGTGCAGAGTAGTGTTTAAACTTAGAATTTTTGATGACCGAGTCATAAGCTGCAAAGATCTCGGATTTCAATTCTTGTCTTAATTTTAATAATTCTTTTTCGATTATTATTGACGGAGAAAGAAGGCTAATTTGTAGTTGTCTTTTTTCTTTGATTAGAGATTGTATTTTGGTTATCTTTGCCCTGCTTTCTTTCTTTTGTCTAGAAGAGATTTGCATAATTATGCCTCGCAAAACGGCCTTGTGGGCATTCCATTTTGTGAATGGATTGGTTAGTTCCGAGTTGTTCTCTTTAAAATAATTAATTATAGCTTTCTCAATTTCCGCTTTATGTTAAGGAGTAAATAAGAGGGAGGAATTGCACTACCATAAAAAGTTGTTTTTTTTAAATCGGGCCTATGGAAATGTCTCCAATAACTGGGGCATGGTCAGAAATAGATTTTATGCCTATAGAAACTTTGTTAAATTTAGTAAGTGAGAAAACATCTGCCAATATTAGATGGATACGCGATGCATATTGATGTACTTCAGAGAAGTGGGAATATTCCCTAGAAGAAGTATTTAGACACCTAAAAACATCAAATAATTCTTTTCTGAATAGCCAATTATTTAATGTGGCATAAAGGTGACGAGTAGTAGAGGAGGAGTCTAAATGCCCATCTGGGACTATGTTGAAATCTCCCAGCAGGATTAATTCTCCTTTTCTCACTTTTTCAACTTTTTTCATTAATTTCTCCAAAAACATGGTATGTCTTTTATTTGGGGCGTAGATGTTTACTATAGTACATTCATGGTAATTCAAATTAAAAAAAAGAATATGAAACCTTCCCTGTGTATCCTTAAGTTCTTCCAGAAATTCAAATGGTATGGAATATTTTATGATTGTCGCTACTCCTGCTCTTTTTTTTTCATTTACTGATTCAAATATATGGGAGAAGTTTTTATGATTAAATTTGGGGTGTTTATCTTTTGCGAACTTGGTTTCTTGAATGCATGCTAAGTCTACCTGATAATTGTTTAGTTCTTTCCACTTAAATAATCCTAACAAGTCTTGTTAGGACTATTTAAGCCTCTTACATTATAAGATAGAAGTTTAATAGACATAGTGAATGTGGATTATTAATGATTTGCGGTTTAAAATTAGTATGGTGAATCCAAGATTCTTTAAATGGGATGTAAAGTGTGTGAGTGATTCTTAAATGAGGATGAATGGGACAAAGTAAAATAAAAAGAATGTTTAGCAAAATCAAATTTAACAAAAAATCACTATACAATATCTGTCGTAATACAAATAAACCATTTGAGCAATTCAACACTTAGCGAAAGGGTAAGATAGCCCAACAAAAATCTTTCTGCTGGGAGCAGTGGCGTCCCGCCTCCCAGTGATACTAGGGGTGTATCTCCTAGAATGATATCTGGACTGAGCGCCCCCCATGACCAGTGAAGGGTGACGGGTGACCAGCCAGAGCCCACTCAGAAGCGAGAAGGGCCCACTCAGGTACGAAGCAACCATTCCTGACAGTTCCCCCCCTATTGAGAAGAGACCTCTGGACTCTCATCACCTGGTTTGCACGAAAACTTGGCATGGAAATCAGCAATCAATTTATTGGCATGAATGCGCCCCTTGGGGACCCATGATCTTTTTTCCCGTCAGTATCCCTTCCAATGAATTAAATATTGAACAGAATTCCACACTCTTTTGGAATCGACAATCTGTTCGGCTTCATACTCTTACTAACTATCCACCAGAATTGGACCCAGGGGGAAAAGGGGAAAAAAAGGACTATTGGTCTCCCAGCTTTCTTTAGGAGGGACCGATAAAAGACGTTGTTGACCCTAACAACAGCAGGTAGCTTAACACTAAAAGCAACCGGTTAACCACCTCCAGAATGGGAAAAGGTCCAATAAACCGAGGTCCTAGCTTAGAGCAGGGCAACTTGAGTTTAAGGTTTTTAGTGGACACACACACCAGATCCCCCACCATCAACTACTCCCCTTGAGACCAACGTTTATTAGCTGCAACCTTCTGTCTGGTGGATGCCTTCAAAAGCTGCCGGCGAATCCCCTCCTAAACTGCCCTCAGCCTCTTAGTAGTCTGGAGAGACCCCAGGAATCTCCTCCCACCCCTTGATGAAAACAGGAGGCCTGGGATGGAAGCCAAAGTTGAAAAAAAAAGGAGACATACCCAATGATCATAATGTCTATTATTAAGGGCAAACTCCACCAAAATACTGCAGGCGCATTACAAAGACAGAATTGAATTACCAAATATTCATAATTCCCCTCGGGAGTGTTAACAGCAGTCTGCCACTCATCTCCTGACTTGATGTGAACAAGATTATAGGCCCCCTTAAGAGCCAGTTTAGTAAAGATCTTGGCCCCAATGAGTTGATTAAACAAGTCAGGGATAAGAGGAAGAGGATATTTGTTTTTTAACAATAATCTTATTAAGGTCCCGCTAATCAATGCATGTTCTTAAACCTCCGTCTTGCTTAGCCACAAAAAAGAATCCAACTCCCACAGGGGATTTAGAATGGCGAATGAACCCCTTAGATACGTTCTCTCTGACATAGTCCCTCATAGCTACCTCTCAGGTTCAGACAGATTAAAGATTCTACCCTTGGGTAATGGGCCATCAGCTGTATCCCACAATCATAGGATCAATGAGGAGGCAAAACCGTTCTCCCCTTTTCAGAGAATACTTTTGGAAACTTCTCCAAATACCAAGAGGTTTGGGTGGTAGAGCACTCAACGCGAGGAATCCAGTGAGGTAAGTTTAATGACTGGTTCCAAAGCCCTGAGAGGAATCTCCAAAGTTTTAGCCATGGACATTTCCAAAAAATGTACTTCTGCCCCACAATCGACCAAAGCACGACATTTAGCTTCTCTTCCCCGTTAAGCCAATATAATGGGAAAAAAACACTTTTTTAAACAGGAGTACCTGTGCCCAGTTGAGAGGCCCTGATTTAACTAGGCGCGGTCGTTTCCCATACACTCCAGATGAGGGCAGTCTCGCACCAGATGTTAAGTCGACTGGCAGAGGAGGCACAATTTCCATTCCCAGCGGCGTTGTCTTTGCTCATGTCAGGGGGCCACTTTTTTTAGTTGCATCTGCTCATCCCTGGGAGATGATATTTTTTATTTTAGAATAAATTTGGATGTCAGAATTTATATGTGAAATTGGTCTATATTTTTTTACTGCATCAAGATCCCCTTTGGGTTTGGGTATTATTATTATTATTATTTATTATTATAGCGCCATTTATTCCATGGCGCTTTACATGTGAAAAAGGGGGTATAATACAAGAACAATTTCAATAATCTTGAACACAATGTGACAGCGACTGGTACAGGCGGAGCGAGGACCCTGCCCGTGAGGGCTCACAATCTACGAGGGATGGGTGAGGATACAGTAGGTGAGGGTAGAGCTGGTCGTGCAGCGGTATGGTGGAGCGGTGGTTACTGCAGGTTGTAGGCAGGTATGAGGATAATGGAAGCTTGCAACATGTCTGGTGGGAATGAACCAATTTGAGATGCATTATAAAATATTCTTTCTAAGTGTGGTGCCAGAAGGGACGAAAATTATTTAAAATATTTGTTGGAAAAATCTGGTCCAGATGTTTTTTTTAGTTTGAAATTTTTTATAACTTCCAAGATTTCTGTCTTAGTAATAGGGTCCATTAGTAATTTTAAGCCTTCATGCAATATGATTGGGAGATTAATATCAGAAAGAAATTTGCTGATGCTTCCTAAGGTTGGTTGAGGGCAAGACTTATTATGTTTTAAATTATATAGATTGTCATAGAAATATGTGTTGTAGAAGATATTAATATCTCTACGCCATATGAAATTGCAGGGGCAAAGATAGCTGTCATAGTAACAGAGAACCTGATACCAAATCCCTCTCCCTCCTCCCCTATCTCATTTACAGTAAGGACAGGAGCTAGCAATCTAAGGCTGCCATTATGTAAAATGGCAGTATACTAAGGGAAGTGCCAACCCTAATTAACATGCAAGAGGGAGCTTCTTGTAGCTCAAAGACCAGGAGGATATATATTGTGCATAGACAAAGAACCATACAATTGACAGGTAGTTGAGACTAGCAAAGTCTTGTCAGAGAGTTGGCCAGCCTTATAGACTTGTGTTGATGCATAAACACAGAAGTGGGAGAAACCTTTTCTCCACAGGAAGTACATTGTCAGTTCAAGGGAAATCTTTTACGTTTACACTGGGCACCGTTTTGTCTCTGTAAGAGAAGTGGTACACGTGCAACAAAAATACGTCTCTGAGACAAAATATAGAATAGGGGAATTTCTATAAATCGTATTGGGATGAGACATATATTTGGAACAACATGCATATTTTTTCATGTCTGTGAGCCTTGCCGATGAGTTGTAAATCAACAGTTCAAAGATAACTGACGGCACCTGGGTCATGGTTCATCTCTAAGGAAAGATAACACCCCGATAAAAATATGGCGTCAGTCTCCAACTTCTAAGACCCTCCAGAGAGGAGTTATTGCATAAATTGGGGATTTCATAAAATCATAAAGGGCTGAGACCAGCCCACAACTCGGCCCATGTGAGGTCATCACAGGGGAGTGTGTGGGTGGTACCCAATTCGGCATGAAAGATCAAGCCGAATGATGATCTGGGTTCATGCTGAGAGATACATTTGTCATGTAAGCAGGGGCCATATTGACGTAACAGCCAAAGTGCTCTCTTTTGGCTAAGCTGAATCTTCTCTGCGATTGGTATAGTAAGTTATTCTGTTAATCCCTTTCATTTTCTGCGACTGTATATGCTGTATTGTTTTGTCCCATTTGTAAAATCTTTTGTATATTTTTCAGAAACACCGCCTCCCTTAGATGAAATATAAAATGTAATAATTTGGTTTATTTTGTTTTGTAATCGTGCCTCCACCGAAGCCATATACGCTACCAGAAAGCAGGCGTCCAAACAGCCTGTATTGTATTTTAAAAAAGGAACAGATTGGTGATGGCAGTTAATTATCTTTCTTCGGTTATTGTGAAGTTAGCAGTAATCGTACTGGGGTATATGCACATATTCCATATGTTGGAATACGGAGGTGTGTATGCCATAGGCTCACTGTTTACCTAGTAATTGAAAACAGCTTGCGGTCCCCTCGGTTGATCGTCGGCCAATTGTGTAATTATCTGGACGATAGGGGGCAACAGAGAGCTGTTCGCTCCAAAGACCGCAGTGGGTGGTTTCTGTGATTATTGGGGATCAAAAATCCCTGACAGAGATTGTAGTAATAATCTGTGAAGGATTCCACATATCATTTAGATAAATTTTAACACTGCCATTTGAAAGCGAAATTTTATTGATCCTGTTCATCCAGCTTGTTTCAATCTTTGAACCATAAATTTAGTAGGTTTGGGTAATTAAGAATAGAATTTAGATTTCAAAGACTTAATAAAGGTGTCAAATTCAGTAAAGAATTTGTTTTTTAGATCACTCATTCATTTTAGAATCTTGAGGTGTAGAAGTTGAAGGGGAAGAGAAATTTTGTTGAAGTTCTTTAGTTTTAAGATGCAGTTGAATTTTTTGAATTTTTTCTCTTTTCAATTTTTTTTTATATTGATGACATCTGCATTTGAATACCCCTTAAAACAGCATTCAGTACTCTTGAGATTTTCTTTAAAGTACTTATTTAACGCTGTTTCAATATCTTTTTTGAATTTGGGAATTTGTAAAAGAAAGGTATTGCATTTCCATGAAAGATTAGCCCGTGGAAGTGGATATAGTGACAATTAAACCTAACTTTGAGGAGTGGTCGGAAAATGATATAAGATTTCTTAGCACATTTTTAAATTTGAAAGTGGAAAAAAAATCTGTTAGTATTAAGTCAATACGCAAAAAGGTTTTAAGAACCTCAGAGAAGTGGGTGAACTCTTTCAACATTGTGTTTATGCAACTAAACACGTCCAAGAGTTTGTGTTTTGCCAACCAATTTTTAGAGTTGGAGAGGTGAAATCTATTATTCTATCTGGAACCAAATTATAATCTCAAGCAGAAGAATTTGTCCTTTCTTTACTTCTTGGATTTTAATCATGAGGTTCTCTAAAAATTTTAGTTGCTTTTTGTTTGGCGCATATATGTTTATGATTGTGCATAGTTGATTGTTGAGGTGGCATTTCAAAATATGATACCTCCCTTCTGTATCTCGATGTTCATTTAGAAATTTGAAAGAAATTTAATCTTTTATAATAGTAGCAACCTTGCTTTTTTTCTCTTTGTTGAGAGTTTCAAATATATGAGGATAATTTTTGTGGGAGATTTTAGGATGTTTATCCTTGGCAAATTTAATTTCCTGTAAGCATATTAAGTCTGCATTGCATTTCTTGATTTCCTTCCGGGTTAAGAATCTTTACCTAGGACTGTTAATGCCCCTGACATTAAAAGTGAGTATCTTAGTTCTCATATTTGATATATGAGTTTAGCAAATACAATAATCTTTTAATTAGAATAAACTAAAAACTTGTGCAATAGAAACCAATACTTATAAAAATAAAAGGGGTTAAACACAATAGTACAAATACTATATATAATAATGAAAACAAAATAGTATCTTAGTCTTAATACTTAACACAATCAAAAGTTCTCATGAAGGAAACCAATACTCCTGTTAGGTTCTCTTCTTCTTTGGGACTACATTTCGAGAATCAGTATGCGGTAATACATCTTACCGTAAACAAAAAATAAAAGTTTGACAAGTAAGAAAAAAATGTGTCATTATTCGTCCATAGAAGATAAGTCTCGATATATACACAACATGAATTCCCTTATTATTGAGTTTCAAAATCCAAAAGAAGGGAAGACAAAGGAAAACAAAAGATAACACAAAGATCTTTTAGTATTTCAATGCTTATTTTTAGGGGGCTGAGCATTTTGAAGGGAAGAAATGAATTACATTCCTTTCTCTTTATATAAAAAAAACCCTGTTTGGGAGACAAGAACAGAAAAATCGCGGCGCCCTAAGTGCGTGAACACAATATTATAGTCTTTGATAGGTGCACAATTTCATGCACTCATCTGATAGAAGACTAATATGGCTTTAGATTGTGTATCCTCAAAATTCCCTCTGGGATACTTTTCAATGGACAGGGCTTGCAGCTTGCCTCTGGTGGATCCAAGTGAAAGAGCCAGACATAGGCTCACACAGGATGAGTAAATCAAGAAGAGTATATCCAGCCTTTAAATGGCAGTGCTTCCCAGGAATCACATCCAAAGATGATATTTTATATCCAAAGATGATATTTTATATTTTTTTATTCGATAAGTTAAAATAGTGGCGATACAACGTGTTTCGGATACAATATATATCCTTCTTAAGGTATCATAAAAACACAGTGAAAATCCTACTAGTATAAAATTCAATCACACTTATATATGGTAGCAAACCTTTTATCCCAGCCTCAGAAACTTAGAAACTTGATTTGGGGTGTGGACCAGGTTCAGGAACATACCCACTAATTGGTCCAGCCTTTCAAACCACATTCTTATCAACATGGATGAAAGAAAAGAAAAAAACTTTTCCTAAAAACCTTTAGAATATGCTGTCCAAATACTGAGAAAATACTTTCAGTAAGGACGTGGCAGCATATGTTGATTCCTTTAAAAAAAAAAAATACATATCTGTATACATATATATTAAAATATTCAACTTACCTTAAGTTGATGAGGAGCCTTACCTAAGCAGAGATGGCCCTTCGCATTATGGTGTCACTGTAGGCCAGGTCGGGAGAAAGATGACCCAGCAACCGATCAAAGGCAGCAATGGTGAGCCGACAAAACTGCTGGAATTTTTCGGGATATCTGTAAAAAAGTTCAAAATAAATATTAGTTTCACGGATTAAAACAGAATAAGATATAATTTTTGCACCCACAGCTTTTTGGGTCTTCTCCTCCTCCTCCTAGACCACTCCTATGGGAGAATAATTGGTTAGTACACGCTACATACAATATATCAAACCATCTACTTACACTTATCTTACCTGCTCGCTGTAGTTATTCAGGAGATTTATTGCAGTCAGCAGCAAAAGGAACAAATATGGTTGACTGAGACTCAGGGGCTGCAGTTCATGTGGAATCCTGAATACTGCAAAAATGGTAAATAGGGATTGAACAGACTTAGAGAGTGACGATGAGGACTCCAATCGCCCCATGAATAAGTTTGCAAAACTTGGTGCGACCCGAGTCCCTATTGCGGTGCCGAGCAACTGTAAGTACAGTACTCCTTCAAAAATGAACACGTGTTCAAGAATGCATTTCAAACCCTTTAACAGAAAATCTCTTTGTTCAGGGAGCATCTCAGTCTTCGTTAGGTAAAAACCCACCACATTTACCCCCATTTCATGATCTATGTTGGAATATAATGAATTTACATCCAACGAGAGAAAAGGAATAGTTATCTTCCCATTCAATTTCCCTCAGTTCCTCAATTAATTGTGTGGAATCTCTCAAATATGAAAGAAGAGACTTTACTAGATCTTGTAAAAACAAGTCAATATAATGAGAAAGATGTTAAGTCAATGACCCTATTCCTGATATAATTGGTCGGCCAGGTGGTTTTTCAGGGTTCTTGTGCAGTTTTGGTAGATGATAAAATAACACCATAGTTGGCACAGGATTTGTTAAAAACTTTTTTTCTGTTTTATTAAGAATGTTCCTCTCATAGGCTTCATTAATCATACGGTGATAGTCCCAAACAAAGGATTGTGTAGGATCTTCTTTTAAAATTTTGTAATATCTCATATCAGACAATATGTTCAAGGCCTCCTCAATATAGCCAGATCTGTTTTGCTCAACTACCCCCCCTTTATCAGCTTGCCTTTTTACTATATCTGTATATTGTCTCAAATCCTCCAATGCCACTTTTTCTTTTTTAGAGATATTGTTCTCCTTTTTTATCTTATTTTCCAGATTCCAAGCTTTTCGGTTTTATTTTCCCATTTCCTAAATTCTTCAGATACTAGTGAAAAAAAGTGTCTATATTTGGTCCTCTATGTTGATGAGGATTAAATAGAGATTTTGAGTGTACCTCCTTGTGAATATATTCCCTTTCTTTGTTGTCTCTATTATGATCAATATTTTTTGGGGATCCCCAAAGTCCCCATTTTTTTCAGTCAACAAGAAATTCCTTTTGAGAGTAAGTTTGCGAGTGTAAGCATTTAAATCTAGAAAAAGATTAAATGCATTCATGTCTTGAGCAGGGCAAAAGTTTAATGTCCTACTTAACATTTCCATTTCTGAAGGGGTTAAAATATGAGATGATAAATGTAAAAATTTAACCAGAGGCAGATTTGCTTGTTTATTAGTTTCTGGGTTCCTTGTTTTTTATATATTCTCAGATTTCTATTAGATCCCTTTCCTCTTTTTCCTCTTGCTCTTCTTTTCTTTTTTTTTTGGCTCTTGATATTACAGCCGGTGTGAAGTAATTTGTAATGTGATTCTTTTATATTGGACTTAAAATTTGAGCTGTTTGTGAAAAACTGATTAGTGGTGGTAAAATTGTTTCTGAAACGCTTGGATGTGTGGGACCTATCTCTAAAAAAGAGATGTTGGATATTACTGAGGATGGGGATGGTGTAGGCGCTTGTAATACTGTGGTAAATGTTGATGAGGATTCCGTATTATCGTGGATAGTTAGTTCATTTATATCAAATTCAACATTGGAAGTTTCCAACCTGTGGGAAGCAGTTGGAATTTCCAGTGGGGGAAGTCCAGGATTAGGTAGAGGTAATGTTGGAGCATTTTTCATTACGATGATCCTGGGCTCTAATGGAATATTTTTTTCAATATGTGGATGTTTTTTCTTTTGTGCAATTTTATTAGATATACTGTGAATATTCTCAAGGGTAGACGTATTTAGAGGTAATATAAATTGAGAGATAGTTGTTTCAATATCTTGTATATTTTTTATATTTGAATTAGAGTCCTTGTATGTTTTACACCTAATTCCTGTGGGACCAGGACTTCTGTTCTTAAATTACCAGGGTATTTCTTTGTAGGTTCATTAATACCTATCAGGTTTTTATTCCTGATCGGTTCCTTTGACATTGGTTTAGTTTTAACGGTATCCCTACAAAAAAAAAATATTTTTACATCTACTAGATCATTTTCAAATACCTTGCGTTTCCTAGTGATGTGATCGTTCACCAAATTGAAAAAATGTAAACTTTTAAACCTTATAAGTTCAAATTTCTTTTCACAAATCATTGCGGCTTTGCTGGCTAGCTCAGAATGCTTTTCCACTAATAAACTCATAAAGCTGTAAGAACAATCATTTAAAATATTATTCCAATTATTGGTAAAATTACTGTCATCTGAAAAAGTACTATTAAAATGTATCTTCAAACCATTTGGAACTATTTTTTGATCAATACACAAATGCCTAGAAATTCTGCATCGATCTGATGTCTTATTTCCACCTTCATATGTTTTTCAAAGTCCAAAAAAAGACCAGTGATGGTCTTTTTTGTCTTAATACCAATCACAGGTTCAGTACAGGAATTATGCAACCTTGTATTGGTCATGTTCTTAATGGAGGATAACAGCTCCTTTCTCCTCTCAGTTCTGTTGTTATATTACTCCATTTTCACTCCAGGCTGCTCGCTCCCCTTCACTGTCTGGATTGTCGGCCGTCAACCGATTAGGAAGAACTCCTTTCGGTAACAATATGCGGAAAAAATGCCCTGTTTGGGAGAGAAGAACAAACAAATAACGGCGCCCTAAGTGTGCCGTGATTTTATAGTCTTTGATGGGTGCACAATTTCATGCACTCCCTGATAGAAGACTAATATGGCTTTAGATTGTGTATCCTCAAAAATCCCTCTGGGATACTTTTCAATGGACAGGGCTTGCAGCTTGCCTCGGGTGGATCCAAGTGAAAGAGCCAGACATAGGCTCACACAGGATGAGTAAATCAAGAAGAGTATATCCAGCCTATAAATGGCAGCACTTCCCAGGAATCACACCCAAAGATGATATTTTATATTTTTTTATTCGATAAGTTAAAATAGAGGAGATACAACGTGTTTCGGATACAATATATATCCTTCTTAAGGTATCATAAAAACACAGTGAAAATCCTACTAGTATAAAATTCAATCACACTTATATATGGTAGCAAACCTTTTATCCCAGCCTCAGAAACTTAGAAACTTGATTTGGGGTGTGGACCAGGTTCAGGAACACACCCACTAATTGGTCCAGCCTTTCAAACCACATTCTTATCAGCATGGATGCAAGAAAAAAAATCTTTTCCTAAAAAACTTTAGAATATGCTGTCCAAATACTGAGAAAATACTTTCAGTAAGGACGTGGCAGAATATGTTGATTCCTTTAAAAAAAAAATACATATATGTATACATATATATTAAAATATTCAAATTACCGTAAGTTGATGAGGAGCCTTTCCTCAGCAGAGATGGCCCTTCGCATTATGGTGTCACTGTAGGCCAGGTCGGGAGAAAGACGACCCAGCAGCCGATCAAAGGCAAAAATGGTGAGCCGACAAAACTGCTGGAATTTTTCGGGATATCTGTAAAAAATTTCAAAATAAATATTAGTTTCACGGATTAAAATAGAATAAGATATAATTATTACCATAAGATAACAACAACTCATTTAAATATACATTAGGTACACACGGATGACAATATCCTTTTTTCCCATATATCTTACCTCCTTAAATCCTGGTACAGCACATTTAAGTGCCCCTTGTCTGTCCGCTCCTGCATGATTGGGTTCTCCCACAGCTTTTTGGGTCTTCTCCTCCTCCTCCTAGACCACTCCTATGGGAGAATAATTGGTTAGTACACGCTACATACAATATATCAAACCATCTACTTACACTTATCTTACCTGCTCGCTGTAGTGATTCAGGAGATTTTTTGCAGTCAGCAGCAAAAGGAACAAGTTTGGTTGACTGAGACTCAGGGGCTGCAGTACATGTGGAATCCTGAATACTGCAAAAATGGTAAATAGGGATTGAACAGACTTAGAGAGTGACGATGAGGACTCGAATCGCCCCATGAATAAGCTTGTAAAACTTGGTGCGACCCGAGTCCCCATCGCGGTGCCAAGCAACTGTAAGTACAGTACTCCTTCAAAAATGAACACGTTGTGTTCAAGAATGCATTTCAAACCCTTTAACAGAAAATCTCTTTGTTCAGGGAGCATCTCAGTCTTCGTTAGGTAAAAACCCACAACATTTACCCCCATTTCGTGATCTATGTTGGAATATAATGAATTTACATCCAACGAGATAAAGGAATAGTTATCTTCCCATTCAATATCCCTCAGTTCCTCAATTAATTGTGTGGGATCTCTCAAATATGAAAGAAGAGACTTTACTAGATCTTGTAAAAACAATTCAATATAATGAGAAAGATGCCAAGTCAATGACCCTATTCCTGATATAATTGGTCGGCCAGGTGGTTTTTCGGGGTTCTTGTGCAGTTTTGTTAGATGATAAAATAAAGCCATAGTTGGCACATGATTTGTTAAAAACCTTTTTTCTGTTTTATTAAGAATGTTCCTCTCATAGGCTTCATTAATCATATGGTGATAGTCCCGAACAAAGGATTGTGTAGGATCTTCTTTTAAAATTTTGTAATATCTCATATCAGACAATATGTTCAAGGCCTCCTCAATATAGTCAGATCTGTTTTGCACAACTCACCCCCCCCCTTTATCAGATTGCCTTATTACTATATCTGTATATTGTCTCAAATCCTCCAATGCCACTTTTTCTTTTTTAAAGATATTGTTCTCCTTTTTTATCTTATTTTTTCAAATTCCATGCTTTTCCTTTTTTTTTTTTATTTTCCCATTTCCTAAATTCTTCAGATACTAATGAAAAAAAAGTGTCTATATTTGGTCCTCTATGTTGATGAGGATTAAATAGAGATTTTGAGTGTACCTCTTTGTGAATATATTCCCTTTCTTTGTCTCTATTAGGATCAATATTTTTTTCTGATCCCCAATGTCCCCATTTTTTTCAATCAACAAGAAATGCCTTTTGAGAGTAAGTTTGCGAGTGTATGTATTTAAATCTAGAAAAAGATTAAATGCATTCATATCTTTAACAGGGCAGAAGTTTAATACCCTACTTAAAATTTCCATTTCTGAGGGGGATAAAATATGAGATGATTAATGTAAAAATTTAACCAGAGGCAGATTTGCTTGTTTATTAGTTTCTGGGTTCCTTGTTTTTTATGTATTCTCAGATTTCTATTAGATCCCTTTCCTCTTTTTCCTCTTGCTCTACTTTTCTTTTTTTGGATCTTGATATTACAGCCGGTGTGAAGTAATTTGTAATGTGATTCTTTTATATTGGACTTAAAATTTGAGCTGTTTGTGAAAAACTGATTAGTGGTGGTAAAATTGTTTCTGAAACGCTTGGATGTGTGGGACCTATCTCTAAAAAAGAGATGTTGGATATTACTGAGGATGGGGATGGTGTAGGCGCTTGTAATACTGTGGTAAATGTTGATGAGGATTCCGTATTATTGTGGATAGTTAGTTCATTTATATCAAATTCAACATTGGAAGTTTCCAACCTGTGGGAAGCAGTTGGAATTTCCAGTGGGGGAAGTCCAGGATTAGGTAGAGGTAATGTTGGAGCATTTTTCATTACGATGATCCTGGGCTCTAATGGAATGTTTTTTTCAATATGTGGATGTTTTTTCTTTTGTGCATTTTTATTAGATATAGTGTGAATATTCTAAAGGGTAGACTTATTTAGAGGTAATTTAAATTGAGAGATAGTTGTTTCAATATCTTGTATATTTTTATATTTGAATTAATTAAGAGTCCTTGTATGTTTTACACCTAATTCCTGTGGGACCAGGACTTCTGTTCTTAAATTACCAGGGTTTTTCTTTGTAGGTTCATTAATACCTATCAGGTTTTTATTCCTGATCGGTTCCTTTGACATTGGTTTAGTTTTAACGGTATCCCTACAAAAAAAAAATATTTTTACATCTACTAGATCATTTTCAAATACCTTGAGTTTCCTAGTAATGTCATCGTTCACCAAATTGAAAAAATGTAAACTTTTAAACCTTATAAGTTCAAATTTCTTTTCACAAATCATTGCGGCTTTGCTGGCTAGCTCAGAGCGCTTTTCCACTAATAAACTCATAAAACTGTAAGAACAATCATTTAAAATATTATTCCAATTATTGGTAAAATTACAGTTAGGTCCATATATATTTGGATAGAGACAACATTTTTCTAATTTTGGTTGTAGACATTACCACAATGAATTTTAAACAAAACAATTCAGATGCAGTTGAAGTTCAGACTTTCAACTTTCATTTGAGGGTATCCACATTAAAATTGGATGAAGGGTTTAGGAGTTTCAGCTCCTTAACATGTGCCACCCTGTTTTTAAAGGGACCAAAAGTAATTGGACAGATTCAATAATTGTAAATAAAATGTTCATTTCTAGTACTTGGTTGAAAACCCTTTGTTGGCAATGACTGTCTGAAGTCTTGAACTCATGGACATCACCAGACGCTGTGTTTGCTCCTTTTTGATACTCTGCCAGGCCTTCACTGCGGTGGTTTTCAGTTGCTGTTTGATTATGGGCCTTTCTGTCTGAAGTTTAATCTTTAACAAGTGAAATGCATGCTCAATTAGGTTGAGATCAGATGACTGACTTGGCCATTCAAGAATATTCCACTTCTTTGCTTTAATAAACTCCTGGGTTGCTTTGGCTTTATGTTTTGGGTCATTGTCCATCTGTAGTATGAAGCGACGACCAATCAGTTTGGCTGCATTTGGATGGATCTGAGCACACAGTATGGCTCTGAATACATCAGAATTCATTTGGCTGTTTCTGTCCTGTGTCACATCATCAATAAACACTAGTGACCCAGTGCCACTGGCAGCCATGCATGCCCAAGCCATCACACTGCCTCCGCCGTGTTTTACAGATGATGTGGTATGCTTTGGATCATGAGCTGTACCACGCCTTCGCCATACTTTTCTCTTTCCATCATTCTGGTAGAGGTTGATCTTGGTTTCATCTGTCCAAAGAATGTTCTTCCAGAACTGTGCTGGCTTTTTTAGATTTTTTTTTAGCAAAGTCCAGTCTAGCCTTTTTATTCTTGATGCTTATGAGTGGCTTGCAACGTGCAGTGAACCCTCTGTATTTACTTTCCTGCAGTCTTCTCTTTATGGTAGATTTGGATATTGATACGCCTACCTCCTGGAGAGTGTTGTTCACTTGGTTGGCTGTTGTGAAGGGGTTTCTCTTCACTATGGAGATTATTCTGCGTTCATCCACCATTGTTGTCTTCCGTGGGCGCCCAGGTCTTTATGCATTGATGAGTTCACCAGCGCTTTCTTTCTTCCTCAGGATTTACAAAACTGTAGATTTTGCCACTTCTAATGTTGTAGCAATTTCTCGGATGGGTTTTTTATGTTTTTGCAGCTTAAGGATGGCTTTTTTCACCTGCATGGAGAGCTCCTTTGACCGCATGTTTACTTCACAGCAAAACCTTCCAAATGCAAGCACCACACCTCAAATCAACTCCAGGCCTTTTAACTGCTTAATTGAGAATGACATAACGAAGGGATTGCCCACACCTGTCCATGAAATAGCCTTGGATTCAATTGTCCAATTACTTTTGGTCCCTTAAAAAACAGGGTGGCACATGTTAAGGAGCTGAAACTCCTAAACCCTTCATCCAATTTTAATGTGGATACCCTCAAATGAAAGCTGAAAGTCTGAACTTCAACTGCATCTGAATTGTTTTGTTTAAAATTCATTGTGGTAATGTCTAGAAAAATGTTGTCTCTGTCCAAATATATATGGACCTAACTGTACTGTCATCTGAAAAAGTACTATTAAAATGTATCTTCAAACCATTTCAAACTATTTTTTGATCAATACACAAATGCCTAGAAATTCTGCATCGATCTGATGTCTTATTTCCACCTTCATATGTTTTTCAAAGTCCAAAAAAAGACCAGTGATGGTCTTTTTTGCCTTAATATCAATCACAGGTTCAGTACAGGAATTATGCAACCTTGTATTGGTCATGTTCTTCATGGAGGATAACAGCTCCTTTCTCCTCTCAGTTCTGTTGTTATAATACTCCATTTTCACTCCAGGCTGCTCGCTCTCCTTCGCTGTCTGGGGTGTCGGTCGTCAACCGATTAGGAAGAACTCCTTTCGGTAACAATATACGGAAAAAAAGCCCTGTTTGGGAGAGAAGAACAGACAAATCACGGCGCCCTAAGTGCGCCGTGATTTTATAGTCTTTGATGGGTGCACAATTTCATGCACTCCCTGATAGAAGACTAATATGGCTTTACATTGTGTATCCTCAAAAATCCCTCTGGGATACTTTTCAATGGACAGGGCTTGCAGCTTGCCTTGGGTGGATCCAAGTGAAAGAGCCAGACATAGGCTCACACAGGATGAGTAAATCAAGAAGAGTATATCCAGCCTATAAATGGCAGCACTTCCCAGGAATCCACCCAAAGATGATATTTTATATCCAAAGATGATATTTTATATTTTTTTATTCGATAAGTTAAAATAGAGGAGATACAACGTGTTTCGGATACAATATATATCCTTCTTAAGGTATCATAAAAACACAGTGAAAATCCTACTAGTATAAAATTCAATCACACTTATATATGGTAGCAAACCTTTTATCCCAGCCTCAGAAACTTAGAAACTTGATTTGGGGAGTGGACCAGGTTCAGGAACATGCCCACTAATTGGTCCAGCCTTTCAAACCACATTCTTATCAACATGGATGAAAGAAAAGAAAAAAACTTTTCCTAAAAACCTTTAGAATATGCTGTCCAAATACTGAGAAAATACTTTCAATAAGGACGTGGCAGAATATGTTGATTCCTTTTAAAAAAAAAAATATACATATATATTAAAATATTGAACTTATCGTAAGGTGATGAGGAGCCTTTCCTCAGCAGAAATGGCCCTTCGCATTATGGTGTCACTGTAGACCAGGTCGGGAGAAAGAATACCCAGCAGCCGATCAAAGGCAGCAATGGTGAGCCGACAAAACTGCTGGAATTTTTTGGGATATCTGTAAAAAAGTTCAAAATAAATATTAGTTTCACGGATTAAAATAGAATAAGATATAATTGTTTACCATAAGATAACAACAACTCGCTTGAAAAATACATTAGGTACACACGGATGACAATATCCTTTTTTCCCATATATCTTACCTCCTTAAATCCTGGTACAGCACATTGAAGTGCCCCTTGTCCGCCCGTTCCTGCACGATAGGGTGCACCCACAGCTTTTTGGGTCTTCTCCTCCTCCTCTTAGATTGCTCCTATGGGAAAATAGTTGGTTAGTACATGCTGCATACAATATAACAAACCATCTACTTAAATTTATCTTACCTGCTCGCTGTAGTGATTCAGGGGATTTATCGCAGTCGGCAGCAAAAGGAACAAGTATGATTGACTGAGACGCAGGGGCTGCAGTTCATGTGGCATCCTGAATACTGCAAAAATGGTAAATAGGGATTGGACTGACTTAGAGAGTGACGATGAGGACTCGAATCGCCCCATGAATAAGTTTGCAAAACTTGGTGCGACCCGAGTCCCCATCGCGGTGCCGAGCAACTGTAAGTACAGTATTCCTTCAAAAATGAACACGTTGTGTTCAAGAATGCATTTCAAACCCTTTAACAGAAAATCTCTTTGTTCAGGGAGCATCTCAGTTGCATCTTCGTTAGGTAAAAACCTACCACATTTACCCCCATTTCATGATCTATGTTGGAATATAATGAATTTACATCCAACGAGATAAAGGAATAGTTATCTTCCCATTCAATTTCCCTCAGTTCCTCAATTGTGTGGAATCTCTCAAATATGAAGGAAGAGACTTTACTAGATCTTGTAAAAACAAGTCAATATAATGAGAAAGATGCCAAGTCAAGGACCCTATTCCTGATGTAATTGGTCGGCCAGGTGGTTTTTCAGGGTTCTTGTGCAGTTTTGGTAGATGATAAAATAACACCATAGTTGGCACAGAATTTGTTAAAAACCTTTTTTCTGTTTTATTAAGAATGTTCCTCTCGTAGGCTTCATTAATCATACGGTGATAGTCCCGAACAAAGGATTGTGTAGGATCTTCTTTTAAAATTTTGTAATATCTCATATCAGACAATATGTTCAAGGCCTCCTCAATATAGCCTGATCTGTTTTGCTCAACTAACCCCCCCCTTTATCAGCTTTCCTTTTTACTATATCTGTATATTGTCTCAAATCCTCCAATGCCACTTTTTCTTTTTTAGAGATATTGTTCTCCTTTTTTATCTTATTTTCCAGATTCCAAGCTTTTCGGTTTCATTTTCCCATTTCCTAAATTCTTCAGATACTAGTGAAAAAAAGTGTCTATATTTGGTCCTCTATGTTGATGAGGATTAAATAGAGATTTTGAGTGTACCTCCTTGTGAATATATTCCCTTTCTTTGTTTGTCTCTATTATGATCAATATTTTTTGGGGATCCCCAAAGTCCCCATTTTTTCAGTCAATAAGAAATTCCTTTTGAGAGTAAGTTTGCGAGTGTAAGCATTTAAATCTAGAAAAAGATTAAATGCATTCATGTCTTGAGCAGGGCAAAAGTTTAATGCCCTACTTAACATTTCCATTTCTGAAGGGGATAAAATATGAGATGATAAATGTAAAAATTTAACCAGAGGCAGATTTGCTTGTTTATTAGTTTCTGGGTTCCTTGTTTTTTATATATTCTCAGATTTATATTAGATCCCTTTCCTCTTTTTCCTCTTGCTCTTCTTTTCTTTTTTTTGGCTCTTGATATTACAGCCGGTGTGAAGTAATTTGTAATGTGATTCTTTTATATTGGACTTAAAATTTGAGCTGTTTGTGAAAAACTGATTAGTGGTGGTAAAATTGTTTCTGAAACGCTTGGATGTGTGGGACCTATCTCTAAAAAAGAGACGTTGGATATTACTGAGGATGGGGATGGTGTAGGCGCTTGTAATACTGTGGTAAATGTTGATGAGGATTCCGTATTATCGTGGATAGTTAGTTCATTTATATCAAATTCAACATTGGAAGTTTCCCACCTGTGGGAAGCAGTTGGAATTTCCAGTGGGGGAAGTCCAGGATTAGGTAGAGGTAATGTTGGAGCATTTTTCATTACGATGATCCTGGGCTCTAATGGAATATTTTTTTCAATATGTGGATGTTTTTTCTTTTGTGCATTTTTATTAGATATACTGTGAATATTCTCAAGGGTAGACGTATTTAGAGGTAATTTAAATTGAGAGATAGTTGTTTCAATATCTTGTATATTTTTTATATTTGAATTAGAGTCCTTGTATGTTTTACACCTAATTCCTGTGGGACCAGGACTTCTGTTCTTAAATTACCAGGGTATTTCTTTGTAGGTTCATTAATACCTATCAGGTTTTTATTCCTTATCGGTTCCTTTGACATTGGTTTAGTTTTAACGGTATCCCTACAAAAAAAAAATATTTTTACATCTACTAGATCATTTTCAAATACCTTGCGTTTCCTAGTGATGTGATCGTTCACCAAATTGAAAAAATGTAAACTTTTAAACCTTATAAGTTCAAATTTCTTTTCACAAATCATTGCGGCTTTGCTGGCTAGCTCAGAACGCTTTTCCACTAATAAACTCATAAAGCTGTAAGAACAATCATTTAAAATATTATTCCAATTATTGGTAAAATTACTGTCATCTGAAAAATTACTATTAAAATGTATCTTCAAACCATTTGGAACTATTTTTTGATCAATACACAAATGCCTAGAAATTCTGCATCGATCTGATGTCTTATTTCCACCTTCATATGTTTTTCAAAGTCCAAAAAAACACCAGTGATGGTCTTTTTTGTCTTAATACCAATCACAGGTTGAGTACAGGAATTATGCAACCTTGTATTGGTCATGTTCTTAATGAAGGATAACAGCTCCTTTCTCCTCTCAGTTCTGTTGTTATATTACTCCATTTTCACTCCAGGCTGCTCGCTCCCCTTCGCTGTCTGGATTGTCGGTCGTCAACCGATTAGGAAGAACTCCATTCGGTAACAATATACGGAAAAAATGCCCTGTTTGGGAGAGAAGAACAAACAAATAACGGCGCCCTAAGTGTGCCGTGATTTTATAGTCTTTGATGGGTGCACAATTTCATGCACTCGCTGATAGAAGACTAATATGGCTTTAGATTGTGTATCCTCAAAAATCCCTCTGGGATACTTTTCAATGGACAGGGCTTGCAGCTTGCCTCGGGTGGATCCAAGTGAAAGAGCCAGACATAGGCTCACACAGGATGAGTAAATCAAGAAGAGAATATCCAGCCTATAAATGGCAGCACTTCCCAGGAATCACATCCAAAGATGATATTTTATATCCAAAGATGATATTTTATATTCTTTTATTCGATAGGTTAAAATAGAGGAGATACAACGCGTTTCGGATACAATATATATCCTTCTTAAGGTATTATAAAAACACAGTGAAAATCCTACTAGTATAAAATTCAATCACACTTATATATGGTAGCAAACCTTTTATCCCAGCCTCAGAAACTTAGAAACTTGATTTGGGGTGTGGACCAGGTTCAGGAACACACCCACTAATTGGTCCAGCCTTTCAAACCACATTCTTATCAGCATGGATGCAAGAAAAAAAATCTTTTCCTAAAAAACTTTAGAATATGCTGTCCAAATACTGAGAAAATACTTTCAGTAAGGACGTGGCAGAATATGTTGATTCCTTTAAAAAAAAATACATATATGTATACATATATATTAAAATATTCAAATTACCATAAGTTGATGAGGAGCCTTTCCTCAGCAGAGATGGCCCTTCGCATTATGGTGTCACTGTAGGCCAGGTCGGGAGAAAGACGACCCAGCAGCCGATCAAAGGCAAAAATGGTGAGCCGACAAAACTGCTGGAATTTTTCGGGATATCTGTAAAAAATTTCAAAATAAATATTAGTTTCACGGATTAAAATAGAATAAGATATAATTATTACCATAAGATAACAACAACTCATTTAAATATACATTAGGTACACACGGATGACAATATCCTTTTTTCTCATATATCTTACCTCCTTAAATCCTGGTACAGCACATTGAAGTGCCCCTTGTCTGTCCGCTCCTGTATGATTGGGTTCTCCCACAGCTTTTTGGGTCTTCTCCTCCTCCTCCTAGACCACTCCTATGGGAGAATAATTGGTTAGTACACGCTACATACAATATATCAAACCATCTACTTACACTTATCTTACCTGCTCGCTGTAGTGATTCAGGAGATTTTTTGCAGTCAGCAGCAAAAGGAACAAGTTTGGTTGACTGAGACTCAGGGGCTGCAGTACATGTGGAATCCTGAATACTGCAAAAATGGTAAATAGGGATTGAACAGACTTAGAGAGTGACGATGAGGACTCGAATCGCCCCATGAATAAGTATGTAAAACTTGGTGCGACCCGAGTCCCCATCGCGGTGCCGAGCAACTGTAAGTACAGTACTCCTTCAAAAATGAACACGTTGTGTTCAAGAATGCATTGAGATCAGATGACTGACTTGGCCATTCAAGAATATTCCACTTCTTTGCTTTAATAAACTCCTGGGTTGCTTTGGCTTTATGTTTTGGGTCATTGTCCATCTGTAGTATGAAGCGACGACCAATCAGTTTGGCTGCATTTGGATGGATCTGAGCACACAGTATGGCTCTGAATACATCAGAATTCATTTGGCTGTTTCTGTCCTGTGTCACATCATCAATAAACACTAGTGACCCAGTGCCACTGGCAGCCATGCATGCCCAAGCCATCACACTGCCTCCGCCGTGTTTTACAGATGATGTGGTATGCTTTGGATCATGAGCTGTACCACGCCTTCGCCATACTTTTCTCTTTCCATCATTCTGGTAGAGGTTGATCTTGGTTTCATCTGTCCAAAGAATGTTCTTCCAGAACTGTGCTGGCTTTTTTAGATTTTTTTTTAGCAAAGTCCAGTCTAGCCTTTTTATTCTTGATGCTTATGAGTGGCTTGCAACGTGCAGTGAACCCTCTGTATTTACTTTCCTGCAGTCTTCTCTTTATGGTAGATTTGGATATTGATACGCCTACCTCCTGGAGAGTGTTGTTCACTTGGTTGGCTGTTGTGAAGGGGTTTCTCTTCACTATGGAGATTATTCTGCGTTCATCCACCATTGTTGTCTTCCGTGGGCGCCCAGGTCTTTATGCATTGATGAGTTCACCAGCGCTTTCTTTCTTCCTCAGGATTTACAAAACTGTAGATTTTGCCACTTCTAATGTTGTAGCAATTTCTCGGATGGGTTTTTTATGTTTTTGCAGCTTAAGGATGGCTTTTTTCACCTGCATGGAGAGCTCCTTTGACCGCATGTTTACTTCACAGCAAAACCTTCCAAATGCAAGCACCACACCTCAAATCAACTCCAGGCCTTTTAACTGCTTAATTGAGAATGACATAACGAAGGGATTGCCCACACCTGTCCATGAAATAGCCTTGGATTCAATTGTCCAATTACTTTTGGTCCCTTAAAAAACAGGGTGGCACATGTTAAGGAGCTGAAACTCCTAAACCCTTCATCCAATTTTAATGTGGATACCCTCAAATGAAAGCTGAAAGTCTGAACTTCAACTGCATCTGAATTGTTTTGTTTAAAATTCATTGTGGTAATGTCTAGAAAAATGTTGTCTCTGTCCAAATATATATGGACCTAACTGTACTGTCATCTGAAAAAGTACTATTAAAATGTATCTTCAAACCATTTCAAACTATTTTTTGATCAATACACAAATGCCTAGAAATTCTGCATCGATCTGATGTCTTATTTCCACCTTCATATGTTTTTCAAAGTCCAAAAAAAGACCAGTGATGGTCTTTTTTGCCTTAATATCAATCACAGGTTCAGTACAGGAATTATGCAACCTTGTATTGGTCATGTTCTTCATGGAGGATAACAGCTCCTTTCTCCTCTCAGTTCTGTTGTTATAATACTCCATTTTCACTCCAGGCTGCTCGCTCTCCTTCGCTGTCTGGGGTGTCGGTCGTCAACCGATTAGGAAGAACTCCTTTCGGTAACAATATACGGAAAAAAAGCCCTGTTTGGGAGAGAAGAACAGACAAATCACGGCGCCCTAAGTGCGCCGTGATTTTATAGTCTTTGATGGGTGCACAATTTCATGCACTCCCTGATAGAAGACTAATATGGCTTTACATTGTGTATCCTCAAAAATCCCTCTGGGATACTTTTCAATGGACAGGGCTTGCAGCTTGCCTTGGGTGGATCCAAGTGAAAGAGCCAGACATAGGCTCACACAGGATGAGTAAATCAAGAAGAGTATATCCAGCCTATAAATGGCAGCACTTCCCAGGAATCCACCCAAAGATGATATTTTATATCCAAAGATGATATTTTATATTTTTTTATTCGATAAGTTAAAATAGAGGAGATACAACGTGTTTCGGATACAATATATATCCTTCTTAAGGTATCATAAAAACACAGTGAAAATCCTACTAGTATAAAATTCAATCACACTTATATATGGTAGCAAACCTTTTATCCCAGCCTCAGAAACTTAGAAACTTGATTTGGGGAGTGGACCAGGTTCAGGAACATGCCCACTAATTGGTCCAGCCTTTCAAACCACATTCTTATCAACATGGATGAAAGAAAAGAAAAAAACTTTTCCTAAAAACCTTTAGAATATGCTGTCCAAATACTGAGAAAATACTTTCAATAAGGACGTGGCAGAATATGTTGATTCCTTTTAAAAAAAAAAATATACATATATATTAAAATATTGAACTTATCGTAAGGTGATGAGGAGCCTTTCCTCAGCAGAAATGGCCCTTCGCATTATGGTGTCACTGTAGACCAGGTCGGGAGAAAGAATACCCAGCAGCCGATCAAAGGCAGCAATGGTGAGCCGACAAAACTGCTGGAATTTTTTGGGATATCTGTAAAAAAGTTCAAAATAAATATTAGTTTCACGGATTAAAATAGAATAAGATATAATTGTTTACCATAAGATAACAACAACTCGCTTGAAAAATACATTAGGTACACACGGATGACAATATCCTTTTTTCCCATATATCTTACCTCCTTAAATCCTGGTACAGCACATTGAAGTGCCCCTTGTCCGCCCGTTCCTGCACGATAGGGTGCACCCACAGCTTTTTGGGTCTTCTCCTCCTCCTCTTAGATTGCTCCTATGGGAAAATAGTTGGTTAGTACATGCTGCATACAATATAACAAACCATCTACTTAAATTTATCTTACCTGCTCGCTGTAGTGATTCAGGGGATTTATCGCAGTCGGCAGCAAAAGGAACAAGTATGATTGACTGAGACGCAGGGGCTGCAGTTCATGTGGCATCCTGAATACTGCAAAAATGGTAAATAGGGATTGGACTGACTTAGAGAGTGACGATGAGGACTCGAATCGCCCCATGAATAAGTTTGCAAAACTTGGTGCGACCCGAGTCCCCATCGCGGTGCCGAGCAACTGTAAGTACAGTATTCCTTCAAAAATGAACACGTTGTGTTCAAGAATGCATTTCAAACCCTTTAACAGAAAATCTCTTTGTTCAGGGAGCATCTCAGTTGCATCTTCGTTAGGTAAAAACCTACCACATTTACCCCCATTTCATGATCTATGTTGGAATATAATGAATTTACATCCAACGAGATAAAGGAATAGTTATCTTCCCATTCAATTTCCCTCAGTTCCTCAATTGTGTGGAATCTCTCAAATATGAAGGAAGAGACTTTACTAGATCTTGTAAAAACAAGTCAATATAATGAGAAAGATGCCAAGTCAAGGACCCTATTCCTGATGTAATTGGTCGGCCAGGTGGTTTTTCAGGGTTCTTGTGCAGTTTTGGTAGATGATAAAATAACACCATAGTTGGCACAGAATTTGTTAAAAACCTTTTTTCTGTTTTATTAAGAATGTTCCTCTCGTAGGCTTCATTAATCATACGGTGATAGTCCCGAACAAAGGATTGTGTAGGATCTTCTTTTAAAATTTTGTAATATCTCATATCAGACAATATGTTCAAGGCCTCCTCAATATAGCCTGATCTGTTTTGCTCAACTAACCCCCCCCTTTATCAGCTTTCCTTTTTACTATATCTGTATATTGTCTCAAATCCTCCAATGCCACTTTTTCTTTTTTAGAGATATTGTTCTCCTTTTTTATCTTATTTTCCAGATTCCAAGCTTTTCGGTTTCATTTTCCCATTTCCTAAATTCTTCAGATACTAGTGAAAAAAAGTGTCTATATTTGGTCCTCTATGTTGATGAGGATTAAATAGAGATTTTGAGTGTACCTCCTTGTGAATATATTCCCTTTCTTTGTTTGTCTCTATTATGATCAATATTTTTTGGGGATCCCCAAAGTCCCCATTTTTTCAGTCAATAAGAAATTCCTTTTGAGAGTAAGTTTGCGAGTGTAAGCATTTAAATCTAGAAAAAGATTAAATGCATTCATGTCTTGAGCAGGGCAAAAGTTTAATGCCCTACTTAACATTTCCATTTCTGAAGGGGATAAAATATGAGATGATAAATGTAAAAATTTAACCAGAGGCAGATTTGCTTGTTTATTAGTTTCTGGGTTCCTTGTTTTTTATATATTCTCAGATTTATATTAGATCCCTTTCCTCTTTTTCCTCTTGCTCTTCTTTTCTTTTTTTTGGCTCTTGATATTACAGCCGGTGTGAAGTAATTTGTAATGTGATTCTTTTATATTGGACTTAAAATTTGAGCTGTTTGTGAAAAACTGATTAGTGGTGGTAAAATTGTTTCTGAAACGCTTGGATGTGTGGGACCTATCTCTAAAAAAGAGACGTTGGATATTACTGAGGATGGGGATGGTGTAGGCGCTTGTAATACTGTGGTAAATGTTGATGAGGATTCCGTATTATCGTGGATAGTTAGTTCATTTATATCAAATTCAACATTGGAAGTTTCCCACCTGTGGGAAGCAGTTGGAATTTCCAGTGGGGGAAGTCCAGGATTAGGTAGAGGTAATGTTGGAGCATTTTTCATTACGATGATCCTGGGCTCTAATGGAATATTTTTTTCAATATGTGGATGTTTTTTCTTTTGTGCATTTTTATTAGATATACTGTGAATATTCTCAAGGGTAGACGTATTTAGAGGTAATTTAAATTGAGAGATAGTTGTTTCAATATCTTGTATATTTTTTATATTTGAATTAGAGTCCTTGTATGTTTTACACCTAATTCCTGTGGGACCAGGACTTCTGTTCTTAAATTACCAGGGTATTTCTTTGTAGGTTCATTAATACCTATCAGGTTTTTATTCCTTATCGGTTCCTTTGACATTGGTTTAGTTTTAACGGTATCCCTACAAAAAAAAAATATTTTTACATCTACTAGATCATTTTCAAATACCTTGCGTTTCCTAGTGATGTGATCGTTCACCAAATTGAAAAAATGTAAACTTTTAAACCTTATAAGTTCAAATTTCTTTTCACAAATCATTGCGGCTTTGCTGGCTAGCTCAGAACGCTTTTCCACTAATAAACTCATAAAGCTGTAAGAACAATCATTTAAAATATTATTCCAATTATTGGTAAAATTACTGTCATCTGAAAAATTACTATTAAAATGTATCTTCAAACCATTTGGAACTATTTTTTGATCAATACACAAATGCCTAGAAATTCTGCATCGATCTGATGTCTTATTTCCACCTTCATATGTTTTTCAAAGTCCAAAAAAACACCAGTGATGGTCTTTTTTGTCTTAATACCAATCACAGGTTGAGTACAGGAATTATGCAACCTTGTATTGGTCATGTTCTTAATGAAGGATAACAGCTCCTTTCTCCTCTCAGTTCTGTTGTTATATTACTCCATTTTCACTCCAGGCTGCTCGCTCCCCTTCGCTGTCTGGATTGTCGGTCGTCAACCGATTAGGAAGAACTCCATTCGGTAACAATATACGGAAAAAATGCCCTGTTTGGGAGAGAAGAACAAACAAATAACGGCGCCCTAAGTGTGCCGTGATTTTATAGTCTTTGATGGGTGCACAATTTCATGCACTCGCTGATAGAAGACTAATATGGCTTTAGATTGTGTATCCTCAAAAATCCCTCTGGGATACTTTTCAATGGACAGGGCTTGCAGCTTGCCTCGGGTGGATCCAAGTGAAAGAGCCAGACATAGGCTCACACAGGATGAGTAAATCAAGAAGAGAATATCCAGCCTATAAATGGCAGCACTTCCCAGGAATCACATCCAAAGATGATATTTTATATCCAAAGATGATATTTTATATTCTTTTATTCGATAGGTTAAAATAGAGGAGATACAACGCGTTTCGGATACAATATATATCCTTCTTAAGGTATTATAAAAACACAGTGAAAATCCTACTAGTATAAAATTCAATCACACTTATATATGGTAGCAAACCTTTTATCCCAGCCTCAGAAACTTAGAAACTTGATTTGGGGTGTGGACCAGGTTCAGGAACACACCCACTAATTGGTCCAGCCTTTCAAACCACATTCTTATCAGCATGGATGCAAGAAAAAAAATCTTTTCCTAAAAAACTTTAGAATATGCTGTCCAAATACTGAGAAAATACTTTCAGTAAGGACGTGGCAGAATATGTTGATTCCTTTAAAAAAAAATACATATATGTATACATATATATTAAAATATTCAAATTACCATAAGTTGATGAGGAGCCTTTCCTCAGCAGAGATGGCCCTTCGCATTATGGTGTCACTGTAGGCCAGGTCGGGAGAAAGACGACCCAGCAGCCGATCAAAGGCAAAAATGGTGAGCCGACAAAACTGCTGGAATTTTTCGGGATATCTGTAAAAAATTTCAAAATAAATATTAGTTTCACGGATTAAAATAGAATAAGATATAATTATTACCATAAGATAACAACAACTCATTTAAATATACATTAGGTACACACGGATGACAATATCCTTTTTTCTCATATATCTTACCTCCTTAAATCCTGGTACAGCACATTGAAGTGCCCCTTGTCTGTCCGCTCCTGTATGATTGGGTTCTCCCACAGCTTTTTGGGTCTTCTCCTCCTCCTCCTAGACCACTCCTATGGGAGAATAATTGGTTAGTACACGCTACATACAATATATCAAACCATCTACTTACACTTATCTTACCTGCTCGCTGTAGTGATTCAGGAGATTTTTTGCAGTCAGCAGCAAAAGGAACAAGTTTGGTTGACTGAGACTCAGGGGCTGCAGTACATGTGGAATCCTGAATACTGCAAAAATGGTAAATAGGGATTGAACAGACTTAGAGAGTGACGATGAGGACTCGAATCGCCCCATGAATAAGTATGTAAAACTTGGTGCGACCCGAGTCCCCATCGCGGTGCCGAGCAACTGTAAGTACAGTACTCCTTCAAAAATGAACACGTTGTGTTCAAGAATGCATTGAGATCAGATGACTGACTTGGCCATTCAAGAATATTCCACTTCTTTGCTTTAATAAACTCCTGGGTTGCTTTGGCTTTATGTTTTGGGTCATTGTCCATCTGTAGTATGAAGCGACGACCAATCAGTTTGGCTGCATTTGGATGGATCTGAGCACACAGTATGGCTCTGAATACATCAGAATTCATTCGGCTGTTTCTGTCCTGTGTCACATCATCAATAAACACTAGTGACCCAGTGCCACTGGCAGCCATGCATGCCCAAGCCATCACACTGCCTCCGCCGTGTTTTACAGATGATGTGGTATGCTTTGGATCATGAGCTGTACCACGCCTTCGCCATACTTTTCTCTTTCCATCATTCTGGTAGAGGTTGATCTTGGTTTCATCTGTCCAAAAAGAATGTTCTTCCAGAACTGTGCTGGCTTTTTTAGATTTTTTTTTAGCAAACTCCAGTCTAGCCTTTTTATTCTTGATGCTTATGAGTGGCTTGCAACGTGCAGTGAACCCTCTGTATTTACTTTCCTGCAGTCTTCTCTTTATGGTAGATTTGGATATTGATACGCCTACCTCCTGGAGAGTGTTGTTCACTTGGTTGGCTGTTGTGAAGGGGTTTCTCTTCACTATGGAGATTATTCTGCGTTCATCCACCACTGTTGTCTTCCGTGGGCGCCCAGGTCTTTATGCATTGATGAGTTCACCAGCGCTTTCTTTCTTCCTCAGGATTTACAAAACTGTAGATTTTGCCACTTCTAATGTTGTAGCAATTTCTCGGATGGGTTTTTTCTGTTTTTGCAGCTTAAGAATGGCTTTTTTCACCTGCATGGAGAGCTCCTTTGACCGCATGTTTGCTTCACAGCAAAACCTTCCAAATGCAAGCACCACACCTCAAATCAACTCCAGGCCTTTTAACTGCTTAATTGAGAATGACATAACGAAGGGATTGCCCACACCTGTCCATGAAATAGCCTTGGATTCAATTGTCCAATTACTTTTGGTCCCTTAAAAAACAGGGTGGCACATGTTAAGGAGCTGAAACTCCTAAACCCTTCATCCAATTTTAATGTGGATACCCTCAAATGAAAGCTGAAAGTCTGAACTTCAACTGCATCTGAATTGTTTTGTTTAAAATTCATTGTGGTAATGTCTAGAAAAATGTTGTCTCTGTCCAAATATATATGGACCTAACTGTACTGTCATCTGAAAAAGTACTATTAAAATGTATCTTCAAACCATTTCAAACTATTTTTTGATCAATACACAAATGCCTAGAAATTCTGCATCGATCTGATGTCTTATTTCCACCTTCATATGTTTTTCAAACTCCAAAAAAAGACCAGTGATGGTCTTTTTTGCCTTAATATCAATCACAGGTTCAGTACAGGAATTATGCAACCTTGTATTGGTCATGTTCTTCATGCAGGATAACAGCTCCTTTCTCCTCTCAGTTCTGTTGTTATAATACTCCATTTTCACTCCAGGCTGCTCGCTCTCCTTCGCTGTCTGGGGTGTAGGTCGTCAACCGATTAGGAAGAACTCCTTTCGGTAACAATATACGGAAAAAAAGCCCTGTTTGGGAGAGAAGAACAGACAAATCACGGCGCCCTAAGTGCGCCGTGATTTTATAGTCTTTGATGGGTGCACAATTTCATGCACTCCCTGATAGAAGACTAATATGGCTTTACATTGTGTATCCTCAAAAATCCCTCTGGGATACTTTTCAATGGACAGGGCTTGCAGCTTGCCTTGGGTGGATCCAAGTGAAAGAGCCAGACATAGGCTCACACAGGATGAGTAAATCAAGAAGAGTATATCCAGCCTATAAATGGCAGCACTTCCCAGGAATCACACCCAAAGATGATATTTTATATCCAAAGATGATATTTTATATTTTTTTATTCGATAAGTTAAAATAGAGGAGATACAACGTGTTTCGGATACAATATATATCCTTCTTAAGGTATCATAAAAACACAGTGAAAATCCTACTAGTATAAAATTCAATCACACTTATATATGGTAGCAAACCTTTTATCCCAGCCTCAGAAACTTAGAAACTTGATTTGGGGAGTGGACCAGGTTCAGGAACATACCCACTAATTGGTCCAGCCTTTCAAACCACATTCTTATCAACATGGATGAAAGAAAAGAAAAAAACTTTTCCTAAAAACCTTTAGAATATGCTGTCCAAATACTGAGAAAATACTTTCAATAAGGACGTGGCAGAATATGTTGATTCCTTTTAAAAAAAAAATATATACATATATATTAAAATATTGAACTTATCGTAAGGTGATGAGGAGCCTTTCCTCAGCAGAAATGGCCCTTCGCATTATGGTGTCACTGTAGACCAGGTCGGGAGAAAGAATACCCAGCAGCCGATCAAAGGCAGCAATGGTGAGCCGATAAAACTGCTGGAATTTTTCGGGATATCTGTAAAAAAGTTCAAAATAAATATTAGTTTCACGGATTAAAATAGAATAAGATATAATTGTTTACCATAAGATAACAACAACTCGCTTGAAAAATACATTAGGTACACACGGATGACAATATCCTTTTTTCCCATATATCTTACCTCCTTAAATCCTGGTACAGCACATTGAAGTGCCCCTTGTCCGCCCGTTCCTGCACGATAGGGTGCACCCACAGCTTTTTGGGTCTTCTCCTCCTCCTCCTAGACCGCACCCATGGGAAAATAGTTGGTTAATACACTCTGCATACAATCTAACAAACCATCTACTTACATTTATCTTACCTGCTCGCTGTAGTGATTCAGGGTATTTATCGCAGTCAGCAGCAAAAGGAACAAGTATGGTTGACTGAGACGCAGGGGCTGCAGTTCATGTGGCATCCTGAATACTGCAAAAATGGTAAATAGGGATTGGACTGACTTAGAGAGTGACGATGAGGACTTGAATCGCCCCATGAATAAGTTTGCAAAACTTGGTGCGACCCGAGTCCCCATCGCGGTGCCGAGCAACTGTAAGTACAGTACTCCTTCAAAAATGAACACGTTGTGTTCAAGAATGCATTTCAAACCCTTTAACAGAAAATCTCTTTGTTCAGGGAGCATCTCAGTTGCATCTTCTTTAGGTAAAAACCTACCACATTTACCCCCATTTCGTGATCTATATAGGAATATAATGAATTTACATCCAACGAGATAAAGGAATAGTTATCTTCCCATTCAATTTCCCTCAGTTCCTCAATTAATTGTGTGGAATCTCTCAAATATGAAGGAAGAGACTTTACTAGATCTTGTAAAAACAAGTCAATATAATGAGAAATATGCCAAGTCAACGACCCTATTCCTGATATAATTGGTCGGCCAGGTGGATTTTCAGGTTTCTTGTGCAGTTTTGGTAGATGATAAAATAACACCATAGTTGGCACAGAATTTGTTAAAAACCTTTTTTCTGTTTTATTAAGAATGTTCCTCTTTTAGGCTTCATTAATCATACGGTGATAGTCCCGAACAAAGGATTGTGTAGGATCTTCTTTTAAAATTTTGTAATATCTCATATCAGACAATATGTTCAAGGCCTCCTCAATATAGCCTGATCTGTTTTGCTCAACTAACCCCCCCCCCTTTATCAGCTTGCCTTTTTACTATATCTGTATATTGTCTCAAATCCTCCAATGCCACTTTTTCTTTTTTAGAGATATTGTTCTCCTTTTTTATCTTATTTTCCAGATTCCAAGCTTTTCGGTTTTATTTTCCCATTTCCTAAATTCTTCAGATACTAGTGAAAAAAAGTGTCTATATTTGGTCCTCTATGTTGATGAGGATTAAATAGAGATTTTGAGTGTACCTCCTTGCGAATATATTCCCTTTCTTTGTTTGTCTCTATTATGATCAATATTTTTTGGGGATCCCCAAAGTCCCCATTTTTTTCAGTCAACAAGAAATGCCTTTTGAGAGTATGTTTGCGAGTGTAAGCATTTAAAACTAGAAAAAGATTAAATGCATTCATATCTTGAGCAGGGCAAAAGTTTAATCCCCTACTTAAAATTTCCATTTCTGAAGGGAATAAAATATGAGATGATAAATGTAAAAATTTAACCAGAGGCAGATTTGCTTGTTTATTATTTTCTGGGTTCCTTGTTTTTTATATATTCTCAGATTTCTATTAGATCCCTTTCCTCTTTTTCCTCTTGCTCTTCTTTTCTTTTTTTTGGCTCTTGATATTACAGCCGGTGTGAAGTAATTTGTAATGTGATTCTTTTATATTGGACTTAAAATTAGAGCTGTTTGTGAAAAACTGATTAGTGGTGGTAAAATTGTTTCTGAAATCGTTGGACGTGTGGGACCTATCTCTGAAAAAGAGATGTTGGATATTACTGAGGATGGGGATGGTGTAGGCGCTTGTAATACTGTGGTAAATATTGATGAGGATTCCGTATTATCGTGGATAGTTAGTTCATTTATATCAAATTCAACATTGGAAGTTTCCAACTTGTGGGAAGCAGTTGGAATTTCCAGTGGGGGAAGTCCAGGATTAGGTAGAGGTAATGTTGGAGCATTTTTCATTACGATGATCCTGGGCTCTAATGGAATATTTTTTTCAATATGTGGATGTTTTTTCTTTTGTGCATTTTTATTAGATATACTGTCAATATTCTCAAGGGTAGACGTATTTAGAGGTAATTTAAATTGAGAGATAGTTGTTTCAATATCTTGTATATTTTTTATATTTGAATTAGAGTCCTTGTATGTTTTACACCTAATTCCTGTGGGACCAGGACTTCTGTTCTTAAATTACCAGGGTATTTCTTTGTAGGTTCATTAATACCTATCAGGTTTTTATTCCTGATCGGTTCCTTTGACATTGGTTTAGTTTTAACGGTATCCCTACAAAAAAAAAAATATTTTTACATCTACTAGATCATTTTCAAATACCTTGCGTTTCCTAGTGATGTGATCGTTCACTAAATTGAAAAAATGTAAACTTTTAAACCTTATAAGTTCAAATTTCTTTTCACAAATCATTGCGGCTTTGCTGGCTAGCTCAGAACGCTTTTCCACTAATAAACTCATAAAACTGTAAGAACAATCATTTAAAATATTATTCCAATTATTGGTAAAATTACTGTCATCTAAAAAAGTACTATTAAAATGTATCTTCAAACCATTTGGAACTATTTTTTGATCAATACACAAATGCCTAGAAATTCTGCATCGATCTGATGTCTTATTTCCTCCTTCATATGTTTTTCAAAGTCCAAAAAAAGACCAGTGATGGTCTTTTTTGTCTTAATACCAATCACAGGTTCAGTACAGGAGTTATGCAACCTTGTATTGGTCATGTTCTTAATGGAGGATAACAGCTCCTTTCTCCTCTCAGTTCTGTTGTTATAATACTCCATTTTTACTCCAGGCTGCTCGCTCCCCTTCGCTGTCTGGGTTGTCGGTCGTCAACCGATTAGGAAGAACTCCTTTCGGTAACAATATACGGAAAAAATGCCCTGTTTGGGAGAGAAGAACAGACAAATAACGGCGCCCTAAGTGCGCCGTGATTTTATAGTCTTTGATGGGTGCACAATTTCATGCACTCCCTGATAGAAGACTAATGGCTTTAGATTGTGTATCCTCAAAAATCCCTCTGGGATACTTTTCAATGGACAGGGCTTGCAGCTTGCCTCGGGTGGATCCAAGTGAAAGAGCTAGACATAGGCTCACACAGGATGAGTAAATCAAGAAGAGTATATCCAGCCTATAAATGGCAGCACTTCCCAGGAATCACATCCAAAGATGATATTTTATAGCCAAAGATGATATTTTATATTTTTTTACTCGATAAGTTAAAATAGAGGAGATACAACGCGTTTCAGATACAATATATATCCTTCTTAAGGTATCATAAAAACACAGTGAAAATCCTACTAGTATAAAACTCAATCACACTTATATATGGTAGCAAACCTTTTATCCCAGCCTCCGAAACTTAGAAACTTGATTTGGGGTGTGGACCAGGTTCAGGAACACACCCACTAATTGGTCCAGCCTTTCAAACCACATTCTTATCAACATGGATGAAAGAAAAGAAAAAACTTTTCCTAAAAACCTTTAGTACATGCTGTCCAAATACTGAGAAAATACTTTCAATAAGGACGTGGCAGAATTTGTTGATTCCTTTTAAAAAATATATATATACATATATATTAAAATATTGAACTTACCGCAAGTTGATGAGGAGTCTTTCCTCAGCAGAAATGGCCCTTCGCATTATGGTGTCACTGTAGGCCTGGTCGGGAGAAAGAAGACCCAGCAGCCGATCAAAGGCAGCAATGGTGAGCCGACAAAACTGCTGGAATTTTTCGGGATATCTGTAAAAAAGTTCAAAATAAATATTAGTTTCACGGATTAAAATAGAATAAGATATAATTTTTTACCATAAGATAACAACAACTCGTTTAAAAAATACATTAGGTACACACGGATGACAATATCCTTTTTTCCCATATATCTTACCTCCTTAAATCCTGGTACAGCACATTGAAGTGCCCCTTGTCCGCCCGTTCCTGCACGATAGGGTGCACCCACAGCTTTTTGGGTCTTCTCCTCCTCCTCTTAGACCGCTCCTATGGGAAAATAGTTGGTTAATACACGCTGCATACAATATAACAAACCATCTACTTACATTTATCTTACCTGCTCGCTGTAGTGATTCAGGGGATTTATCGCAGTCGGCAGCAAAAGAAACAAGTATGATTGACTGAGACGCAGGGGCTGCAGTTCATGTGGCATCCTGAATACTGCAAAAATGGTAAATAGGGATTGGACTGACTTAGAGAGTGACGATGAGGACTCGAATCGCCCCATGAATAAGTTTGCAAAACTTGGTGCGACCCGAGTCCCCATCGCGGTGCCGAGCAACTGTAAGTACAGTACTCCTTCAAAAATAAACACGTTGTGTTCAAGAATGCATTTCAAACCTTTTAACAGAAAATCTCTTTGTTCAGGGAGCATCTCATTTGCATCTTTGTTAGGTAAAAACCTACCACATTTACCCCCATTTCGTGATCGATGTTGGAATATAATAAATTTACATCCAACGAGATAAAGGAATAGTTATCTTCCCATTCAATTTCCCTCAGTTTCTCAATTAATTGTGTGGAATCTCTCAAATATGAAGGAAGAGACTTTACTACATCTTGTGAAAACAAGTCAATATAATGAGAAAGATGCCAAGTCAAGGACCCTATTCCTGATATAATTGGTCGGCCAGGTGGATTTTCAGGGTTCTTGTGCAGTTTTGGTAGATGATAAAATAACACCATAGTTGGCACAGGATTTGTTAAAAACCTTTTTTCTGTTTTATTAAGAATGTTCCTCTCATAGGCTTCATTAATCATACGGTGATAGTCCCGAACAAAGGATTGTGTAGGATCTTCTTTTAAAATTTTGTAATATCTCATATCAGACAATATGTTCAAGGCCTCCTCAATATAGCCAGATCTGTTTTGCTCAACTACCCCCCCCATCAGCTTGTCTTTTTACTATATCTGTATATTGTCTCAAATCCTCCAATGCCACTTTTTCTTTTTTAGAGATATTGTTCTCCTTTTTTATCTTATTTTCCAAATTCCATGCTTTTCGGTTTTATTTTCCCATTTCCTAAGTTCTTCAGATACTAGTGAAAAAAAGTGTCTATATTTGGTCCTCTATGTTGATGAGGATTAAATAGAGATTTTGAGTGTACCTCCTTGTGAATATATTCTATTTCTTTGTTTGTCTCTATTATGATCAATATTTTTTGGGGATCCCCAAAGTCCCCATTTTTTTCAGTCAACAAGAAATGCCTTTTGAGAGTAAGTTTGTGAGTGTAAGCATTTAAATCTAGAAAAAGATTAAATGCATTCATGTCTTGAGCAGGGCAAAAGTTTAATCCCCTACTTAAAATTTCCATTTCTGAAGGGAATAAAATATGAGATGATAAATGTAAAAATTTAACCAGAGGCAGATTTGCTTGTTTATTAGTTTCTGGGTTCCTTGTTTTTTATATATTCTCAGATTTCTATTAGATCTTTTTCCTCTTGCTCTACTTTTCTTTTTTTTGGCTCTTGATATTACAGCCGGTGTGAAGTAATTTGTAATATGATTCTTTTATATTGGACTTAAAATTTGAGCTGTTTGTGAAAAACTGATTAGTGGTGGTAAAATTGTTTCTGAAACACTTGGACGTGTGGGATCTATCTCTAAAAAAGAGATGTTGGATATTACTGAGGATGCGGATGGTGAAGGCGCTTGAAATACTGTGGTAAATGTTGATGAGGATTCCGTATTATCGTCGATAGTTAGTTCATTTGTATCAAATTCAACATTGGAAGTTTCCAACCTGTGGGAATCAGTTGGAATTTCCAGTGGGGGAAGTCCAGGATTAGGGAGAGGTAATGTTGGAGCATTTTTCATTACGATGATCCTGGGCTCTAATGGAATATTTTTTTTCAATATGTGGATGTTTTTTCTTTTGTGCATTTTTAATAGATATACTGTGAATATTCTCAAGGGTAGACGTATTTAGAGGTAATTTAAATTGAGAGATAGTTGTTTCAATATCTTGCATATTTTTTATATTTGACTTAGAGTCCTTGTATGTTTTACACTTAATTCCTGTGGGACCAGGACTTCTGTTCTTAAATTATCAGGGTTTTTCTTTGTAGGTTCATTAATACCTATCAGGTTTTTATACCTGATCGGTTCCTTTGACATTGGTTTAGTTTTAACGGTATCCCTACAAAAAAAAATAATTTTTACATCTGCCAAATCATTTTCAAATAACTTGCGTTTCCTAGTGATGTGATCGTTCACCAAATTGAAAAAATGTAAACTTTTAAACCTTATAAGTTCAAATTTCTTTTCACAAATCATTGCGGCTTTGCTGGCTAGCTCTGAGCGCTTTTCCACTAATAAACTCATAAAACTGTAAGAACAATCATTTAAAATATTATTCCAATTATTGGTAAAATTACTGTCATCTGAAAAAGTACTATTAAAATGTATCTTCAAACCATTTCAAACTATTTTTTGATCAATACACAAATGGCTAGAAATTCTGCATCGATCTGATGTCTTATTTCCACCTTCGTATGTTTTTCAAAGTCCAAAAAAAGACCAGTGATGGTCTTTTTTGTCTTAATACCAATCACAGGTTCAGTACAGGAATTATGCAACCTTGTATTGGTCATGTTCTTAATGGAGGATAACAGCTCCTTTCTCCTCTCAGTTCTGTTGTTACAATACTCCATTTTCACTCCAGGCTGCTCGCTCCCCTTCGCTGTCTGGGTTGTCGGTCGTCAACCGATTAGGAAGAACTCCTTTCGGTAACAATATATGGAAAAAAAGCCCTGTTTGGGAGAGAACAGACAAATAACGGCGCCCTAAGTGCGCCGTGATTTTATAGTCTTTGATGGGTGCACAATTTCATGCACTCCCTGATAGAAGACTAATATGGCTTTAGATTGTGTATCCTCAAAAATCCCTCTGGGATACTTTTCAATGGACAGGACTTGCAGCTTGCCTCGGGTGGATCCAAGTGAAAGAGCCAGACCTAGGCTCACACAGGATGAGTAAATCAAGAAGAGTATATCCAGCCTATAAATGGCAGCACTTCCCAGGAATCACATCCAAAGATGATATTTTATATCCAAAGATGATATTTTATATTTTTTTATTCGATAAGTTAAAATAGAGGAGATACAACGCGTTTCAGATACAATATATATCCTTCTTAAGGTATCATAAAAACACAGTGAAAATCCTACTAGTATAAAATTCAATCACACTTATATATGGTAGCAAACCTTTTATCCCAGCCTCAGAAACTTAGAAACTTGATTTGGGGTGTGGACCAGGTTCAGGAACACACCCACTAATTGGTCCAGCCTTTCAAACCACATTCTTATCAACATGGATGAAAGAAAAGAAAAAAACTTTTCCTAAAAACCTTCAGTATATGCTGTCCAAATACTGAGAAAATACTTTCAATAAGGACGTGGCAGAATTTGTTGATTCCTTTTAAAAAAAAAAAATATACATATATATTAAAATATTGAACTTACCGCAAGGTGATGAGGAGTCTTTCCTCAGCAGAAATGGCCCTTCGCATTATGGTGTCAATGTAGGCCAGGTCGGGAGAAAGAAGACCCAACAGCCGATCAAGGGCAGCAATGGTGAGCCGACAAAACTGCTGGAATTTTTCGGGATATCTGTAAAAAAGTTCAAAATAAGTATTAGTTTCACGGATTAAAATAGAATAAGATATAATTTTTTACCATAAGATAACAACTTTTAAAAAATACATTAGGTACACACGGATGACAATATCCTTTTTTCCCATATATCTTACCTCCTTAAATCCTGGTACAGCACATTGAAGTGCCCCTTGTCCGCCCGTTCCTGCACGATAGGGTGCACCCACAGCTTTTTGGGTCTTCTCCTCCTCCTCTTAGACCGCTCCTATGGGAAAATAGTTGGTTAGTACACGCTACATACAATATAACAAACCATCTACTTACATTTATCTTACCTGCTCGCTCTAGTGATTCAGGGGATTTATCGCAGTCAGCAGCAAAAGGAACAAGTATGATTGACTGAGACGCAGGGGCTGCAGTTCATGTGGCATCCTGAATACTGCAAAAATGGTAAATAGGGATTGGACTGACTTAGAGAGTGACGATGAGGACTCGAATCGCCCCAAGAATAAGTTTGCAAAACTTGGTGCGACCCGAGTCCCCATCGCGGTGCCGAGCAACTGTAAGTACAGTACTCCTTCAAAAATGAACATGTTGTGTTCAAGAATGCATTTCAAACCCTTTAACAGAAAATCTCTTTGTTCAGGGAGCATCTCAGTTGCATCTTCGTTAGGTAAAAACCTACCACATTTACCCCCATTTCGTGATCTATGTTGGAATATAATGAATTTACATCCAACGAGATAAAGGAATAGTTATCTTCCCATTCAATTTCCCTCAGTTCCTCAATTGTGTGGAATCTCTCAAATATGAAGGAAGAGACTTTACTAGATCTTGTAAAAACAAGTCAATATAATGAGAAAGATGCCAAGTCAAGGACCCTATTCCTGATATAATTGGTCGGCCAGGTGGTTTTTCAGGGTTCTTGTGCAGTTTTGGTAGATGATAAAATAACACCATAGTTGGCACAGGATTTGTTAAAAACCTTTTTTCTGTTTTATTAAGAATGTTCCTCTCATAGGCTTCATTAATCATACGGTGATAGTCCCGAACAAAGGATTGTGTAGGATCTTCTTTTAAAATTTTGTAATATCTCATATCAGACAATATGTTCAAGGCGTCCTCAATATAGCCAGATCTGTTTTGCTCAACTACCCCCCCCTATCAGCTTGCCTTTTTACTATATCTGTATATTGTCTCAAATCTTCCAATGCCACTTTTTCTTTTTTAGAGATATTGTTCTCCTTTTTTATCTTATTTTCCAAATTCCATGCTTTTCGGTTTTATTTTCCCATTTCCTAAATTCTTCAGATACTAGTGAAAAAAAAGTGTCTATATTTGGTCCTCTATGTTGATGAGGATTAAATAGAGATTTTGAGTGTACCTCCTTGTGAATATATTCCCTTTCTTTGTTTGTCTCTATTATGATCAATATTTTTTGGGGATCCCCAAAGTCCCCATTTTTTCAGTCAACATGAAATGCCTTTTGAGAGTAAGTTTGCGAGTGTAAGCATTTAAATCTAGAAAAAGATTAAATGCATTCATATCTTGAGCAAGGCAAAAGTTTAATCCCCTCCTTAAAATTTCCATTTCTGAGGGGGATAAAATATGAGATGATAAATGTAAAAATTTAACCAGAGGCAGATTTGCTTGTTTATTAGTTTCTGGGTTCCTTGTTTTTTATATGTTCTCAGAGTTCTATTAGATCCCTTTCCTCTTTTTCCTCTTGCTCTACTTTTCTTTTTTTTGGCTCTTGATATTACAGCCGGTGTGAAGTAATTTGTAATGTGATTCTTTTATATTGGACTTAAAATTTGAGCTGTTTGTGAAAAACTGATTAGTGGTGGTAAAATTGTTTCTGAAACACTTGGACGTGTGGGACCTATCTCTAAAAAAGAGATGTTGGATATTACTGAGGATGCGGATGGTGTAGGCGCTTGTAATACTGTGGTAAATGTTGATGAGGATTCCGTATTATCATGGATAGTTAGTTCATTTGTATCAAATTCAACATTGGAATTTTCCAACCTGTGGGAATCAGTTGGAATTTCCAGTGGGGGAAGTCCAGGATTAGGGAGAGGTAATGTTGGAGCATTTTTCATTACGATGATCCTGGGCTCTAATGGAATATTTTTTTCAATATGTGGATGTTTTTTCTTTTGTGTATTTTTATTAGATATACTGTGAATATTCTCAAGGCTAGACGTATTTAGAGGTAATTTAAATTGAGAGATAGTTGTTTCAATATCTTGCATATTTTTTATATTTGAATTAGAGTCCTTGTATGTTTTACACCTAATTCCTGTGGGACCAGGACTTCTATTCTTAAATTAACAGGGTTTTTCTTTGTAGGTTCATTAATACCTATCAGGTTTTCATACCTGATCGGTTCCTTTGACATTGGTTTAGTTTTAACGGTATGCCTACAAAAAAAAATAATTTTTACATCTACCAAATCATTTTCAAATACCTTGCGTTTCCTATTGATGTGATCGTTCACCGAATTGAAAAAATGTAAACTTTTAAACCTTATAAGTTCAAATTTCTTTTCACAAATCATTGCTGCTTTGCTGGCTAGCTCAGAGCGCTTTTCCACTAATAAACTCATAAAGCTGTAAGAACAATCATTTAAAATATTATTCCAATTATTGGTAAAATTACTGTCATCTGAAAAAGTACTATTAAAATGTATCTTCAAACCATTTCAAACTATTTTTTGATCAATACACAAATGCCTAGAAATTCTGCATCAATCTGATGTCTTATTTCCACCTTCATATGTTTTTCAAAGTCCAAAAAAAGACCAGTGATGGTCTTTTTTGTCTTAATACCAATCACAGGTTCAGTACAGGAATTATGCAACCTTGTATTGGTCATGTTCTTAATGGAGGATAACAGCTCCTTTCTCCTCTCAGTTCTGTTGTTATAATACTCCATTTTCACTCCAGGCTGCTCGCTCCCCTTCGCTGTCTGGGGTGTTGGTCGTCAACCGATTAGGAAGAACTTTCGGTAACAATATACTGAAAAAAAGCCCTGTTTGGGAGAGAAGAACAGACAAATCACGGCGCCCTAAGTGCGCCGTGATTTTATAGTCTTTGATGGGTGCACAATTTCATGCACTCCCTGATAGCAGACTAATATGGCTTTAGATTGTGTATCCTCAAAAATCCCTCTGGGATACTTTTCAATGGACAGGGCTTGCAGCTTGCCTCGGGTGGATCCAAGTGAAAGAGCCAGACATAGGCTCACACAGGATGAGTAAATCAAGAAGAGTATATCCAGCCTATAAATGGCAGCACTTCCCAGGAATCACATCCAAAGATGATATTTTATATCCAAAGATATTTTATATTTTTTCATTCGATAAGTTAAAATAGAGGAGATACAACGCGTTTCAGATACAATATATATCCTTCTTAAGGTATCATAAAAACACAGTGAAAATCCTACTAGTATAAAATTCAATCACACTTATATATGGTAGCAAACCTTTTATCCCAGCCTCAGAAATTTAGAAACTTGATTTGGGGTGTGGACTAGGTTCAGGAACACACCCACTAATTGGTCCAGCCTTTCAAGTCACATTCTTATCAACATGGATGAAAGAAAAGAAAAAAACTTTTCCTAAAAACCTTTAGAATATGCTGTCCAAATACTGAGAAAATACTTTCAGTAAGGACGTGGCAGAATATGTTGATTCCTTTAAAAAATATATACAGTTATATGAAAAAGTTTGGGCACCCCTATTAATCTTAAGCTTAATGTTTTATAAAAATTGGTGTTTTTGCAACAGCTATTTCAGTTTGATATATGTAATAACTGTTGGACACAGTAATGTTTCTGCCTTGAAATGAGGTTTATTGTACTAACAGAAAATGTGCAATCTGCATTCAAACAAAATTTGACAGGTGCATAAATATAGGCACCCTTATCATTTTCTTGTTTTAAATACTCCTACCTACTTTTTACTGACTTACTAAAGCACTTTTTTTGGTTTTGTAACCTCATTGAGCTTTGAACTTCATAGCCAGGTGTATTCAATCATGAGAAAAGCTACTTAAAGTGGCCACTTGCAAGTTGTTCTCCTGTTTGAATCTCCTCTGAAGAGTGGCATCATGGGCTCCTCAAAACTACTGTCAAATGATCTGAAAACATAGATTATTCAGCATAGTTGTTCAGCGGAAGGATACAAAAAGCTGTCTCAGAGATTTAACCTGTCAGTTTCCACTGTTAGGAACATAGTAAGGAAATGGAAGAACACAGGGACAGTTCTTGTTAAGGCCAGAAGTGGCAGGCCAAGAAAAACATCAGAAAGGCAGAGAAGAAGAATAGTGAGATCAGTCAAGGACAATCCTCAGACCACCTCCAGAGAGCTGCAGCATCAACTTGCTGCAGATGGTGTCACTGTGCATCGGTCAACTATACAACGCACTTTGCACAAGGAGAAGCTGTATGGGAGAGTGATGCGAAAGAAGCCGTTTCTGCAAGCACGCCACAAACAGAGTCTGCTGAGGTATGCAAAAGCACATTTGGAGAAGCCAATTTCTTTTTGGAAGAAGGTCCTGTGGACTGATGAAACCAAGATTGAGTTGTTTGGTCATACAAAAAGGCGTGAAGCATGGCGGCAAAAAACCACAGCATTCCAAGAAAATCACTTGCTACCCACAGTAAAATTTGGTGGAGGTTCCATCATGCTTTGGGGCTGTGTGGCCAATGCCGGCACCGGGAATCTTGTTAAAGTTGAGGGACGCATGGATTCCACTCAGTATCAGCAGATTCTTGACAATAATGTTCAAGAATCAGTGACAAAGTTGAAGTTACGCAGGGGATGGATCTTTCAGCAAGACAATGATCCAAAACACCGCTCCAAATCTACTCAGGCATTCATGCAGAGGAACAATTACAATGTTCTGGAATGGCCATCCAGTCCCCAGACCTGAATATCATTGAACATCTGTGGGATCATTTGAAGAGGGCTGTCCATGCTCGGCGACCATCAAACTTAACTGAACTGGAATTGTTTTGTAAAGAGGAATGGTCAAAAATACCTTCATCCAGGAAATCATTAAAAGCTACAGAAAGCGACTAGAGGCTGTTATTTTTTCAAAAGGAGGATCTACTAAATATTAATGTCACTTTTCTGGTGAGGTGCCCATACTTATGCACCTATCAAATTTTGTTTGAATGCAGATTGCACATTTTCTGTTAGTACAATAAACCTCATTTCAAGGCAGAAACATTATTGTGTCCAACAGTTATTACATATATCAAACAAATAGCTGTTGCAAAAACACCAATTTTTAAAAAACATTAAGATTAATAGGGGTGCCCAAACTTTTTCATATAACTGTATATATACTTATATGTATATATATATATTAAAATATTGAACTTACCGCAAGGTGATGAGGAGTCTTTCCTCAGCAGAAATGGCCCTTCGCATTATGGTGTCACTGTAGGCCAGGTCGGGAGAAAGAAGACCCAGCAGCCGATCAAAGGCAGCAATGGTGAGCCGACAAAACTGCTGGAATTTTTCGGGATATCTGTAAAAAAGTTCAAAATAAATATTAGTTTCACGGATTAACACTAGAACTACCGCATGTTTCATAATACCTATAACTACCATTTGGGGTCATTTTGACCCCATTTAAAAGTACTGACTCTGGAGTAAAAATAACTTTTATTTGACAACAAATTAAAGAGCATTTATTTTAACTTAGTAGGAACAGTGTTAAGATCAAGTACAGCAGTTTAAACGCATTTTCCTTTTACATGGTCATAGCATGCTGTGTCCAACAGTTAACACAAACAGTACTTTCTTCCACTTTCCCAGTGTATTTTCCACAAACTGGTTTGTTACAGCTTGCGCAAGTTTTAATTGTTTTATTTTCGTTGCATCTTCCAACTCCACATTTTCGACACTTGCGGATTTCTTGTCCTTTTGTTTGTGGTTCAGACATTGCGGATGGTGGGCCACTTCTTGATTCCAAATAATTCTTGCGAAGGTCTAATGCCAGCTGAAGAATGAACTCCCGTCTGCTTATTTGACTCCCAGTTGCTGTTTTATAGAGTATTGTTGCGTTTATAGCTGCTAAATGAAGTACATTACAAAACACCTGAAGAGGCCATCGGCGGCTTCCAGATTTTGTGGTGTACTTTCGAGCCACCTGGTCTACTGTGTCCTCTCCAACCTTTGTTTTATTGTAAAATTTTACCGTTTCCGTTTTTCTTTTCTTGTCGTTTCCAACTGCTACATCTGGGTGAAGACTACTGAGCAAAATGACATTCTTATTTGGTTTACCTTGGTAAACTGTAAGAGTGATGTCACCATTCTTCATCAGAGTAGTCTCATATGTATTTGTTAGTAGGTTTTTTGCCAAAATGGAATTTCTATTCTTGCACGGTTCATCGTTCCCACAATTCTTGTTCTCTTGGCTTTCAGTGTATTGGCAAGTTTCAATGAAGTGTAAAAATTATCTGTAGTAACATTTCTTCCCTTGTTCAAAAATGGATCCATTAGTTTGAGAACAATGTGTTGTGCAAGAGACCGATCAGCCGGTTGTTGTTCATCTTTTCCCAAATATGGAAACCCGTTGCATAGGTATTTGGATTCTACGTCAGCTGCCAGTCAGAATTTTATTCCAAATTTGTCCGGCTTATTGGCTATATATTGGGTGAAAGGACATCTTGATTTAGTTGGAAATAGCTGTTCATCAACTGTCAGGTTTTGTCCAGGTTTGTAACACAGTATACAATTTCCAATGAAGCGATTCCACACTTCAGAAAATAAAGCAAACTTGTCATTCTTCAATGTATCAGATCGGGTGGATTTGATGTCAAATCATACAAATCGCATCAATTCTTCGAACCTACTTCTCGTCATAGTGTCTTGAAAGAAGCGAGGGCCCCAAGTACTTGACCACAAGGTTTTTACAGAAAGACCATTTGCATTATATGCGCCCCTCGCATATAATATTGCAGTAAATGCATCAAGCTCGATTAGAGAAACTGTCCATTTATCATCTTCAAGTTTCTGACGAGCCTCCATTTCTGTACACTTTTTTATGTGGCGAAGTATAGGTTCATCAATTAGCAACCTCCATGCACTTGATACATTCCCATTGATAATCTCCCATTTGGCATAAGGGGTAGGTCCAGCTGTTTTTCATAGAATGTTTTGTTGGGACAGTCGGCCAGTAGATGCAGAAGCAATTGGGACAACTTCCCACACAGTTCCATCACGACAAGTCTCTTTATGACCCACAGCAGGTGGAATGTCCACTGTACCTTTCTTTCTCCCTCCGTATCCAAAACATTGTGGTTGGGTCCCTCTTCCTCTACCTCTCCGCAATTGTGGTGTGGCCGTACATCTTGTTGACGTAATAGGACGTCCATCATCCTCTCCATAATCTTCGGTATCGTCAATTATATCACTGTTACTGCTTGAATCTGATTCTTCGGAAATATGAGGAAAATATTCTTCATCTGACTCTGAGTCTATTTGTTCCTGATTTTCTTCTTCTGACTCATTTTCAGATAAATTCTGAAGACATTTCAAAATTTCATCACTTGTCAGACCCCTCTGCTTCCTCATGCTTCAAATATACGTCGCAAAAAGGGACTTGTAAGATCACAGAAGTAATAAAACGACACTGTACAAACATGCAGAATTGTAGCGTCAACTGTAATGTTTGCTACTGAAGTACAGACAGAAATCGCTAGAAGAGACATGGATCTAACATGTTCAGACAAGTTTAGACAAAACAAAATGCTGAATCATCCCTGATATGCAAAGACACAATTACACTCTACAACTAGGGAGAATCACTGTGATTTTCTGTACTCTGTAATATTAGGTGACTTGCCTACTTACTACTTTTATGTATGGGGTCAAATTGACCCCTTCAGCACTTATAGGTATGAATTGTAAAATCCGGGCCCCTGAAAAAATTACAATTCATTTTTGTGTCCTAAAATATACACTACAATGAATAAATAAAAGTCACAAAAACTCAGAACTCATTTGTTAAAATTTTAGAAATTATAGGAAAAATAAATAGCAAAAGGGTAAAAATGACCCCTCCGGTAGTTCTAGTGTTAAAATAGACTTAGATATAATTTTTTACCATAATATAACAACAACTCATTTAAAAAATACATTAGGTACACATGGATGACAATATCCTTTTTCCCATATTTCTTGCCTCCTTAAATCCTGGTACAGCACATTGAAGTGCCCCTTGTCCGCCCGTTCCTGCACGATAGGGTGCACCCACAGCTGTTTGGGTCTTCTCCTCCTCCTAGACCGCTCCTATGGGAGAATAGTTGGTTAGTACACGCTACATACAATATAACAAACCATCTACTTACATTTATCTTACCTGCTCGCTGTAGTGATTCAGGGGATTTATCGCAGTCAGCAGCAAAAGGAACAAGTATGGTTGACTGAGACGCAGGGGCTGCAGTTCATGTGGCATCCTGAATACTGCAAAAATGGTAAATAGGGATTGGACTGACTTAGACAGTGACGTCGAGGACTCGAATCGCCCCATGAATAAGTTTGCAAAACTTGGTGTGACCCAAGTCCCCATCGCGGTGCCGAGCAACTGTAAGTACAGTACTCCTTCAAAAATGAACACGTTGTGTTCAAGAATGCATTTCAAGCCCTTTAACAGAAAATCTCTTTGTTCAGGGAGCATCTCAGTTGCATCTTCGTTAGGTAAAAACCTACCACATTTACCCCCATTTCGTGATCTATGTTGGAATATAATGAATTTACATCCAACGAAATAAAGGAATAGTTATCTTCCCATTCAATTTCCCTCAGTTCCTCAATTAATTGTGTGGAATCTCTCAAATATGAAGGAAGAGACTTTACTAGATCTTGTAAAAACAAGTCAATATAATGAGAAAGATGCCAAGTCAAGGACCCTATTCCTGATATAATTGGTCGGCCAGGTGGTTTTTCATGGTTCTTGTGCAGTTTTGGTAGATGATAAAATAACGCAATAGTTGGCACAGGATTTGTTAAAAACCTTTTTTCTGTTTTATTAAGAATGTTCCTCTCATAGGCTTCATTAATCATACGGTGATAGTCCCGAACAAAGGATTGTGTAGCATCTTCTTTTAAAATTTTGTAATATCTCATATCAGACAATATGTTCAAGGCCTCCTCAACTACTTGCTCAACTACTCCCCCCCTTTATCATCTTGCCTTTTTACTATATCTGTATATTGTCTCAAATCCTCCAATGCCACTTTTTCTTTTTTTAGAGATATTGTTCTCTTTTTTTATCTTATTTTCCAAATTCCATGCTTTTCGGCTTTATTTTCCCATTTCCTAAATTCTTCAGATACTAATGAAAAAAAAGTGTCTATATTTGGTCCTCTATGTTGATGAGGATTAAATAGAGATTTTGAGTGTACCTCCTTGTGAATATATTCCCTTTCTTTGTTTGTCTCTATTATGATCAATATTTTTTGGGGATCCCCAAAGTCCCCATTTTTTTCAGTCAACAAGAAATGCCTTTTGAGAGTAAGTTTGCGAGTATAAGCATTTAAATCTAGAAAAAGATTAAATGCATTCATATCTTGAGCAGGGCAAAAGTTTAATCCCCTTTTTAAAATTTCCATTTCTGAGGGGAATAAAATATGAGATGATAAATGTAAAAATTTAACCAGAGGCAGATTTGCTTGTTTATTAGTTTCTGGGTTCCTTGTTATTTATATATTCTCAGATTTCTATTAGATCCCTTTCCTCTTTTTCCTCTTGCTCTACTTTTCTTTTTTTTGGCTCTTGATATTACAGCCTGTTTGAAGTAGTTTGTAATGTGATTCTTTTATATTGGACTTAAAATTTGAGCTGTTTGTGAAAAACTGATTAGTGGTGGTAAAATTGTTTCTGAAACACTTGGACGTGTGGGACCTATCTCTAAAAAAGAGATGTTGGATATTACTGAGGATGGGGATGGTGTAGGCGCTTGTAATACTGTGGTAAATGTTGATGAGGATTCCGTATTATCGTGGATAGTTAGTTCATTTATATCAAATTCAACATTGGAAGTTTCCAACCTGTGAGAAGCAGTTGGAATTTCCAGTGGGGGAAGTCCAGGATTAGGGAGAGGTAATGTTGGAGCATTTTTCATTACGATGATCCTGGGCTCTAATGGAATATTTTTTTCAATATGTGGATGTTTTTTCTTTTGTGCATTTTTATTAGATACCTTTTATGCGCAAAAACTGACCAATTGGAATCCCTTTAATAGTTGATGGAGGGTGGGAGGATTCTGCATAAAGAAAAGAATTGGTGGAAGTAGGTTGGCGGAAAACATCTGTTACAATACATCCCTCTTGGTTAGTCTCAATTGTAATATCAAGAAAATAACACATCTTCCGTATTTATATGTCAGCTTAACATTTATGACATTTTGATTCAATTTGCACAAAGTTCTTCAATTCCTCTATACTACATTCCCAAATGAAAAAAAACGTCATCAATGAATCTCATCCAATTCTGGACGAGATTCATATGTTCTTGGGGTGCCGTAACAAAAAAACTGCGTTCCCAAGCTCCTAAAAAAGGTTTGCATATGATGGGGCACATGATGCCCCCATGGCAGTTCCTTGAATTTGTAATTAAATCTTGTCCTTGAAAGTAAAATAGTTATGGGTTAAGACAAATTCCAAAAGAATCATCAATAAATCCGTCAATTCGTTGTCTATATTTCTTTCTTTCAAGAAAAAGGAAACTGCAGCCAGGCCATCACTGTGTCTTATGGAGGTGTACAGTGATTCACCATCAACTGTCAACATCGTGGCATTGTCTTCGAAGTGTAAATTATCCAATCTCCGAAGAGCCGCAGTTGTATCCTTGATAATTGAAGGCAACGTGTTCACTAATGGCTTTAAATAGAAATCAATGGTGGCATCTACCAGTTCACATAGGCTCTCGTTTCCTTTTTCAATGATTTTTATTAGAACATTTTTATTCAGTGTATTAGGGAAAGTGAGGAAGAATGGGGTTAGGAAGTGGGAAATTGGATGTGGTAGGAAAATAAAGGAAAGCGATTGTGGGGGAAGAATTTGAAACAATAATTGTATTATGTCAATGGATGTTTTCTTTATTATAATTTTATGTATCTTTATATTGATTCACATTTGCTTAACTGTTATGAAATACAAATTACAGATGTATTGAACTCACACCTGTAATATGGAAATTTGTCAGACCAGTTGTCCCATTTTTTTGAAAATTTATCAAAACAGTTATTAATAATGGCGAATCTTTTTTCATAAGACCTTTGTTGATTAATTCTCTCTACAATATCTATTAATAAGGGTAATTTGGTTTTTTTCCAGTAGAATGCTATTGCATTTTTTACAACTAAAAAAATATGGATTAGGATATGTCTCTCTGATGAGCTGAGTGTTCCCATGCCTAATGAGAATAAGGCCATTTGAGGAGGGATAACTAATGACCTGTTTAGTAAGCTGTTAATTAGATTAAATATTTCTGCCCATAGGTTTTGTTTTTACGTAGACCACAATTTCTCCAGCACAGGGGGGAATTGGTAGGGTTAATGTGAGAGAGTCTTGTTGGCGTATAATACCACCTTGATAGTAGTTTGTAGTATGATTCCTGAAGAAGCATAGAAATATTAAATGTGAAAGGAGTCTTTTAAGTCTGTTTCCCACTTTATCATATACGAGTTTTTTGTAAATAGAGTGTCATTGTTAAACCCGTTATATATATTCTTTAAGCTCCAGAATATTTCATGATTGTGGTTACTGATAAGGCTTGATGCTGACTCTGAAATTAAAGATTTTCCTGTGAGAAAGTTGTGAATAAATTCTTTCATACTTGAGTATTGGAAAACGTCTGATGAGCTTAAGTTAAATTTATTTTTGATATTTTTAAATGGGATAAAATTTGTTCCATCATGTACAGTACAGACCAAAAGTTTGGACACACCTTCTCATTTAAAGATTTTTCTGTATTTTCATGACTTTGAAAATTGTACATTCACACTGAAGGCATCAAAACTATGAATTAACACATGTGGAATGATATACTTAACAAAAAAGTGTGAAACAACTGAAAATATGTCTTATATTCTAGGTTCTTCAAAGTAGCCACCTTTTGCTTTGATGACTGCTTTGCACACTCTTGGCATTCTCTTGATGAGCTTCAAGAGGTAGTCACCGGAAATGGTTTTCACTTCACAGGTGTGCCCTGTCAGGTTTAATAAGTGGGATTTCTTGCCTTATAAATGGAGTTGGAACCATCAGTTGTGTTGTGCAGAACTGTCTGGTGGATACACAGCTGATAGTCCTACTGAATAGACTGTTAGCTGCTCTTTTCTTGCCATAATATAAATTCTAAGCAAAGAAAAACGAGTGGCCATCATTACTTTAAGAAATGAAGGTCAGTCAGTCCGAAAAATTGGGAAAACTTTGAAAGTGTCCCCAAGTGCAGTTACAAAAGCCATCAATCGCTACAAAGAAACTGGCTCACATGAGGACCGCCCCAGGAAAGGAAGACCAAGAGTCACCTCTGCTTCTGAGGATAAGTTTATCTGAGTCACCAGCCTCAGAAATCGCAGGTTAACAGCAGCTCAGGTTAGAGACCAGGTCAATGCCACACAGAGTTCTAGCAGCAGACACATCTCTACAACAACTTTTAAGAGGAGACTTTGTGCAGCAGGCCTTCATGGTAAAATAGCTGCTAGGAAACCACTGCTAAGGACAGGCAAAAAGCAGAAGAGACAAGTTTGGGCTAAAGAACACAAGGAATGGACATTAGACCAGTGGAAATCTGTGCTTTGGTCAGATGAGTCCAAATTAGAGATCTTTGGTTCCAACCACCGTGTCTTTTTGCGACGCAGAAAAGGTGAACAGATGGACTCTACATGCCTGGTTCCCACCGTGAAGCATGGAGGAGGAAGTGTGATGGTGTGGGGGTGCTTTGCTGGTGACACTGTTGGGGATTTATTCAAAACTGAAGGCATACTGAATCAGCATGGCTACCACAGCATCTTGCAGCGGCATGCTATTCCATCCGGTTTGCGTTTAGTTGGACCATCATTTCTTTTTCAACAGGACAATGACCCCAAACACACCTCCAGGCTGTGTAAGGGCTATTTGACCTAGTGGGAGAGTGATGGGGTGCTATGCCAGATGACCTGGCCTCCACAGTCACCAGACCTGAACCCAATCGAGATGGTTTTGGGTGAGCTGGACCGCAGAGTGAAGGCAAAAGGGCCAACAAGTGCTAAGCATCTCTGAGAACTTCTTCAAGATTGTTGGAAGACCATTTCCCGTGACTACCTCTTGAAGCTCATCAAGAGAATGCCAAGAGTGTGCAAAGCAGTCATCAAAGCAAAAGGTGGCTACTTTGAAGAACCTAGAATATAAGACATATTTTCAATTGCTTCACATTTTTTTGTTAAGTATATAATTCCACACGTGCTAATTCATAGTTTTGATGCCTTCAGTGTGAATGTACGATTTTCATAGTCATGAAAATACAGAAAAATCTCTAATTGAGAAGGTGTGTCCAAACTTTTGGTCTGTACTGTATGTCTTTTATTTTCTTTAACCCCTTACTTTCCCAAAAGATAGGGATTGTTGATTTGTAAAAAGAAGCTATAAAAGATAACGAAAAAAATGTTTAAATAATTAAATTTGTTGGAATTATTTTTGTGTTTTTGCTTTGATAGTTTTTTCCAGACAAATATAGCAGCCTAAAAAATTGGGTGAGTTGAATTATGGTAAGTTTTTTGAAAAAGATGTTTGAATAATAAGTCACGTGGGGGTGAATTATTGTTGATTTAAATTTCTAAATCGATCAAAGCTGGTGGATTTTCTTTATTAAGCCAATAGGAACTTTGCGTGACAAAATTGGCTAAATACTAAGTTGCAATATTCGGTAACCCTAGTCCGCCGTTCGATTCATTTTTATAAAGAATATTTGTGGAAATTCTAGCTTTTTTGTTATTCCATATAAATGTGTTTATTAAATTTTGTAATCTGAGAAGGAATGAATGAGGAATGATTAAAGGAAGATTCCTAATTGTATATAAAATTTTTGGGATGATAAACATCTTAATTGTTAATATCTTACCCCACCATGAGAGGTCTTGATCTCTGTACCTAGAAATATCTTTAGATAAATTATCAATTGTGAATTCCAGGTTGGTGGAAATAATAGTGCTAATATTTTTAGAAATAGATATTCCTAAATATGTGATGTCTTTTTCTGCCCAACCAAAGGAAAAGTTGTTTTTTAGTATGCTTGTAGCATTGTCGTTTAAATTGAAATGTAACAGTTTAGATTTATCGTTATTAATTTTGAAGTATGATATTTCTGAAAAGGAGTCCAAAATTTTAGAGATTTCACTCACAGAATTGGCAGGATCCAAAAGGGTTAGCATGATATCGTCTCCAAATAAGCTTATTTTGTAATGACGAGATGGAGTAGATAGACCTTTGATTTTTTGGTTCTCCCTGATTTTTTGGGCGAGGGGCTCCATTGCAATTACAAAAAGTAAAGGAGAGAGAGAACACCCCTGCCTTTTGCCGTTGGAGATAGATATTGGTTTTGATAGATGGTTGTTGACATATACTTTGGCTCTTGGGTTTGAGTATAGTGCCATAACGGAAGAGAGAAATTGGTTGTTAAAGCCAAATTTGAGAAGTGAAAGTTTTAGATAGTTCCAATTTAACCTGTCAAAGGCTTTCTCTGCATCTAACGCTAAAAGGATTGCAGGAAGTTTCAAAGAGTTAATAAATTTGATGTTCAATATTCTTCTTGTGCCTTCTGTAGGTTGCCTACCTTCTACGAATCCAATTTGATCATTATTGATCAGATAGAGGAGGATATTTTTGAGTCTGTTGGCTAAAGTTTTTGAATATATTTTTATATCAGAGTTAATTAATGAAATGGGTCTATAGTTTTTAACATTGTCTAACTCGCCTTTGGGTTTGGGTATTAAAATGATGGTGGCCTCATGCATTTCTGCAGGGAAGGATCCTAATGAGGAAGCTGAGTTGAAAATTTGAGTTCAATGGGAGATTAAATGTTGGTTAAAAGTTTTGTAATATTCATTACAGAATCCGTCTGGGCCTGGAGATTTAAAAGGTTTTAATTTGTGAATTGTGTTTAATATTTCTTCTGTAGTAAAAGGGGCATTTAAAGAATCTAAATCGGAAGAATTTACTTTACGGAGGCTAATAGAGGAGAGAAATTAATTAATGATCTGTTTATCTGGTTGTGGAGAGGAAGAGTGATGATTTATATTGTATAGGCTTTTATAGTAATTAGCAAATTAGTTTGCAATGTCTTTGGGGTGAGAGTAGGTGGTTCCGTCTTGTGCTGTAATTTTGTCAATTCTGTTAAATATTCTTTTTTGTTTTATACGTCGTGCCATAAAACGAGTAGGTTTGTTTAGTGCAGAGTAGTGTTTAAACTTAGAATTTTTGATGACCGAGTCATAAGCTGCAAAGATCTCAGATTTCAATTCTTGTCTTAATTTTAATAATTCTTTTTCGATTATTATTGACGGAGAAAGAAGGCTAATTTGTAGTTGTCTTTTTTCTTTGATTAGAGATTGTATTTTGGTTATCTTTGCCCTGCTTTCTTTCTTTTGTCTAGAAGAGATTTGCATAATTATGCCTCGCAAAACGGCCTTGTGGGCATTCCATTTTGTGAATGGATTGGTTAGTTCCGAGTTGTTCTCTTTAAAATAATTAATTATAGCTTTCTCAATTTCCGCTTTATGTTTAGGAGTAAATAAGAGGGAGGAATTGCATAAAAAGTTGTTTTTTAAAATCGGGCCTATGGAAATGTCTCCAATAACTGGGGCATGGTCAGAAATAGATTTTATGCCTATAGAAACTTTGTTAAATTTAGTAAGTGAGAAAACATCTGCCATTATTAGATGGATACGCGATGCATATTGATGTACTTCAGAGAAGTGGGAATATTCCCTAGAAGAAGTATTTAGACACCTAAAAACATCAAATAATTCTTTTCTGAATAGCCAATTATTTAATGTGGCATAAAGGTGACGAGTAGTAGAGGAGGAGTCTAAATGCCCATCTGGGACTATGTTGAAATCTCCCAGCAGGATTAATTCTCCTTTTCTCACTTTTTCAACTTTTTTCATTAATTTCTCCAAAAGCATGGTATGTCTTTTATTTGTGGAGTAGATGTTTACTATAGTACATTCATGGTAATTCAAATTAAAAAAAAGAATATGAAACCTTCCCTGTGTATCCTTAAGTTCTTGCAGAAATTCAAATGGTATGGAATATTTTATGATTGTCGCTACTCCTGCTCTTTTTTTTTCATTTACTGATTCAAATATATGGGAGAAGTTTTCATGATTAAATTTTGGGGTGTTTATCTTTTGCGAACTTGGTTTCTTGAATGCATGCTAAGTCTACCTGATAATTGTTTAGTTCTTTCCACAAGGCAAACCTCTTGTTAGGACTATTTAAGCCTCTTACATTATAAGATAGAAGTTTAATGGACATAGTGAATGTGGATTATTAATGATTTGCGGTTTAAAATTAGGATGGTGAATCCAAGATTCTTTAAATGGGATGTAAAGTGTGTGAGTGATTCTTAAATGAGGATGAATGGGACAAATGAAAATAAAAAGAATGTTTAGCAAAATCAAATTTAACAAAAAATCATTATACAATCTCTGTCGTAATACAAATAAACCTTTTGAGCAATTCATCACTTAACGAAAGGGTAAAATAACCCAACAAAAATCTTTCCGCTGGGAGCAGTGGCGTCCCGCATCCCAGTGATGCTAGGAGTGTATCTCCTAGAATGCGATATCTGGACTGAGCGCCCCCCATGACCAGTGAAGGGTGACGGGTGACCAGCCGGAGCCCGCTCAGAAGCGAGAAGGGCCCACTCAGGTACGAAGCAACCATTCCTGACAGTACCCCCCTCTTGAGAAGAGACCTCCGGACTCTCATCACCTGGTTTGCACGAAAACTTGGCATGGAAATCAGCAATCAACTTATTTGCATGAATGCGCCCCTTGGGGACCCATGATCTTTTTTCCGGCCAGTATCCCTTCCAATGAATTAAATATTGAACAGAATTCCACACTCTTTTGGAATCGACAATCTGTTCGGCTTCATACTCTTACTAACTATCCACCAGAATAGGACCCAGGGGGAAAAGGGGAAAAAAAGGACCGATAAAAGACGTTGGGGACCCTAACAACAGCAGGTAGCTTAGCACTAAAAGCAACCGGATTAACCACCTCCAGAATGGGAAAAGGTCCAATAAACCGAGGTCCTAGCTTAGAGCAGGGCAACTTGAGTTTAAGGTTTTTAGTGGACACACACACCAGATCCCCCACCATCAACTGCTCCCCTTGAGACCAACGTTTATTAGCTGCAACCTTCTGTCTGGTGGATGCCTTCAAAAGCTGCCGGCGAATCCCCTCCTAAACTGCCCTCAGCCTCTTAGTAGTCTGGAGAGACCCCAGGAATCTCCTCCCACCCCTTGATGAAAACAGGAGGCCTGGGATGGAAGCCAAAGTTGAAAAAAAAAGGAGACATACCCAATGATCATAATGTCTATTATTAAGGGCAAACTCCACCAAAGGTAAATAGGACCCCCATTGAAGCTGGTTATGAGAACAAAAGCACCTGAGGTACGTTTCCAATGACTGGTTCATTATTTCCAAAAAAACATTAGACTGGGGGGTGGTATGCAGAGGAAAACAACAGTTCTTTCCCAATCCTACCACAGAAAGCCTTCCAGAACCTAGAAATAAATTGTGAACCTAGAAACAAATTGTGAACCCCGATTAGACATTATATTAACCAGGACACCGTGCAATTTGACCACGTTATCAATAAACATGTTTACCATCTCGTGAGAGGAAGGCAAAAGTGCCAGAGGGATGAGGTGGCACTGACATGAGAAACAGTAAGCGATAACCCAGATAACAGTCATCTCATCGGAGGCAGGTAGATCTGTGATAAAAGCCATTGAGATGTTCTACCAGGGTTGGTCCGGAATGGGAAGTGGGAGGAGTTTACCAGCCGGAGTGGATCACGGTACCTTACTCCTAATGCACACCTTACTGGACTGAACGGATGCCTCCACATCCTGACACAAGGAGGGCCACCAATACCCTCTTTTAACCAAGTACCTGGTACCCTTGAGCCTAAGTGGCCAGCCAGGACAGAATCGTAGCAGTACTGGATAATACAGTGCCTAAGGTTAACATGCACAAATAACTTATCCTGGGGGGTATCAGTAGAAGCCAAAAGCTGTGATTTAACAATCTCCCATTCTACATTGGTAGTGGCAACCACCATACCAGGGGAAAATAGAGGGGGCGACTCCCCTTGCTGAACAGGGCATAAACTCAGGGAGAAAGCATCCGCACAGTTGTTTTTAGAGCCAGGAATGTACGTAATAGAAAAGTGAAAGCACTGGGATTAAGCCTCTTGGCATTTCCCAAATAGATTAAATTTTTATGGTCAGTGAGCACTACAAATGGATGTCTGGCTCCCTCCAAGAAATGCCTCCACTTTTCAAGAGCCCATTTAATGGCAAACAACTCCTGGTTGCCCACATCATAATTTAAATCAGTAGGAGAAAATTTCTTAGGAAAAAAAGAACAAGGCCGAAGGTGAGTGAGAGAAGTAGATCCCTGGGACAACACTACCCCCACACAGACCTCAGACTCATCCACCTCCACCACAAATGGTCTATTGAGGTCTGGCTCGACCAGAACCGGGGCAGAGGCAGAAGCCTCCTTGGGGCTAGATAATGCCTTATCAGCCTCCACCCAGCTACATTGGCCTCCTTACGAATAAGGTCCATAAGGGGTTTCACATTTTTGGAAAATCCCGTGATGAGCCTTGTGTAGAAGTTGGCAAAGCCTAAAAACCATTAAAGAGCATTGAGGTTCTTGGGTTGCACTTAGTCCCGTATGGCCTGTACCTTAGCAGGGTCCATACGGAAACCAGTAAAGGACAAAATTACCTCAAGAAATCTTATCTCCTCCACCTCAAAAGAACATTTGGCCAGATTTAAATGTAAGAAATTATCCTTGAGTCTTTTGAGGACAATACGAACATGATCCCTATGGGACTACACATAGAGAAAATAGGACTATTATTATTATAGACAATATCGAAACTCCCCAGAATATCTCTAAAGATGTCGTTAACCAAAGCCTGAAATACTGCAGGCGCATTGCAAAGACAGTATGGCATTACCAAATATTCATAATTCCCCTCGGGAGTGTTAACAGCCGTCTGCCACTCATCTCCTGACTTGATGTGAACAAGATTATAGGCCCCCTTAAGAGCCAGTTTAGTAAAGATCTTGGCCCCAATGAGTTGATTAAACAAGTCAGGGATAAGAGGAAGAGGATATTCGTTTTTTAACAATAATCTCATTAAGGTCCCGATAATCAATGCATGTTCTTAAACCTCCGTCTTGCTTAGCCACAAAAAAGAATCCAACTGCCACAGGGGATTTAGAAGGGCGAATGAACCCCTTAGATACTTTCTCTCTGACATAGTCCCTCATAGCTACCTCTCAGGTTCATACAGATTAAAGATTCTACCCTTGGGTAATGGGCCATCAGCTGTATCCCACAATCATAGGATCAGTGAGGAGGCAAAACCGATCTCCCCTTTTCAGAGAATACTTCTGGAAACTTCTCCAAATACCAAGAGGTTTGGGTGGTAGAGCACTCAACGCGAGGAATCCAGTGAGGTAAGTTTAATGACTGGTTCCAAAGCCCTGAGAGGAATCTCCAAAGTTTTAGCCATGGAGATATCCAAAAAAAGTACTTCTGCCCCACAATCGACCAAAGCACGACATTTAGCCTCTCTTCCCCGTTAAGCCAATATAATGGGAAAAAAACACTTTTTTAAACAGGAGTACCTGTGCACCCAGTTGAGAGGCCCTGATTTAATGAGGCGCGGTCGTTTCCCATACACTCCAGATGAGGGCAGTCTCGCACCAGATGTTAAGTCGACCGGCAGAGGAGGCACAATCTCCATTCCCAGTGGCGTTGTCTTTGCTCATGTCAGGGGGCCACTTTTTTTTAGTTGCATCTGCTCATGCCTGGGAGATTATATTTTTTATTTTAGAATAAATTTGGATGTCAGAATTTATAAGTGAAATTGGTCTATAATTTTTTACTGCATCTAGATCCCCTTTGGGTTTGGGTATGAGGATAATGGAAGCTTGCAACATGTCTGGTGGGAATGAACAATTTGAGATGCATTATAACATATTCTTTCTAAGTGTGGTGCCAGAAGGGACGAAAATTATTTAAAATATTTGTTGGAAAAATCTGGTCCAGATGATTTTTTTAGTTTGAAATTTTTTAGAACTTCCAAGATTTCTGTCTCAGTAATAGGTTCCATTAGTAATTTTAAGCCTTCATGCAATATGATTGGGAGATTAATATCAGAAAGAAATTTGCTGATGCTTCCTTAGGTTGGTTGAGGGCAAGATTTATTATGTTTTAAATTATATAGATTGTCATAGAAATATGTGTTGTAAAATATATTAATATCTCTACACCATATGAAATTGCAGGGGCAAAGATAGCTGTCATAGTAACAGAGAACCTGATACCAAATCCCTCTCCCTCCTCCCCTATCTCATTTACAGTAAGGACAGGAGCTAGAAATCTAAGGCTGCCATTATGTAAAATGGCAGTATACAAAGGGAAGTGCCAACCCTATTTAACATGCAAGAGGGAGCTTCTTGTAGCTCAAAGACCAGGAGGATATATATTGTGCATAGACAAAGAACCATACAATTGACAGGTAGTTGAGACAAGCAAAGTCTTGTCAGAGAGATGGCCAGCCTTATAGACTTGTGTTTACGCATAAACACAGAAGTGGGAGAAACCTTTTGTCTACAGGAAGTACATTGTCAGTTCAAGGGAAAAATTTTACGTTTACACTGGGCACCGTTTTGTCTCTGCAAGAGAAGTGGTACACTTGCAACAAAAATACGTCTGAGACAAAATATAGAATAGGGGAATTTCTATAAATCGTATTGGGACGAGACATATATTTGGAACAACATGCATATTTTTTCATGTCTGTGAGCTTTGCCGATGAGTTGTAAATCAACAGTTCAAAGATAACTGACGGCACCTGGGTCATGGTTCATCTCTAAGGAAAGATAACACCCCGATAAAAATATGGCGTCAGTCTCCAACTTCTAAGACCCTCCAGAGAGGAGTTATTGCATAAATTGGGGATTTCATAAAATCATAAAGGGCTGAGACCAGCCCACAACTCGGCCCATGTGAGGTCATCACAGGGGAGTGTGTGGGTGGGACCCAATTCGGCATGAAAGATCAAGCCGAATGATGATCTGGGTTCGTGCTGAGAGATACATTTGTCGTGTAAGCAGGTGCCACATTGACGTAACAGCCAAAGTGCTCTCTTTTGGCTAAGCTGAATCTTCTCTGCGATCGGTATAGTAAGTTATTCTGTTAATCCCTTTCATTTTCTGCCACTGTATATGCTGTATTGTTTTGTCCCCTTTGTAAAATCTTTTGTATATTTTTCATAAACACCGCCTCCCTTTAGATGAAATGTAAGATGTAATAGTTTGGTTTCTTTTGTTTTGTCATCGTGCCTCCCCCGAAGCCATATACGCTACCAGAATGCAGGCGTCCAATCAGCCTGTATTGTATTTTAAAAAGAAACGGATTGGTGATGGCAGTTAATAATCTTTCTTCGGTTATTGTGAAGTTAGCAGTGATCGTACTGGGGTATATGCACATATTCCATATGTTGGAATATGGAGGTGTGTATGCCATAGGCTCACTGTTTGCCTAGTAACTGAAAACAGCTTGCCGTCCCCTCGGTTGATCGTCGGCCAATCATGTAATTATCCGGACGATTGGGGGCAACAGAGAGCTGTTCGCTCCAAAGACCGCAGTGGGTGGTTTCTGTGATTATTGGGGATCAAAAATCCCTGACAGAGATTGTAGTAATAATCTGTGAAGGATTCCACATATCATTTAGATAAGTTTTAACACTGCCATTTGAAAGCGAAATTTTATTGATCCTGTTCTTCCAGCTTGATTCAATCTTTGAACCATAAATTTAATAGGTTTGGGTAATTAAGAATAGAATTTAGATGTCAAAGACTTAATAAAAGTGTCGAATTCAGTAAAGAATTCGTTTTTGAGATCACTCATTCATTTTAGAATTTTGAGGTGTAGAAGTTGAAGGGGAAGATAAATTTTGTTGAAGTTCTTTAGTTTTAAGATGCATTTGAATTTTTTCTCTTTTCAAATTTTTTTATATTGATGACATCTGCAATTGAATACCCCTTAAAACAGCATTCAGTACTCTTGAGATTTTCTTTAAAGTACTTATTTAACGCTGTTTCAATATCTTTTTTGAATTTGGGAATTTGTAATAGAAAGGTATTGCATTTCCATGAAAGATTAGCCCGTGGAAGTGGACAAAGTGACAATTAAACCTAACATTGAGGAGTGGTCGGAAAATGATATAAGATTTCTTAGCACATTTTTAAATTTGGAAGTGGAAAAAAAATCTGTTAGTATTAAGTCAATACGCAAAACGGTTTTAACAACCTCAGAGAAGTGGGTGAACTCTTTCAACATTGTGCTTATGCAACTAAACACGTCCAAGAGTTTGTGTTTTCCCAACCAATTTTTAGAGTTGCAGAAGGTAAGCAAGTTGGAGAGGTGAAATCTATTATTCTATCTGGAACCAAATTATAATCTCAAGTAGAAGAATTTGTCCTTTCTTTACTTCTTGGATTTTAATCATGAGGTTCTCTAAAAATTGTAGTTGTTTTTTGTTTGGCGCATATATGTTTATGATTGTGCATAGTTGATTGTTGAGGTGGCATTTCAAAATATGATACCTCTCTTCTGTATCTCGATGTTCATTTAGAAATTTAAAAGAAATTTAATCTTTTATAATAGTAGCAACCTCTGCTTTTTTTCTCTTTGTTGAGAGTTTCAAATATATGAGGATAATTTTTGTGGGAGATTTTAGGATGTTTATCCTTGGCAAATTTAATTTCCTGTAAGCATATTAAGTCTGCATTGCATTTCTTGATTTCCTTCCGGGTCAAGAATCTTTACCTAGGACTGTTAATGCCCCTGACATTAAAGGTGAGTATCTTAGTTCCCATATTTGGTATATGAGTTTAGCAAATACAATAATCTTTTAATTAGAATAAACTAAAAACTTGTGCAATAGAAACCAATACCTATAAAAATAAAAGGGGTTAAACACAATAGTACAAATACTATATATAATAATGAAAACAAAATAGTATCTTAGTCTTAATACTTAACACAATCAAAAGTTCTCATGAAGGAAACCAATACTCCTGTTAGGTTCTCTTGTTATTTGGGAATACATTTCGAGAATCAGTATGCGGTAATACATCTTACCGTAAACAAAAAAATAAAAGTTTGACAAGTAAGAAAAAAATGTGTCATTATTCGTCCATAGAAGATAAGTCTCGATATATACACAACATGAATTCCCTTATTATTGAGTTTCAAAATCCAAAAGAAGGGAAGACAAAGGAAAACAAAAGATAACACAAAGATCTTTTAGTATTTCAATGCTTATTTTTAGGGGGATGAGCATTTTGAAGGGAAGAAATGAATTCCATTCCTTTCTCTTTATATGAAAAAAACCCTGTTTGGGAGAGAAGAACAGAAAAATCGCGGCGCCCTAAGTGCGTGAACACAATATTATAGTCTTTGATAGGTGCACAATTTCATGCACTCATCTGATAGAAGACTAATATGGCTTTAGATTGTGTATCCTCAAAAATCCCTCTGGGATACTTTTCAATGGACAGGGCTTGCAGCTTGCCTCGGGTGGATCCAAGTGAAAGAGCCAGACATAGGCTCATAGAGGATGAGTAAATAAAGAAGAGTATATCCAGCCTATAAATGGCAGTGCTTCCCAGGAATCACATCCAAAGATGATATTTTATATTTTTTTATTTGATAAGTTAAAATAGAGGAGATACAACGCGTTTCGGATACAATATATATCCTTCTTCAGGTATCATAAAAACACTGTGAAAATTCTACTAGTATAAAATTCAATCACACATATATGGTAGCAAACCTTTTATCCCAGCCTCAGAAACTTGATTTGGGGTGTGGACCAGGTTCAGGAACACACCCACTAATTGGTCCAGCATTTCAAACCACATTCTTATCAACATGGATACAAGAAAAAAAAACTTTTCCTAAAAAACTTTAGAATATGCTGTCCAAATACTGAGAAAATACTTTCAGTAAGGACGTGGCAGCCTATGTTGATTCCTTAAAAAAAAAAAAAACATATATGTATACATATTTATTAAAATATTCAACTTACCATAAGGTGATGAGGAGCCTTTCCTCAGCAGAGATGGCCCTTCGCATTATGGTGTCACTGTAGGCCAGGTCGGGAGAAAGACTACCCAGCAGCCGATCAAAGGCAGCAATGGTGAGCCGACAAAACTGCTGGAATTTTTCGGAATATCTGTAAAAAAGTTCAAAATAAATATTAGTTTCACGGATTAAAATAGAATAAGATATAATTTTTACCATAAGATAACAACAACTCATTTAAAAAATACATTAGGTACACACGGATGACAATATCCTTTTTTCCCATATATCTTACCTCCTTAAATCCTGGTACAGCACATTGAAGTGCCCCTTGTCTGCCCGCTCCTGCACAATAGGGTGCACCCACAGCTTTTTGGGTCTTCTCCTCCTCCTCCGAGACCACTCCTATGGGAGAATAATTGGTTAGTACACGCTACATACAATATATCAAGCCATCTACTTACACTTATCTTACCTGTTCGCTGTAGTAATTCAGGAGATTTATTGCAGTCAGCAGCAAAAGGAACAAGTATGGTTGACTGAGACTCAGGGGCTGCAGTTCATGTGGAATCCTGAATACTGCAAAAATGGTAAATAGGGATTGGACAGACTTAAAGAGTGACGATGAGGACTCGAATAGCCCCATGAATAAGTTTGCAAAACTTGGTGCGACCCGAGTCCCCATCGCGGTGCCGAGCAACTGTAAGTACAGTACTCCTTCAAAAATGAACACGTGTTCAAGAATGCATTTCAAACCCTTTAACAGAAAATCTCTTTGTTCAGGGAGCATCTCAGTCTTCGTTAGGTAAAAACCCACCACATTTACCCCCATTTTGTGATCTATGTTGGAATATAATGAATTTACATCCAACGAGATAAAGAAATAGTTATCTTCCCATTCAATATCCCTCAGTTCCTCAATTAATTGTGTGCAATCTCTCAAATATGAAAGAAGAGACTTTACTAGATCTTGTATAAACAAGTCAATATAATGAGAAAGATGCCAAGTCAACGACCCTATTCCTGATATAATTGGTCAGCCAGGTGGTTTTTCGGGATTCTTGTGCAGTTTTGTTAGATGATAAAATAACACCATAGTTGGCGCAGGATTTGTTAAAAACCTTTTTTCTGTTTTATTAAGAATGTTCCTCTCATAGGCTTCATTAATCATACAGTGATAGTCCGAATAAAGGATTGTGTAGGATCTTTTAAAATTTTGTAATATCTCATATCAGACAATATGTTCAAGGCCTCCTCAATATAGTCTGATCTGTTTTGCACAACTCACCCCCCCTTTATCAGATTGCCTTATTACGATATCTGTATATTGTCTCAAATCCTCCAATGCCACTTTTTCTTTTTTAGAGATATTGTTCTCCTTTTTTATCTTATTTTTCCAAATTCCATGCTTTTCCTTTTTTTTTTATTTTCTCATTTCCTAAATTCTTCAGATACTAGTGAAAAAAAGTGTCTATATTTGGTCCTCTATGTTGATGAGGATTAAATAGAGATTTTGAGTGTACCTCTTTGTGAATATATTCCCTTTCTTTGTCTCTATTAGGATCAATATTTTTTTGTGAACCTCAATGTCCCCATTTTTTTCAGTCAACAAGAAATGCCTTTTGAGAGTAAGTTTGCGAGTGTATGCATTTAAATCTAGAAAAAGATTAAATGCATTCATATCTTTAACAGGGCAGGTTTAATACCCTACTTAAAATTTCCATTTCTCAGGGGGATAAAATATGAGATGATAAATGTAAAAATTTAACCAGAGGCAGATTTGCTTGTTTATTAGTTTCCTGGTTCCTTGTTTTTTATATATTCTCAGATTTCTATTAGATCCCTTTCCTCTTTTTCCTCTTGCTCTACTTTTCTTTTTTTGAATCTTGATATTACAGCCGGTGTGAAGTAATTTGTAATGTGATTCTATTGTATTGGACTTAAAATTTGAGCTGTTTGTGAAAAACTGATTAGTGGTGGTAAAATAGTTTCTGAAACGCTTGGACGTGTGGAACCTATCTCTAAAAAAGAGATGTTGGATATTACTGAGGATGGGGATGGTGTAGGCGCTTGTAATACTGTGGTAAATGTTGATGAGGATTCCGTATTATCGTGGATAGTTAGTTCATTAGTTCATTTATATCAAATTCAACATTGGAAGTTTCCAACCTGTGGGAAGCAGTTGGAATTTCCAGTGGGGGAAGTCCAGGATTAGGGAGAGGTAATGTTGGAGCATTTTTCATTACAATGATCCTGGGCTCTAATGGAATGTTTTTCTCAATATGTGGATGTTTTTTCTTTTGTGCATTTTTATTAGATATAGTGTGAATATTCTCAAGGGTAGACGTATTTAGAGGTAATTTTAATTGAGAGATAGTTGTTTCAATATCTTGTATATTTTTTATATTTGAATTAGAGTCCTTGTATGTTTTACACCTAATTCCTGTGGGACCAGGACTTCTGTTCTAAAATTACCAGGGTTTTTCTTTGTAGGTTCATTAATACCTATCAGGTTTTTATTCCTGATCGGTTCCTTTGACATTGGTTTAGTTTTAACGGTATCCCTACAAAAAAAAAATATTTTTACATCTACTAGATCATTTTCAAATACCTTGCGTTTCCTAGTGATGTGATCGTTCACCAAATTGAAAAAATGTAAACTTTTAAACCTTATAAGTTCAAATTTCTTTTCACAAATCATTGCGGCTTTGCTGGCTAGCTCAGAACGCTTTTCCACTAATAAACTCATAAAACTGTAAGAACAATCATTTAAAATATTATTCCAATTATTGGTAAAATTACTGTCATCTAAAAAAGTACTATTAAAATGTATCTTCAAACCATTTGGAACAATTTTTTGATCAATACACAAATGCCTAGAAATTCTGCATCGATCTGATGTCTTATTTCCACCTTCATATGTTTTTCAAAGTAAAAAAAAAAGACCAGTTATGTACAAATGAACAGGCAACCAGCACTGCAGCGACTCCGTCCTTGTGCAGAGACTCCAGAAGCTCGACCTCATCAGCTGGAACAATCAATCTTACCATCGGGTGCAACTCCCTCCAAAAACAAAGTAAGTCACAATGCATACATGAAAAAAGCGAGGTGGCACACCGATGTAATAAAATCTTCTTTTATTCCATTTCCATTAAAAATGCAGGGAAGCTGCTCCTTTTGCGAACGATGGCTGTTTCGCGTGTCTATCACGCTTCTACGGGTCCAGGCATATGGTCATGGGGGTGTGCAGGGGTTAAAATACTCCTGACCCCACCCCCTAGACCAAACAGCCATACAAAATGTTACAACAACAAATACAAAATTAAAAACAATTGTTTTAAAAAAAAAATAAAAAAGATTTATACAAAATATTCATGTAACCATCATAAAAATACTACCATATCTAGCTTGTCGTTTAAGCCGAGGGGTCCCTGGGCATTAGTTCGGAGGATCCATTTCGCCTCCCTCTGTAAGAGGATCCTATTGTGGTTTCCTCCCTTGCTTGGCAATTCCACTTTTTCTAATCCTATGAAGCGCATGACTTCAGGATTACCCCTATGCTCAGTGCGAATATGCTCTATTAACCTTTTAGAGCCCTTCCCTGAAAGGATTGAATTGTAATGCTCTCTGAACCGTGTGAACAGGGGTCTAATTGTTTTGCCTATATAGAACCTTCTACACGGGCAAAAAATTGCATAAACTGTGAATTTGGTTCTACATGTAATCAGATCCCTGATCACATGGTGTATCCGTCCAAGTTCTATTTGCCGGGCATTCTCATGAAAACTGCAAAAATTACACGTACCACATTTGTGATTGCCCGTGATTACTGATTTATTTAACCAATTCCTCGCCGAATTACCCTCTATGCGATTCTTTTCAAGCTTGTCTTTCAAATTTGGTCCCCGGCGGTAAGTAATCAATGGATTTCCCACTCCCACCTGGAAATCCCTGTCTGCAGTGACAAGATGCCAGTTTTTCCGAATTGCTGAACTAATTTTTTATCCATAGGACCAAACTTGAAATTGAAAATGAATCTCTTAAACTTATCTGTATTGTCCTCATTTTTGGGGGGATTTAATAACGAGGTCTGAGGAAATTGGCATACCCTTTGATAGGCATTATCTATGATATCATCTGGATATCCTCTTTGTTTGAACTTCATTTTCAGATTTCGTGCTTCTTTTACAAAGGAGGCAGTATTGTTATTAATTTTTCTCAAGCGTAAAAATTGACTGTAGGGTAAAGATTGCTTCGTGTGTAAAGGATGTTGACTCTGATAGTGAAGCAGTGCATTACAGGATGTGGATTTTGAAAGAGATTCTGTGGATAGATTGCCATCCACAATTTTAAGTTTTACATCCAAAAAATTTAATTCCGTGTTTCCAAACACTGAGGTGAATGACATGTTCATGTCATTGTCATCATTCAAATACTTGACAAAGGAGTCAAAATCACTCCTATTGCCTGACCAGACAATGAAAATGTCGTCCACAAATCGGGCATAGAATTTAAGGAATTGGGAGAAACGGTTACTACTGGAGAAGATGAATTTTTCTTCAAAGGAAGCCAGGAACAAATTAGCCAGAACTCAAGCCGCCGGGGTCCCCATCGCTATCCCAGTGCACTGAACGTACCACTGGTCCATAAATTTGAATGAATTGTGACTCAAAATAAATCCTATGGATTCACACACAAATGATATAAAATTTTCACTCCTGTTTGTGTGGGAGAGGATGTTGCGAACAGCCTCAATATTTTGATGATATGGGTTCCTCGGGTAGAGGCTCTCCACATCTATTGAGGCCAAGGCAAAATCCTCCTGCCATTCCAAATCCTTTAAGGACTCTAAAAAATCTCCTGTGTCCTTAATATACGATGGAATCTCCCTCAGCAGAGGCTGGAGAAGCCAGTCAATATATCTGGACAACGGTTCAGTAAGCGAGCCAATGTCCGCAATGATGGGGCGACCCGGCGGCTGCGTTGTGGATTTGTGGACCTTCGGTTTAAAATACCAATTAGCGGTCTGTGGAATATCCAGATACAATTTGTTCGCTTTTTTATCCGTAAGAATTCGTTTTGCAACATAGTTCTCCAATAGAGACTTCATTCTCAATTGAAATTTTGATAAGGGATTGAATTTGAGGGGTTTATACGTATTTGTATCTGACAGCTGGCGATGTGATTCGTGTATGTAATATTCCTTAGTCATAAGCACAATATTCCCCCCCTTATCTGCCTCTCGTATTACAGTGTCCTCCCATTTCTGAATCTCTTTTAAGGCCTCCCACTCTCGTTTTTCTAAATTTTTAGGTAATTCTGGATATATTAAAGTCTCTACATCCCTGATCACAGCTTCCTGAAATAAATCGATGTTATTACCAGGAATTATGGGGGGCATAAAGGTTAATGTAACACCCCCCTGAAAAGCCTCCCTACTAGTCTGTATGGAGTGCGCCGCAATTGTGTCATCATCATTCAAACTCAACAATAGGGATATATCACTGCCCAACAGGTGTCTGGTTGTCTCATCCGTCATGAAACCTCCGGCACCCGTCGAACAGGGGATCTCTCCCTCTAATTCTTGGTGCACTCCTGATTTATTCTTCAAAAAGGATTTAAACAGATGCATTTTACATGTAGCCTTAAATAAGTCCACCCTCAAGTCCACAATATCAAATTTATCGGGTATACAATACTTGAGACCTTTTTTCAACAGAGATACCATATCTTTATCAAGCATATGCTGTTAAATTAATAATATTTAAAGATTGATCTGTTCCTTCAGTTATCTCCGCCAGGACACCTGTTTTCGTTTTGTTCGTCCTCGACCTATGTTTTCTTCCCCCCCTCCTTGTTCATTTCCCAAAGTCCAAAAAAAGACCAGTGATGGTCTTTTTTGTCTTAATATCAATCACAGGTTCAGTACAGGAATTATGCAACCTTGTATTGGTCATGTTCTTAATGGAAGATAACAGCTCCTTTCTCCTCTCAGTTCTGTTATTATAATACTCTATTTTCACTCCAGGCTGCTCGCTCCACTTCGCTGTCTGGGGTGTCGGTCTTCAACCGATTAGGAAGAACTCCTTTCGGTAACAATATACGAAAAAAAAACCTGTTTGGGAGAGAACGGACAAATCACGGCGCCCTAAGTGCATAAACACAATATTATAGTCTTTGATGGCTGCACAATTTCATGCACTCACCTGATAGAAGACTAATATGGCTTTAGATTGTGTATCCTCAAAAATCCCTCTGGGTTACTTTTCAATGGACAGGGCTTGCAGCTTGCCTCGGGTGGATCCAAGTGAAAGAGCCAGACGTAGTCTCACACAGTATGAGTAAATCAAGAAGAGTATATCCAGCCTATAAATGGCAGCACTTCCCAGGAATCACATCCAAAGATGATATTTTATATCCAAGACCTGAACCCAATCGAGATGGTTTGGGGTGAGCTGGACCGCAGAGTGAAGGCAAAAGGGCCAGCAAGTGCTAAGCATCTCTGGGAACTCCTTCAAGATTGTTGGAAGACCATTTCCTGTGACTACCTCTTGAAGCTCATCAAGAGAATGCCCAGAGTGTGCAAAGCAGTCATCAAAGCAAAAGGTGGCTACTTTGAAGAACCTAAAATATAAGACATATTTTCAGTTGTTTCACACTTTTTTGTTAAGTATATAATTCCACATGTGTTCATTCATAGTTTTGATGCCTTCAGTGTGAATGTACAATTTTCATAGTGATGAAAATACAGAAAAATCTTTAAATGAGAAGGTGTGTCCAAACTTTTGGTCTATACTGTGTATGTCATCACATGCAGTTGCGGTTTGCAATATGTGGGACGCACTGTGCAGACACTGCGGGTCCCGCATCAATGGACACAGAAATAGAGCAAAAACCTTTTTTTTAAAGCATAGTCTCTTAAGGCATCTACTATTCAAAGATAACAAAATTTTTAACATAAATGTAACTCCGTGGAGCAGATACCCTCTAGTGTTGCTTTTTTTTTCTTTTTTAATTTTTTTTTTTTTAATTATTTGTTTTTTTAAACGTTTTTAGGAAAAGCTTTTTTTTTTGTTTTTTTTCTTGCATCCATGTTGATAAGAATGTGGATTGAAAGGCTGGACCAATTAGTGGGTGTGTTCCTGAACCTCATCCACACACCAAATCAAATTTCTGAGGCTGGGGTAAAAGGTTTGCTACCAAATATAAGAGTGATTTGAATTTTATACTAGTAGGATTTTTACTGTGTTTTTATGATACCTGAAGAAGGATACATGTTGTATCCAAAACGCGTTGTATCGCCTCTATTTTAACTTATGAAATAAAAAAATATATAATCTTTGGATATAAAATATCATCTTTGGATGTGATTCCTGGGAAGCGCTGCTGTTCATAGGCTGGATATACTCTTCTTGATTCCTTTCTCTTTGGAAAAGATGGGGATGGTTTTCCCTCTGTGTAGTGTCAGTAGTTTTTTTGGGACTTCTCATTTGTATATAATGCCCATGTTTCTTAATAATGTAGTCACTTCTATAAATGACTGTCTAGCTCAAATTGTATCTTTAGAAAGGTCAGATAATATTTTAATGTTGTTGTCAGGGTCTGGCCGTTGTTTCTTTTATGTTGTTAAGTAGTTTTTCTTTGGAATTAAAGAAATGTGTTCAAAGTATTATGTCTCTTAGATTGTTCTCTGAAATGGAAAAATGACTTGGAAGGTGGTGAATTCTTTCAACAGTTATCTTAAGGTCCATTAGGAAAGGGATGGTTTTCTTGAGAAGTGCCTTGGCATAATCTGGTAAATTATTTGGGTTGATACTTTCAGGAACTCCTCTTAGCATAATATTATTTCTCTTGTTGCAGTCTTCAAAGTCGATTAACTTAGACCGTAGCCTATGGATTTCTATTTGCATGACTTGATTTTCTTGGGATAAAGTTTGTCTTTTTCTCCACCAGGTCAATTTTTTGTCTCTTTTTTTCGAATCTTTGGTTGATTAACAGACTAATGGATGAAATACTGGCTTCTAATAATATTGGTTTTCTTTTGAATGAGATTTCAATATTGTCGTTTAACGCTTTAGTTAGACTTCTCATGTCATTTAAAGAAGAATTTTTTTCTGTTGAACTTGGTGCACCTATTCTAGTAAAAACCTTTCGTCTAACATCACAGATTTGAACAGAAAGTCCCTTATGATCTAATCTTGGTCTATTTTTTTCTGGACTTTGGTTAGGAAAGGAGTCTTCCATATCCTGGTCTTTTTCTGAATCGGCAAGATGGCTTGAATCTCTATAACCCCATGTTCTAGGCTCTTCTTTTTTAGCAAATAGAGTTGTATCCATATGTTCTGAGGTAGAGACGTTAGAGTCCACGGACTTAAACTTAAATTGGTTATTTTTATTTAGAAAAGTACTAATTATAGATTCATCTGTCGATCCAAGGGTTAGTTCTTTTGGTGAGAGCCCTTCTTTGACTACGCTACTATAAGAGGGTGACCCAAGTTGTTGATCTTCAGTTTTCCTGTCAACTTTTTTACCTGAGGACTTGGATTTTATTGGGCTATTGCATTTAGCCGAGTCTCCTGAGGTAGTAAAAGCTGAGGAAGAAGACTGAGAGAATTTTTGTCTCTGGGGCCTTGCTTTATTACTATCAGAAATCAGACGTTTATTGGATGATTGACGAGTTTTTGGGTCTTGTGGCTTTATCCATATTTATTAAAGATAGTATTCATTAGATGTTATGAATTTCCCAGGAATATACTCTGTAGGAAAGGTTTTACCCCAAACTACTGAAATGATATAAAAAATAACTTTTTGTAAGATAAGTAAAGTCCCAGAAATTAGTATTCTTTGCCTTAAGGGATGTTCAGCCCCTATAATATGTTAGATGGATTAGCTATCAATTTAACAGTTGTGCAAATGCCAGAAAAGTTTCCCAATATCAGTCCCCCAATGTTATATAGAATGAAGATTCAGTATATTATAACCATACTCTTAAAGCTGCTATCACAACTACACCCTATACGAAACCTGTTAATCTTATTTCCAGATACTTATGTTAAAGCTATGACAGCAAAACTCAGAACAATCTCTAAAAAACAGTCCAAAATGACGTGGAATCACCAGTCTTTTAGTATTTATAAATTTAAGATATCCAGTTTGAGACAGTGACTGAGTAGAACTAATAGGGAGAATCTTGTAAGCCTCATACTCCTCCTCCTTATCTTCCTAGGATTTAAAAGATTCCTCCGCTCCTCAAATCCAAGTGACAGTTCAGGTGCCCCACCCAAATCCTTTCAGATGACTCTAAAAGTTGCCAAAGTTTTAGAGAGAACAAAGCAACTTACTGCAATCCAGCGCTTCCACAGTGCCCACTGGAGCAGCCGTTAACTGCCGTGATCAGAGGAATCTGTACTCCACTGACAGCTCACACCACTTACCGTCAGTTTTAATCCTGCCGCAGGGTCTCCTCAGCTGACCCTGTAAATGATGACCTTCGGTTCCTGGGGCTTTTTGAGGTTCCACTTAGCTTCCAGGACGCCGACATGAATAGCTCATAATTCTCCTTGTTCGCATTGGTAAACACTACCAGGGAAATTCCTCCGTCCTGCAGTGTCACCTCCCTGCCGGTTTTTAATCCAAATATCACCAAAGTGCCAGCACTTAAAAAGATCAAGGCAGCTTACAACTACGGTTCACTGCCATGTTCAAAGGAATCCTTTGTATGCTATTGACAGCTCACCTCACGCTTTCAGATCAGTGCCTGCTGCAGGATCTCCTCAGCTGACCCTGCGAATAATGTCCTCCAATTCTTGTGGCTTTTGGAGGTGCGCCATGGCTTCCAAGACGCTCGCACCAGCAAACACAGAATCAGGCTTTCACCACTGCAACCAAAGGAGTCCTCTGTAAGTTATCGACAGATCACACAGCTCGATGTCAGTCCAATTCCCACCACGGGATCCCCTCAGCTGAACCCGCGGATGATGTTTTCCAGTTCCTATGACTATGTATGGGACCCCGAATGTCCGCAGGAACAGCTGACAGCTGGTGATTCTCCTCACCCACGGTAGTAAACACTACGGAGAAATTCTGTCTTACTGCGTCACGTCCCTACCGGCTTTTAATACAAATATCTCCAGAGTGCCAGCACCTATAAAAATGGTTTAGATCTCTAAATAATCCACAGGGTGTCCAGAGTCTTCCCAGGAGGAAATGGAGGCTGGAAAGCTTCTGTTTGTCGCTTAAAACATCACTTTTAGGATATAAGGAAAAAAAGGGAAATTTCAGCCTACCATGCATATGTCATAAGGGTCCACTGGTGCACGGAAATCCTTGGTAGCAACTCCAGCGATGAGAAGCAGTAGGAAGTAGTTTAGAAAAACTCCAGCACCTTCTCCGTATCCATCACAAGAAATGTAAAGTTAAAACGTCCATTTTATTAGTTCCATTAAAAAAAGCGCCATATGTAAGGCAGACCTTATGCGTTTCGGACCAAACAAGTGTTCTTAATCATAGGTTACATTGCTATAGATAAAAGACATATACAGTATATACATATGGACTGAAAACAAAAGAGGAAGTAAGGTGGAGACAACAAAGAACAGTGTTAGGCGTGGGACGTTTGCTGGATTCGAAATGGGTTCAGAACCATCAGTGGATTCTGTGGTCTCCCATTCCAGTCCAGCCAGGGCTGATGCTGCTCAGCATTGTCATTAGTCCCAACGCCTAGCTGGTGCATGAGATGTACAGGTTGTATCTCGGGTCTTTATTCCTAGCAACATGAAGGATAGGTTGCAGAGGGAGACAGGGCTGCTAAAGCCTAAGTCCAGGATTCTCTGTACTGAGCATGCCCGTGACATGGCGGACCGTGATTGGTGGTTTGGGAATCAGCTGATCCGGTGACCTGGCACCGCCTGATTGGTCGCGGGTGACATCACCAATGGTGCGACGGTGGGCTGGGCTTAATCTTTAAAAAGCCCACCCACAAACATGGCGGCGCGCTTTGATCATTGAGCTGTGATGGTGTTGTGTGGACGCTTGGGCTCCACGTGTGCTTTAGTTTCTGGCAGGAAGGCTTAGATGAAATAGGCAGGTAACTTCATCTGACAGTCTGGCTCCGACAATGGGATCGCCTTACACCCCGAGCAGTCTGCAGACACCCTATTCCCGGTACCACCTGAAAGCCACGTGGAGAGATACTCCTTAGTCCGGTAGCACGCCGGCTGGAAGCACGTATTTGCCTGCTTGAGTCACACACGCATCCTAGCGCCAACTGTGTAGTCCCTGTGCTGTAACTGGACTACAGATACATTATTTATCGCACATCTCTCGTGCAGTTAACGGAGATAGTGCGAATCCCTATTCCCATTCCGGTGTGCAGTAACATGGAGGGGATTGTTATTTAAGTTGCTTGTTTTACCTTCTCACCCGGAAGGTGTTCGGCCGCAGTCCACCAGGCTGCATCGCAGAACCCGGGTTCGGTTGCTTTCCATTATTTAATAAAGTTGTTTGCAACCGTCCCCTTAACAAACAGGAAGTTCATTAGTGAATGAAAATCCTCCTGAGGATAATTGCTCAGTAATATACATAAATTAAACTTATGTGCATGGTATGCTGGCAAATTAAGTACATCCTTAGAAAAAAGTATCAAATAATGTACATTAAATCATTGCAAAAATTGAGACCATTGGGAATGCGAGAGTTAAGTTTAAGAATCCATGAGGCTTCTCTGGCTAGGAGAAGCTTGCCTCTATCTCCTCCACATATTTGTACTATTAAAAACTTACCACTAGGTGAACACATTAGAGCCAGACGTCTATGCTCTACGGATGACAGCTATATTCATGAATGTGACATACTGAAGCGCAGGTTTAAACATAGAGGTTATTCAAATGCGCATATTTGCAGAGCCCGTAATATAGCCTTTCACAAAACACAAACATCTTTACTGGAGAATAGCATAGTATGTAAGAGAAATAAACAACAAGTTACTTTCTCCACAGCTTATAGTACAGACAATCAGGTTATTACAGATTTAATTCGGAACTAATTACATCAGGACAAAGCACTTCAGAGCATCCTTAAGGAAGGAATTAATTTTATTGCTAAAAAATCCCCCAATATAGGAAATTTATTATCTCCAAGTTTTCTGTCCACCAAAAGCCCAAGGTCAGACACATGGCTTCATATTAATGGATCCTATAAATGTGGAGGCACCAAGTGTAATATTTGCAAATTTATATTTAAGACCCAGACATTTACTGACAGAGCAGGCAAAATATATAATATTAAGAACTTTATTAATTGCTCTAGTACATATGTCATTTATCAAGCACTGTGCACATCTTGCAAAAAATTTTATGTGGGTTGCACTAGCCGCATGCTCAAAAGACGCATCGCAGAGCATGTTGCTGGAGCGACTCCAAATCCTAATGCAGTGAGTCCTCCATGTCAGGGCTCAGCAAACATTTTGCTGATTTTCACTGTGGTGATCTTTCCACACTTAAGGTTATTAGTATAGACAAGGTGCAAAGACAAATACGTGGAGGAGATAGAGGCAAGCTTCTCCTAGCCAGAGAAGCCTCATGGATTCTTAAACTTAACTCTCGCATTCCCAATGGTCTCAATTTTTGCAATGATTTAATGTACATTTTTTGATACTTTTTTCTAATGATGTACTTAATTTGCCAGCATACCATGCACATAAGTTTAATTTATGAATATTACTGAGCAATTATCCTCAGGAGGATTTTCATTCACTAATGAACTTCCTGTTCTTTGTTGTCTCCATCCTATTTTCTCTTTTGTTTTCAGTCCATATGTAAATATATGTCTTTTATTTATAGCAATGTAACCTATGATTAAGAACCCTTGTTTGGTTCGAAACGCGTAAGGTCTGTCTTACATATGGCGCTTTTTAATGGAACTAATAAAATGGACGTTTTAACTTTACATTTCTTGTGATGGATACGGAGAAGGTGCTGGAGTTTTTCTAAACTACTTCCTATCACTTTTAGGATGCATCCTTGGAGCTCTGGTCTATTGCGACTCATATCGCCAGGATCCAGGCCACCCCCCCCCCACATAATGATTTTTAACCAGTAAGTCCTTTAAATTTTTACTTCTTCTGGCTGTTAATAAATGACGATCAGACGTTTTACAAATATTTGGTTCGGTCTTCAAAAAGGGCTAATGTTTACACCAGAATCTTACGTAAGGTATCCCATTGATTGTTATAAGTAGATCTAAATCTGACTGAAGGAAATTTGTCCATTTTTTTCTGTGAATTTCATAATAATTTGTTGCAGGGTGTGTTTCTAGTGTGATGGTACCCCTTCTTAATACTCCTGTTACTATATCCGAGTGCACGGAACCTATTGCGGCGATCACAAGCCTGATTTTCAAAGTATTCATTTGTAGAGCACACACATTTCATCCTCAAAAACTATCCAACAGGGACAGCTCGGATGGTGATGTACATACGTGCAAAGGAGGAGTGCAATAGAGAATTCACTGATTCCTAGGACAGTTGAACAGTAAATAAAACTGGGCTTCCCATCACTTCCACGCCACTGTATCTCCACTATTGGACCCGTTCCTTTGACCCTGACACTGTGTCCTCACTTTTGTCTGAACCTATCTGTTTGAGCAGTTGGCACTAACTGATGAAGGTCTTGTCGACCGAAATGTCTTGTTATGACTGTGCTGAACTGCAATTAAAAATTCTCAAAAATTCAATCAATTGGAGTGCCCAGTTTTATTTACTGTACTGTTTGTTTTGGAGCCTACTGGCGCATCTAGCCAGCAGTGCTGCAGTTTCTATCTAAGACAATCAAATGTCCCAGTGGTCCTTATGGACTTTAGGCAGTAGATAGACAGTAGGGATAACTGGACAATTAACCCTCAGAGTTTTTTTGGAATAATGCCCTGAGAGAAAGCTCTGTCCAAAATCTGAAAAGGTTCACTAGAGAAGTTAGCTTGTGGGTTATAGGACAGGGAAGTGCAGGCATCCCTGTGCCTAAGCTGCCTTAAAGCCTGTCTTCCATACATCCCAATAGGCTAGATAATCCCCCCCCTTACTGGCAGGTGTAAAAACCACATCCTCAAGGGACCTTAACCCGCTGAGTGCTTAACAATATTCCCTAGTAAGATTGTCAGTTCCATTGATGGAAATGGCTCAGAAGTCGTCAGCAACCAATTTATTAAAGATTTCAACTTGGGGACAAAGTGAGAAGGGGGGAATGTGGTAGATCTGGGGAAAACAGAAGCGAGAAAGGTACCTGTAGGAGTAGTGGTGCTTTCCCTTCCTAACTCCTCCAAAATCAAGATGGCCTTCCATTCAGCCCTGGTTTTGAGACCTAGATCCAGACGAGTTTTTGAATGTAACTTTTGTAAGATAAGTTTTATTGAGAAAGGATGTAAATTTTTCATTGCTGTAAAGAAATCAAAATTATTGTTTGAAACAAAAGTAAGGCCCAACTCCAAAACTTCCTGCTGAATGTTGGAGAATGCATGCGTGGTTAAATTAATTACCTCAAGTTTCTTGGTTTTATATATAGAAAGGCTCAGAATTTGCAAGTTAAAATAGCACCAAGAGTGGTATGAAACACATAAAACAAGTAAAATGGGAGGGGAAAAAGTATTTTTTTCCATGCAAAAACTGCATAATGTACAAATCAACTAGAAACCAGGATCCAATAAATACTTTTGAAACTCCTGAAAAACAATACACAATAAAAACTCATATAACATGCCACATGAAAGGTGTAATAAATATATTGTATAGAATGTCCTCCTCACAAATATTATATAGGTAGAGCAAAACGGGAACTAAGGGTGAGATTAAAGGAACATCTTTATGATATCAGAAGACAGTTCCCAGAACATTTTCTATCACAACATTATAAGTTGGCACACAATGGAAAAATAGCAGGAAATTTTTTTCTGGGGAATAGAAAAGTGGAGAAACATTAGGGTGGGGGGAGACTTAATTAAACAGATGTCGAAGGTGAAGAGTAGGTGGATTTTCACAATGAACACATTGAGTCCTATAGGTCTCAACTGTAGAATTATTTGCCTTTTAACACGATTGGACCTCTAATCCAGGAGTTTAAGCGCCTACCTATAAAAACACCGTTATAGTATACAGGTATATGCAACTGAGCAATAATGGGAGAAGAACCTTGGTGAGAGAGGTAAAGAAGAACCCCAAGATCACTGTGACTGAGCTCCAGAGATGCAGTAGGGAGATGGGAGAAAGTTCCACAAAGTCAACTATCACTGCTGCCCTCCACCAGTCGGGCCTTTATGGCAGAGTGGCCTGACGGAAGCTTCTACTCAGTGCAAGACATATGAAAGCCCGCATAAAGTTTGCTCAAAAACACATGAAGGACTCCCAGGCTATGGGAAATAAGATTCTCTGATCTGATGAGATGAAGATAGAACTCTTTGGTGATAATTCTAAGCGGTATGTGTGGAGAAAACTAGGCACTCCTCATCATCTGCCCAATACAATCCCAACAGTGAAACATGGTGGTGGCAGCATCATGCTGTGGGGGTGTTTTTCAGCTGCAGGGACAGGATGACTGGTTGCAATTGAAGGAAACACGAATGCGGCCAAGTACAGCGATATCCGGGATGAAAACCTCTTCCAGAGTGCTCTGGACCTCAGACTTGGCCGAAGGTTCACCTTCCAACAAGACAATGACCCTAATCACACAGCTAAAATAACAAAGTGGCTTCAGAACAACTCTGTGACCATTCTTGACTAGCCCAGCCAGAGCCCTGACCTAAACCCAATTGAGCATCTCTGGAGAGACCTGAAAATGGCTGTCCACCAATGTTCACCATACAATCTGACGGAACTGAGAGAATCTACAAGGAAGAATGGCAGAAGATCCCCAAATCCAGATGTGAAAAACTTGTTGCTTCATTCCCAAGAAGGCGCATAGCTGTACTAGCTCAAAAGGGTGCTTCTACTTAATACTGAGCAAAGGGTCTGAATACTTATGACCATGTGATATTTCAGTTTTTCTTTTTTAATAAATTTGCAAAAGTTTCTACATTTCTGTTTTTTTTTCAGTCAAGGTGGGGTGCAGAGTGTACTTTAATGAGAAAAAAAATTGAACTTTTTAGAATTTACCAAATGCCTGCAATGAAACATAAGGTGAAAAATTTAAAAGGGTCTGAATACTTTCCGTACCCACTGTATTTAAAAGAATCAAAGATCAGGGTCATTTGGATGTTTTTGGTTGTCATGAAGATTTAAAAAGAGAAAACACAGTAGTTTGACAATAAATGTCTTCACCCAACCAATAACCATGAGTGGAGAAAAAGTTTTTTGTTATCATTCATATTCTCTGAAACAAGGCCAAGAAAACAATAATTCTGCCGAGGTATGTAAACTTTTGAGCACAACTGTATGGAATAATAAGAAAAGGGTGGGGGGGGATTAAATATATAAAAACAATGGTGTCCACAAGACGACAAGAATACCTTTTTATAAAAAGGGAACAAAGCTTAGATTTTCATTGAAACCCAGGGAATGTACGGTGTTTGGAGTCCATATCCATTTGGTCTCTAATCTTGCTAGTTGGTTACTGACATTGCCTCTTCTGATATTGTGGATAATCCTATCAATCCCACTTGCCATAAACTGTGAAGGATCACAACCATGATGATTTCTAATGTCTTGGGATTATCTTCAATGTTGTAGGATCCTCTACACCCCTGGCCAAAATAAATGTCATTCATGTGTTCACGTACATAGACCTTTAGATGTTGCGTGATTAGGCCTACGTAAGTTTTGGCTTTGGGACATGAGCATGTGGCATACTAGATGACTGCGCAGATGGTACATTTAATCATCTGGGTGATGCTATAAACCTTGTTTCCCTCAGAATTGATGAATGTCTTCGAGTATTATTGGGATAGGCTCCGCATTTGCCACATGGTACCCAACCCCCAGGAGATTTGGTTGAATTCAGAAAAGTAGTGGACTTGTTTTGATAATGTCTCTTAATCAAGTTATCCCTAAAATTAGAGGGTTTGCGAAAGGTGATAGTTGGTTTGTCCTCAAGATAATTTGAAAACATTGGATCAGCCAATAATATGGGCCATGACCTCTCCAAATACATTTGCATACGGTCAGTCTGTGCGTTGTTGTTGGTGATAAATCGTTCCTGCTTGGTAGATGCAATTTGCTTGAAAGAGTACAATCATTAATTTCTTTGTGTGTGTTTAGCCTTATTGTAAGCTCTTTTTATCGATCTATGGCTGTACCCACAGTCGTAAAATCTATTCTTCAAATCAATATCTTGACTCTCAAAATTAGCAGCATCCGAGCAAATGCGCCGAAGGCGCAAAAACTGACCCATAGGTATGGAACTAATGGTTGGTGGGTGAGATGAAGAGGCATATAAAAGTGTGTTCACGGCAGTTGGTTTATGGTAGAGATCTGTTTGTAAACAATTGAATTGGTTTATTTTAAGTCCATAGACACCTTATCCCATCGGTATGTGTTATACTCATTCTGATTCAATGAAGTTATGAATGTATGGACAGGTTCAACAGAGTCATGCCACATAAAAAATATATCATCATTGTACCACGTCCAGAAGGGGACGCAGTCCATTGATGAATATCGATCTGACAGGAATAAATCCCTCTGCCACAACCCCTGGAATAGATACATTTATGATGGTGTAAATGATGCCCCCATAGCAGTACCTTAGAGTTACAGATCGAAGGATTCTTTCAGTTAACTGAAGTAATTATAGGATGAAAATTAGTCATGATGGGCGAAATATTTGAAGTTTGAAGAAAAAATTGTGCTGCTTTCCTGCCATAAACATGGCGGATATTATTATACAGTGATTGTACATCACATGTTACTAATAGCACGTTTTCATAGATGTGTAGGCCGTCTACTTTTTTGAGGAACTCACCCGTGTCTTTTGTATGGGACGTCAAACAGTCGACAAATGGTTGTAGTTCCGCATCAATGAACTTGTTTACTTTCTCCGGATAATTTCCCCTGCCGGATATAATATATCTTCCAGGTGGTGTTTCCAGTTTTTTATGGCTCTTTAGTAGAATTTAGAGGGTGGGAATTGATGGCTCAATCACTTGTAGTGCTGTAAATAGTTCATTGGTGATAATGTTATCGTCTCTGGCTGTTTGTTACATTGTTGTTAATTCTGAATTAAATTTAGAAAGAGGATTGAATGTTAGTTTTTTATAGCAGTTTCTCTTTTTCAGCTGACGTAATGCTTCAGCTTCATACATCCCCTTTGGCCAGACAACAATATTCCCACCCTTGTCTGCCGGTTTGTAAACTACATCATGTAAACTTTTTAGTCTGGTGAGACATGGCTTTTCCTCTTGAAAAGAAAAATAAGACGTTGAAGCTGGTAGTAGGAAGCGCTAGGATGTCAAAATGAGGGGCAAACAGTCCATGAGCTAAAATTAAAAAGTAAGCCAAAGCAGCTCACCAGTGACCCCAAAAGGGGTGAAATGTTGAAAATACAACAGTTAAAAGCTGGTAATAGAATGCGCTAAGGCATATAAAATTCAGCAATTGCTACCTTTATCGAAGTCCTTGTAAAAACACAACGCGTTTCGACGGCATGCAAGCCATCTTCATCGGGTGATACAAGGAAATGACCTCAAGAATGTTATGTAGGATCAAAAAACAAACCGATTGGACCGCTCATTAACCCTAGAACTCACACCTGGGGTCTTCCAGGCCCGCCCTGTTAATTGTTTTCTATTTTCTGCAAGATTTCTTTAGTTAGAATTTTGAAACTCTAGGTATTCCTCAGGTATATAGTTGTTTGTCATTTCCAGTTGGTCATTTATTTATTATTTGCACACGGGACTAAAAGGCCCCAGGTATGTGAAAATGTAGATTTTTATGGTCATGCGTTCTAGGGTTAATGACATAATAACAATCAGTAATTTAACCCCGTAATATTGTCTGCAAGCTAGCATGTGAAAACACAAACCAGCATATAGGATACCAGGAAACAATCATATTATATTTCACAAAAAAAGAACTTAATGAAAAATGTAAAAAAAAAAAAAGCTATTAAAAAGCTAATTTCATTATATTCTCGATAGTAAGATTATGTCCTTCTGCCCAAGTTAAAAATCCAGAAGCTTTCTTTCTTAATAAGATTGCCCAAACTATTTTGTATACTTTTATCTATATGATCAATAATTGTAAGGGTCATTTGACTAGGGTCCCTCTGATGCACAATATTAAAATGCCTTGATAAACTATGCAATTGATACCCATTTCTCATATTCTGTCTGTGCTTGTTTAAACGGGCATGCATGGTCTGTACCGTGCGGCCCACATACTGAAGACTGCACGTGCACTCCAACTGTTAGAACCTTGCTCTTAGGTTTTTTCCTTTGCTGGTCACATGACCTCGTTGGCCTATTTAATCCTGCTCCGCCCTTCTGGCTTTGCTGGACTTCATTGTATAACTACTTTCTAGCTAGCCTGTGCTCTGTATCTAACTCTGTTAGTTTGCTTGGTCTACGGACCTCAGTGTTCTATATATTTTGTTTGTTTGTCTGTCTGCTACTATTTCTGTTAGGAGGTGTCCCATTTTCCTCCCAGTCCTTAGTACTTGTAGGGATTCCTTCCCCACATCTATAGGTCTCCGTACAGACTAGCTTAGGACTTTAGCAGGTCTGATCGCAGGATCAGGTTCCCTGTTACATCGTAGGGATTCAGCTGAGTTCTATCGTAGTGACAGATTTCCTCTCTTTCCTTAGCTCTGGAAGCAGAACATAACAGTAAGTCCAGCCTGCAAATTCTCTAAGGAAAGATTTTTCTGTTCCATCATGGTGTCGGTTCAGGATTTGGCTCATCGCCTGCAGGGACTCTCTCTGGCGGTGGCCGAGCTCCGTCAGCACGTGAGTAACTGTCCTGGAGCACATTTCTTGGAGCCTAAGGTATGTTTGCCGGATTTATTTTTTGGTGAACACCGAGAATTTTTTTCATTTAAAAATGCTTGCTTATTGTATTTTCGTTTGAGACCCAAGTCCTCTGGGGATGAATCCCAGCGCATAGGGTTCATAATGTCACTTTTGCGCAAAGAGCCTCAGGAGTGGGCCTTTTCTTTGCAACCTAGTGATACATGCTTCAGATCAGTGGATAGTTTTTTTTTCTGCTTTGGGACTATTATATGATGATCCTGACCGTGTCACATCAGCTGAGACTGAGTTAAGACGTTTGAGACAGGGATCAGGTAATGTGGAAAAATATTGTACTCATTTCCGTCGTTGGTCTACTCAAACAGGGTGGAACGATTCTGCTCTGAAAAGTCTATTTCTTGCTGGGCTCAATGAAAGGGTTAAAGACCTGCTAATTGCTTATCCTACACCTGAAGATTTGCAACAGGCTATGCAATTAGCTATACGGGTGGATAGGAGACTGCGTGCAAGGGTTAATGAGAGCAAATCCTCTGCTATGTCAGTTTCTGGTTATGAGAATGTGTGTACTAACAGTGGTGAATCGATGGAGATTGGATCGGTGGCACCTCGCTCTCAAGAAAAAGACCGTCGATTTTCTGAAGGCTTGTGTTTCTATTGCGGAAAATCTGGTCATTTGATTAAAGGCTGTGAGCTACGTATGAAGAAAGAAAAAAAAAATGGTCAGTCATGCCCGTATTGCCTGTTTAAATTCCAAGGGTGTATTTTTAGCTGCTTCCACGATTGCTCAGGAAAAATTAATGGAATTTCGGGTGTTTGTTGATTGTGGGTCTACTCTGAATGTAATTGATGGGGGATTCTTGGAAAGACTCAATTTAAAACCCGAACCTTTATCATCCCCCATTGCTGTGGTTTCTGTGGATGGTTCCCCTTTGAAGAATATTACTCTCAAGGTCTGTGAATTTCCTCTCACTATTAATGGTGTTCACCATGAGAAATTGGATTTGGTAGTTTTGAATAACTTGCCTTCTCCAGTAATATTGGGATTGCCCTGGTTAAAATTTCACAATCCTGTACTGGATTGGTCTACCAATGAAATTAAATCCTGGAGCCATAAATGTTATGACAAGTGTTGTAATGGGCGTATTGCAGCTTTGGATAGGGGAGAATTGCCTGTTCCTATTCAGGATTTTTGGAGAGTTTTTTCTGAGAAGGAATCGCAGGTTTTGCCTCCCCATAGAGACTATGATTGTTCTATTGAATTTGTCCCTGGAGCGACTTCCTAAAAGTCGTTTATTTAACCTTACTATTCCTGAGAGGAAGGCTTTGGATGAATACATACAGACAAGTTTGGCCGCCGGTCACATTAGGCCCTCTAAGTCTCCTGTGGCGGTTGGATTTTTTTTTGTAAAAAAAAAGGACGGCGGTTTACGTCCTTGTCTGGATTTTCGTGAGATTAACAAAATTACTGTACGCAATCCTTACCCACTGCCATTGATTCCTGATCTGTTTAACCAGTTAATGGGGGCCAAGTGGTTCTCTAAAATTGACCTTAAGGGGGCATACAATCTGTTGCGCATGAAGGAGGGTGACGAATGGAAGACTGCTTTTAACACTCCTGTGGGTCATTTTGAGAATCTGGTTATGCCTTTTGGTCTTACTAATGCTCCTGCATTTTTTCAGAATCTTATTAATGACATCCTTAGACCTTTGATCGGCAAAAATGTGGTTGTGTATTTGGATGACATTTTGATTTATTCGCCGGATCTGGAGTCTCATTGGCGGAGCGTACGTGAGGTATTACAATTGTTAATGGACAATTCGCTTTTTGCTAAGCTGGAGAAATGTGAGTTCGCTGTACAGAGAATTAGTTTTTTGGGTTACATTATCTCCAGCGAAGGTTTTGAGATGGACCCGGTTAAAGTTCAAGCTGTACAGGAATGGCCTAGGCCTATTGGTTTGAAATCGATACAGAGGTTTTTAGGTTTCGCCAATTATTACAGAAAATTCATAAAAAATTTTTCTAGTATTGTCAAACCTCTGACCGATCTCACCAGGAAAGGTGCTGATGCGGTTCAGTGGTCTTCTGAGGCCATTGAAGCTTTTGTGTATCTCAAGGAGAGGTTCACCTCTGCTCCCATCCTTATGCAGCCTGATGTGACTAAGCCGTTTTTGGTTGAGGTTGATGCTTCTTCGGTGGGGGTTGGCGCAGTATTGTCTCAGGATAACGGGGATGGATTACATCCCTGTGCCTTTTTTTCAAAAAAATTTTCGGAGACTGAACTGAATTACGATATTGGTAATCGGGAATTATTGGCTATTAAACTCGCATTTGAACACTGGCGCCACTTCTTGGAAGGTGCGGAATTTCCCGTTCAGGTTCTTACGGATCATAAAAATCTGATATATCTTGATGCTGCCAAGCGCCTGAATGCCCGTCAGGCTAGGTGGGCACTGTTTTTCTCGCGGTTTAATTTCTCCGTTACTTACATCCCTGGTACTAAGAATGTTAAGGCGGATGCCTTGTCTCGCAGTTTTTCTCCCATAGTCGGTGCTGAGAAAGAGGAGAACATTTTACAAGAAGGTGTTGTGATAGCTGCTTTGGACTCCGTTTTGGAAGATGAGATTCTTAAAGCACAGGAGAATGCCCCATCTCACACTCCTCATGGGAGGTTGTTTGTGCCTGGGACCTTTAGGAGAGATTTGTTTGTTGAGTGTCACGAATCTCGGTTGGCAGGTCATCCCGGAATCTCTGAGACCAAGAGACTGGTGGGTCGCAGTTTTTGGTGGCCTGGATGGCAGAAGGAAGTCATTAAGTGGGTGCGTCAATGTACTATATGTGCTAGATCTAAGTCCTCACATACTCCTGCTGCGGGGTTGCTTTGTCCTTTGGAGGTTCCCAGTGCTCCTTGGACACATTTGGCTATGGACTTTATAACTGACCTTCCCCCCTCTGAGGGTTTTACTGTCATCTGGGTGGTCGTGGACCGTTTTAGCAAGATGTGTCACTTGGTTCCCTTCGTCAAACTGCCCTGCGCTAAAACTCTCGCTAAGGCCTTTGTCAAGGAAATTGTCAGACTTCATGGCGTTCCTACTGACATTGTTTCTGATAGGGGTCCTCAGTTCGTGGCTCGTTTTTGGCGTGCCTTTTGTGACAGGTTGGGAGTTCATTTGTCGTTCTCGTCCGGATATCATCCTGAATCTAATGGCCAGACAGAAAGGAAAAACCAGGATGTTGAGCAGTTCTTGCGTTGTTTTGTGGCAGACAATCAAGAGGGGTGGTCTGAGTTTCTGCCACTTGCTGAATTTGCTCTGAACAATCATACATCTTCTTCTGCTGGTTGTTCGCCTTTTTTTTGTTGTTCTGGGAGACATCCGTCGTTTGGGTCGTTCTCCAAGTTGGGATCTGCCATGCCTGAGGAGGAGAATTTTTCCGGTGATTTGGAGAGAGTTTGGACGGATGTGCATGGTAATCTTCAGGAGGCCAACAGAAAATCTAAAGACTACTTTGATAGGAAACGACAGGAGGTTTTGTTCGCTGTTGGTGACATGGTTTGGTTGTCCTCTAGGAATCTGCGGTTGAGGATTCCTTCTAAGAAATTGGGTCCCAAGTTTGTAGGGCCCTTTAAGGTGCTTCAGGTTGTCAACCAATCTGCTGTTAGGTTGGAGGTTCCTACCTCCTGGAGAATTAATCCGGTATTTCATGTCTCTCTGTTAAAAAAAGCTGTTGTGTCGGATGGTGACGCCTCTGCCTCTGTTCCTCCGGTGGTGGAGGACGGGGAATATGAAATTTCTCGCATCCTTAACTCTAGACGGTATAGAGGTAGTTTGCAGTATCTGGTGGCCTGGAAAGGTTTCGGACCCGAGGATAACTCTTGGGTGAGGTCAGATGATGTTTCCGCGTCCAGACTTATCAGAGCGTTTCACAGGAGATTTCCTGATAAGCCTGGTCCTAGGGGATCCAGAGGATCCTCTTAGAAGGGGGGGTACTGTTAGAACCTTGCTCTTAGGTTTTTTCCTTTGCTGGTCACATGACCTCGTTGGCCTATTTAATCCTGCTCCGCCCTTCTGGCTTTGCTGGACTTCATTGTATAACTACTTTCTAGCTAGCCTGTGCTCTGTATCTAACTCTGTTAGTTTGCTTGGTCTACGGACCTCAGTGTTCTATATATTTTGTTTGTTTGTCTGTCTGCTACTATTTCTGTTAGGAGGTGTCCCATTTTCCTCCCAGTCCTTAGTACTTGTAGGGATTCCTTCCCCACATCTATAGGTCTCCGTACAGACTAGCTTAGGACTTTAGCAGGTCTGATCGCAGGATCAGGTTCCCTGTTACATCGTAGGGATTCAGCTGAGTTCTATCGTAGGGACAGATTTCCTCTCTTTCCTTAGCTCTGGTAGCAGAACATAACACCAACAAATAAACCACATACTGTAGGTGGATTGGCATGACAACCTATGTTTGATGAAAAAGCGTTCACCTGTAGTTCTAGATGTGAAACTCAAAGTCCCATTGATAATACTATGGCAACACAAGCACCTTGGGATAAAGCATTTGTAACAGCCCACATCACTAGAATCCTCAATGTGTGTTACTATTTTCTCACAGGTTGTGTTACTGAGGGCTACCAAATTTCGTAAACATTTATTCTTCCCATATATTACCATTGGTTTATCTGGGAGAACATCTGAGAGAAATGGATCTGCCTTCAAAATATACCAATATTTACGCAATAACTTATGAATAATCAGACTGGGCTGGCAATATGTAATTATCAAACTCCATTTAGCTAAATCACTAGATTTACAAACAGATGACCTGGAATCCAAAACCTTATTTACACAGGATTCCTGTGTTAGTGATTTTGTTTTATTAAATGCATCCCATAAAAGTTTTTTCGGGTAACCTTTTGCAAGGAACCTCTTTTTTAATATATGTGATTCTCTACAAAAATCACAATCACGTGTGCAATTTTTACGGATTCGCCAATACTGATCGTAAGGAACATTACGAATCCAGCTTGGGAGATGTCCGCTGTCAAATCGCTAATAACTGTTCACATTAACGGATATAAAAAAGGTCGATGTGAACAGCCCCCCTTCATCATCTGTTTGAATTAACAGGTCTAGAAACTGGATGGCTAAAAATGATGAAGAAGCCGTGAAGGTCAGGGCCCAATGGTTTCTATTGAGTTCCTCGACAAAAAGAGTGGCCTCCTCTTCAGTGCCATCCCACAAGAAAATGAGATCGTCTATGTATCGTCTGTAGAGGGTAATATGGGAGCCCGCTGTGAGGGACTGCGCAATGAAGACGGACTGAAATGCACCCATAAAGAGATTAGTATAGCTGGGTGCAAATCTCGTCCCCATTGCGCAGCCCCTCAACTGGCAGTAGATGGATCCCTCGAACGAAAATACGTTATCCAAAATGAAAGCTATGGCAGACAGAAGAAATTCCCTCGGTTGCACAGGTAACAAATCATCCATTTCAAGATAAGACCCTTCTGCCTTGAGGCCCAATTTGTGGGAAATGTTGCTATTCAATGCCGATACATCAAAAGTTATAAGAAGACGACCCAATTTGGGGGGTATAGCTGTCAACTCATTAATTAATTGAGTAGAATCCTTAAGATAGGATAGTAAAAGAACTACATATTTCTGTAAAAATAAATCCACATAATGGGACAAATTGCAGGTAATTGAACTTATACCGCATATAATGGGACGACTAAGAGGGTTTTTGGAGTCCTTATGGAGTTTGGGAAGAAAATAAAAAAAGGCACTCTATACTGAGCAATGTCTAAAAAATTTTTTTCTCTTTTATTCAAAAGACCTGCAGTATGAGCTTTCTTGATAAGCTTATTATATTCCAAAAAAATGGAGATAGACGGATCCTGGGTGAGTGACTCATAATAGTCTTGATCACCCAGGATCCGCCTACCTTCTCCCAGATACCAGTCTCTATTCATAAGCACAATACCCCCCCCCCCCTTTATCTGTGCTTTTTATAATAAGATTTTCATTTTTCCGTAGGGAGGTGATAGCCTTCCTCTCCCCCCATGTAAGATTATTTCTTAACCTGGGGGGAATCAAGGAGCGGACCTCCTTCAATACCAACTGCTGAAAGGTCTCAATATGAGCCCCTCTTTGATGTATAGGGTAGAACTTACCAGATCGATCTTTAATGCCCACATGGACAAAATTCGCCTCCTGGGCCATGGGCTCAACGGATTCAACCGACGGACGGGCAGCAGTTGAATTAATATCCATATGAACAAAGCTCGCCAACTGGGCCATAGGCTCAGAGAATACAACCGACGGGCGGGCAGCATTGGATCTACCTCTTTCCTTTAAAGCAAAATGCCACTGTATTGTAATTTTTCTAAAAGGCTCATTAAGATCTAAATAAAGTAAAAAAAGATCTAAAGAGGACTTGGTACAAAACGACAGTCCACTTGCCAAAAGCGTAATTTCATCATTGGTAAGAATGTGATCCGACAGATTGAAAATGCCTGATTTATTAAATATATTCTCATTTTGTGGAATATCAACTTCTAACCTTATTGGGCTTTTGTTCTTTTCAGAGAGAATGGTGGTCTGGGGATCGAGGGATCTAATGGATCTGCGACCCCCTCTACACCCCCCATTTCCTCTTTTTCGTTTTGGTTGCCTCCCCGGTACAAACTTTAAAAACTGAGTGATCTGAGTGTTCCTAGAAGTAGAATCACTACTGCTGGGGGGGGGGGGGCTTAAAGATGAAGAGATAACCTCCACGTTGGAGGAATCACTCAATATGAGCATAATTTCCAGTGCTACATTATTACTACGATTTGGGGTGGTATAAGCAGAGTTTTTACCCTTAGATGATGAGTCATCCTGAGGCAAGACAGGTGAATCCACAACCTGCCTCACAAATGAATCATCACCAGTTTTAAGATTAACTTTAACCATAGATGTAGCCAATTGACTTAACATTACAGATTCATCTGACATAGGGGAATCCCCAAGGATCTCATATTGAATCGAAGTCTGTATATTATTACTATCATGGACAGTGAAGGTAGAAATATTAGGAAAATTTGAACCCACCTCAACCTTTGTTGATGTAACAGCCTGAATCGTTGTCTTGGAAAAATCCCCAATTATATCCTCCTTCCCATGTTGGGTGTTATCAACAATCAAGGGACCAGTAGTTTGATTTGTCAATCTTGTTACCAAAGGGACCACATCCAACACCCTAGAGGCTTTTCCTCTAAACTCATGTTATCCATTTTAGGATTAGATGAAATTTTCTCTAACTCATGGCTAACAAGTTGTACAAAAAGATCCATGTTAGCGAATGATGAAAGGGTACTTTTTTGATTCAGGTCTGATAGATGGTAGTATCTTACCACCCTCCATTAAATTATGCTCATATGCAAGTTCCTCCAATGTTGCTAAATGCTCCTGTTCCATCTTTGTGGGGAATTAAATAGCAGTGGTTTCATTAAGAAAGTACTTCTTAAAAATTAGAGACCTCGCAAAGATATGTAAAAGTGTGTTCACTGTTAGAGATCTGTTTGTAAACAATTTAATTGGTCTCTTAATAGCATGTAGTGAAACCAACATATTGGAGGTGACACGATTTACAGGAAATCAAAAATGTTGAAGCTCTAATTAAAGTTTATATATTGATGCATCTGTACATCTGAGATATACAAAATAATGGACAGTATAATACCGGATAGACAAGTCCGTGTACAAACCATAATGCAAGAATCAGAAGAAGCCGACTAAAATGTCCATAAATCAGATGATTAAAATGTATATAACTTTTATTCTGTATCAAGATAGATAAAATGCAATGATAGAAATATAGATATATCAGGCTTAGATGAATACTGAGCATACATCATGGGAGTTGATCAAAATATGGTCATCAAAAAGATATATGTACAGCTTATGCTATGAGATAATTATATATCTGTATGACCAAAGAGAATCCCAATATAAAGCATATATCAAATAATGCAACTAATCTTTTTTTTAAATAGCATATAAATTAAAGATGTATACATACTGTTAGTGTGGCCTCCCCTGTTTCAATTGCGCCCACCCCGACTCTTGTTTTGTCATTAGCCTTTGTTTAAGGGTGTTATCATCCAGGGGGGAGCTGTTTAAATAATTCCAGCTTACAATGGGCACAGCTGGGGAATTGGATGCTGCATGCGCTATCTGGGAGGATGCATAAATCTCCCGCTAACCGTGTCATCAGTGACCGGCCTTTTGAAAATTCAAAATGGTAACGTTTTTGTACATCTGCTGCCCCTTCTGCAACATGATTTTTTAGTACAACATGAGTAGGCCCAACATTTTTTAGTGCGGTCAAGGATTGCTAATTCAGTTCTAGCTATCAGAGCGTCATAATAGAAATGTATCCTCTTTGGTCTTAACATAGGAACACTACTGTGAAATACTTCAATTTCCCCAGTGTGGTAAAAATGGGAGAGTTTATGAATATCCCTCTGTAGTGTGATTTAAAATTATAGATTTTCAACGCTCGTGTGCCACACAGTCCTTTCCTAGCCACTTTGTTTTTTCTTCAACAGTAAGATGCTTACATTTACGGTACATTGTTCCCATTATTCACTCATGAATATTGCAAAGTGACTTACTGATGAATTCCACTTTTCTACTAAGTCATCGGAATTCTCGTGACAATTTTTGCCACATCACCATGAATGATTTTTCAAGGGGACAATCCACTGTAACAATGCTTGACACTTTCTTAGTTTAGAAACTTGGAAAATATTTTGTCCAGTTGACTTTAATATATGCCAAACCTCATATTGATGTAGTAGATTAGGGTATTCCTCTGTCATTGGTTTTTGAATCCCTACATGACAATGAGTGCAAATTATGCAAATATTAATTTCAGTTGACATTTCTTCTACTGTTCTTTTGAAGGCAATTTTCTCCATGAAGGCAGAGGAAATGAGTGGAAAAACTTGATGCACATTAAAACAGATTTTTTTTTTAAAGTCAGTTAACTGGTTTTTGTTAACCAGTTCCATCATGGAATACACGCATTACTTGGCTTAGAATCCAGGACTGTCCTCCTTTCCATTTCCAGCAAGTCATACGCTCCTATTTCCATAATGTTCAATTACTGTTTTTCACAAAGCCAATGATGTTGGGAAAGGAATTTTTGGGGGGATATTGATAATTGCTCATTTTTATTATGTTTCAAATATTTAAAAAACAATGTTTTAAACAAATCTACATCTACTTAGTGGGACACTAGCAGATTTTACAAAGTTGTCTTCAGCAATCCTACATTCGCGCCCTTTACTACAAGGTTAATCCAATGTAATCATGCCTCCTAAGGTAATAACTTTCAAATGAGTTATAGTTGCATGACATGTTTTCCTATGGTGCCATGGTAATTCATTTTTCTACAGAACTTTGAAAAATTATATATTTTCTCATTGGCGGGATCAGAACTTACTCCAGATATTGGTAAAAAGTTATCATCTTTGGTGGGTGATTGTTCCTTATAGGTTTCTTAATCATCATCATCATCTTCTTCACTACTGACATAAAATAAATCACCCTTATCTAGTTCTAATTCATCAGAAAAAGTGAATGCTGAATCATCTTCAGAAGAGTTATCACTGCTGGAGTCAGTGTGTGATTTTGGTAAATTAAGTGTCCATATTTTTCTACAGCCCGTCTTTGCTTATAATGTGAAAATCCAATTGGTGTGTTGTCAAATAGAAGATCACATTGTAATCGTTTGTGTGTCTTGCCTAATAATGGACTTGTTTCAATAGCGCAGTTTTTTTATTCAAAATATAATCTGTATTTATATCCTTTGTAGTCATAGAAACTTCTCTTATTGTGCTTTGTTGGGAAAGATTTTCAACATTGCAGTTTTGAAATTTAACTGAAAAGTAGATTACAATGTTGTCACCGTCACCCACAATTATGGCTGAAAATTACCTGGCAGCAGAAGCATATGCATATTCCTTTGATGTAGAAGGATTTTCACTTCATGGTGTTTTCATTTTTTTAACCCTTGTTGGTTGATCAATAGCATAGAAACCTGGCATAGAATCAACAGGTGCAAAAATTGTTGGTAAAGGACATTTTTGAAGCCTTTTTTTACTGTCTTCATGAGTATAGCATTCTACAGAAAAATATTTAAAACACAAACGATACTAGCCTTCTTTACTTCATATATTTGTTAATAATTTCCTCTGGGTTTGGAAAGTTGTCTGTAGCCTGCATTAACCATTGTGTTATTTTTCACAATCTGTAGGAAGGACGTGCATGACAATATCGGGATTTTTCTCATCCCATCTTTACTGACAGTTTTTCATTATATATGAAAGCATTTTTTTACCTGCAGTTAAAATAAATGAAATAAATTACCATTTATATCCTCTACTATCTTAACGCACATGCATTCAAATTAAAGAGAATCTATCATCAGGTTTTTGCTTTGTTATCTTGGAGCAGAATGATGTAGGTGCTGAAAATCTGATTCCAGTCATGTGTCACTTACTGGGCTGCTTGCTGTCATTTTGATACAATCACTATTTTTTCTGCTGTACAATTAGCAATGCTCAGATTGCCGTTCTGTGTATAACCTCGCCCACAACACTGATTGGCAGTTTTCTGAGTACTGATCAAAGGTGGTAGAATTACACAGAGCAGTTGACCAAGAGCCAGGAGACACCTAGACCTGTAGTGATAATCTCCTGTTGATAAAAAATTTGTATTAGTTAGATTAAAAGCTGATGTAATATAATTAACAATTTCACAAAAATCTCCTAAGCAAAGCATATAACAAACCTGAGAAAAACCCCTCTTCATGGCACGAGCCCCTCAGTCAGTTGAGACGACTTCAGTTGAAGTCGCCTCCATGGAAATCCCCATTGCCCTGCACTACTGACGTCACTCCCCCATGATGCCTAGCATCAAGGAAAGTGACTTTGTGCTGTAGGAGCTGCGATCTGCCCACAGTGTGGCTGACACTCTGAATCTCAGCCCCCACTCCTGGAGCAAGATGTGTAATCAGCAGTCGGCTGATAAGAAGAGCTGGCAGAAGTGAGACATGGAAGAGGTGATGGCTTCTGCAGAGCTCTACTCCACACGTTTGTGAGCTGCTGCCACCTCCACTGAACTCATACAGCGTAGTGTGAGCAGGTATCTGGTGTAAATGCAGGAGGATCTGCTGTATGGGTGCAGTATGTGTTATCTAGGAGCAGGACCTCTATGAAGGGGGAGGCTGCAGCTCCTGCAAGATAGAAGAGCAATGAGTGGAGTAGAGCACTGCAGAAGTAATCACCTCTGCTGTGAAAGTCCTGCAGTGCTACGCTAGTTAATAGCTGTGCACTTTCAGAAGAGGATATACTGTACCCATATATATAGATATTCATTGATTAGATCTGCATTTATTAATATATATAAATATATATACAGTTATATGAAAAAGTTTTGGCACCCCTATTAATCTTAAGCTTAATGTTTTCTTAAAATTGGTGTTTTTGCAACAGCTATTTCAGTTTGATATATGTAATAACTGTTGGACACAGTAATGTTTCTGCCTTGAAATGAGGTTTATTGTACTAACAGAAAATGTGCAATCTGCATTCAAACAAAATTTGACAGGTGCATAAGTATGGGCACCTCACCAGAAAAGTGACATTAATATTTAGTAGATCCTCCTTTTGCAAAAATAACAGCCTCTAGTCGCTTCCTGTAGCTTTTAATGAGTTCCTGGATGAAGGTATTTTTGACCATTCCTCTTTACAAAACAATTCCAGTTCAGTTAAGTTTGATGGTCGCCGAGCATGGACAGCCCTCTTCAAATGATCCCACAGATGTTCAATGATATTCAGGTCTGGGGACTGGGATGGCCATTCCAGAACATTGTAATTGTGCCTCTGCATGAATGCCTGAGTAGATTTGGAGCGGTGTTTTGGATCATTGTCTTGCTGAAAGATCCATCCCCTGCGTAACTTCAACTTTATCACTGATTCTTGAACATTATTGTCAAGAATCTGCTGATACTGAGTGGAATCCATGCGTCCCTCAACTTTAACAAGATTCCCGGTGCCGGCATTGGCCACACAGCCCCAAAGCATGATGGAACCTCCACCAAATTTTACTGTGGGTAGCAAGTGTTTTTCTTGGAATGCTGTGTTTTTTTGCCGCCATGCATAAGGCCTTTTTGTATGACCTAACAACTCAATCTTGCTTTCATCAGTCCACAGGACCTTCTTCCAGAAAGAAATTGGTTTCTCCAAATGTGCTTTTGCATACCACAGCCGACTCTGTTTGTGGCGTGCTTGCAGAAACGGCTTCTTTCGCATCACTCTCCCATACAGCTTCTCGTTGTGCAAAGTGCGTTGTATAGTTGACCGATGCACAGTGACACCATCTGCAGCAAGTTGATGCGGCAGCTCTCTGGAGGTGGTCTGAGGATTGTCCTTGACTGATCTCACCATTCTTCTTCTCTGCCTTTCTGATGTTTTTCTTGGCCTGCCACTTCTGGCCTTAACAAGAACTGTCCCTGTGTTCTTCCATTTCTTTACTATGTTCCTCACAGTGGAAACTGACAGGTTAAATCTCTGAGACAGCTTTTTGTATCCTTCCCCTGAACAACTATGTTGAATAATCTTTATTTTCAGATAATTTGACAGTTGTTTTGAGGAGCCCATGATGCCACTCTTCAGAGGAGATACAAACAGGAGAACAACTTGCAAGTGGCCACTTTAAGTAGCTTTTCTCATGATTGCATACACCTGGCTATGAAGTTCAAAGCTCAATGAGGTTACAAAACCAAAAAAAGTGCTTTAGTAAGTCAGTAAAAAGTAGGTAGGAGTATTTAAAACAAGAAAATAAGGGTGCCCATACTTATGCACCTGTCAAATTTTGTTTGAATGCAGATTGCACATTTTCTGTTAGTATAATAAACCTCATTTCAAGGCAGAAACATTACTGTGTCCAACAGTTATTACATACAGTACAGACCAAAAGTTTGGACACACCTCATTTAAAGATTTTTCTGTATTTTCATGACTATGAAAATTGTACATTCACACTGAAGTCATCAAAACTATGAATTAACACATGTGGAATTATATACTTAACAAAAAAGTGTGAAGCAACTGAAAATATGTCTTATTTTTTAGGTTCTTCAAAGTAGGCACCTTTTGCTTTGATGACTGCTTTGCACACTCTTGGCATTCTCTTGATGAGCTTCAAGAGGTAGTCACCGGAAATGGTTTTCACTTCACAGGTGTGCCCTGTCAGGTTTAATAAGTGGGGTTTCTTGCCTTATAAATGGGGTTGGGGCCATCAGTTGTGTTGTGCAAAAGTCAGGTGGATACACAGCTGATAGTCCTACTGAATAGACTGTTAGAATTTGTATTATGGCAAGAAAAAAGCAGCTAAGTAAAGAAAAACGAGTGGCCATCATTACTTTAAGAAATGAAGGTCAGTCAGTGCGAAAAATTGGGAAAACTTTGAAAGTGTCCCCAAGTGAGGTTGCAAAAACCATGAAGCGCTACAAAGAAACTGGCTCACATGAGGACCGCCCCAGGAAAGGAAGACCAAGAGTCACCTCTGCTTCTGAGGATAAGTTTATCCAAGTCACCAGCCTCAGAAATCGCAGGTTAACAGCAGCTCAGATTAGAGACCAGGTTAAAGCCACACAGAGTTCTAGCAGCAAACATATCTCTACAACAACTGTTAAGAGGAGACTTTGTGCAGCAGGCCTTCATGGTAAAATAGCTGCTAGGAAACCACTGCTAAGGACAGGCAACAAGCAGAAGAGACTTGTTTGGGCTAAAGAACACAAGGAATGGACATTAGACCAGTGGAAATCTGTGCTTTGGTCTGATGAGTCCAAATTTGAGATCTTTGGTTCCAACCACCGTGTCTTTGTGCGACACAGAAAAGGTGAACGGATGGACTCTACATGCCTGGTTCCCACCGTGAAGCTTGGAGGAGGAGGTGTGATGGTGTGGGGGTGCTTTGCTGGTGACACTGTTGGGGATTTATTCAAAATTGAAGGCATACTGAACCAGCATGGCTACCACAGCATCTTGCAGCGGCATGCTATTCCATCCGGTTTGCGTTTAGTTGGACCATCATTTATTTTTTAACAGGACCATGACCCCAAACACACCTCCAGGCTGTGTAAGGGCTTTTTGACCAAGAAGGAGAGTGATGGGGTGCTACGCCAGATGTCCTGGCCTCCACAGTCACCAGACCTGAACCCAATCAAAATGGTTTTGGGTGAGCTGGACCGCAGAGTGAAGGCAAAAGGGTCGCATCTCTGGGAACTCCTTCAAGATTGTTGGAAGACCATTTCCGGTGACTACCTCTTGAAGCTCATCAAGAGAATGCCAAGAGTGTGCAAAGCAGTCATCAAAGCAAATGGTGGCTACTTTGAAGAACCTAGAATATAAGACATATTTTCAGTTGTTTCACACTTTTTTGTTAAGTATATAATTCCACATGTGTTAATTCATAGTTTTGATGCCTTCAGTGTGAATGTACAATTTTCATAGTCATGAAAATACAGAAAAATCTTTAAATGAGAAGGTGTGTCCAAACTTTTGGTCTGTACTGTATATCAAACTAAAATAGCTGTTGCAAAAACACCAATTTTAAGAAAACATTAAGCTTAAGATTAATAGGGGTGCCCAAACTTTTTCATATAACTCTATATTTCACAGTTATTTACACAAAACTAGGGTTACCTTTGGCAGGGAGGGATAATTTAAAACGAAGTTGGGATAATGGGGGAACATAATTAAATGTCTACTTGGAAGGCAAGGAGTATAGACATAAATTATTAAAATCAGAGTGTCAAAAGTCTCAGATTATGAAGCACAACAGGAAAAGGGAATTGGTTCGATACCAGAGTCTAGATGAAGCCGCTATATGTTAGCTGCTCATTTAGGCCAAAATGAGCCACTGTATTGAGGTGGATCCATTTTGTCTCTGCCTGTAATATTAATCTTTCCTTATTGCCACCCCGTGGTGGCCTGGGTATGTGGTCGATCCCCATAATCTTCAGGGGTCTGATGTTACCATTATAGTACGTGTTAATGTGTCTGGCAATAGGGGTGTCCCTGAGGTGTTCAACGTCACCGACATGTTCGCCTATCCTGCATCTAAATTCGTGGATGGTCCTTCCTACATATTCAAGGCCACACTCACAGGTAGCTTTATATATCACCCCTTGTGTCCGACAATTAAGGAAATGTCTAATTTCATAGTTTTTATTAGTGAAGATGCTCCTGAAGTTCATACCGACTTTGTTATGTTGGCAAGAGATGCAGTTCTGGCATTTGAAACAGCATTTGTGATTTTCCAGCCATGTTGGTGTCCTAGGCATTCTGTAGTGGCTATGGACCAGTCTATCATTAATGGATCTGCCCTTTTTGCAGGTGATTTGGGGCCGGTCTGTTAAGAGAGTCCCAATGTCGGAATCCATGCATAGAATAGCCCATTGGTTATTGAGAATTTCTCTCACCTGTTGGGCTCCATTATCATAAGTTGTAATAAATCTCAGGGACTCTGAGTTAGGAGGTTTGTTGTTAGATCTAAGTATTCTAGATTGAGTTGCCTTCCTACTAAGTACATGGTCCAGATAGCCTCTATCATTGAATCTCCCACGTAGGTCTCTGGCCTGTATCTCAAAGGTAGCCAATTTGGTGCAGTTCCTCCTTTGTCTAAGGTACTGCCCTTTGGGTATACCCCTTTTCAGATGTTTTGGATGACTACTCTCCCATTGCAGAAGTGAGTTAGTCGCTGTTGGTTTTCTGTAAGTTTGTGTAGATTATTTGCCAGTTACACTTTTAGTGATGGCGATATCAAGAAATGGCAGGGTGGATGTCTCCAACACTGAGGTAAAATACATACCAATGTCATTAGAATTAAGTATGGAGATAAAGTTGTTACACTCCCGCTGATTACCGTTCCAAATCAGGAACATTATCAATTAATTCATCGCACTCTCAGGTGAAGAAATGCAAAATTCATTTATTGGTACAACAAAACCCAGAAAGTAAATACTTATATCAAACCAATAGTGAATGGCGACACTAGAGAAGACATTTTGGCCTTTACGTGGCCTTATTCATTTCAGTCGCTACTGTAAAAGAGGAGAATAGGTATGAACATACCATTATGTCGAATCATACAAAATTAAAATAATAAGGGTGCATCCAAAAAAAATAAGGGTACATGCAATTAATTGTAGTCATAATGAAAAAAACAAAATAGCAAAAACAACATGTGATGGAAGGAGGGGGGAGGAGGGAACGGTAGGGGAGAGAAAAGGGGGGGAAGAGGAAAGGGGTGGGGACTGCGACGATAAGGGGAGGGGAGGAAGAAAAGGGAAATGCGAGCATGCGGAAACACAATTATATTCGTTTATACATATATACATAATCCCACGATCATAGAGAGATGTAAGCATAGAGGTATAAGCATAGAGATCCTTACTTGGTATTGGTTTGTGCAGAACCTGGGGTTTTAAGTTGTAGACAGTGATGGAGCCACAGAGGTGGAGGGCTAAAAGGCAATGCAGGGATATGGTGTGTTAGCAGGGATTCATAAAGTTGGAAAGAGTAGAACAATGCGATGCTTAGGGCTACCTTGGAAAGGCCAGGTTGTGCTTGAAGGCTGCAGGCCTGGGGGAATATATTAGGGGAAGGTTATTCATAGAGTGCTGGGGGGCACAAGTAGCAGCAGGTAAACAGGGAAGTCGGTGGATGTTGTGTTACCTGTTGCCAGGGCTTGTCAGACGCGCACTGCTGGAGCCAGAGTCCTGGATGAGGAGGTGTATAGCGGCGCTCCCACGCCTAGCTGGTGAGGAATATGGCATGGCAGATGGTGTGTGGGCTTATTACAGTGAGCATGGCCGCCAGACCGGAAGCGCGTCACCCGAAAGGCGTGCCGCCGGATGTGACGTCGCGCTAGTGTGTCCCTGCTAGGGGAAGCTGCTGGTTTGTGGGTGACCATGGTAACAAGTGTGTATGTAGCTGGACGGTAGACGCATGCGCAGTGTGTAGGGAATCTGATGCATTTGTTACAGTATAGCTGCAAAAGGCATTGTTAGGGTTAAATAGTAGTCGTGGTGGCGGTTGATCATCTAGCTTGCCTGGAGGTTGGCGCATGGGCAGTAAGTTGGAAGCCAGACTGTTGGAGAAGGTAGTCATGGTAACATATGTAAGCGGTCCTTGTGGGTAGGCGCGTGCGCAGTGTGCGGGGTAACTGGTTCATTAGAGCCAGTTTAGCTGCTGGAAGTACAGAAGGGTTCTAATGGTGATTGGTGTAGATATGATTAGTCGAAGGGTTGGTACATGGGCAATATGAGGAATGCAGGGCATAGTGGAGACAGTGCAGTGTTGTAAGTTGTTGCTCAGGCTTAAATGGGAGTTTGGTCTGTGTGTCCATGCGGGGGCTGCTTAGATAGTTGGGAGGTAAAGTCTCATTATTGTTAATGCCTGGTGCGTGGTATGTGGATTGCTAGGAGAAGGCTCAAGAGTGTACTGTGGGTACACTGTAACGGTTTAATATTGTAGAGAGGAAAGGTGGGGGCGGGGGGTGGAAGGTGTACTTACCCCGGAAGATGGAGTGAAGTCATTGTGTCTGTCAAGAGAAAAGGTGTGGGTTTAGTAGATCCAGTCTATTTCCCTGTTGAGTCCTCTAGGGGATAATGTTTGCAGAGTATAAATCCAAAATGATTCCCGTTCTTTGAGCTTCCTAACGTGTCTCGGGACATGTTAAATAACTTGGAAACGGAGTTGGGCTACCGTGTGTTTGTATTTAGAGCAGTGGTCTGGAAGTGGAAGCCAATTTTTGCCACAGCGGATGGTGGACTTGTGGCTGGCGATACGGTCTCTAATGTGTTGCGTTGTCTCACCTACATAGAGCATGCCACAAGGGCACTTGATAACATAGACTACAAAATTGTAGTCGCATGTATAGAATCCTTTGATGGGATAGCTTTTACCTGTTCGGGGATGTAAGATAGAGTCTGATTTGGTAATGTTAGAGCAGGCCGCGCAGCTGAGGCAAGGAAAGGTGCCCTGCATGCGTGCGCTGAGTAGACGTTGCGTACGGGTTACTTGAGAGCTGCCTAGATCTGCCTTAATAATTTTGTACTTAATGTTGGGGGCCCGTCTACTACACATGAGAGCCGGATTAGAAAAGGCGGGGATTTCCGGGTAGACCCTAGAGAGGAGTGGCCAATGTTTCTTAATTGTAGTTTGTACTTTGGACATCAATGGGTGGTATGTGTGTACGAAGGGGAACCGTTCCTTGTCCGGGTGTGGGATGTGTTCCTGTCTAGGTGCCAATGTTCATGTTTTTTCATTCTCTAGTAATTTGATGGGATAGTGTCTGTCCTTGAACTTGGGTGACATAGCCTGTAGGCGTTCAAGGTGAAGGTCAGGGTTACTGACGATGCGAGTAACGCGATGGAATTGAGAACGGGGAAGGCTGGGTTTTTTTTTTCCAAACATCATTTTTATTTGTTTTTTTCAGAAAAGCAAAAACATATAAAGACATATGAAACAAAGCCAGAATGCACAATAATAAGGAGCCTGTAAATAGATCAGGCACACTGAATAACCGATAAGTTCAGATTAGCTGGCTTAACAAATAAACAACTAAACAAAGATACAAAGATTAAGTATTGTAAAATACAGTCATCTTCAACCAAAAGAATTAAGTAAATATCAGTGATTTGTGTCAATTATCTCCCAAGTTTTAGTTAAAGCGTAAAAGTCCTAGGTTGTTGTTTAAATCCTCTGGAATATACCATTCTGTAGAAGTAAATGGTTTGACAATTTTATTCTTTTCAGTCAGAGAGCAACATGTTATAATAAACTGCTTCCATTTTGATAGAAACTTGCCAGCTTGTTGTTCTTTGTTACTAAGGGCATCTAGTTGTTCTACTCCCATAAAATGTTTCATTGGATTATTAGCTCTGCTATAGGGGGAATGATAGGGTCTAGCCTAGAGTATGAAGCAGTTTTGGGGGGCAGTTTGATTTTTTGTCGGGGTTCTCTGGGTTGCTCCAATGATGTAGTAGGGCTAAGTATGGAGAGAGAGTGTTCCCTGCACCTCATATAGTATTCATCAAGTCTGAGACCTGATCCCAGTATACTGTTGAATCAGAGCAGGACCACAAGCCGTGCATAAGGTCAGAGTATGGATGATGACATTTAGGGCATGCAATTAGTATATTTGATAATGGATCTTTTTTCGGTATATTAAAAGCGTAAATGGCCCCGTGTATTATTTTATACTGAGTTTCTCTCCATGTTTCATTTCTAATGTAATTTCTAAATATCTTCCAACCTAGTCTGATCTTAGTGGGTATTTCAACGTCATCAAGTTGTTGCTTCCAATATTTAAAGAAAGTGTTAGGGTGTATCTTTAATAAATTGGATTTCATAGCCGAGTAAAGACTAGATATTGAGGGAGTGCCTGTTGGGGATAATAAAATTACATCTAATTCGTTTTGAAAGGTCTCGAAGGTAACATCCCTTAAGTTTGACATAATGGATAGTCTAATTTGTTCAAATTGAAAGCCATATGGAAGGCTGTTTTTGGTGTTTCTAGGATGGCAGCTGGAAAAGTGTAAAAGGCTATTGCAATCCGTGGGTTTTGAAAATAAGTCAGTCGTAAGATTGCCATCGGGATCCTTGATCACCATGGTGTCTAGAAAACAGATCCAGGACTGGTCATGGTTCAATGTGAATTGTAATTCCAGTCTGATGGAATTGAGGGTATTGAAGTAGCTAGACAGTGTCTCAATGGGTCCCTGCCAGATGCAAAAAATGTCATCTATGTAGCGATGATAAGTGATGCAATGTTGCTTGAATAGCTCATTGGTGTAGATGTGTTCCTCCTCAAATCTGTGCATGTATGCATTAGCATAGGCCGGCGCTACGTTAGAGCCCATTGCGGTGCCTCGTTTCTGTATGTAGAAGTTGTCTCTGTATAAGAAATAGTTTTCATGTAGGACCAGTGTTTATAGCTAGAGGCACAGTTGTATGGAGTTTGGTGAAAAGTTGGACTGCATAAGTAGGTGAGAGGATGCTTCCAGAACTAGGGTATGGGAAATAGAGGTATAGAGACTATTGACATCCAGTGTGACCAATGTGCTGTCTGGTGGAATATTGGATATGTTTCTAATGATATTTAGAAATTGACTGGTGTCCAATAGAAAGGCCTTTGTTTTCTGGACTAACGACGTAAGAATTTTCTCAAGGTATTTGGCTAATGGCGAGAGGATAGAGTCTGTGGAGGCTACTATCGGGCGGCCAGGTGGATTAGTCAGAGATTTATGGATTTTCGGTATGATGTAGAATACAGGAGTCATCGGATATGTGTTCGTCAGGAATGCAACTGTCTTGGTGTCAATTGTATTTAATGTGAGGTGTTTCTTAAGTACCTCTTGGAGTTTGGAGCGAATGTTGCTGCTGGGGTCATGGCTGATCCTAGCATACGTGTTTCTCATTGATATAGTAGGATCGGTCCATGACGACTGTTGCTCCCCCCTTTATCTGCCGGTTTTAGCACTATGTCTTTATTACTTTGTAAAGCCTTAAGGGCTTGTTTTTCGTTGTTGGAAAGGTTTTTATGTGTGGGGTAGAATCCCAGGCATTGTTCATTTAGTAAACTCTTAATATCCCTATCGATTAACGCTATTGTAGTTTCTGTTGCGTGGTGGGTGTGTGGAGGGTTAAAATAGCTCGGATTGCGTAGACCTAGAGATACAATAGAGAGTTCCGAGGCAGAGGCGCCCCCGGTAGGGAGGGCTCTGTTCACGGATGTGTCCTGCGACAGTCCAAAGTGAGTTTTTAGGTGTATCAAACGTTAAAACCGTTGAAGGTCCTTTTCCAGCTGTAATGCATCCCAGTTGGGTGTAGGACAGAAAGATAAGCCTTTATGTAATACTTGTAGTTCTATTGGAGACAGGGTTTAAGTTGAAATGTTTTTCACCAGGTTGGTCGTCTTAACCTGGGATCGGGTGGTCATTCTTTGTCCTCCTCGATCTTCTCGTGGGTCAGTGCGAGGACGTCCTCCTCATTTGTTTTTCCATAAAAAATGACCCCCTCGACCAGTGGAAGAGTCGCTTCCCGAGCTGAAGGATCCTTAGTTGCGCTGCGGGTATTGTCGTTGTGGGTAGTAGCCGGAAGAGGCGTTCCATTTGTAGACTCGGCCGTTGCTGTAATCCTCTTTGTCGCGTTGAAATTTTTGTCTCTTGCATTCCTGAAGTGTCTTTTGATGGTCCAGTAGAGTTTTGTCAGTTTTTGCCTTGAGGCTGCTCCAGTCCAAAGGCGATAGATTAGCTGTAAGCTGTGCTTCGGTTACAGCGATACTTCTCTCCCTCTCTTTTATTGCTCCCTGGAGATGCTCAATAGTAAGGATGATAATGTCAAGAGAACATTTGTTAAGGATTTTCTTAAAGTTATCACAATACTCTGTTATCAGAAAAAGGGTAGGGCGGAGGTGACTACATAGGCCCCGTGGGATTTTCCCTTGTCTATCGTACTTGGCCAGAGTGGTTAAGTGTAGATCATAGGAGATCAATCTCCGTCTTTCCCTTTCGTAGTCTATGGTACAAATTTCCTCAGAGGGAATTTTGAGGAAGTCGTTTGAGTAACTAGTGACATTATGCTGTTGCTGGTAGCATTGTCATAAGCGAAGGTCTCGGTGGTCTTTGGAAGACAGGTGCAGGCGCCCAATGGGACATAAATAGTAGAGATAATTGGCGTGCACTCAGTCGGAGGCGAGGTGCAGATGCAATAGGCATGGGAAGCCCTTGATACAGTATGAATTAATTCATCGCACTCTCAGGTGAAGAAATGCAAAATTCATTTATTGGTACAACAAAACCCAGAAAGTGAATACTTATATCAAACCAATAGTGAATGGCGACACTAGAGAAGACGTTTCGTCCTTTAAGTGGCCTTATTTATTTCAGTCGCTACTGTAAAAGAGCAGAATAGGTATGAACATACCATTATGTCGAATCATACAAAATTAAAATAAGGGTACATCCAAAATTAAAATAATAAGGGTACATCCAATTAATTGGAAAAGGGGTGGGGACAATGAAGATAAGGGGGGAGAAGGGAAATGCGAGCATGCGAGTACACAATTATATTCGAATATACATATATACATAATCGCACGATCATAGAGAGATGTAAGCATAGCGGTATAAGTATAGAAATCCTTACTTGGTATTGGTTTGTGCAAAACCTGGGGTTTTAAGTTGTAGACAGTGATGGGGCCACTTTCAATAAATGAATTTTACATTTCTTCACCTGAGAGTGCGATGAATTAATTTATACTGTATCAAGTGCTTCCCATGCCTATTGCATCTGCACCTCACCTCCGACTGAGTGCACGCCCATTATCTCTACCAAATCAGGAACATGTCATCGATGTAACGTGTCCGTAATTCCAATTTGTTGGTATGTTCCTCCATCTCACCGCTAAAGTCTTTAGTGTCCTCCCACCAGCCCCGGAACAAATTTGTGTAGGTGGGCGCGCATGGGCTAGCCATTGCTTTGCCCCTGAGCTGGTGGTACACTTTACGGTCATAAAGAAAATAATTCCTAGTCAAACAGAATTCCAATAGTTTCATGATAAACTCATTATGGGCGTAGTACTGGCGACCCCTTGTGCTAAAATAGTATCGTACAGCTTGCAGGCCTTTCACGTGCGGTATGGAAGAGTAAAGAGCCTCTACATCAACACTCCCGAGCGTTACTCCTGAGTCGACAGAGAGGCCTTCCAATTTTCTTAAAAGATCAGGGGTGTCCTAGACATGTGAGTGTAGGGCTGTCACAAATGGTTTAAAGATCTGATCCAAGTCTATGCCACAATTCTGTGTTAACTGTTGATTCCTGAGACAATCGGTCTCCCCTTCAAGGGATCAAGTCCCTTGTGTATCTTTGGCAAACAATAAAACGTAGTGGTAACCACATGTGTGGGAAAGAGATAATCATATTCTGTTTTGTTGATTACTTTAGCTAGGAGACCTTCATCGAGTATTGTTTTCAACTCTTTGGTGTATTCTAATGTGAGATTATAGGGTAAAATGTCATATCCCTCTCGATCACTGAGAAGGTTTTCACATAACTGTTTGTACTTGGGGGTATCAAGGACAACCACATTGCCACCCTTATCCGAGGGTTTAATGGCAATCGTGGTTGTCCTGCTCCAAACATTTTAATGCTTCAATATCAGATCTAGTTATTTTTAGTTAAAACGCAAAATTGGTAAAGTCTAGATTCCTCAAGAGATGGAGGATTATCCAACCATCTCACATTACCAGATTGACCTCTATGTATAACATTTGTTGGACCATTTGAAAAACTTACTAAAAATAATCTATCTTTGGTCCATGTTAACAGAGATCCGGAAGGTTACTCTAACCTTGTGTTGCATTTTAATAAAGGAGGAGACATATTTTCTTGACTATGTACTGCTTCTGGTGCAACCCTTACTTCTGGAGCTATAGCATTTGTTACTGTAAAAACTACAGATAATTGTACTGGTTCTCTGGAAATTCCATGTTTTTACCCAATCTTCATCTCCTTCTGTAATAGAAAGCAATGAAGGATCCAAAATTTTCCCAAATAGTTGTGTCCTTAACAGAACATCTGTTTTTGATTTTCGAACTTTCCCTTTTGTGAGCATATCATTTGTAATTACACCTGACCACAGAGCTTTCTCTTCATCTCTTATCTCTGTGCCTGTCTTATTATTATGTATATAATCTCCTTGTAACTGTGTAAACTTAAACTTAGGTCCTGTAGCAGCATGTAATATGTCAGTGTTGTGTATGAAGTGTAGCTCAATACAGAATTTTACACCATAACCCATGCAATTGTTTCCAGTAATATCTACTGATTCATCCAGTATGTCTATCTATTAGATTTTGTAGACTTGATCCTCTTAGTTTCCATGAATATAAAGTTTCTTTGATATGTCCATTCACTTCACTAGTATTTGTTCCATGATATAAAATGTCTTGTGTGTAGATCACGATTGAAATCGTACAAAGTAGCAGAAATGTGGTTCCCATCAGATAGTAACTTTTCCTGGGAAATTTCTTTTTTTCCTGAAGGATTGGTGTTAAATCCCTTCCATCAAGTACATGGTATTCTGTATTTCAGCTCTTATTGGAATCCATTTCTTCCTAAAAGAAATGCAGTATCGTTATTTTGCAATATACAGTTTGCATTGATCAACATGTACCCACACTTTTTGTTGTCTGCAGGTATTTTTAACCTCATTGGATGCTTGTTGCACTAGGATCATAACTCGTCCCATGGTGTCGATTATTTCAAAGGTACCTTCCCAGTTACTTTCCCAAGGTCCATTCTTCCTGAATGTTTTAATCATGACTAGAGCCCCTTTCTTGAATTTGGATTAATATGGTGTTTCCATCTTCTGCTTTCTTGATATAGCATGTAGAAAAATGGTTTTCAAGTTTTCTTGAAACAATTGCAACCATTTGGACACTTGCAACAGCATCTGATGTTATGTCAAAAATAGTTTTTTGTGTGTTACTATGTACAAGAGTCTTGATAGAAGAATCTACATAACCTCTTTTTTCCCAAACTGGCAAATAGTATATCAGTGATCTAACAACATAGCAGCTATCACTGTAGATTATAATGAGACACTGATCATCAGCTTTATTCAGCTGTAGTACCATTTTTACTGCTTCTAGCTCTGCCCTCTAAGCTGAAAAATTACTTGGTATTTTTTGCTTTCCAACTATCCTATTTTGGGACCATAAAATGGCATATACTGTATAATAGTGCCTAACTGAATAGAATCTGGAACCATCTACAAAAATTGCTTCATCTGTTACGTCTGCTTTCCATCTGAAAAGAGATGGAATAGGATCCTGAAAAGACTGGAGACAATCACGAGTTTGCCCTTCATATTGCATCAACTGAGGAAGAACATTTTTGGCCTTATAATCTACCTCAATTTGATTGGGAGACAATGACAGTAACCAATGAGCAAATCTCTGATGTGACACACCCGGGATATTTTTCTCAAAGAGAAGTTTTAGTTTAGAATTTGATGTTTGCAGATTGATTTTGTTGAAGCCAGCGATATGTTCAGTTGCTTTGACTGCAAAGTACACACCTACCAAGTGTCTTTCATAGATTTCAAAACCTCATTCAACAGGTGAGAGAAGCTTAGAAATATAGCCCAAAATTCTCCTCTCTTCTCCTTGCAACTGTAACACAGCAGACACAGCTGTCTCTGATGTGTGAACTTGCAAAGTAAATAAAGCCAAAGAATCTACTGTGGACAAAGCAGGTGCATTTTGTAAATTCATTTTCAATTGCTCAAATAAGGTTTGTTGTTCAACACCCCAAGGACTAAAATAATCATTATTTTTCACTTTTCAAAAGATCATTCAAAGGCCTGGCCTTGTTAGCAAAATTCTCAATGAAATCCCTGGAATAATTTACAAAACCCCAAAAATGTCGCCATGCCTTGTGTGTTGTTGGGATTGTTAGAGAAACAATTGCCTCTATTCTTTCTTGCAGTGACTATCTTTTTCCTGGACTCAACAATACTCCCAGAAACTTGACCTCAGTCTGCATCAATTTTTTATTATAATTCTTTTTTAAAAGAGAAAAATCAGATAAGACAAATGACAAAATGATAATGAAAATCAACTGCACGAACATTAAATGACATCTGTGTTACAATGAGTCTCAGCTGAATAGCAATTAATAAAAGACTAGTAAAGTAAGTAAACAGACAACCTGAACTCATTTTTCAAGTATGTAGAGAGAGAGAGAGAGGACGAAGGGAAGGGGGTGACCGAGAAGAGAAGGGGGTAGATGAAATGGACAGGAGAGGGGAGAGAACCCAACAGCGGGAAAAAGTCGTAAATTATTAGGCTCAATACTTATTATCACCAGTTAATCAACACAGAAAGGTTGTACTAGGAGGACAAAATCAGGAACCTCAAATTCAAAGCATATCTAGATACTCAGGGGTCTGCTGAAAGACTAACCACTGATACCATGTATTGCGTAATTTAGTGTAAGAATCATGGATAGAAGAGGTCAAATCATCCATGTGCAAAATCTCATTCACTTTTGCTACCCACAGGGACTTGAGGGCAGGAATATTTCTTCCAAAGAAGTGGTATACAAGCCTTAGCTGCCATAACTAGGAACCTTAATAGGGAGCGCTTATATGTAGCCAATGGAGTCTTGCAATGGTCAAGAGGAAGAGAGCTGGACCCAGTTTCCCAACAAAACCAGTAACTTTACAAATGACCTCAGATGCTATAGACCATAAAGGTCTGAGTATACTGCATTCCCAGAAGATGTGTAAGAATGTACCCTCTGCCCCACCACACCTCCAACAAACCGGATCAACCAAAAGAAAAAGGATATGAAGATGTGTGGGTACTCTGCACCATCTGGAGAGGATCTTATATCCAGCCTCCTGGAATCTGGAGCTGATAGAGGACTTGTGGGCTAGAGTGAAAATAATAATAATAATCTTTATTTTTATATAGCGCTACCATATTCCGCAGCGCTTCACATACATTATCATCGCTGTCCCCATCAGGGCTCACAATCTAGATTCCCTATCAGTATGTCTTTGGAGTGTGGGAGGAAACCGGGGAACCCGGAGGAAGCCCACGCAAACATGGGGAGAGCATACAAACTCCTTTCAGATGTTGTCCTTGGTGGGATTTGAACCCAGGACCCCAGCGCTGCAAGGCTGCAGTGCTAACCACTGAGCCACCATGCTGTGCATAATTTTTTAAATTAAATTTGTAGCTTAAATTGATTTTCACAACCCCAATTGGCCAAAATCCCTACACAAAAGAGGGAAGATGCTTAAATGTAGCATTTTGAAAACCTTGGCAACATTTAATGTAGACCATCGTGATACCACACTAAGAATGGGCGTGCGTGGGAAATCTGTTTTAGCATGGGGGAAAAATAAGTCTGTGCCATTTGTCATCTACAAAACTTGAGACTAATGGCTGTGCCACCACAAATTCAGAGGTAGTGAATGTTAGGATTGGAAATAGCAGTGAATTCAAGAAGTGTTATATAGAAAAAGTTTTCTAAGCAACCTGACCCAGAAGCAAATGATGTAGATGCTCAGAAGTATCCAAGCACGATTCAATACTTTACATTTTTAGAGGAGTGAGGTGGCCTTCTAGAGACCTGAAAATAACCCATGAAGTTGATAATGCCAAGACCAGGACTAAATGCCATGATGTAATCCGGTTTTCAACCATCAAGCATATTGCATCACCAAAAGCACTGCATACACAATGCTAGTGTGCTCAGGGAGAAACATCAAATTCACCAGCAACTTGAGGTGGTCAGGAAATCAAATTGTTGAAAACGTAATTTGTACAAGGTCATTGTTAAATCTTATTGCCAAAAATACGCAAATGTTAATCATACATGAATCAGGAGATAAACAAAGCAGGACACATTAAGGCATGATTGAACACAAGAATTCAGGATAGAGGGAGACTGTCTTTGTAATCATCCTCAGATTTTTAACACCCGTGCACCATTCACAGATCAGAGGAACCACAGAACTTTTACAGAAAATTCCAGAGGGGGTAGAGGGGGGTGGGTCAAAGGGGGCAGTGGAAATAATAAAAAGAATATTTAGGGACATTCTACGATCTGACTCCGCAAATAGCTCAGACGGCCATATGTTTAAATAAAGCGGCAAACAATTTCATTCAGACCAGAATAAGTCATCTCTCAGCCCTACACACAATCCAGGGGAAAATAAAAACAAACAGAACAGGGTGGCTGACATCAGTGATTTCCTGTACTGATATTGGTTCTTCAAGAATCTTAATATCGTCGGGTCTGAGCTTAGAGAATTCAGCAGATTTAGTGTAGTTTTTAATTTGGGCATTGAATTCCGGAGAGATAGTTAAGAGATTTTTCTGTCTATATTGTAGAGAGAAGCATAATATTTCTGAAATGCGGTGGCAATTTCTGTCAAGAAACTAAGACGGGAAGTAGCATGAGTCGAGGCGATTTCTGATACATATGCTTTGGCTCTTTGCTGTCTTAAGGTTTTTGCCAGTGATTTACTAGATTTATTGCCAGTGATTTACTAGATTTATTGCCAATCTCGTAAAAATGGTGTCTGCATCTGGCAAGAAGGCCTTTTGTTTTTTTATTCAGAAGGGACTGTAATTCTTCACGAACTTTAAGGACAGATTTTCTCAAAGAGTCTGAGGGTAGTCTTTTATGGGATGTTTCAAGATCCTTCAGCTGCAAAAGGGCGGAGGAAATGTCCATCTCTCTCTTTCTCTTCAACCTGGCTCCGTGTTTTATAAGAATACCTCTAATCACACATTTATGTTCCTCCCAAACATTATCCATGCAATCTGTACAAGACATCACAAGGGTTGATGAGGTCCAAAGACCCCTCACGGGAGACTCTGTGTATTCTATCAATTGTGTATGTAGCATCCAGGTATTTCTGAGTAACTTGGTTGAAAATAGAAGTTACATATTGTAGTAGATTTTCAGAGTTAATGCTCTCAGGGATTCCTTTAAGAGCAATGTTGTTTCATCTCCCTCTGTTCGCCTGGTCATCTAACAACACTGTGAATGACTGTATGCGGGATTGTGAGTGAGAAAAGTCTTTTTTCAAGGGCTAGGACCCTCTCTGACGAGGAAGCAGTGTTCTCTTCAATAGACACAGTTCTAGCAGATAGGGATTCTAGGTCACTTCTAATAGTATTATGTGCCCATTCCTGTGTAGCTTACAATCTAGAGATCAAGTCATCTAGGTCCTGTCTAATAGGCAGAGCTTTAATCAAAACATGGAGACTTTGTAAGTCCTTCATAGTTAAGGCTCCAGAAATATCAGAGGGAGCTTCGGCGCCATTATGGCTGCGCAGCCTGTCAGACTCACAACCCTCCATGCTATGCCGAGACCCGGGAGCCAGATGAACGGAAGTCCCCGTGACCACAGGGGAGCCTGGACTCTGCACGGGAAAACAAACTCCACCTCTCTCCTCACCTAACTAAGGCTTCAGCATAAGTTGTTCTCCGCTCCGGAGGATCCGGCGCCATTGCTACGCCATGCTTACACGCGAGGCTGCGCCTGGCTTGTTGTTCTGAAACATGCTTGCCAGCGAGGAATTACTAGCGTTTCTTGTGGGTCAAGCCGTGGAGGGGGGGGTTCACAGCACTCAAATCTCTTTCTTCTGAACATCTTGGAGGGCATAAATGTAGGTTAGAGCTGGTAGAAATGCCTGGGAATGCATAAGCTTCGGCAGGAAGTTTCCTCACACCGGCATGGCTAAGCCAAGCCCCCTCTGCAGCAATTTGACCTTTTTAGTGTTCAATTTTAACCTTGCATCATGCGACAGTTCAAATAACTCTGTTAAAGAGAAACATGTGACTCCTTATCCTCAGTAGATAACAGAATATCATCCACATATTGCAATATGTAATCAGGCCTAGAAAATAGGAATAATACCTTTTCGAACGCATGATGAAAAACACTAGGTGACAAATGTGCTCCTTGAGGTAACCTGCAAAACAGATATTGCTCATCCAAGAAAGTAAATGCAAATTTGTTCTGACAACTCTTCTAAAGAGGTATACTGAAAAAAACATTACTGATGTCTAGTGTAGAAAAATATTTTGCCTTTGCATTTAGCCTTGCTTTCATGTCATGAGTATCTGCAACAATGGGAGCAACATTGTGAGTATGTTTGTTAAACATCCACAAATCCAATATCATTCGATATGTACTATCAGATTTTAAACACACCACAAAGGATTGTTCCTTACAGAGTTAGCCTTACGTATGACACCTTGATCTAGCAATTCCTGTATGATCTTAGATAGAACCAATTGAATCTGGAGGCAATTTATACTGACACTGTGGCAGAGGATCACGCCCTTCCACATTTACAACAACATCCTTCATTGTACCGACCTCATATCTGAACTGAGTCCAAAGAGAAGGAAAACGCTGTACAATTTCAGTTAACACCTCATTACCACCAGTTTCAGGCTACAAATGATCTGATGACACAATATCATTGAAACAAATACTTCCAACATGGCTATATTCTTTAGGTTCAAAGACTACAGGTTTACATCCATTACAATCTTTCCAGATCACTTGATTCTTTAGATCAATTACCCATCCGAATTTCGGCATAAAATCTGCGCCAAGTATATTTCTAGAATCACGACAATACCAAATGTCAATTCCTGTTTTGAAAGAACCAGGTATTTCCAACATAACAACGTGAACGAGCTTTGCTTTTGTTTCTCCTTTTCCGCTGAAACCGATAATATTACAAGTTGGGGATACTGGTTTTAGCATCAAATCAAGGTTAGTAACACTTAATTGTGCCCCTGTATCAATAAGGAATAAAGCATTCTGTCCTGCTAAAAATCATATTGAGAAATGGTCTTCCACAGTCATCCAATGTAACTCAACTCACAAATTCCAATGGATGGGGTATGGTAGCGTTCTTTGCTAGTCAGAAAGATGGAGGAGATGGGAGCAGACCAGTGTCTCTTTTAAATACACTTGGAATCCTGTCCCTGGAATCTGACTCCTTCGCTGTCATCTCTCTGATCTGTCTGATTAATGGTGCATATGGTGACTGTGTTTGTCTGTTGTCATTGTGAGAGTAAAATGGAGGTGCGGAAGGTTTGATGGATGATTTTGGAATAAGTCTGGTTTCCCTTCCGAGCTTACCTGTTCCCTTTGTACCTGCCTCTGATTCTGCTCTCAAGAATTTTCTGCACTGCCACTTTGTGTCCAGGTATACCACAAAAATAACAATGAATATTGTTCCTTTGTGTGATATTTTTACTTCTATATTCAGTGTAATCTCTGTTTCTGGATGTTAATGTGGGTTTTGGTTGAGTTTTCTCTGATGACAACTAATGTCTATAATTTCCTCATGAACTAGAGCTATTTTTGCCTTGACCTGGTTTCTGCTTCATGGATCTCCTAACTTTGTCAACAAGAATCGTTGCCTCATGCAATGATTGCTGAGCATTAGCCAATTGCACTGAAGCAGGATCTAAGTACTTGAACTTTTTTACAAAAAAATTGATTATGGATGTTGGTTCTTCCATTAGACCCAAGATCCATCACCATTCTATAGGCCTGTTCAAATTTCACTAAAAAAGCAAAAGGATCTTCTTGGATACTCGTTCGCAATTGGTTAAGAATGTCAACTGTGGGTGTATCCTCGCAGGTTGTAATCAATATCAATTGTCTAAGTCTGTCTTCTTTTGTACTATGTGCCAATTCATTATCCTCCTTTAATCTGAGTGTGTCATATGTGATGGTAACCATACTCTGAATGTCTTCTTTTTTTTGTTCGTTGTTAAGATTGAATTTATTTGTATTAGATTAAAAAATGTCTGCATTATAAAAAGCATCCATCTTATCATTGTAATTTAGAATGTCTTTTATAATTTTCATTAATTGATCGTGTATTTTAAGAATAATTTGTGCTGCTCTGTCATGTATTTTTTTCCGTTGTAGCTCTTCTGCCTGTAAACCTTCTTCTGAAACATCTGGATTTTGTGTTTTGGTAAAAATGATGTGGAAGTATTATCTTCACTTCTACTACTGGCTCTAGTATTAACAGAAACCTTTTTTATGTCTTGGTGCAATAACTCTGTCTGAGAATCAATTTGATCCTCCAATTCTTCCATATGTTCTAACAAATCAAACAATTTGGACAATCAAAGTAATCCCCATCAGTGTCTTGTGTGTCAGTATGACTGGTCTCTTGTGTATCCACCTGTTTGTCCGTATGACTGATGTCTTGTGTGATAATGCATGCTTTATGTGTTTGTGTGTCAGTCTTTTCAAAGACTAAATTATTGTACAAACAGACCATATGCATCACATTTTGAAGCTTTCGCAAAAGGTTTTTCTCTGTAAAAAAGTTAATCAATTCTAAGATTCTCTGATTCACATTGGCTATACAAACTAGACCATTATTGTGCATCTATATGGCTATGAACAAACTTAAACTATGTTACTTTTCTTAGAATAGTCATGAATAAAATCCATTTTTACCTATGGAACATATTTTCCCCTCCCGGATTGATCCAACCGTCAATGGATGGTCCTCCTGTGACTTTTTGGGGATCCGCAGACCTCTGTGTGGATAGGACACATGCTGCCTTGTATGGCTGGAGACTCGATCCTCACCCGTCTCGTAGATTCTGTCTGATCCTTGTGAATATGTGGAATTCCTGAACTTGGACAACAGATGTTTTATCCAACGCTCTCCTCACTCGTGTGCAAGGGAAAGGAATCCACACAAAAACAGCACAAAAATTCAGGACTGGCTGACTCGCCAAAAATGTTAGAAAAATATAACACTTACTTACTATTTAAGTAAGGGCACGGTGAGGATAAAAAGGAAAGCAATATTGAATTGTGTGGATAAAACAATCTTTGTTTAATGTTCATTCAAAAGTGGTTACAAAAGTAAAGAAAAATAGTTCATAGCACACAAAAGCAAGTATTAGGTTATAAAAGAGGAAGCAAGCATTCATAGGTTCTTACGTATACAGTCTTGAGGCAGGAGATGGTCCGTGGTGGAGATTCTCAAGAAATGAGATATCTGCCTGATTCATTTCTGGGTCTGCTTATATACCATCTTGCTTCATAGATCTACATTAAAGACTATTTTTACAGTTTCATAACCCAATATGGTGACTTGCTGGTATATTAGTAGCGTCTACCATATTAGAAGAAAACTAGTAACTAGTAAAAACTAGTAGTAGAATGCGTTTTTTAGTTACTTGCACATTACCTCATGTTGAATTATTTTAAGCCTATGGCTAGTGACCTTTTAATTAGTTTCATGTCATTCCTCATTTTTTGGTTAACATTCTGAACTTGAAAGACACTTCTCCCCTGTGTGTGTTCTTTGGTGGCAATCACGATCCAATTTCAGGTTATAGAATTTCCCACACCAACGGCTGTCCCTAGGGTACCCTGTTGATCTCTAATCTAGGGGTTTCAAGGGAAATCAAACCAACCCACATCCAAAAGAATCTGTACTGTACACAACGATTTAGCCAAGGCAATACTCCACTATGCTCAAAGTCCAAAGAAACCAATGTACCTTGGGGGTAATTTCACACTGTAGTGGACTACAGCAAATTAACCCTCAGAAAGGTGTAGCCAAGGAAATACTACAATATGTCAAAGTCTGAAAAGACCAGCATGCCTTGGGAGTAATTTAAAACTGTAGAAAGCCACAGCAAATTACCTCTTAAAGAGGTAGTAATAACACAAGTGAAAAACTAAATGTAAAACCATAAGCTCAGCACATTTAACAAGGGCATACATGATTATACCAGCCTTGATAAAGTGCATATAGTGCCACAATAATACATGTAAATGATACCTTTAAATCTATAGCGTGTTTTCTTTAGTCCAACCTTGGAAGACCCAATGATAGTCTGCCTAACCCTACTCTATCCCTGAAGGGTATCCCTGCCTGACTGCTGAGGTTGGCACCCTAGCTTGAACGCATTGTGGCGCCCCACTCCTCGATGACTCTCCCTAATATTATCTCATATATACCCTAAATTAAACTGTTACATTAAACACAAATGAAGTTAGCAAAAAACACAAATGATGATAACAAAGGAGATCATGACCCAATGTGTCTGATAATTCTGCACACGTCTGTAGTACTGACAAATACCATAACACATATCCTGGTTCATGATATGTGTAAGGAGGAATAGACTACAGGCAGGGTATACCTAAAGTTCTCTAGTACCCAGCAGTACAGGGTAAGAGGGAGATACATTCAGGGTAATTCATTCCATAATTCAGTTCATCAGGAGGCTCATGGAGCAGATAGTGCCTCGAAAGGCATCAGCCATGTGTTGTGGCCTGGTTGCAGGTCTGTGTGTGGGTGTGCGATCAGCCATTTATATTGACCGCCCTTGTGTAGTTAGCAGTGAATGTGTATGCTTCTCCCCTGTGTGTTTTCTGTGGTGGCCATTACAATGCACTTTCTGGTTAAAACATTTCCCACATTCTAAACATGCTCACCGACGGTTGTCCCTAGGGTACCCTGTTAATCCCTAGTCTAGGGATTTAAGGGTAAATTAAACCAACCCACACCCAAAAGAATCTCCACTGCCTCCCCAAAATACACAACGATTTAGCCAAGGCAATACTCCACTAGTCCAAAGAAACCAATGTGCCTTGGGGGTAATTTAAAACTGTAGAAAGCCACAGCAAATTAACCCTTAACCCCATTATGACGTGTGCCATAATGGTACGACACACGTCAAAATGGGAGGGGAAAAAGTTTTTTTCCATGCAAAAACAGCATAATGGGCAAAGCATCTAGAAACCAGGATCCAATATATACCTTTGAAACTCCTGAAAAACAATACACAATAAAAACTCATAACATTTCACACGAAGGTGTAATATATTGTATAGCATGTCCTTGTCACAAATATTATATAGGTAGGACAAAACGGGAACTAAGGGTGAGATTAAAGGAACATCTTTATGATATGAGAAGACAGTTCCCAGGACATCTTCTATCACAGCATTATAAGATGGCACACAATGGAAAAATAACAAAACGTTTTTATGGGGAATAGAAAAGTGGAGAAACATTGGAGGGGGGCAAGACTTAATTAAACAGATGTCGAAGGTGAATAGGTGGATTTTCACAATGAACACATTTAGTCCTATGGGTTCTCAACAGTGAGATAGAACTATTTGCCTTTTAACACGATTGTACCGCTAATCCAGGAGTTTAAGAGCCTACCTATAAAAACACCACTATAGGATACAGGTATAATCCCTGATGAAGGCGATCGCAACCGCAGAAACGCTTTGGAAAAGTAGTCACTCCCCCTTTGCATGAGGAGAGCTTGTACTGCTGTAGTGATGTCACGCACCTGCAAGGCGGCTTTTTTTTATTTGAATCGGAGGTCCATAGCTCGGTAACCAGCCGACATTGTGCTGGCGCTGCTCACCCTTTTCGTTTTGTATCTGGACTCTGGACAGAGGCACCTCCGTAAGTACAACCTAGCACTAAGGACTTTTTAACAGATTTTCTCTGCATACAAAGTGCATGTACCTTACCTTTCCTTCTGAGTGCATTGACTCTGGACACAGACACTACCGTAAGTATAATGAGGCACCAACAGGATCCTTCACTAACATAGTGCAACAAAAGGAGTTCCTGCATCTCTGCGCTCCCATTCAGAGCAACTTAGCTGTGAAAATCCAAGACACAGAATCTTCTGACAACACAGAATTCCTTCTACCTGTGTATTCATACAAACTGCAATATCGGCATTAAAGTGAAATCCTTATACACCACAAAGAAGGTAAAGAGAGCATATTCTATCAGCTATTTTTTCCATCTTGTATCTTTATTTTAATAGTCTTTTGGAACTAGATTATTTTGAATATACAGTATGTCCATGCTACCCACATCCATAGCCCAATCATTCCACAATATACATACATCAATATATATTTATGTCTGTGCATACAATAATATACATATATCATTGTGTATATGTATAAATATAAAGTGTCCATAATACTTATTGTGCTCGTATCTACATAAAATATAAGTGAGGATAGAAAGTAGAAACCCAAAGACCTTAAATAAACACACCACAAGATTGTGCAAAAAAGATATAATTTTTTTTAATTAAGTACAAGAAAAGGTCTGAATACAGACTATCAAGATACAGATACATGAAAAACAGATGTCACAGAAAATATATATCCAGTGTAAGGCTGCGGTGTTCGCACCGGGCAGTAACTGAGGCAGTGACCCAAGCAAGTCCAACATAAACAACTATTATTCAGCAACTCACGGGTAAACAGAAAGTCCTCCGGTTCGCAGCCGGGTTTACATGAATCCATAAACAACGGTTGCCGTGGGCAACGGCTGCGCCAGGCCGCTCAGAGCCTGACAGGTGCAGAGCCTTCCCAGGCGTGGGTTCAGCCACCCTCAATCCTGCTGAGCTTCCCTGCTGTGCTCCTAGCAGGTTCCAACATAGAACAACTCTAATCCTTAGTGCAGGGGTTTTAAAGGACCTGTAGCAAGAGCCACTGGAAAACCCGGGTTGGAGGGAGGAGGCCGCCCCACTGCCTCCTGTGACCTCCTCCAAGAAATGAAGGCCCTGCCGGGTTTTACTTAATCTGCCTTAGCCAGGTAGTCTGACCAGGTCATTGCTCACCTTCATTCCTGCATTGCAGCCGCAGGTGTGTCTGTGACTGCAATGCACTCCAATGGATTTAATAGGTCTCTGTACACATTCTGGGGATATATAACATCCCTCGTATACGATCCCAGTCACTGCCTCACACCAGACATAAAAAGTGATATTGTGCAATTGCTATAGTGACGATTTACATATCCAGAAGCACACACATAGCTTGTATACAATATAAATGTGAACAGTGTGCTTTACAATACATATCAGAGTGCAAGAAGACGTCAAGCATACTATTATAATGTACGCATAGAAGAAACTTATTTATATATAAAAGAAAAATCAAAGTTTTCGGTTCTTGTATAACATCCACCCAATCATGCCAAAATTCATATAGATACTTATAAGGGACAGGGGGAGGGATAAAATATATAAAAGCAAAGGTGTCCCCAAGACGACAAGAATAGCTGGTTATAAATAGGGAATAAAGCTTAGATTTTCAATGACACCCAGGGGATGGACGGTATTAGAAGTCCATGTCCATTGGGTCTCTAGTCTTGCTAGTTGCTTACTGATATTGCCTCTTCTGATATTGTGGATAATCTTATCAATCCCTCTTATCTTAAACTGTGAAGGATCACAGTTATGATGGATTCTAATATCTTCAATACTGCAGGATCCTCCACATCCCTGGCCGCAATATATGCCATTCCTGTGTTCACATACACAGACTTTAGATGTCGTGTGGTGAGGCCTACGTAACTTTTGGTTTTGGGACATGAGCATGTGGCATACTAGATGACTGTGCAAATGGTACATGTAATCGTATAGGTGATGCTATAAACTTTGTTTCCATCAGAATTAATGAATGTCTTCATCCGAGTAATATTGGGACAGGCTACGCAATTGCCACATGGTACCCAACCCTAAGGAGTTTTTGATGAATCCAGAAAAGTGGTGGACTTGTTTTGATAATGTCTCTTAATCAAGTTATCCCTCAAATTAGAGGGTTTCGAAAGGTGATAGTTGGTTTGTCCTCAAGATAATTTGCAAAGATTGAATCAGTAGTTATAATTAGAAGAAGTTTTTTATAGAAAGGTCTCAAACCAGTTCATAAATCATATTTAGGACCTACAGTAAAATATAACTTTTATTCCAAAGGTTTAAAATTAGAAACATCAGATATACAAACACACCCAGACAGTAATACACTTAACATCATAAAACAATATTTCTGTCTGTCGCTCAACGATGGCTTACCCTTAAATGCCATAGGTGCTCCTAATTGAATAGCTTTATCTGTCTGAATTGGGGAGGCCCTAGTGCTAAACATAGATCACACCTATGATATATAGGATAGATAGATAGATAGACAAACATAGATACCACAACATAGATTAATACCATGGATCAACAACATAGATTAATACCATGGATAAATTTAATTGCACACCCCTCATAGCCTAGAATCACTTAATGAACACTAGTGTCTTTATAAAGAAGTGATCCAAAAGTGCTTTGTGCTTTCTAATTTATGATAGTATCCACATAATTTGTATAGATAACATGATACTTATGCACATTATCTTAATGGTTAGTAAATTCAGACTGGAGTGTTTGATAGAACACTCCCACAAATGGTGGATTGTCTCATTCACTACATAAAGACATCAATATGTAACAATCAATTGATACTCATCGGGGCGTCATGATGATCCAGTATAGCGCCTCTACGCGTTTCGCCCTGCCAGCTCTTCAGGAGGCCAAGTAGCAGGTAGATATGACTGATATAGGATGCATGTTCTGACAAGTCCCATACTTGTTTGTTAAATAGAGCGCGCCATCAAAAAGGTCCTCCCCTTAATCACATACTACTTCCTATGGGGCGCTTCTGAGAATCTATAACATACAGACAAATAATCAATATGTATTCCTAGATTGTCTGGTCATTTAATAAAGGAACAACCGCCTTAGCACCTAGTGCATAATACATATGTAGGATCAGTTACGCAACTTCCGGTCATGGGCACTTCTGTGCGTTCCACGCCGTATGAGACCCACTGCTGGTCTGGAACGCACTCAGGATATGTCATTTCCAGTTAATCGCTGATCCCCGGAGCAGGAGTGACGCTAAGTATATACCACACCCCTATCTGTGCTCGCGAAAGTTGGATGACACACTTGCGTTCCAACACACGAGCCGCCCTCAAAAGTCATGGAACGCATGACTATGTACAGCCACACATCGCGCAGCTGGGACGCCTGCTCATGTGGTCCAGACCAAGGCGCAAACAACAAGTCCGCCCCTATCAGTTAAAGCCAGAGTGGCACAGATAGTCCACTAATGACCCTATAACTATAACATATAAGAAATAGAGGTTGTATTACTTATCTGGATATGACAATGTTTTAACTCCTTTGAGTCTGGACCATGTAAAATTATTCTAGCTAGACAGCTACAGAACAAAGGGGGAGAAGGCGGTGGAGAGGAAATGATAGCATAAAAATCATGCTCCTAGAGTTATGAATATGTATCAGAGATAGTATTGATGTTAATTACCACTAGGAAGACTTAAAAAGGAGGGAAATATCATTTGTTAATTATTGTTATTAATAACTAGCACTCCCAACTTAAGTATGGAGATCCAAACTGACGATATATCGAAATTACAGATAAAGAGATATTTGCAAAAAAATGATGTATACACCCTACAGGGGTCAACAAAGTCATAGACAAGCTAAGAAAAACTCCAAATGATTCATAGGTCCATCAGTATTCATCATGATTAGAAGGAATGTAATATATAGGTTCATAGGTCCATCAATATTCATCATGGTTAGAAGGAACGCAACACATAGGTTCATCCTAATCTGTTACAGAAAGCAAGTATATGTCAATTGCTCGTTAAGGCCTTTAGGGGTTAAAGAATCCACTCTGAATGTCCACTCGCTTCAATAGACACTTATCATGGTCACCCCCTCTTGGGTTTGGCTTAACCACTTCTATCACTGTAAACAAGACCTTATCAGGTTCCCCCCGATGTATTGTTCTCATATGTCTAGATAATGGCGTATCACGCTCATTTCTAAAATTGCCTAAGTGCTCACTTACTCGCCTTTTCAGCTCTCTCTTTGTTTTGCCCATATAGTTTAGTGAACACGGGCATGTTGCCATATACAGTATATCACACCTGAGCTCTTACAATTTGACAATTTCACATGAATCAGGATCCATTCTTAAAACATCCCAATGTTTTTTAAGGATGCTATGTAAACGATAATGTTGACTATCATATCTCCCAATGATTCTCTTACCATCATCGGGTTCTTTAACCCTCTTCTTGCTATTTTGCAGAAGGGAAGTCCTGTTTTGTTTAGCAGTGTACGTTCATGCCATATCCAGGATCTGATGGGGATAACCTTTATCTTTGAATCTGTTATACATGTCACCCTCTTGCCTATGGAATTCATTCATGGAGGAGCAATTCCTTTTGAGTCTAAGGAATTGACCTTTTGGAATTCCCTTTCTTAAGGGAGCCGGGTGGTGGCTATTCCACTCCAAGAGACTGTTTGTGCTGGTAGACTTACGATAAATACTGGTTTCCTGGCTACCATCTGTATCCTTTCTAATAATGACATCTAGGAAAAGGATCTCATTATCTCTCATTTCACATGTAAATTTGAGACCAATGTTGTTTATATTCAGGTCTGTTACGAAGTCAAAAAAGTCCTTTCCTGTGCCTGACCAGATTATAAAGATATCATGTATAAAACGATACCAAACTCCTATGTAGGGGTGCCAAAACCTCGGCTCCTCACAAAAGACGACAGTTTCCACCCACCAGCTGAGGAACAGATTTTCATACGATGGGGCACATGGACTCTCCATCGCAGTTCCCCTGAGCTGGTGGAAGTACTTCTGATCAAATAGAAACACATTATGTTTAAGTGTGAATAGGAGCAAATCAAGTACGAAGTCATTATGAAATTTACATGCAACCGATCTAGTTTTAAGATAATGCTGTACTCCCTGGATACCAAATTCATGTTAGATATTACTATAGAGGGCCTCCATGTCGATGGAAGCCAATAGACAATTATTTCCCACGTGAAGACCCTCTAATTTGAGTAAGAGATCTGAAGTGTCCTGGATGTAAAAGGGAAGTGATAGTACTAATGGACGCAGAATTTTGTCAATGTACATCCAATTTTAAACCTTTGGAATAAAAGATTGGATCAGCCAATAATATTGGCTATGACCTCTCCAAACATCTTCCCATATGGTCAGTCTGTGCGTGGTAGTTGATGATAAATCGTGCCCGTTTGCTAGATGAAATTTGCTTGGAAGAGCACAACAATTCATGTCTTTGTGTGTGTTTAGCCCTATTGTACGCTCTTTCTATTGATCTATGGCTGTACCACCAGTCGTAAAATCTATTCTTCAAATCAATAGCTTAACGCTCAAAATCAGCAGCGTCTGAGCAAATGTGTCGAAGGCGCAAAATCTGACCCGTAAGTATGAAATAATCATGGCTGGCGGGTGGGATGAAGAGGCACGTAAAAGTGTGTTCTCCGCAGTTGGTTTATGGTAGAAAACTGCTTGTAAACAATTTAATTGATTTCTTTTAACTGTAACATACAGGAAGTACATAGATATCCTATCACTTCGGTATTTAAGATGTATGTTATACTCATTCTGATTCAATGAAGTTATTAATGTATGGACAGGTTCAACAGATAAAACAGAGTCCAGCCAGATAACAAATATATCATCAGTGTACCGCGTCCAGAAGGGGACGCAGTCAATTGATGTACAGTTTATTGATCTGAGAGTAATAAATCTCTCTGCCACAATCAGAGTAATTGATACACTTATGATGGTGCAAATGATGCCCCCATTGCTGTTTTGTAGAGTTGCAGGTAGAAGGATTCTAAAAAAAAACAAAGCCAGTGTTTGACAGTGAACTGAAGTATAGGATGAAATTTGTCATGATGGGCGAAATATTTGAAGTCTAGAAAAAAATTGTGCTGCTTTCCTGCCATCAACATGATGGATATTAGAATACAATGATTCTACATCACATGTTACTATTAACGCGTTTTCATAGATGTGTAGGCCGTCTACTTTTTTGAGGAACTCACCCGTGTCTTTTGTAAGGGATGGCAAACATTCGACAAATGGTTGTAGTTCCGCATCAATGAACTTGTTTACTTTCTCCAGATAATTCCCCCTGCCCGATATAATAGATCTTCCAGATGGTGTTTCCAGTTTTTTATGGATCTTCAGTAGAATTTAGAGGGTGGGAATCGATGGCTCGATCACTTGTAGTGCTGTAAATAGTTCATTGGTGATAATGTTATCGTCTCTGGCTGTTTGAACCATCGTTGTTAATGCTGAAGTAAATTTAGAAAGAGGATTGAATGTTAGTTTTTTATAACAGTTTCTCTCTTTCAGCTGATGAAATGCTTCAGCTTCATACATCCCCTTTGGCCAGATAACAATATTCCCTCCCTTGTCCGCCGGTTTGTAAACTACATCATGTAAACTCTTCAGCCTGGTGAGATATGCTCTTTCCTCTTAACTCATGTTATCCAATTTAGGATTAGATTAAATTTTCTCAAACTCATGGCTAACAAGTTGTACGAAAAGATCCACATTAGAGAAGGATGAAAGAGGAGGGAATTTTTTTTTATTTAGGTCTGATAGATGGTGGTATCCTACCTCCCTCTATTAAATTATTCTCATATGCAAGTTCCTCTAACGTTTCTAACGCCTCCTGTTCCATCTCTGTGGGGAATTAATTGGCAGTGGTTTCATTATGAAAGTAATTCTTAAAAATTCGAGGCCGCGCAAATATATATAAAATTGTGTTCACCGTTAAGAGATCTATTTGTAAACAATTTAATTGATCTCTTAATTTCAAGTAGTGCAACCAACATATTGGAGGCGTCATGATTTACAAGAAATCAAATAAATAATGAAGCTCTAATTAAAGTTTATATAGTGACTAGCTATTGAACCCGTTCTACGCCCGGGTATGTGGTATATGCTGCTCCCATCCTGCGCCCTCATCTTGTCATGTGCTGCTGCCATCCTGCACCCTCATCTTGTCATGTGCTGCTGCCATCCTATGCCCCCATCCTGTCATGATGTGCTGCTCCCATCCTGCTCCCCCATTCTGGTATGTGCTGACCCCATCCTGGTATGTGCTGCTCCCATCTTGTGCCCCCATTCTGGTATGTGCTGACCTCATTCTTCTATGTGCTGTTCCCATCCTGCTATGTGCTGTTCCCATCCTGCGCCCCCATCCTGTCATGTGGTGCTCCCATCCTGCATCCTCATCCTGTCATGTGCTGCTCCCATCCTGCGCCCTCATTCTGTAATGTGCTGCTCCCATGCTGCGCCCCTATCCTGGTATGTGCTACTGCCATCCTGCGCTCCCATCCTGTCATGTGCTACCCCCATCCTACTCCCTCATCTTGTCATGTGCTGCTGCCATCCTGCACCCCCATTCTGGTATGTTCTGATCCCATTCTGGTATGTGCTGTTCCCATCCTGCGCCCCCATCCTGTCATGTGGTGCTCCCATGCTGCGCCCCCATCTTGTCATGTGCTGCTCCCATCCTGCACCCCCATCCTGTCATGTGCTGCTCTCATCCAGCTCTCCATCCTGTCATGTGGTGCTCCCATCCTGCGCCCACATCCTGTCATGTGCAGCTCCCATCTTGCGCCCCCATCTTGTCATATGCAGCTCCCATCCTGCGCCCCCATTCTGTAATGTGCTGCTCCCATCCTGCGCCCCCATCCTGGTATGTGCTGCTCCCATCCTGTGCCCCCATTCTGGTATGTGCTGACCCCATCCTTGTATGTGCTGTTCCCATCCTGTGCCCCCATCCTGTCATATGCTGCTCCCATTCTGCGCCCCCATCCTGTCATGTGGTGCTCCCATGCTGCACCCCCATCCTGTCATGTGGTGCTCCCATCCTGCGCCCCCATCCTGTCATGTGCTGCTCCCATCCTGTGCCCCCATTCTGGTATGTGCTGACCCCATCCTGATATGTGCTGCTCCGATTCCGCACCCCCATCCTGTCATATGCTGCTCTCATCCTGCTCCCCCATCCTGTCATGTGGTGCTCCCATCCTGCGCCCACATCCTGTCATGTGCAGCTCCCATCATGCGCCCCCATCTTGTCATGTGCAGCTCCCATCCTGCGCCCCCATTCTGTAATGTGCTGCTCCCATCCTGTGCCCCTATCCTGGTATGTGCTGCACCCATCCTGCGCCTGCATCCTGGTAGGTGCTGCACCCATCCTGCGCCCCCATCCTGGTATGTGCTGCTGCCATCCTGTGCCCCCATCCTGTTATATGCTGCTCCCATAAAATAGCACCTGAGTCAACGTGTGCGTATCTCACACTATCTGGCCCCATTTTCTTCAAGACACCGTGTCTGGGAATTTGCACACACAGTGTCTTCACTAAAATGGCATCGTAGTGCAGTATGCACACGCTCTGACTCAGGCTCCACACTGCACAGGTGCCACCCATTGCGGCTTCAAACAGAAAGACACATTCACTGTTATATATAACATTTTACATTTTATTAAAGTATTAGCTGAAAAAAAAATTATTGTGCCAAAACCTCTCTGTAAACAACATTGTTGGTGTAAACGCTGTGGTCTTTCTTTAAGTTGTCTTGTTGATCAGTAGCGAAAACTTTGACTTGCTGGAAGCTTTTTGTCCTTGAAAAGGCCACATAAAGTTGGCCATGGCTGAAGGGTGGAGATGGCAAATATATGCCAACTGAATCCAGTGTTTGCCCTTGACTTAAGTCTTAAGGGAAACTGTTTTCGTTTTAAAGTAAAAGGAAGATCAGGATCGCTTGGTGCCAGAATAACTCTGGGAATGAATACCCTTGTACCTTTAAATGATCCAATGGGGATTTCACAGTCAATGCCTTTTGACATAATTTGCTTCACAACCATTCTGGTGCCATTGCAAAGACGTCTTGTTGAGATAAGGTTTCTTAATGGCATGACTACTGCTCCAACTTTCAAATTTAATCTATGAGGAGGCATACCACCAGGCGTTAAGCTGTTTAAGAATTCCATTGGATAGTTTGCTGCTTCCTCAGCATTTCCAGTATCTTGATGAATGGAATCAATACTGGTGTAGCATTTCAATTTAGACTGAATTTGTCTAAGAACATTTTCATTCAGTTCATGTGAATGTTGTTTTTTTGGAGTTAGGATTGCACGGTTTGCAATGCTTTCATCTTCTGGTTGTACGACTTGAGGAAAAACAGCATCAACAATACATCCATTTTCAATGCAGACAGAAGGAATTTCAAAGATCCCTTGCTCTAGTCTTGGTTCTTGAAGTTTTCCATCTCCAAGGTTTAAAAGCCATTGGGAAAAGCTTTGATGTTCTTCGGGGACATTGTCCTCATTGGTACGCATGTTTTGGTCCAATTTGAGGACTTCAATATTCCTCCAACAATTGCTGTTCTTCATGCATGCTGAAATTATTTCTGTTCTGCTGCCATGTGGTACAACAGGAAGGATTTGTCGAAAATCTCCACCAATAAGAAACACCGCACATCTGAACATTTTTTTGGAGCAAACTTTTGGATCTTCAGCCATGAGGTCTTTGTAGAATGTGTCAACTGCATTTACACCATGAGCTGGAGCCATAGAAGCTTCGTCCCATATTATGAGTTTGGCGTTTTTCAACTCATTGGCAGTATTGCTGCCATGATGAATATTGCACGTCCACGTTTCATTAATTGGTATAGGCGGTTTGAACAGATTATGGGAACTTCGGCCTCCTTCCAGCAAAGTAGCAGCAACGCCTGTAAATGTACATGGCAAGACTAATTCATTTTTGCTCCGAACGTAATGCATGATTGTATTATACAGGAATGTGTTACCACTTCCACCAGGTCCGTCAATAAAAAATAGGCGTTTTTCCAAGTTGGGATTCTCAAAAGCTTCTCCGATTTTTTCGAAAGCCTTTCGTTGTCTTGGGTTTAACATTTGGAATTTCTCATTAAACAAAGCCTTTTCCGCAACAGGGTCGTAATATTTGCCAGAATTGATTGGATCATCGTACTTGCCAGGAAGTTGTAGGCCAAAATCTTGTAATGACTTTCCATGTGTCCGTAACACAGACTCAATTTCATGTAATGTCATATAGAGGGCCTTTTCTACATGAGGGAGACGTCTGGTAAAATCTTTCATGAGATTTTTATTGTGCCTTTGAAACAATGCTGCAGCATTAGACGGCTCACACATGAAGCAAATAAATGCAAACAATTGTCTAAGTTGTATTGGCATTTGATAAGTTGCAGCTTATGTGGCAAGTATCCCATTCAGAGTCATCATCAGTTAACCCTCTTGCAATACATGCTTCTTGGAAAGTAGCAAAACGGTTTCCTTCAGTTGTTCTGAGATCCTCAAAAGTTGTTGCGCCTCTAACATTGAGAAGGAGAATTTGGAGAAAGTATTTTTCTCTGTCTAATGGACTAATGTTAAACATTCTGCCAATTGTGGTTTTATTACCTTTGGTACGTGGTTTCCATTTCACATTTTTATCATCCTATGTGTAATATTCAGGGATTTCAATGTATAAATATTGTTGGGCATTAGGATCTTCCCGATTCAGTTCAGTAAAGCAAGAAGAAGTTTAAACTTGGTGTTTTTCTGCTGCACAGCTTCAGCTTCTTTACCTGGTATAAAGCATATTGTATGCTTGTCCTCAAGGTGGACATTTAATCTTTCCACATGATCAGTTTGATGGTGCATTTTATATTCCCTGAGTCTCCAGCATGCTTGAGTTGCACTTACATATCGAGTTTCTAAGTAATTTTTTAAATTCATCCCATTCAACCGTGGCTTCTTGTTCTGTGGCAGCAGTAACAAACTGGATATTTACACAATCATGCCCTTTGTAAACATATTTGAACAAAGATTTTACACTTTGTATAGAACTGCAAATCTCAACTTTTATATGGGCATTGTATTTTAAGGAAAGATAAGGATTGTAAGGTACAACCCATCTATTATCAACCCTGTTTCCACCAAGTTCAATAAAGTTGTTATCATCCCGGCGTTGGTATTTAGGGTATCCATTTACACGTTTCGGAACAGAAATCCTTGGGAAAGCCTTTGGTATAGTTCCCATTGTTCGTACATGGTGCATTTGGATTAAGTGGACCACATGGACCGTGTATCATGCAAGATTTTAAAGTTTCATAAAGCTTCGGATGAGCGTCTTGGTGCGGGAGCTCTGCACAAACAATTTTGTCATTGTCAATTCTTTCTTTCTCCCAGGCTTTGTATTCTGGGGCCATAAATGCCAATATGTGTCTGTGAGGGAGCCCTCTTTTTTGAAACCCAATTACATACACCATACCATTAACAAGTCCAAATCTGTGGTATGTGGTTAAGTCTCTAAGTAGCAATTGTAGTTTCATGTTAAATACTTATGCTACTAAATCGGGCCTGTCGCATGGTTGCTGACTGGGAAGTAAGTTTTCCCTGATTTCCCTCAATTTTGGATTGCACGTTACTGTTACAAATAGGTCTGGTTTGCCATATTTCCTGACCATTGCCATGGCATCTTGGTAGTTTTGTGCCATATTTCTTGGACTTCCTTGTAAAGTTGATGGTTATATAACTTTTTTTCCAGTTAGGATATCTATGTCCATGAAACGGTGGTTGTCTACAAATCGGTGAAGAACATCATATTCTTCAGCTCTTACAGTACTTTGATTTTTGCGCACCCAATTCAAATGGTTTGCCTCAGTTTTGCAATAGGCATCAACCATAAATTGGTGTGTCAGCTTTCCTGCATTAAGGAACTGGTTAAAAGTACCATCACAAATGGCAAAGTGGTATGAAAACCATTTGAAGTTGAGTCACATTTCCTCAACGAACAGGTTTTTTTAGCTCTGTAGTCCACCCAGAGTTCCCCATATGTAAGCCGAGTACCGAGGGGGTTCTCAGGATACGACAAAGTCACAGACAAGGAAGACTACCCAGACAGTTTATCCCCAGAAAATAAGTTTTTACTGAATCAAGAGGGAGCTATATTAAACTACACCCACAACGTATACAAATCCAAACACTCAACCTAGAGTTGAGACTATTATGCTGTACGGCAGGGCAGCCCACGATATGTACTGCAGAATATAAAAACTATTAATACTCGAACCCGGAACAATTTCAGTGAATACGAGGCCTGGGCTGCCCGCGGTGCAACACAGACATTTACAATCTTATAACTTCTAAATATCCCGGCTCCCCAAAGCGCTTAATGTACACATTTACGTTTTAACAGCAGCTGCTCCAACATGACTTTGGATCAGGGACTTTTACGATAGCAATGTTCATAGGTGCCTTTCAAGCACCATACTATGTAAAACAAGTCTATCCGTAAGGTTCAAAGCTACTCAATTATATAGCACGTAAGGAACGGCCACACCGTACTAGATACTCAGGAGTCCAGCATAAAATAAAAAATAGAAGTCTAAATAACAACAAGATCCCGGGCTCTGTTAGTAGGGAAAGTTCTGGCCTGCGCAAAAACACCGTCTAACTAACTGACTAGCTATATAGAGGCCTCTGATCAGACTTTGGTTTAGGCAGCAAAAAAATGTAGTTGCGTGCACGGTTACCCTCTACAATGATGCCGAGGGCCTTAAATCTCTTACAGACCCAGGTCTGACTCGTCAAGTGCTAGCAGGCAGCTGAGGGGGCTTCCTTCCCAAACGGGGGTATATCCATCCAGATGACCGTCACTCCTCACGTGGTCCTCCGTCTGTACTCGCCAACCTTTGCCATCTGCGGTCCTTTTTCATCCGACAAAATGGCGGCGCCGTCTCCTCTCTCTCCTCCTACACTCAAACTGATTACCTGACAAAAAAAACGTTGCAGAGAGTAGTAAGGAAACAATGACCTCCTGTGGTCACATGACGCCATTGCAGCTTATACATATCATACATTAGCATATATAAATGACTGAGCTGATATCTGCAGGAAACAAGGTTTATATTCATGTGAACACTGGTGGGTCAGCATATATCTCCATCCCTGAAGTGCTGGACTACTATCCCACCATCCTACATGCCACCCCACTAGTGATTGACGTCCTTGGCAATCCCCCCCATACAAACTCATCTTGTGCATAGCGCTGTGGAGGCACCCCGGCGTTGAACCTGGTCGTTCTATGCAATACCGTAGGCTCAGTGGTGTCATACGCAGACATCGGGGGAGGGGCTGTTGGCTGTATGACCTCCGGGGATGGCAAACATGTCGTGGCCAGGACCCCAGTCGGAATCAAAATGGGGGTATCCCACCACTCATCTTCTAAGAATGGTTCCTCAGCATTTGTGGCCGGAGTATGCACTTCCTTTACAGCCATAGGCTCTTCAAAAGTGCAAACTCTCAGCATATTACAGTGAAGGTTTCTTGAGGGCTCCCCAGTCCCCATCGGTTCCACTTCGTAAACTGGAATAGACGGATCAACCCTCCTCTTCACTGTGTATGGGACGGCCTCACATTGCCCATCCAGTTTCCCCGATGGACATTTGGCTTTTACCATAACCCGATCACCTGGGGCATACTCATCCCACCATACGGGCCGTGGGTTGGGATGCACCACTCGTCTCAAACGCTCCCCCAAAACCCTATGTCCCGCCCTCAGCTGGCGGCGGTGTTCTTGCGCCCACGCAGTGGAGCTTCGGGGTGGTGGTTGCATAGGATCGGGCATGTGGAGATCCTCATTCTCTTGGCCTGCTCTCCCAAATATGAACAGATGAGGTGAATATCCGGTGGTGCTATGTACCCTATTGTTGTAGGCCCACATCAACTCAGGCAAATATTCTGGCCACCGGGCTTTTTGACTGTCTTCCAGGGTCCGCAACATTTGGAGCTATGTACGATTGAACCGCTCACATGCCCCATTCCCTTGGGGATGGTATGGGGTCGTGCGTGAACGTTCGATGCCATAAAGTTGGTAAAGTTCAGCCATCAAAGCACCCTGAAAACATGCCCCTTGATCAGATTGTATTTTGTGTGGGCACCCGAACACCTGTATAAAGTGTTTGCACACTGCCTCAGCGCCGATTCGGCTGTCTGATCTCGGGTGGGTACAGCTACCGCGTATTTCGTGAAGTGGTCCGTCATTACTAGCCAATATGAATGACCTGAAGTAGAGTACCCAATCTGCATATAATCAATCATCACAATGTCTAGGGGAGCAGAAGTTGTGATGGTTTGAACAGCCCTTGTTCCCGCTGTTCTGAACTCTTACTCAGTCCACACGCCCGGCACTTAAAACAGGCCTCCGCCACCATGCTTCCCAATTCAGGGCAATACACCACTCGCTGAAGCCATTTGTTTGCTTTATCACTCCCAAAATGGGCGCCTTTCTCATGGGCTTCTCTAGCAGCCACTGGCCCCATCGACATAGGGATAACAATCTGTTGTCGCTGCTGCAGTTCCGCCGGCATGTACACTCTCCAGCACAGGAGCCCTTGGACAACACTCAACCTATCCCACTGTATCAGCAACTTCTCGCCCTCAGAACCCAGACGTGCTTTCTCCCCTGGTCGGGGTCCAGACCTTAATTCGCACCCACTCTCTTACTTTTTGATTGTCTGGGCACTCACCTTTAACTCTCTCCCAATCCGTCAGTGTTTTCCTCAGCATCATCGTCATCCCGGACGCCACCCCACTTGAATGGGTCACGTTCCGCAACAGGGGCAACTGACCGAGATTCGGGGTTTCAGTCTTCAGTGACTCTCTGGGTTGCTACCCCTACAGGAACCCGAGAGAGGGCGTCTGCATTGCCGTTCTCTCTCCCTGACCGGAATCTAATGCGATGCTGTTACTTGGAGAGTCGGGCCAGCCATCTCTGTTCGAGGGCCCCTAGTTTAGCATTTTCCAAGTGTGCTAATGGGTTATTGTCTGTCATTACGGTCACCTCAGCACCTGTCAAGTACTCAGCGAACCGTTCTGTCATGGCCCACACCAACGCCAATAGTTCCAATTTGAAGGAACTATAGTTATCAGGGTTACGTTCCAAATCCCTCAAAGCTCTGCTGCCATAAGCAATCACCCTTTCGCGACCGTCTTGTACCTGAGACAGCACAGCTCCCAGACCATTCAAACTTCCATCAGTGTACAACAAAAATGGGGCATCAAACCGTGCATAGGCTAAGACCGGAGCACTGGTCAAGGCCTTTTTCGCAGCCGCAAATGCTTCTTGTTGTCCATGTCTCCATTCAATGGGCCGAGTCTTAGGTCCTCCTTTGACGCCTCTCAGGAACTCGTTTATCGGGCCAAGCAGATGGGCAAACTTGGGTACAAATCTTCGATAATACCCGGCCAGTCCAAGGAAGGCTCGCACCTCCCGTAGCGTGTTTGGACGAGGCCAGTTCAGAACTGCCTCTAGGTTGCTCGTGGCGGGTTGTATCCCTTCTGAAGTGATTACATGTCCTAGGTACTCTATCCGACGTTGGAGTAATTGACACTTTTTAGGCTTGATCTTAAGGCCATGGTTCCTTAGTCGTTCTATGACCTGTCGCAGCTTTTGAAAGTGATCCTCGAAGGAGGTTCCTAACACCACCACGTCGTCTAAGTATATCAATACCGACTCGAAGTTGAGGTCGCCCAAACAGTGCTCCATCAATCGCTGAAAGGTGCCTGGTGCGTTAGGCCAAAAGGCATCCGATTAAACTCAGAGTCCCATAGGTAGGATGAAAACTGTCTTTGCTTTGTCCTTCTCGGTGACCGGCACCTGTCAATATCCACTGGCCAAATCAAGAGTCGAGAAAAATTTTGCATAACTCAGGGCGGACAATGATTCTTCAATCCGTGGAAGGGGGTACGCATGCGGACGGTCTGTGCATTCAATTTTCGATAATCCACGCAAAACCGGAGAGACCCGTCCTTCTTCCGCACCAAGACCACTGGGGCTGCCCAGGGACTTTGACTTTCTCGAATCACCTGATTCTCCAGCATACTCGCTACCATGTCCTTCACCTCCTGATATATTTTAGGTGAAGTCTGCTGGTATCTTTCCCTGACTGGCGTAGCATCACCGGTGGGAATCTCATGGCCGATGGCGAAGGCACACCCAAAGTCTTCGTCATGTCGTGAGAATGCCTCCTGCAATTTCCAAAGAGTGTCTTCCAGGAGTTTCTGTTGCATCGGGCTTAGGGTACTCCAGTCCACTCCCATTCGACTCATAATCACGGAACCATTCCAATCCGCCGTCGGGAGCTCCTTCTGTCGAACTTCTATTGCAAAGGTCCAAGCGCATTTCCTGTCAGGCCGCAGCGTGAAATCTTCCCGTCGCATGAGCTTCCCGTCAAGTACATGTACTTCAGCCAATAGTGTCCTCCTAGGAATAATCATCTCAGTGTCTAGGACATTAATGCAGCATATGGGCATGTAGCCATCTTTCACAGTGGCGAGGGTTCGAGCCACCAGTGGTAGGGTCGGTGTGTCTACTCGGTTGGCAGGCTCAATCAGGACTTCCACTCCATTCAACCTTTGTCCAGTCCCCATGGGTAGCATCAATAACTTCTATCGTGGTGGAATCTTTACCGGTCCTCTAGGAGGCACTCTCACCTGTCCAACAGGCCAACCACTCCTGATGTTCTTCTGCAGCCTACAGCTCCTCACCATTTGTTGCAGAACTTTCTGAGTCGGCCGGTGCGTAGTGGCCAGCTGCCAATAGTTAGGAGCTTCTTTGGCATATAGACCGTGCTCCAAGTCTCGCAACACTTTCATTCCCAGCGTTACATCTAATTCCATCCGGGGCATGTGATTCACCAGCACGATCCCCTTCTTACCGATGTTCTGTCCAAATAAATGGACCCGCATCCAGACTATCCCTCGCACATTCATCTCGCGATTGTTAGCGGCCGTCAGTCTAATGATACTCCCATCTTCTGGCTTCATCATGTGTCCAAAGTTTCTCTGGAAGAATTCCAGAGGCATAATGGTACATTCTGACTCGGTATCAACTAGGCAGCGCACACGTCGGCCTTCTAACTCCGCTTCCATTACGGGGCTAATGGCATACAGGTCATGTTCCTCACGCACTGGGCTCGGCTTTTGGTGGACCGGGCTGAAGTTTAATGCTGATTCGGGTCTCGTCAGGCTAGGGAACTCTCGAACCGTGTGGCCATACTATCTGTAGTACCAGCATTGCCGTCCACGGCGGGGCGAGCCTCTGTAGTGCTGTATTCCGCGCGACTCCTTCCTGTTGCCGAACCTGTTGTAGGTTCGATGTTGCGATGCTACGGGTGGTGCTTGGGGTGATCGAGCCCTCACTTCGGCTATCTCTAGTTCTCGCATTTGTTCCTGCAGGGTCGTGGTCAAGGCCCGGAGAGCCTCCCTCATGGCTACTGTTTCTCCTGATTCCACTCGAGGTTCTGTGATTTAAGCACTGCTCACTGATTTTTTCACCACCGGGTTGATTTCTTTTTCGATTTCCAGAGCGGCCACGTAGCTATCATCAACCGTCATAACCGGATTGCTCCGAGTCATCTCTCTGAGCTTGTCGCGCAAAGACTCACTACTAATACCTGCAATAAACTGTTCTCTTAGGAGTTGGTCTAACTCCTGAGATGCGCCCAGGCCTGTGGCGTCCTTCCTACGAATCTCCAGTGCCGCTCTCTTGGAGAGCGTTTGCATACCGCATCAGTGTCTCCTCCTTGCCCTGCGGCCTGTTGAAGAAGCTACTCAGCTGGGTCACCTGTATACGGGACCCCTGAACCCTCTCCAGTATGGCGAATATCTTCTCCACAGTGTCTCTCTCAGGCTCAGAGCGCACCATCAGCGCTCAGGGCCACCTCTACCTGCTCTTCTGGGGCCAGATTACACAACTTAACCACACTTTGGACCCTCTCTTTCCAATCCTGTAGGTCTATATTACTACCGTTAAACTTAGCCATGCGTGAATTAACGCCCCCGCGGGAAGATACTCTACATGAGCCGGAGGGGGGGGCAGGTCGCTCGAACACCATCGGGGCCACCTGGCCCGATGTCGCTGAAAGGTCCAGGGCTGGGGCCAGTGCTGGTGCTGTTGGCGCGGATGCACCACCTCCCTCCGCGTCCCTGTTCATGACGATCGTCGTATCTTGCCGACTACGCCAAATTGTAAGCCGAGAACCGAGGGGGTTCTCAGGATACGACGAAGTCACAGACAAGGAAGACAACCCAGACAGTTTATCCCCAGAAAATAAGTTTTTACTGAATCAAGAGGGAGCTATATTAAACTACACCCACAACGTATACAAATCCAAACACTCAACCTAGAGTTGAGATTATTATGATGTACGGCAGGGCAGCCCACGATATGTACTGCAGAATATAAAAACTATTAATACTCAAACCAGGAACAATTTCAGTGAATACAAGTCCTGGGCTGCCCGCAGTGCAACACAGCAGTTTACAATCTTATAACTTCTAAATATCCCGTCTCCCCAAAGCGCTTAATGTACACATTTACGTTTTAACAGCAGCTGCTCCAACAGGACTTTGGATCAGGGACTTTTACGATAGCAATGTTCATAGGTGCCTTTCAAGCACCTTACTATGTAAAACAAGTCTGTCCGTAAGGTTCAAAGCTACTCAATTATATAGCACGTGAGGTACGGCCGAACCGTACTAGATACTCAGGAGTCCAGCATAAAATAAAAAATAAAAGTCTAAATAACAACAAGATCCCGGGCTCCGTTAGTGGGAAAAGTTCTGGCCTGCGCAAAAACACCGTCTAACTAACTGACTAGCTATATAGAGGCCTCTGATCAGACTTTGGTTTAGGCGGCAAAAAAATGAAGTTGCGTGCACAGTTACCCTCTACAATGATGCTGAGGGCCTTAAATCTCTTACAGACCTGGGTCTGACTCGTCAAGTGCCAGCATGCAACTGAGGGGGGCTTCCTTCCCCAACGGGGGTATATCCATCCAGACGAACGTCACTCCTCACGTGGTCCTCCGGCTGTACTCGCCCACCTTTGCCATCTGCGGTCCTTTTCCATCCGACAAAATGGCGGCGCCGTCTCCTCTCTCTCCTCCTGCACTCAAACTGATTAACTGACAAAAAAAACGTTGCAGAGAGTAGTAAGGAAACAATGACCTCCTGTGGTCACATGACACCATTGCAGCTTATACATATCATACATTAGCATATATAAATGGATGAGCTGATATCTGCAGGAAACAAAGTTTATATTCATGTGAACACTGGTGGGTCAGCATATATCTCCATCCCTGAAGCGCCAGACTGCTGTCCCACCATCCTACATGCCATAAGGGAAAAGCAAAGGGTAGCACATTGGGTCACAGAGTCTACTCAGGATAGATATATTTTGTAAAATCCCACTTTTTGGATAAATTGTAATGTCACAGTTTTCTGGGGGTACACCATCTGCGCTGTGGAAAATGGCAGCAATTTCCCCTCTGGCAGTTGGAGCATTGATTTTGCCAGGGTGCATAGTATTTACTTTTTCTCTCACAAAAGTAATGCTATATTCAATTGGCATTCGGTTTTCCAGATTTTCTTTTAGCATTTCTTCTTGTTCAAATTGCAACATATTTTTGTATTCTCTGGAGAAAGGATTGATATCTCTGAGAATTCTTTGTAGATTTTCCATAACATTACGAATGCATCCATTGTTGGATGGATTGTGCATTCTTGCATTCAAGGCTTGAGCCGAATCCAGAATATGTAACTGGGCGTATGTTGATGATTCACCTTGGTTAGGGTGCAACGCAGATGTTGCATGGTAAATTTGCCCATGGATTCTGTAACAGAAATGACCTGATCGCCTGTTAAGTGATTGGTCAATTTGCAATGCTGCTGAAGCTCACCTTCTGTCATACTCTCTTGGGCAGACCTATACCTTTCAGCGTCAGCTTTGCGCATCTGTTGATGCTTTTTTGGGTGAGATTATGACGGGCAGCCCTTCTTCTGACAGTATTGTCTTCAAGCTGCAATTTAAGGTGCTGTTTTTTAACCCTACTTCTACGAACCTTTTGAGCTTCAGTCCTTTTTTATTTTTTTGCCTCTCAGAAAGAACTTGCTGGCTTTTGGGGGCCATTATTATGAAATTACGAAACAAATAAGGTTGTAAACTTTAATTTAAATATTTAGATTTCAGATTCCTCAGTGGTTGATAGGTTTTAATGGCTGACTGCAAAGATGAGTGCTACTGGCTAACACGGTACAAAGATATATGTTTAAACTTTTATTGGCTGTTTTTTAATTGTATTGTGTATTTATATATACAGGGTGGGCCATTTATATGGATGCACCTAAATTAAATGGGAATGGTTGGTGATATCAACTTCCTGTTTGTGGCACATTAGTATATTGGAGGGGTAAAACTTTTCCAGATGGGTGGTGACCATGGCGGCCATTTTGGATCAACTTTATTTTTTCCAATGGGAAGAGGGTCATGTGACACATCAAACTCTTTGAGAATTTTATAAGAAAAACAATGGTGTGCTTGGTTTTAACGTGACTTTATTCTTTCATGAGTTTTTTACAAGTTTATGGCCACTTATAAAATGTGTTCAAAGTGCTGCCCATTGTGTTGGATTGTCAATGCAACCCTCGTATCCCACTCTTGACACACTGATAGCAACACTGCAGAAGAAATGCTAGCACAGGCTTCCAGTATCCGTTGTTTCAGATGCTGCATATCTCGTATCTTCACAACATAGACAATTGCCTTCAGATGACCCCAAAGATAAAAGTCTAAGGGGTTCAGATCGAGAGACCTTGGTGGCCATTCAACTAGCCCACGACGACCAATCCACTTTCCAGGAAGCTGTTCATGTAGGAATGCTCGGACCTGACACCCATAATGTGGTGGTGCACCATCTTGTTGGAAAAACTCAGGGAACGTGCCATCTTCAGTGCACATCATCATGTAGCAATTTCAGATATCCAGTGGCATTGAAGTTTCCATTGATGAAGAATGGCCCCTCTATATTTGTACCCCATATACCACATCATGCCATCAAGATACAAGATGTGCAGCATCTAAAACAATGGATACTGGAAGCTTGTGCTAGCATTTCTTCTGCGGTGTTGCAATCAGTGTGTCAAGAGTGGGAGAAGAGGGTTGCATTGTCAATCCAACACAATGGGCAGCACTTTGAACACATTTTATAAGTGGTCATAAACTTGTAAAAAAAAACTTATGAAAGAATAAAGTTACGTTAAAACCAAGCACACCATTGTTTTTGCTATGAAATTCTCAATAAGTTTGATGTGTCACATGACCCTCTTCCCACTGAAAAAAATAAAGTTGGATCCAAAGTGGCCGACTTCAAAATGGCCGCCATGGTCACCACCCATCTGGAAACGTTTTCCCCCTCCCATATACTAATGTGCCACAAACATGAAGTTGATATCACCAACCATTCCCTTTTAATTTAGGTGTATCCATGTAAATGGCCCACCCTGTATATTGATTAAAAAGTCGCTGGATTGCTGTGCTGACGTTTGATATCGACAAAAAAAGTGGCTGGATTGCTCTGCTGACATATTTTATATATACAGTACAGACGAAAAGTTTGGACACACCTCATTTAAAGATTTTTCTGTATTTTCATAACTATGAAAATTGTACATTCACACTGAAGGCATCAAATCTATGAATTAACACATGTGGAATTATACACTTAACAAAAAAGTGTGAAACAACTGAAAATATGTCTTATATTCTAGGTTCTTCAATGTAGCCACCTTTTACTTTGATGACTGCTTTGTACACTCTTGGCATTCTCTTGATGAGCTTCAAGAGGTAGTCATCGGAAATGGTCTTCCAACAATCTTGAAGGAGTTCCCAGAGATGCTTAGCACTTGTTGGTCCTTTTGCCTTCACTCTGTGGTCCAGCTCACCCCAAGCCATCTCGATATGGTTCTGGTCTGGTGACTGTGGAGGCCAGGTCCTCTGGCGTAGCACCCCATCACTCTCCTTCTTGGTCAAATAGCCCTTACACAGCCTGGAGGTGTGTTTGAGGTCATTGTCCTGTTGAAAAATAAATGATGGTCCAACTAAACGCAAACCGGATGGAATAGCATGCCGCTGCAAGATGCTGTGGTAGCCATGCTGGTTCAGTATGCCTTCAATTTTGAATAAATCCCCAACAGAGTCACCAGCGAAGCACCCCCACATCATCACACCTCCTCCATGCTTCATGGTGGGAACCAGGCATGTAGAGTCCATCCGTTCATCTTTTCTGCGTCTCACAAAGACACGGTGGTTGGAACCAAAGATCTCAAATTTGGACTCATCAGACCAAAGCACAGATTTCCACTCGTCTAATGTCCATTCCTTGTGTTCTTTAGCCCAAACAAGTCTCTTCTGCTTGTTGCCTGTCTTTAGCAGTAGTTTCCTAGCAGCTATTTTACGATGAAGGCCTGCTGCACAAAGTCTCCTCTTAACAGTTGTTGTAGAGATGTGTCTGCTGCTAGAACTCTGTGTGGCATTGACCCGGTCTCTAATCTGAGCTGCTGTTAACCTGCGATTTCTGAGTCTGGTGATTCGGATAAACTTATCCTCAGAAGCGGAGGTGACTCTTGGTCTTTCTTTCCTGGGGCGGTCCTCATGTGAGCCAGTTTCTTTGTAGCGCTTGATGGTTTTTGCAACTGCACTTGGGGACACTTTCAAAGTTTCCCAATTTTTCGGACTGACTGACCTTCATTTCTTAAAGTAATGATGGCCACTAGTTTCTCTTTACTTCGCTGCTTTGTACTTGCCATAATACAAATTCTAACAGTCTATTCAGTAGAACTATCAGCTGTGTATCTGCCAGACTTCTGCACAACACAACTGATGGTCCCAACCCCATTTATAAGGCAAGAAATCCCACTTATTAAACCTGACAGGGCACACCTGTGAAGTGAGAACCATTTCCGGTGACTACCTCTTGAAGCTCATCAAGAGAATGCCAAGAGTGTGCAAAGCGGTCATCAAAGCAAAAGGTGGCTACTTTGAAGAACCTAGAATATAAGACATATTTTCAGTTGTGTCACACTTTTTTGTTAAGTGTATAATTCCACATGTGTTAATTCATAGTTTTGATGCCTTCAGTGTGAATGTACAAATTTCATAGTCATGAAAATACAGAAAAATCTTTAAATGAGAAGGTGTGTCCAAACTTTTGGTCTGTACTGTATATTCACTAAAAAGTTGCTGAATTGCTGTGCTGATGTTTTTTTATATACATCCCCAAGGAAAAATAAATTATGGAATCACCGGGCTCGGAGGATATTCATTCAGTTGTTTAATGTTGTTGAAAAAAAGCAGATCACAGACATGGCACAAAATTAAAGTCATTTCAAATGGCAACTTTAGGGCTTTAAGAAACACAAAAAGAAATCAAGATAAAAAATGTGGTACTCAGTAAGGGTAATTTTTTTCAGACCAAGCTGAGGGAAAAAATTATAGAATCACTCAATTCTGAGGAAAAAATTGTGGAATCACCCTGTAAATTTTATTTTCCAAAGCTAACTCCTGCATCAAATTAGATCTACTCGTTAGTCTGCATCTAAAAAGGAGTGATCACACCTTGGAGACCTGTTTCACCAAGTGGACTGACATGAATCATGGCTCCAACACGAGAGATGTCAATTGAAACAAAGGAGAGGATTATCAAACTCTTAAAAGAAGGTAAATCATCACACAATGTTGCAAATGATGTTGGTTGTTCACAGTAAGCTGTGTCTAAAATCAAATACAAACAACATGGGAAGGTTGTTAAAGGCAAACATACTTGTAGACCAAGGAAGATATCAAAGCGTCAATACCAGAAACTGACCGGAATATGTCTCCAAAACAGGAAATTCACAACAAAACAAATGAGGAACGAATGGGAGGAAACTGGAGTCAATGTCTGTGACCAAACTGTAAGAAACAGCCTAAAGGAAATGGGATTTACTTACAGAAAAGCTAAACATAAGCCATCATTAACACCTAAACAGAAAAAAACAAGGTTACAATGAGCTAAGGAAAAGCAATCGTGGACTGTGGATGACAGGATGAAAGTCATATTCAGTGATGAATCGTGAATCTGCATTGGGCAAGGTGATGATGCTGGAACTTTTGTTTGGTGCCGTTCCAATGAGATTTATAAAGATGACTGCATCAAGAGAACATTCAAATTTCCACAGTCATTGATGATATGGGGCTGCATGTCAGGTAAAGACACTGGGGAGATGACTGTCATTAATTCTTCAATAAATGCCCAAGTTTACATTGATATTTTGAACAGTTTTCTTATCCCATCAATTGAAAGGATGTTTGGGGATGATGACATCATTTTTCAAGATGATAATGCATCCTGCCATAGAGCAAAAACTGTGAAAACATTCCTTGAAAGAAGACACATAAGGTCAATGTCATGGCCTGCAAATAGTCTGGATCTCAATCCAATTGAAAATCTTTGGTGGAAGTTGAAGAAAATGGTCCATGACAAGGCTCCAACCTGCAAAGCTGATCTGGCAACAGCAATCAGAGAAAGTTGGAGCCAGATTGATGAAGAGTACTGTTTGTCACTCATTAAGTCCATGCCTCAGAGACTGCAAGCTGTTATTAAAGCCAGAGGTGGTGCAAAAAAATACTAGTGATGTATTGGAGTGTTCTTTTGTGTGTTTGTTTTTCATGATTCCATATTTTTTTCCTCAGAATTGAGTGATTCCATAATTTTTTCCCTCTACTTGGTCTGAAAAAAATTACCCTTACTGAGTACCACATTTTTTATCTTGATTTTTTTTAGTGTTTCTTAAAGCCCTAAAGTTGCCATTTGAAATGACTTTAGTTTTGTGCCATGTCTGTGATCTGCTTTTTTTCAACAACATTAAACAACTGAATGAACATCCTCCGAGCCCGATGATTCCATAATTTTTGCCAGGGGTTGTATATATTCACTAAAAAGTGGCTGGATTGCTGTGCTGATGTTTTTATATATATATATATATATATATATATATATATATATATATATATACAGTGCCTACAAGTAGTATTCAACCCCCTGCAGATTTAGCTGGTTTGATAAGATGCAAATAAGTTAGAGCCTTCAAACTGCAAACGAGAGTAGGTTTTATGAACAGAAGCATAAATCTTACAAACCTAAAAGTTATTTTGCTCAGTTGAATTTTATTAAATTTTAAACATAAAAGTGTGGGTCAATTATTATTCAACCCCTATGTTTAATATTTTGTGGAATAACCCTTGTTTGCAATTACAGCTAATAATCGTCTTTTATAAGACCTGATCAGGCCGGCACAGGTCTGTGGAGTTATCTTGGCCCACTCCTCCATGCAGATCTTCTCCAAGTTATCTAGGTTCTTTGGGTGTCTCATGTGGACTTTATTCTTGAGCTCCTTCCACAAGTTTTGAATTGGGTTAACGTCAGGAGACTGACTAGGCCACTCCAACACCTTGACTTTTTCCCTCTTGAACCAGGCCTTGGTTTTCTTGGCTGTGTGCTTTGGGTCGTTGTCTTGTTGGAAGATGAAATTATGACCCATCTTAAGATCCTTGATGGAGGAGCGGAGGTTCTTGGCCAAAATCTCCAGGTAGGCCGTGCTATCCATCTTCCCATGGTTGCGGACCAGATGGCCAGGCCCCTTGGCTGAGAAGCAGCCCCACAGCATGATGCTGCCACCACCATGCTTGACTGTAGGGATGGTATTCTTGGGGTCATATGCAGTGCCATCCAGTCTCCAAACGTCACGTGTGTGGCTGGCACCAAAGATCTCGATCTTGGTCTCATCAGACCATAGAACCTTGAACCAGTCTGTCTCAGAGTCCTCCAAGTGATCATGAGCAAACTGTAGACAAGCCTTGACAGGACGCTTTGAAAGTAAAGGTACCATACAGGCTCGTCTGGAACGGAGACCATTGCGGTGGAGTACGTTACTTATGGTATTGACTGAAACCAATGTCCCCACTGCCATGAGATCTTCCCGGAGCTCCTTCCTTGTTGTCCTTGGGTTAGCCTTGACTCTTCGGACAAGCCTGGCCCCGGCACGGGAGGACACTTTCAAAGGCTGTCCAGGCCGTGGAAGGCTAACAGTAGTTCCATAAGCCTTCCACTTACGGATGATGCTCCCAACAGTGGAGACAGGTAGGCCCAACTCCTTGGAAAGGGTTTTGTACCCCTTGCCAGCCTTGTGACCCTCCACGATCTTGTCTCTGATGGCCTTGGAATGCTCCTTTGTCTTTCCCATGTTGACCATGTCTCAGTGCTGTTCACAAGTTTGGGGAAGGTCTTAAATAGTCAGAAAAGGCTGGCAAAAGAGATCTTTAATCCACACATGTGAAGCTCATTATTCTTGCTGCCTGAACTACTTCTTATTACTTTTGGGGGACCAAACAGAATTCTTGTGATTTGAGGGGTTGAATAATAAATGACACTCTGAAATAACTTTTAACGTTTTTAAAAAAAAAAAAAAAAAAAAGCAAAAACAAAATTTGCTGCAGTGCATTTCCCACTTCCAGGCTGATCTACAGTACAAATGTCACAATGCCAAGTTAATTCCGCTTGTGTCAACCAGCTAAATCTGCAGGGGGTTGAATACTACTTGTAGGCACTGTATATATATTCAGTAAAAGGTTGCTGGATTGCTCTGCTGACGTATTTTATATATACAGTGGGTACGGAAAATATTCAGACCCCTTTAAATTTTCACTCTTTGTTTCATTGCAGCCATTTGGTAAATTCTAAAAAGTTCCTTTTTTTTTTTATTAAAGTACACTCTGTACCCGATCTTGACTGACAAAAGCAGAAATGTAGAAATTTTTGCAAATTTATTAAAAAAGAAAAACTGAAATATCACATGGTCATAAGTATTCAGACCCTTTGCTCAGTATTGAGTAGAAGCACCCTTTTGAGCTAGTACAGCCATGAGTTTTCTTGAGAATGATGCAACACGTTTTTCACACCTAGATTTGGGTATCCTCTGCCATTCTTCCTTGCATATCCTCTCCAGTTCCGTCAGGTTGGATGTTGAATGTTGGTGGAAAGCCATTTTCAGGTCTCTCCAGAGATGCTCAATTGGTTTTAGGTCAGGGCTCTGGCTGGGCCAGTCAAGAATGGTCACAGATTTGTTCTGAAGCCACTCCTTTGTTATTTTAGCTGTTTGCTTAGGGTCATTGACATGTTGTCAGGTGAACCTTTGGCCAAGTCTGAGGTCCAGAACACTCTGGAAGAGGTTTTCATCCAGGATATCTCTGTACTTGGCCGCATTCATGTTTCTTTCAATGCAACCAGACGTCCTGTCCCTGCAGCTGAAAAACATCCCTATAACATGATGCTGCCACCACGTTTCACTTTTGGGATTGTATTGGGCAGGTGATGAGCAGTGCCTGGTTTTCTTAACACATACCGCTTAGAATTATCACCAAAAAGTTCTTTTTTTGTCTCATCAGACCAGAGAATCTTATTTCTCATAGTCTGGGAGTCCTTCATGTGTTTTTGAGCAAACTCTTTGCGGGCTTTCATATGTCTTGCACTGAGGAGAGGCTTCCGTCGGGCGATTGGTGGAGGGCTGCAGTGATAGTTGACTTTGTGGAACTTTCTCCCATCTCCCTACTGCATCTCTGGAGCTCAGCCACAGTGATCTTGGGCAGGGGCATACATAGAAATCATGGGGCCCCATAGCAAAAGTCTGAATGGTCCCCCCTTCCCCAAAAAAAAAAGGATCAACAGGTGCTCTTAACTCCAAGCATTCATATTATATAGACCAAACATTGTCCAAGAAAGAGATTGCCTTGAAACAGAAGACAATTAAAATTTTATAGCTAGTTTTTCATTTTTTCTCATTTGAGTAAAAAAAAAGTAAAACACTTACATCCAACTTGATATATTCCTTGTAAAAGTCAAAATGGAAGATTAAGCAGGACGACAACCTGAAACAGCAAAACAGATATAAAATAATTACTTTACATAACAAGTGTACCTTAAAAAAACTGCCTAAATCAATAGTATAATTGAATATAAGAAATTTTGTAATATCTCAGAGATATTAGTTTCATTCTATTCTTAGGAGTCAATTTTTCCCCTCCCCGTCTCAAACTCATTTACTCTTAATAAACTGCTCAAATTAGCCTTGATCAGCACAATGATTTCACAAGTCAGGAGGGAGAGGAGGAGCAAAGGCAGGAGGAAGCACAAAAACGTTCTCCTGCAGGTGTATTAGCTTATACCAGAGCTGAATTCACAGCTACAATGCTCAGTACTGCTATTTAATTTCCTTCATGCCTCTCTTCTACCTAAGGAAGAGCTAAAATAATTTTTGTATGGGAGACACTAGTTCAAAGGCAATTGCAAATAGTGCCTGTAGGGTGAAAACTAACAGTATAACAAGCTTAAAATGATAATAGATCTGATTTTTTTTTATTTTTACACAGGAAATATATGTTATATTAAACTCATAATAATTACAGTAATAGCTGGTGAATTCCCCAATGCAAATGAGACTTTGTATCCAAAATCAAACTTTAAACTTGTTTTCAAATGATCCAGAAACAAAACTTTCAAACAGTAGTTATTCCAACCTATAATATAATTGACAGATTAGTATTTGCCATTGTAGTTTTTTCACCACTTCTGTGTACAGTGATGGTATACCGTATCACCACAAACCTCTTAATTGACAGCTTTTATTTTAGACCCAAAACAAATATTTTTCAGCTCGTAAATCAATAATCCGGAATTTTTTTTTTTTTGCAGGCTGGGTATTTATGCTTTTCTGTACTTCACAGCCAGCTATATTCATGTTTTATGTAAAAATGTGTTTAGTAAATCACATCTACAGATTAATACCATGAAGAGATCCATATGGATGAAAGGGTTTGTGTTTAAAGATCATCTTTGTCACAATTTTGTCACATGCAACTAAAGGCATATTAAAACTGCAGTTCGCATCTTATGTTACTTATGACTTGGCAAAATAGTGAAAAAGATAATGCATGAACATGATGATAGGGTATTACTGCAGCTATACACATCTCTGGGCAAGGATATGTTAGTAAATAGTTTAGACCAGGGAATCTCCAGCTTTTTCTACTATAATCTTATGTGACTGAATAAAATAATAAATGAGCTTTACCATCAATAGCAAAAGTCCATGCAAAATTTAAAAGAATCTCTCAATTTTTTTTCCCCATTTATCCCGGTATAACATTAAAGGGAATCTGTAAGCAGTTTTTTGCTGCCTCATCTGACTGATAGCAGCATGATGTAGGCAAAGAGACTCTGAATCCAAGGATGTATCACTTAGATTACTGGGTACAGCTGTTATGACACAATCCGATACAGCAGAACTGAGGAAGCTATGTCACAGCAATGAAGCTCCTGGGGCTAAAACAATCATTACAGCTAAACAAAATATGGAGATTGATAAAGGAATCCCTGAAATCTGTGTTTTAACCCGAACTCATGCTGTCTTCAGATTACATAGCAAAAAAATTCTGACTGATTCCCTTTAAGTAAATACAGGTCAAACATGTACTTGCTTAAATAGAGATTGCTGTAGGTGTATAAAACTACAGAAAATGAAATCTCCAATCCTCTAGCTGCATCTCACCAATAACAATGGTGTGGCTTCCTGGAAAGACTAGAATAGCAGCTTGAGAAGCACTGGTTTAAACATCAAAAAGAACAAGTTAATGAAAACCACACGCAAATAAAAAGCTTGACGGCTTCAACTTTTGTAAATAGAAAAGGGTTCCTCAACTACTGTAAATGTATTGATTTTCAATGCAAGTTTAGCACAGTACTTTTTAATAAATTACCAATATGAGGATTAAACCAAATTGCAGGTTTTAGTTTTGAATTCATTACAACAGATTAAAATCTGTCTCTACATCTAGTAAAGTCACCCATTTCTATAAAACGTTTCCAACTTGTTCCAACTTGTATACTCACTCCATGTAATATGTTTTAGAATTGACGTCTACGGGCCTTGCTTTCTGCAAATGTGTCAATAATACCGTCTATGTCCATTTTTTTTGCCCTTGCATTTTCTATGCTTAGGATTGCAAGGCCAGAAAGTCTTTGCTCAGACATTGTGCTTCTCAAATAATTTTTAATCAACTTCAGCTTTGAGAAGGACCTTTCTGCAGAAGCCACAGTGGCAGGTAGTGCCAAGAACAAAAGAAAAGCTATGCACACATCTGGTAAATTAGATGACAGTGCATTGTTCTCCACTATGAGCAAATCTGCAAGTTCTTTCACTGACAGTGACTTCTGTACTTCATTTTTAAGTGCAGATCTAAAGCTAAGAAGTTGTCCCGGGAAAGCTGTGGATAGATCTTTTTCATATTTTTGCTGCAAACTTGACGCTCCTTCAAACAACGCCTCATCTGATACAGAAGCTAAAACCCCTGGTTGAATTACATGAAATCGCTCAACAACCTCATTCATTCCTTTGTATCTGTTTCTCAGCTGATTGGAAAATACAGAACAGAGGTTCAAAGTAAATGTTTACAACTGCTTAGATATTATAAATCTCTCGTCAACACAAATTTCATCAAAATGAATTTTTATTTTTGGAATTCGTTTTTCAGCAAATTGCGCTGGAATTTTCCCAGTACCTGCCAAGGAATAAGCAGTTTCTTTGGCCATTTCAAAATTGTTTCTATAGTATGAAAGATTCTCAGATACATTTTTAATTAAATGTGTTGCTTTTGATAAATCCATGCTTTGAGCTTGGAGCATTAGAGACACAGCATTAATACACTGGTATACTTTAGGCTGAAGCACAATCAAGAAAACAAATTGAAATGACTCCATTTTCTTTTTGAGTCTTATTGCCTCATCTCTTTCACTCTTTTTAGATGACACAATGAGTTTTGACAATGCTTTCAAAACATCTGGAAAGCGAAAACGTAGGGCAAGTAATGCTTCATATCGTGAAGACCAACGGGTTGGACACAATTTTTTCAAAGTCACAGAAGACTGGCTTGTGAATGAAGATAACATTTCCCAACGCCTTACGCTTTCCCCAAAAAACGTATAGACATTTTGAAGGACATCGCCAAAGCTGGAAATTTCAGTAATTTCGCAAACAGCATCCTGAAGCACTAAATTCAAATTATGCGCTGCACAATGAACATAGAGTGCATTTCCTTCTCTTTGTAAAATTCGAGACTGCACGCCATTATAGATACCACTCATTGTGGCAGCTCCATCATAGCCCTGACCACGACACTTATCTAATGAAAGACCATGGCTCTCAACGCATGCCAGAATATCTTTTTCAATACCAGCAGCACTTTGGTCATGCACTGCTTGGAAGCTAAGAAAACTTTCCACTATAGATACTTTTGTGGCTCTCATATTTGTATCTCTCTCTACAGACACATATCTGATAACCTGACTCATCTGGTCCACTTTTGCAATGTCTTGTGTAGTGTCCATAATCAATGAATAAAAATGAGCTTGCCTAACTTCTAATAAAATCTCATTTTTAACTTGGTTGGATAATATGCCAATTAATTCATTTTGAATTCAGGGACTTAGATATTTTGCTGTGCGCTCGGGTAACTGTAGCAACTGCTTAAGAAGAGGATCATACTCCACTAGTAACTCTATGATTGCAATAAAGTTACCACTGTTGCCTTTTCCAATTTTTTTTCTGTGACTGCGAAAGGCAATATTTGCCATTGCCATTGTTAAAGTGACAGTAACTATTCTTTTTAAAACTTGTCTCCAGAATTGTTTTTCTTTACAAATTTGATTTTCACTCTCTTGGTCAATTGTTTCATCCCTTCGCCACTGATCATAGACAACACAAGCTGCAATGTGAGTCTGTGAACTTTCATGAACCTGTATCTTGGTAGATAATCCTTTCCAATTGCTTATACCTTTGGTCCAAGCTGGAGATATGCCCAATTTTGTGCAGTCACCAAATAACCAACAGGGTTCACAGAATGCTGCATTTAATTTTGGAGAGTAACAGAGCCAAGAAATGGGAAATTTAAGGCCATTTTTGGTTACGCTTTCATAATATGTTTCAGAAAAGCATCTTTTCTCTTCACCATTATCTCTTGGGAAAGGTCCAGGAGGTCTACAAGGGCCATGGGAAATTATAATTCTCTTCAAACTAGCATCAGTAATTGTTACAGGGAAGTGTCCTCTATCTGTTTTATGTTTTTGTGAAGCAAGGGTAACATTTATATCGCTTGTATCAAAGCCTACATCATCTGCCATGTCACTTTTAGAAAATGCACCATCATCTCTCTCAAAAAGTTCTGGAGTTTTTACTTCAGTGATGGATGGAATTTCCTGTGAAGTAGTTGGCTCATTGAACTGTACAGTTTTCTGCACTATGGATTCTGCAGCTGAGGGACTTTCTGGCAAACTTTCAACATTTTCAGTGTTTAAATTTATTGCAGAACTTTCTTCAGTGCTAGGGGCATTAAAAAAACTGGTAATTTTAGAGAGTTTCCCTGTTTTTTTGGCTTTCCTTCCTCTTTTTTTTTACGCTTTTGAGCGCCACTTTTATGTTGGTAACTGGACATGGTAAGCAGATAAAGCTTTATCTGTAGGGCAAGAAGGGTGAGACTATATATAAATGTATACTTTACACTGGGATAAAAGTTGAATGTGTCTATATTCAATAATTATAGTCTATAACTCTCTGTTCACACAGACGCAAAGATTTAGTTCAATCTTTATTGGCAGCCTCGTGCATTTGACAAAACAAATAGGAGCAGCAGGTTGCACTATTAAACTTGTAAAAATGACAGAAACCACACAAGAAAATGGCAAATGCCAGGTTCTAATTTAAGTCAATGGGGTCCGAAAGCTCCTGCTTTTGTATATAAAAAAAAAAATCATGAGAACATTGTTATGGATTCTTTTATAAATGGAACCAACTAAAGTAGTGTGGATTCAGGAACATACCATCTATATTTCGTGTTGTATAATTGGTCACTGTCTAAGCAATATACTTTGCATAAATCAATGCATGAATATATTTAATCAGAAATATGCTTCCTTCTCCACTTATCAGACATTCCTCCTTCAACCTGTCTCCTGCATTTATTAAATGCGCCGAGATCTCAATCTGAGCATGCGCCACCTCTAGCGGCCATTTTCCCGGAGTCCACCGCATAGGACTGAATGGAAGGTGCCGGGCTCCAGCTGCCACAAGATGTCGGCAGAGCCCCCGCACCACCGGACACGTCCAGCGCAGAACTTGGCTGATGGCATGGGGCCTGCAGCCGCTGACTCCGAACAGTCCGTCCTGACCCCGTTCGCATCGCCAGCACCCGGTCCACATCTCCAGGACCCCGCTCCACCGCAGCTGGTAAGGTGATTTTGCTTTCTAAGACGCACCCCTATTTTCCCCCCAAATGTGGGGGTAAAAAAGTGCATCTGATAAAGCGAAAAATATGGTAATTTGGCTGCTTTCAGGGCTGGATTCAATCACAGCTGCCCTACTACTGCTGTATAACGCCCACCATGATGCTGCGGCTTCTGAACATGCACTGAATTGAAAAAACCCAAGATAGAAACAAAATGAGTATACACCCTGTTGTAATTAAGTAAATAGTAAAAGTACATATAAATAGCATCGATACACCGACTGGGTTATACCTTGTCGTGGTGGGATGACTGATAAAAAACAGTGTTTACCAAGTACCTTATGTTATTTATATATACTATTATTTTTATTTACAGCAGATTATTTTCTCATTTTGTTTCTATATTGGGCTATAACTGTTGAAAGGCCACAGTATGAACATGCTCCTATGCGTTTAATGTGTACCAACTCTGGCTCATTTGAATTGTGAAATTTCTGTTTATGTTTTTGAACCTTCAGGCTATGTGCCCACGTTGCGGAATGAAAGCAGAAAATTTCTGCTTCAGTTCCGCATCCCCCTGCTGCGGGAAAACGCATGCGTGATTCACATGCGTTTTCCCTTAAAACACAAGCGTTTTTCCTTGCGTTTTTGTCAAGCGCTTTCCAAGCGATTTCAGCATCGCTTGGAAAAGTGATTGACAAGTGCTGGACAGGTTGGTCACACTTGTCAAGCATAGTGCTTGACAAGCGTGACTAACTTTTTACTATTGATGCTGCATATGCTGCTTCAATAGTAAAAGAAAGAATGTAAAAAATAATCGATATTCTCAGCATCTGATCATCAGCGGCACTGCCGGCGACTCTCAGGTCCCAGTCATGCATTGCGAGAACGACCTGTGTGACGTAGTGGTCGCTCTACGTAGCGGTGACCTCTATGTCACACAGGTCATTCTCGCAATGCATTACTGGAAACGGAGCAGCCCTGGGAGTGCTGCCGAGGACCGAGTGCCGACAGAGGGTGAGTATATCGATATTTTTTATTTTATACTTTTTTTACACAGGTACTATGTGTAGTGTCGGCGTCCCTGCCTCCTGCCAGGCAAGGACGCCGTTCCCCTCACCTCTCCGCTCCGTGCCCGGCGTCTTCCTCCTGCTCTGCTGGCAGCACGTGCTGCTTCTCGGTCACTGTGCTTAGGGCGCGCGCGCGCTCCCTCTCTCTTAAGTGGGCCGCGCGCGCCGTCCTAAGGAGTCCCTGGCCAATGGCCGGAGGACCTCACCATATATAAGGCACCTCCTCCAAAATGGAGGTGCCCGAGCAATGTTGTTGCAAAGCCTTTCAACTCTGCTTCAGCCCTCAGGTCCCGTTGCCTGATACCTGCCTGATATCTGCCTGATTTCTGTCTACCTGCTTGCAGTCCTGTGGTCCGACAGTCTGCCTACCAGCACCTGCCAGTCTGTCTATGGATCAGTCCGCCCGCGGACCAGGAAGTACCTGCCAGATACCTGCCTGATACCTGCCTGCCTGTCCAGAGACTCTTACCCGCTCACCTGGGAGCGCTCTCCTGCTATCTGCCTGCTAGCCTACCTGGAGGCTTAGCCGTCACTTGCTGTGACCACCTGCCTGTCCAGAGACGCTTATTCGCTCACCTGGGAGCGCTCACCTGCTACCTGCCTGCCAGCCTACCTGCAGGCTTAGCCGTCACTTGCTGTGACCACCTGCCTGTCTAGAGACTCTTACCCTGTTGTCACTTGCCGTGACCACCCGCCTGTCAAGAGACTGTTCCCGTCACTTGCCGTGACCACCCGCCTGTCAAGAGACTGTCCCCGTCACTTGCTGTGACCGCCCTGCCCTTCTACCCTGAGACTGTCCTTGTCACTTGCCTTGTCTACCTACCCGCCTTCCCTGGGAGCCACCCGCTTCCTTACAAGGACTGCCCTTTGTATAGTAGCTCAGAGGTTCCACCTCCCAGACCCGTTACAGTTTGCTCGGGCCATGGAACCCGGTGGCACCCAAGCTCCCTCGCTCTCGGACCTATGTCATGAACTTTCCCATCAGCGATCCCAACAGGAGTCCATCCTGAGTCACCTGCATAGTGTTAACTCTCGCCTGGACACACTGACTGCCTCATCGGGAGCTGCTTCCACTCGCACACTTACTTCCCCGGCACCGCCGCTGCCCATCAATACCATGACATCCCTTCCCGGTCCCCGTCTCTCCGCCCCGCCTCGTTTTGGCGGAGATCCCGGTCAGGCACGGGGCTTCATTAACCAGTGCACTCTGCACTTCGAACTTTTGGCACACCAGTTTTTCACCGACCGAGCCAAAGTAGCCTTCATCATGTTCCATCTCACGGGGGAGGAGCTGGCTTGGCTAAATCCTCTATGGGAGAGAGGAGATCCCCTGGTGTCCAACCTGCCAGCCTTTCTCATGGCTTTCCGGAAAGTCTTCGACGAACCAGGACGGAAGACCTCATCCGCCTCATCTCCGCTACGCCTCCGTCAAGGAAGTCTCACCGTGGGCCAATATGCCATACAGTTCCGTACCCTTGCTTCGGTGCTTGCCTGGGATAACGACGCCCTGGTGTCCGTCTTCTGGGAGGGTCTGTCCGGTCGTATTAAAGATGAACTCGCTGGTCGGGACATTCCTACCACTCTCGACGACTTAATAACACTCGCCACCCGGATTGACATCCGGTTCCAGGAGCGCACCAAAGAGGTCACCCATGAGAGGAGGTTTCCACGCCTTGCCCCTACCTTTCAGAAACCCGTCACTTCCTCCGTTACTCCTCAGGCGCACTCACCCGAGCCTATGCAGGTCGACAAGACCAAGATGGTCAAAACCCGTCAAGAATTACGCCGTGCCGAGGGGAGCTGCTTCTACTGTGGCAGTAAGGAGCACCGGATCCGTTCCTGCCCGGAGAGGTCGGGAAACGCCTGTGTCTAGGATCGCTCAGAGAGGTCGTCCTAGACTAGAGTAAACCCTCTCCATCTCTGATGCTGTCGGTTTCTATCGTCTGCGGGGAGAACCGTTTCTGTGAACTAGCTCAACTTGACTCTGGAGCTGCCGGAAATCTCATTTCTCAATCCCTGGTAGCGAAATACCGCATTCCCACCAAACCCCTGACTGTACCCTTATCTGTCGCCTCCGTGGATGGGGGTCTCTTACCGCATCCCATTCAACTCATCGCCGAATCCATAACTCTGCAGGTGGGAATGCTGCACTCTGAGAGCATCTTCCATGTTCTGCCTGGACTCTCTCACGCCCTCTTGCTAGGCCTACCTTGGCTCCAGAAACATGCACCCGTGCTTGATTGGCAGACCGGAGAAGTCCTTCGCTGGGGACAGGACTGCCATAAGACTTGTTTAGTTCCCGTTCATCCTGTCCGTCCTTCTCCTACCCCAGCCAATCTACCCGGCCTACCGGTTCCCTATTGGTCTTATGCGGACATCTTTAATAAAAGAGAAGCAGAGACATTACCCCCTCATAGACCATACGATTGCCCAATCGACCTGATACCCGGCGCTACTCCTCCCCGTGGGCGTATTTACCCTTTGTCCGCTGCTGAGACCCGGTCCATGTCTGAATATATTGAGGAGAATCTGGCCCGGGGATTTATCCGGAAATCTACCTCCCCGGCGGGAGCAGGCTTCTTCTTCGTCAAAAAGAAAGACGGCTCACTCCATCCCTGTATAGACTATAGAGGTCTTAACCAGATTACGGTGAAAAATAAATACCCTCTTCCGCTCATTCCCGAATTATTTGACCGTCTGAGGGGTGCTAGAATCTTCACCAAGCTGGATCTCCGTGGGGCGTATTACCTGGTCTGTATCCGTCAGGGGGATGAATGGAAGACGGCATTCAACACCCGGGACGGCCACTATGAACACCTTGTAATGCCCTTCGGTCTCTGTAACGCTCCCGCCGTCTTTCAAGAGTTGGTCAATGACATCTTCCGTGACCTTCTCTACTCCTGCGTGGTGGTATACCTGGACGACATCTTGGTCTTCTCTCCGGATCTTCTCACTCACCGGAGGGACGTTCGTCAGGTTCTGCTCAGGCTCAGGCAGAACCACCTCTACGCAAAATATGAGAAGTGCCTCTTTGAGCAGACCTCGCTTCCGTTTCTGGGCTACATAATCTCTCAGACCGGCCTACGAATGGATCCTGAGAAACTGTCTGCCATCCAGAAGTGGCCCCGACCGGAGGGGTTGAAGGCTATTCAGCGGTTCCTGTGCTTCGCCAACTACTACCGCCTCTTCATTCCGCACTTCTCTTCCCGGCTGTCCCTATCTCTGCGCTCACCCGTAAGGGCGCTAATCCCAGAGAATGGCCGAGCCGAAGCTGAGGAGGCCTTCCTTTCTTTGAAACAAGCTTTCTCCTCCGCCCCTGTGCTGCATCGTCCGGACAGCAACAAACAATTCTTCCTAGAAGTTGACGCTTCCTCCTCCGGAGCCGGAGCGGTACTCACCCAAAAGTCGTCTTCCGGAAGAAAGGTAACCTGCGTCTTCTTCTCCAAACTCTTCTCCTCTTCTGAGCGCAATTATTCTATAGGAGACCGAGAATTATTGGCCATCAAGCTGGCGCTGGAGGAGTGGCATTACCTGCTCGAAGGGGCTCTTCACCCGGTAATAATTTACACGGACCACAAGAACTTGGCTTACCTCCAGAGTCCCCAGAGACTTAACCCGCGCCAAGCCCAGTGGTCCTTGTTCTTCGCCCGCTTTGATTTCACTCTTCATTTTCGTCCGGCAGACAAAAACATCAAAGCTGATGCCTTGTCCCGATCCTTTTTGGACTCTGATCTAGAGGAGGAGCCTAAGCACATCATCGACCCCGCCAAAGTAATGCAGGTGGCCCCCGTGAATCTAAATCGTCTTCCACCCGGTAAGACGTTTGTAACAGTCCCTGATCGTGAGAGGGTCCTACACTGGGGACACCCGTCTAAGCTAGCTGGCCACGCTGGTCAGAAAAAGACCCTCCAGCTTATTACCCGGCATTACTGGTGGCCTACCCTGCACAAGGACGTAATAGACTTTGTTTCAGCCTGTGTGTCCTGCGCCCGCAACAAGGTTCCGAGACACCTGCCAGCCGGCCGCCTCCTTCCTCTTCCTGTACCTGCTGCCCCGTGGCAGCATATAGCTATGGACTTTATAACGGACCTCCCTGTCTCTGCCGGTTGTGCGGTCATTTGGGTAGTCGCTGACCGCTTTTCTAAGATGGCTCACTTCATTCCCCTGCCGGGTCTCCCGTCTGCATCTGAGTTGGCTAAAGACTTTATACATCATATTTTCCGTCTTCATGGTCTTTCTCTCCACATTGTATCTGACTGAGGGGTTCAGTTCACCTCTCGCTTTTGGCGAGCCATGTGTAAATTGCTGGGGGTCACTTTGGACTTTTCTTCTGCTTATCACCCACAGTCCAATGGTCAAGTAGAACGGATGAACCAAAATTTAACCAGTTACCTCCGGCACTTTATTAATGCTCACCATTCCGACTGGGTGGATCTTTTACCATGGGCCGAATTTTCCTACAATAATCACGAGAGTGAATCTTCCTCCAAATCCCCGTTTTTTGTAGTCTACGGTCAGCATCCTCAGATCCCGTTTCCCGTCTCCACCTCGGTGGATAATCCGGCCGCAGAATCTATTGTTAGCGAATTTTCCTCCATTTGGGAGAGTACCAGATCGCACTTCTTCAGTCATCCGAGCGGATGAAAAAACAGGCTGACAAAAGACGTCTGGATCCACCGCAATTCCGTCCTGGAGATAAAGTCTGTCTCTCGTCCAAATATGTCCGGCTCAAGATTCCTTCCTACAAGTTAGGGCCTCGGTTCATCGGCCCACTGGAAGTTATCAAGCAAATCAACCCGGTGGCCTATAAATTGAAACTCCCGGCCAACTTGCGGATCCCTAACTCCTTCCATGTATCTCTACTCAAACCCGTGGTACTTAACTCTTTTTCCAAGTCTACAGGTACGCCTCCTGCTCCGGTTTCCGCTGAGGACGAGTTTGAGGTAGAGAACATTCTAGCCATCAAAAGGGTAAGAGGAAAGACCTTTTTTCTAGTGGATTGGAAAGGGTTTGGTCTTGAGGAGAGAACATGGGAGCCCCGGGAGAACATCCATGCCCCTCTCATCCTTGATAAATTTCTCTCTGGCCTAAAAAGGGGGGGCCTAAAGGAGGGGGTACTATAGCGTCGGCGTCCCTGCCTCCTGCTAGGCAGGGATGCCGTTCACCTCACCGCTCCGTGCCCGGCGTCTTCCTCCCGCTCTGCTGGCAGCGCGCTGCTTCCCGGTCACTGTGCTTAGGGCGCACGCGCGCTCCCTCTCTCTTAAAGGGGCCGCGCGCGCCGTCCTAAGGAGTCCCAGGCCAATGGCTGGAGGACCTCACCATATATAAGGCACCTCCTCCAAAATGGAGGTGCCTGAGCAATGTTGTTGCAAAGCCTTTCAACTCTGCTTCAGCCCTCAAGTCCCGTTGCCTGATACCTGCCTGATATCTGCCTGATTTCTGTCTACCTGCTTGCACTCCTGTGGTCCGACAGTCTGCCTACCAGCACCTGCCAGTCTGTCTATGGATCAGTCCGCCCGCGGACCAGGAAGTACCTGCCTGCCTGTCCAGAGACTCTCACCTGGGAGCGCTCTCCTGCTAGCCTACCTGGAGGCTTAGCCGCACTTGCTGTGACCACCTGCCTGTCCAGAGACGCTTACTCGCTCACCTGGGAGCGCTCACCTGCTACCTGCCTGCTAGCCTACCTGGAGGCTTAGCCGTCACTTGCTGTGACCACCTGCCTGTCCAGAGACTCTTACTTGCTCACCTGGGAGCGCTCACCTGCTACCTGCCTGCTAGCCTACCTGGAGGCTTAGCCGTCACTTGCTGTGACCACATGCCTCTCCAGAGACTCTTACTCGCTCACCTGGGAGCGCTCACCTGCTACCTGCCTGCTAGCCTACCTGGAGGCTCTGCCGTCACTTGCCGTGACCCCCTGCTTGCCTAGACACTCTTACCCTGTTGTCACTTGCCGTGACCACCCGCCTGTCAAGAGACTGTTTCCGTCACTTGCCGTGACCACCCGCCTGTCAAGAGACTGTCCCCGTCACTTGCTGTGACCGCCCTGCCCTTCTACCCTGAGACTGTCCTTGTCACTTGCCGTGTCTACCTACCCGCCTTCCCTGGGAGCCACCCGCTTCCTTACAAGGACTGCCCTTTGTATAGTAGCTCAGAGGTTCCACCTCCCAGACCTGTTACGCTATGGTACCTGGGCCTGGAGGAGAGTCTCCTCTCCTCCGGACCCAGGTACCATACGCACATTGAGATGCTCAAAATGCGCATCGTGGGCATGGACACCAGCACATTTTGAGTGTTTCAATACAAGTCTATGGTGGCGATTTCACCGCAGAAAGGCAAAAAGAATGAACATGCTGTGTGTTTTTCGGCGCTGTGTTTCTGCACAGAAAAAAAAACACGCAGCATGTGCACAATTGCGGAATCCCATAGGACTCAGTGGGTTGCGTTTTCAAAGTGTTTTTAAGCGTTTTTGCTGCGGTCTGGCCGTGGCAAAAACGCTTAAAAAGCGCAACGTGGGCAAGCAGCCTCATACATGGTATGCTAAGCCTTATGTATCAATAGTAAAAAAGAAATGCTAAGAATATTATAAGATGCATAAACTTATGAAATATTTAATACTGCATTTACTTACATAGCAGATGGTAGTAAATCTGTATCCACAATGTGTCTTGAACACGTAGTTTTATCTGATGGAAAATAGGAAGTTATGATTTAATAATATTATTTATTTCAGGTTATTCTAAATCACGCATCCATAAAAGCATTACCAACCAAGCATACACATAGAAATTTAACTTGGGATGATCCCTGAGCGGTGTGGCTGCCTGCAACCATCCTGGAATACGTAGGTTCACTTTTTGTACAGAGCTGGATTTACACTGCAGGATTCCTAGAAATGATTGTTGCCCAATAATCATTCAGTGTAAACAGACAACCTCCTCTTTAATTAGTCTAAGGCAGAGGGACACAGGCGCACAGCACCTCAGCCATTAGGCCGGGGTCACAAGACTGTATAACACGGCCGAGTGCTATGCAATAAAACATTGGATACCACTCGGCCCAGTGTTATTCTATAGAGCAGCTCACATTTGTGATTATTTTGTCATGCCGATTCGGCAGCATGCAGTCATTGGCAGTGAGACTCGGCTCACATGCACCCATACAAGTCTATGGGTGCGTGTGAAACATTGGACTGCACTTGGATGTCATCCCAGTGCAGTCCGATATACGCCAATGGAGGAGATGGAGAAATTACTTTCTCCGTCTCCTGCGCTGCAATTCTGTCACGAAGAGGATCGGAGCATAGAGCACTGATTCTCAGCTGACACTCGGCTCACGCTCGCAGCAGAACGGGAGCAGAGTGTAATTAGCATATTGCATCCAATTCCAGCCTTATACTCACTTTAAAGATTTCTGCTGTGGTCCTGTACACACTAAGATTCTTTGCTCAGCTTATTAAAGCTGTTAGCCAACTTCCCTGTTGAGATCTGGTCCTTGACAAGGCAGATTCAGGATTAAGGTCTGAAGGCAGTGAAAAAAAAATTTATGCCAGAATACATGAAGCATAATGACATGTGCAATGTCCCCCATACAAAGCTGGCTGGACATTATAAATATCATTTATTTCTAAAGGAAACCTGTTACCTGATTCACACTGTCCAATGTATGGTAATGGCAGCATGAACTGCAGTCTTGCAGCACAATTGCAGCAAGGTACATTATGTACTTTGTAGATCTAAACAGGAACCATAGCCAGAGAGGAGACTAGTCCAGCACTGCACCTGGCTGTCTTCGTCCAACTCTGCAGCTAGAGATTGTCAGGTCTCTCCCTCACATGTACATAAGGAGAGATCTGTTAATCACTTGTTGTGGTACTGGGAAGAGCCAGTCAGGTGCAGTGCTGAACTCTCCAGCTATGGTGGCTGCCTGGCTAACTATTCAAAGTACATTATTTATGAAACGATGGAACGTTTCAGAGGATATTATACCTGTGCTGCAATTGTGCTGCCAACTGTGATTCATGCTGACTTATGGTGGAGAAATATAGATATACAAGACAGGGCCCAGTCTGCCCCCTCATCCTTTACATATGCAGACACAGGCACACACTACGCAGACACGGACACACATAGCAGGCATGGTACACACTATGCACACATACACAAACAGGCTTGAGAAAGGCTCACATTTGGAGCCGAAACGTCGCATCAGCCCTATAGACTAATAAATCAGTTTTTTCAAAGAGTGCTGTCTTCATATTTTTGCATCCATACACAAACATATACACAGATACTTACACATACATACATATTTGAACACAGTCATACACAGATATTAGCATCATGCATGCACAGACACATTAGAAATATTTTTAATATGGGGATTGGGGAATCCAGTAACAAGCCTCGCTCACTTGCTCCCAGTCTGTGCCCCATCCAGCTCCTCAGCCATGTGGTAGTGCAGGGCCGCCACAGTCACAGACATGGCCCTGGACCATCAGAGAGACCCACTCGCCGTCGGGGCCGGAGCCGCTCCCCCAGCAGGACCACTGGCACTGTGTGAGTGCGGTCACTTCAACAGACATGGCGGCGTGCAGTGCACTGTGCCTGCTAGTGCTGTGTCGCCCCTGCAGCGTCATTACTAGCAGGCACAACTGCACAGCACACTGCAAGCTTCCATTGTCTGCTGTAGTGACGGCAATCAAGCAGCACCGACAGTCCTGCAGAGCAGAGATGCTGGGGGAACGGCCTGGGCCCTGACAGCGAGTGGGCCCCTCTGATGGTCCAGGGCCCTGTTTACCCCCCTCCTCCACACTGTAATGTGCAAATTGTGTGCAGGCAGAATATCCCCCCCACCTCCTCCACCCCCTGTAATGTGTAAACTGTGGAGTAGAGCCAGCAGCCACTATTTACTCCCCTCCCCCACCCTCCACATTGTGTGCAGGACTCCCCCTCCACATTGTGTGCAGGGCCCCCCCGTCCACCCTCCACATTGTGTGGAGGGCCAGGGCCCCCTCCTCCACCCTCTACATTGTGTGCAGGGCCGGGGGCCCCCCTCCGCCCTCCACATTGTGTGCAGGGCCCCCACCTCCACCCTCCACATTGTGTGCAGGGCCAGGCCCCCATCTCCACCCTCCACATTGTGTAGGGTCAGGGCCCCCACCTCCACCCACCACATTGTGTAGGGCCAGGGCCCCCACCTCCACCCACCACATTGTGTGCAGGGCCCCCACCTCCACCCTCCATATTGTTTGCAGGGCCCCCACCTCCACCCTCCACATTGTGTGCAGGGCCAGGGCCCCCATCTCCACCCTCCACATTGTGTGCAGGCCCCCCCTCCACCCTCCACATTGTGCGCAGGGCCCCCACCTCCACCCTTCACATTGTGTGCAGGACCCCCCCCTCCACATTGTGTGCAGGGCCCCCACCTCCACATTGTGTGCAGGGCCAGGGGCCCCCACCTCCACCCTCCACATTGTGTGCAGGGTCAGGGGTCCACTCTCCACATTGTGTGCAGGGCCAGGGGCCCCCACATCCACCCTCCACATTGTGTGCAGGGCCAGGGGCCCCCACATCCACCCTCCACATTGTGTGCAGGGCCAGGGGCCCCCCTCCACCCTCCACATTGTGTGCAGGGCCAGGGGCCCCCCTTCACCCTCCACATTGTGTGGAGGGCCAGGTGTTTCCCTACCTCCACCCTACACATTGTGTGCAGGGCCAGGGGCCTCCCTCCACCCTCAGGTGCAAAGTGCAGCGCCAGTACAGTGAGGGGACACATTAAAAAAAAAACAACTCCGCCCCGGCTCACCATCTCTCTCTCTCCTTACAGACATGAATGGATGTGCTCATGTGTTTAGTTCCTGCTTCCGGCCGCTCCCTGCACACTGCTGCTCTCTGGCTGGAAAGCTACATCAGCCAGGAGGTGTGGCGTTCTTATGCAAATCCAGCCATGACATTCAGCCGGCAGCAGACCAGGAACCAGGAAGGAAGAAGCGTCACTAGTGGGGTACCACAGGGTCTGTACTAGGCCCAATGTTATTTAATATCTTTATTAACGACATAGTCAACGGGATAAATAGTCAAATATCAATATTTGCAGATGACACAAAGTTATATAAAACAATTAATACAAAAGAGGACAGTGCAGACCTACAGAGGGATTTGGATAAGCTGGGTAGGTGGAGCATTAAATGGCAAATGAGGTTTAACGAGGAGAAATGTAAGGTCATACATATGGGAAGGAAAAATGGAAGTCACCAGTACTCACTGAATGGGAAATCATTGGGGAATTCAGAGATGGAGAAGGACTTGGGCATCTTGATTGATAGCAAACTAAATTGGAGTGCCCAAAGTCAGGCCGCTGCTGTAAGGGCAAACAGGGTAATGGGATGTATCAGAAGAGGTATAGCTGCAAAGGATGAGAACATTGTTCTTCCACTGTACAAAGCACTGGTCAGACCACACTTGGAATACTGTGCTCAGTTATGGGCCCCAATATATAGAAAGGATATAAATGAGCTTGAAAAGGTACAAAGGAGGGCAACAAAATTAATAAAGGGAATGGAGGGACTGCAATACCCAGAGAGGTTGGCAAAACTAGGACTATTCAGCCTGGAAAAGAGAAGGTTGAGGGGGGACATAATAAATGTGTACAAATATGTTAGGGGACAGTATAGAGATCTTGCCCGGGATTTGTTCAAAGGGAGGGATATTACGGTAACAAGAGGGCATTCACTAAGACTGGAAGAGAAAAGGTTTCAGCACCAGCATAGGAAGGGGTTCTTTACGGTAAGAGCAGTGAGAATATGGAATTCACTGAGTGAGGAGACGGTAATGTCGGATTCACTACACCAGTTCAAGCGGGGACTGGATGCATTTCTAGATACCAGGCAGATTTCAGCATATACTTAAAAATAAAATAAAATAGTAGGTTGATACAGGGATTTATTCTGACTGCTGGGAATTTTTCCTCAGGTGAAGATTGGCTAAATCATTTGGGGTTTTTGCCCTCCTCTGGATCAACTTTAGCAATTACAGAACTAACAGGTCGAACTTGATGGACGCAAGTCTTTATTCGGCTTTACAAACTATGTTACTATGTAAGATTAGAAGAAGGTATAAGGCGGGCGTCGCTTACATTTAATTAAAGGCGTAAAGCACTGTCAGCACAGCACAGCCGCTGGACCGCAGCGGCCGTCGCGGGCCCCCTCACCCGCCGGGCCCCATAGCGGTCGCGTGGTCTGCCGCCATTGGCGGTACGCCACTGCGTTGTGTTCAAGAATGCATTTCAAACCCTTTAACAGAAAATCTCTTTGTTCAGGGAGCATCTCAGTCTTCTTTAGGTAAAAACCCACCACATTTACCCCCATTTCGTGATCTATGTTGGACTATAATGAATTTACATCCAACGAGATAAAGGAATAGTTATCTTCCCATTCAATATCCCTCAGTTCCTCAATTAATTGTGTGGAATCTCTCAAATATGAAGGAAGAGACTTTACTAGATCTTGTAAAAACAAGTCAATATAATGAGAAAGATGCCAAGTCAAGGACCCTATTCCTGATATAATTGGTCGGCCAGGTGGTTTTTCAGGGTTCTTGTGCAGTTTTTTGTAGATGATAAAATAACGCCATAGTTGGCGCAGGATTTGTTAAAAACCTTTTTTCTGTTTTATTAAGAATGTTCCTCTCATAGGCTTCATTAATCATACGGTGATAGTCCCGAACAAAGGATTGTGTAGGATCTTCTTTTACAATTTTGTAATATCTCATATCAGACAATATGTTCAAGGCCTCCTCAATATAGCCAGATCTGTTTTGCACAACTACCCCCCCCTATCAGCTTGCCTTATTACTATATCTGTATATTGTCTCAAATCCTCCAATGCCACTTTTTCTTTTTTAGAGATATTGTTCTCCTTTTTTATCTTATCTTCCAAATTCCATGCTTTTCGGTTTTATTTTCCCATTTCCTAAATTCTTCAGATACTAGTGAAAAAAAAGTGTCTATGTGTGGTCCTCTATGTTGATGAGGATTAAATAGAGATTTTGAGTGTACCTCCTTGTGAATATATTCCCTTTCTTTGTTTGTCTCTATTAGGATCAATTTTTTTGGGGATCCCCAAAGTCCCCATTTTTTTCAGTCAACAAGAAATGCCTTTTGAGAGAAAGTTTGCGAGTGTAAGCATTTAAATCTAGAAAGAGATTAAATGCATTCATATCTTGAGCAGGGCAAAAGTTTAATCCCCTACTTAAAATTTCCATTTCTGAGGGGGTTAAAATATGAGATGATAAATGTAAAAATTTAACCAGAGGCAGATTTGCTTGTTTATTAGTTTCTGGGTTCCTTGCTTTTTTATATATTCTCAGATTTCTATTAGATCCCTTTCCTCTATTTCTTTTTTTGGCTCTTGATATTACAGCCGGTGTGAAGTAATTTGTAATATGATTCTTTTATATTGGACTTAAAATTTGAGCTGTTTGTGAAAAACTGATTAGTGGTGGTAAAATTGTTTTGAAACGCTTGGACGTGTGGGACCTATCTCTGAAAAAGAGATGTTGGATATTACTGAGGATGGGGATGGTGTAGGCGCTTGTAATACTGTGGTAAATGTTGATGAGGATTCCGTATTATCGTGGATAGTTAGTTCATTTATATCAAATTCAACATAGGAAGTTTCCAACCTGTGGGACGCAGTTGGAATTTCCAGTGGGGGGAAGTCCAGGATTAGGGAGAGGTAATGTTGGAGCATTTTTCATTACGATGATCCTGGGCTCTAATGGAATATTTTTTTCAATATGTTGAGTCTTTTTCTTTTGTGCATTTTTATTAGATATACTGTGAATATTCTCAAGGGTAGCTAGAGGTAATTTAAATTGAGAGATAGTTGTTTCTATATCTTGTATATTTTTTATATTTGAATTAATTAGAGTCCTTGTATGTTTTACACCTAATTCCTGTGGGACCAGGACTTCTGTTCTTAAATTACCAGGGATTTTCTTTGTAGGTTCATTAATACCTATCAGGTTTTTATTCCTGATCGGTTCCTTTGACATTGGTTTAGTTTTAACAGTATCCCTACAAAAAAAAAATATTTTTACATCTACTAGATCATTTTCAAATACCTTGAGTTTCCTATTAATGTCATTGTTCACCAAATTGAAAAAATGTAAACTTTTAAACCTTATAAGTTCAAATTTCTTTTCACAAATCATTGCGGCTTTGCTGGCTAGCTTAGAACACTTTTCCACTAATAAACTCATAAAACTGTAAGAACAATCATTTAAAATATTATTCCAATTATTGGTAAAATTACTTTCATCTGAAAAAGTACTATTAAAATGTATCTTCAAACCATTTGGAACTATTTTTTAATCAATACACAAATGCCTAGAATTCTGCGTCGATCTGATGTCTTATTTCCGCCTTCATATGTTTTTCTAAGTCCAAAAAAAGACCAGTGATGGTCTTTTTTGTCTTAATATCAATCACAGGTTCAATACAGGAATTATGCAACCTTGTATTGGTCATGTTCTTAATGGAGGATAACAGCTCCTTTCTCCTCTCAGTTCTGTTGTTATAATATTCCATTTTCACTCCAGGCTGCTCGCTCCACTTCCCTGTCTGGGGTGTCGGTCTTCAACCGATTAGGAAGAACTCCTTTCGGTAACAATATACGAAAAAAAAACTGTTTGGGAGAGAAGAACAGACAAATCACGGCGCCCTAAGTGCGTAAACACAATATTATAGTCTTTGATGTGTGCACAATTTCATGAACTCACCTGATAGAAGACTAATATGGCTTTAGATTGTGTATCCTCAAAAATCCCTCTGGGATACTTTTCAATGGACAGGGCTTGCAGCTTGCCTCGGGTGGATCCAAGTGAAAGAGCCAGACATAGGCTCACACAGAATGAGTAAATCAAGAAGAGTATATCCAGCCTATAAATGGCAGCGCTTCCCAGGAATCACATCCAAAGATGATATTTTATATCCAAAGATGATATTTTATATTTTTTTATTTGATAAGTTAAAATAGAGGAGATACAACGCGTATCAGATACAATACATATCCTTCTTCAGGTAAATAAAAACAATGCAAATCCTACTAGTATAAAATTCAATCACACTAATATATGGTAGCAAACCTTTTATCCCAGCCTCAGAAACTTGATTTGGGGTGTGGACCAGGTTCAGGAACACACCCACTAATTGGTCCAGCCTTTCAAACCACATTCTTATCAACATGGATGCAAGAAAAAAAAAAAAAATAAAATAATATAAAAAGTAACCTTTAAACTCTCTCTATGATATCATTGAATCTATTTGGATATAATGTTCCCAAGCAATATATCCAAAACATTTCTTTCCGGTTTCAAAGAGCAATCCTATTTGCAACACCAGAGGGTACCTGTTCCACCGAAGTTACTTTTATGTTAAAAATTTTGTTATGTTTGATTAGTAGATGCCTTGAGAGACTATGCTTTAAAAAGCCAGTTTTTTTGCTCTATTTCTGTGTCCATTGATGCGGGACCGCAGTGTCTGAACAGTGAGTCCCACATATTGCAAACCGCAACTGCATGTGATGACATATACAACATGAACACTACTACAAGTGAGTTTTTGTGGGATCTCAAAGACATCACCGATATTATTGCATTTGATAGTTTTAGCCCCGTGATCTAGGATCCCACAGGTACAACATTTTTTGAAGTTGCATTTAAAAACTCTGGTTCCTTGAAAAACACAACATAAAATTTGATTCTTACTTTTATTAATGTTTTTTCTTTTTAAATCCAACAGGTTTTTTTATTTACTTGGGGCCACCAAATTTTTCAAAGTTTTCCCTATTTTTTACGTAATCCCTGGTTTATCAGGGAAATGTTTTCCCAAAACAGGGTCACTCTTCAAGATATACCAATATTTTGAAAGCACAGTTCTTATGACTTTATTTCCCCTATTGAATGTTGTCACAAAATTCAATTTCCAGCAGTCATCACTTATTTCTTTACCAATAGTCAAATTATCCCTCTTTCTATTTTTTCCTTTTAGACATTCCTCCTGTGTTTTTATTTCATTGTCCCTGTATGCACCAATTATGAAATTTTGGGGGTATCTTTTTTCTTTTTAGGATTTTAGACTGAGCTACATAATCAGATTCTCTCATACAATTTTTTCTTATACGAAAGAATTGACTGTGGGGTATATTTACCTTCCACTTCTTGTAATGTGCACTGTTAAAATCTAAAAAGCCATTTGAATCCACTTTTTTCAAGTGGGTTTTTGTAATAATTTATTTCCCACTGAGGACTCGAATTGGGGTGATCATCACTCTCTAAATCTGTTTTCAACGACAAAATAAGGCTTTATAAGCGCTTCATAGGTGATCTGATTATTATATGGAAGGGGACAGAGGAGGAAGCGGCACAATTAATAAAGGAGCTCAATAATAACACCTGGGGGATTACCTTCACATCACAAGTTAATAAAGAAAAAATGGTGTTTCTTGATTTGGTGTTAAGTCATTTTTCTTTGGTATTAAAGAAATGTATTCAAAGTATTACGTCTCTTAGATTGTCCGCTGAAATGGAAGAATGACGGGGAAGGTGGTGAATTCTTTCAATAGTTATCTCAAGGTCATTAGGAAAGGGATGGTTTTCTTGAGCAGGGCCTTGGCATAATCTGGTAAATTATTTGGGTTGATACTTTCAGGAACTCCTCTTAGCATAATATTGTTTCTCTTGTTGCAGTCTTCAAGATCGATCAACTTAGACCGTAGCCTATGGATTTCTATTTTCATGACTTGATTTTCTTGGTATAAAGTTTGTCTTTTTCTCCACCAGGTCAATTTTTTGTCTTTTTTTTCCAATCTTTGGTTGATTAATAGACTAATGGATGAAATACTGGCTTCTTATAATATTGGTTTTCTTTCGAATGTGATTTCAATATTGTCGTTTAACGCTTTAGTTAGACTTCTCATGTCATTTTCAGAAGGGTTTTTTTCTGTTGAAGTGGGGGCACCTATTCTAGTAAAAACCTTTGGTCTAATATCACAGATTTGAACAGAAAGTCCCTTATAATCTAATCTTGGTCTATTTTTTGGGGGGATTTTGGTTAGGAAAGGAGTCTTCCATATCCTGGTCTTTTTCTGAATCGGCGAGATGGCTTGAATCTCTAAAACCACATGTTCTAGGCTCTTCTTTTTTAGCCAATAGAGTTGCATCCATATGTTCTGAGGTAGAGACATTAGAGTCCATGGACTTGAACTTAAATTGGTTATTTTTATTAAGAATAGTACTAATTATAGATTCAGCTGTCGATCCAAGGGTTAGTTCTTTTGGTGAGAGCCCTTCTTTGACTACGCTACTATAAGAGGGTGACCCAAGTTGTGGATCTTCAGTTTTCCTGTCAACTTTTTTACCTGAGGACTTGGATTTTATTGGGCTATTGCATTTAACCGAGTTTCCTGAGGTAGTGAAAGATGAGGAAGAAGACTGAGAGAATTTTTGTCTATGGGGCCTAGCTTTATTACTATCAGAAATCAGACGTTTACTGGATGATTGACAAGTTTTTGGGTCTTGTGGCTTTATCCATATTTATTAAAGATAGTATTCATTAGATGTTATAAATTTCCCAGGAATAGACTCTGTAGGAAAGGTTTTACCCCAAACTACTGAAATGATATAAAAAAGAACTTTTTGTAAGATAAGTAAAGTCCCTGAAATTAGTATTAAATTAGTGTTCTTTACTTTAAGGGATGTTCAACCCCTATAATATGTTAGATGGATTAGCTATCAATTTAACAGTTGTGCAAATGCCAGAAAAGTTTCCCAATATCAGTCCCCCAATGTTATATAGAATGATGATTCAGTATATTATAACTATACTCTTAAAGCTGCTATCACAACTACACCATATACGAAACCTGTTAATCTTATTTTCAGATACTTATGTTAAAGCTATGACAGCAAAACTCAGAACAACCTCTAAAAAACAGTGCAAAATGACATGGGATCACCAGTCTTTTAGTATTGATAAATTTAAGGTATCCAGTTTGAGACAGTGACTGAGTAGAACTTATAGGGAGACTCTTGTAAGCCCCATACTCCTCCTCCGTATTTTCCTAGGCTTCAAAAGCTTCCTCCGCTCCTCAAATCCAAGTGACAGTTTAGGTGCCCCACCCAAATCCTTTCAGATGACTCTAAAAGAAAAGTTGCCAAAGTTTTAGAGAGAACAAAGCAACTTACTGCAAACCAGCGCTTCCACAGTGCCCACTGGAACAGCCGTTAACTGCCGTGATCAGAGGAATCCTCTGTACACCACTGACAGCTCACACCACTTCCCGTCAGTTTTAATCCTGCTGCAGGGTCTCCTCAGCTGACCCTGTAAATGATGACCTTCAGTTCCTGGGGCTTTTTGAGGTTCCACTTAGCTTCTAGAACGCCGACATGAATAGCTGATAATTCTCCTTGTTCGCATTGGTAAACACTACCAGGGAAATTCCTCCGTCCTGCAGTGTCACCTCCCTGCCTGTTTTTAATCCAAATATCACCAAAGTGCCAGCACTTAAAAGATCAAAGCAGCTTACAACTACGGTTCACTGCCGTGATCAAAGGAAGCCTTTGTACGCTATTGACAGCTCACCTCACCCTTTCAGATCAGTTCCTGCTGCAGGATCTCCTCAGCTAACCTCGCGAATAATGTCCTCCAATTCTTGTGGCTTTTGGAGGTGCGCCATGGCTTCCAAGACGCTCGCACCTGCAAACACAGAATCAGGCGTTCACCACTGCAACCAAAGGAGTCTCCTGTAAGTTAACGACAGATCACACAGCTCGATGTCAGTCCAATTCCCACCACAGGATCCCCTCAGCTGAACCCACGGATGATGTTTTCCAATTCCTATGACTATGTATGGGACCCCGAATGTCCGCAGGAACAGCTGACAGCTGGTGATTCTCCTCACCCGCGCTAGTAAACACTACCGGGGAATTCCCCCGTCTTACTGCGTCACGTCCCTACCGGCTTTTAATCCAAATATCTCCAGAGTGCCAGCACATATAAAAATGGTTTAGATCTTTAAATAATCCACAGGGTGTCCAGAGTCTTCCCAAGAGGAAATGTAGGCTGGAAATCTTGTATTTGTCGCTTAAAACATCACTTTTAGGATGCATCCTTGGAGCTCTGGTCTACCTTGACTCATATCGCCGGGATCCAGGCCCCCCCCTCCACATAATGATTTTTAACCAGTAAGTCCTTTAAATTTTTACTTCTTCTGGCTGTTAATAAAGGACGATCAGACGTTTTACAAATAGTTGGTTCGGTCTTCAAAATGGGCCAATGTTTACACCAGAGTCTTACGTAATGTATCCCATTGACTGTTATAAGTAGATCCAAATCTGACTGAAGGAAAGTTGTCCATTTTTTTCTGTGAATTTCATAATAATTTGTTGCAGGGTGTGTTTCTAGTGTGATGGTACCCCTTCATAATACTCCTGTTACTATATCCGAGTGCATGGAGCCTATTGCTGCGATTACAAGCCTGATTTTCAAAGTATTCATTTGTAGAGCACACACATTTCATCCTCAAAAACTATCCAACAGGGACAGCTCGGATGGAAAAGTACATATGTGCAAAGGAGGCGTGCAATAGAGAATTCATTGATGCCTAGAACTGTCGAACAGTAAATAAAACTGGGCTTCCCATCACTTCCACGCCACATTATCTCCACTATTGGACCCGTTCCTTTGACCCTGACACTGTGTCCTCACTTTTGTCTGAACCTATCTGTTTGAGCAGTTGGCACTAACTGATGAAGGTCTTGTCGACCGAAATGTCTTGTTATGACTGTGCTGAACTGCAATTGGAGTGCCCAGTTTTTTTTACTGTACTGTTTGTTTTGGAGCCTACTGGCGCATATAGCCAGCAGTGCTGCGGTTTCTATCTAAGACAATCAAATGTCCCGGTGGTCCTTATGTACTTTAGGCAGTAGATAGACAGTAGGGATGACTGGACAATTAACCCTCAAAGAGTTTTTTCAGAATAATGCCCTGAGAGAAAGCTCTGTCCAAAATCTGAAAAGGTTCACTAGAGAAACTAGCTTGTGGGTTATAAGACAGGGAAGTGCAGGCATCCCTGTCCCTAAGCTGCCTTAAAGCCTGTCTACCATACATCCCAATAGGCTAGATAATCACACACACCCCCTTACTGGCAGGTGTAAAAACCACATTCTCAAGGAACCTTAACTCGCTGAGCACTTAACAATGTTCCATACTAAGATTGTCAGTTCCATTGATGGAAATGTCTCAGAAGTCATCAGCAACCAATTTATTAAAGATTTCAACTTGGGACAAAGTGAGAAAGGGAGAATGTGGTAGATCTGGGGAAAACAGAAGCGAGAAAGGTGCCTGTAGGAGTAGTGGAGCTTTCCCTTCCTAACTCCTCCAAAATCAAGATGGCCTCCCATTCAGCCCTGGTGTTGAGACCTAGATCCAGACGAGTTTTTGAATGTAACTTTTGTAATATAAGTTTTGTTGAGAGAGGATGTAAATTTTTCATTCCTGTAAAGAAATCAAAATTATTGTTTGAAACAAAAGTAAGGCCCAACTCCAAAACTTCCTGCTGAATGTTGGAGAATGCATGCGTGGTTAAATTAATTACCTCAAGTTTGTTGGTTTTATATATAGAAAAGCTCAGAATTTGCAAGTTAAAATAGCACCAACAGTGGTATGAAACACATAAAACAAGTAAAATGGGAGGGGAAAAAGTTTTTTTTTCCATGCAAAAGCTGCATAATGTACAAAGCAACTAGAAACCAGGATCCAATAAATACCTTTGAAACTCCTGAAAAACAATACACAATAAAAACTCATATAACATGCCACACGAAAGGTGTAATATATTGTATATAATGTCCTCATTACAAATATTATATAGGTAGAACAAAACGGGAACTAAGGGTGAGATTAAAAGAACATCTTTATAATATCAGAAGACAGTTCCCAGAACATTTTCTATCACAACATTATAAGTTGGCACACAATGGAAAATAGCAGTAAATTTTTTCTGGGGAATAGAAAAGTGGAGAAACTTGTGTGTATGCAACTGAGCAATCATGGGAGAAGAGCCTTGGTGAGAGAGGTAAAGAAGAGCCCCAAGATCACTGTGACTGAGCTCCAGAGATGCAGTAGGGAGATGGGAGAAAGTTCCACAAAGTCAACTATCACTGCAGCCCTCCACCAGTCGGGCCTTTATGGCAGAGTGGCCTGACGGAAGCCTCTCCTCAGTGCAAGACATATGAAAGCCTGCATAGAGTTTGCTCAAAAACACATGAAGGACTCCCAGACTATGAGAAATAAGATTGCCTGATCTGATGAGATGAAGATAGAACTTTTTGGTGATAATTCTAAGCGGTATGTATGGAAAAAACCAAGCACTGCTCATCACCTGCCCAGTACAATCCCAACAGTGAAACATGGTGGTGGCAGCATCATGCTATGGGGGTGTTTTTCAGCTGCAGGGACAGGACGACTGGTTGCAATTGAAGGAAACTGAATGCGGCCAAGTACAGCGATATCCTGGATGAAAACCTCTTCCAGAGTGCTCTGGACCTCAGACTTGGCCAAAGGTTCACCTTCCAACAAGACAATGACCCTAATCACACAGCTCAAATAACAAAGTGGCTTCAGAACAACTCTCTGACCATTCTTGACTGGCCCAGCCAGAGCCCTGACCTAAACCCAATTGAGCATCTCTGGAGAGACCTGAAAATGGCTGTCCACCAACGTTCACCATCCAATCTGATGGAACAGGAGAGGATCTGCAAGGAAGAATGGCAGAAGATCCCCAAATACAGATGTGAAAAACTTGTTGCTTCATTCCCAAGAAGGCGGATAGCTGTACTAGCTCAAAAGGGTTCTTCTACTCAATACTGAGCAAAGGGTCTGAATACTTATGACCAAGTGATATTTCAGTTTTTCTTTTTTAATAAATTTGCAAAAGTTTCTACATTTCAGTTTTTTTTCATTCAAGGTGGGGTGCAGTGTACTTTAATGAGAAAAAAAAATGAACTTTTTAGAATTTACTAAATGGCTGCAATGAAACAAAAAGTGAAAAATTTAATGGGGTCTGAATACTTTCCGTACCCACTGTATATAAAAGAATAATCAAAAATCATGGTTATTTGGATGTTTTTGGTTGTCATGAAGATTTAAAAAGACAATAAATGGCTTCACCCAACCAATAACCATGAGTGGAGAAAAAGTTTTTTGTTATCATTCATATTCTCTGAAACAAGGCCAAGAAAACAATTCTGCCAAGGTATGTAAACTTTTGAGCACAACTGTATGGAATAATAAGAAAAGGGTGGGGGTGGGGGATTAAATATATAAAAATAATGGTGTCCACAAGACGACAAGAATACCTTTTTATAAAAAGGGAACAAAGCTTAGATTTTCATTGAAATCCAGGGAACGTACGGTGTTTGGAGTCCATATCCATTTGGTCTCTAGTCTTGCTAGTTGGTTACTGACATTGCCTCTTCTGATATTAATCCTAACAATCCCACTTACTATAAACTGTGAAGGACACAACTATGATGATTTCTAATGTCTTGGGATTATCTTCAATGTTGCAGGATCCTCTACATCCCTGGCCAAAATAAATGTCATTCATGTGTTCACGTACATAGACCTTTAGATGTTGCGTGGTGAGGCCTACTTAAGTTTTGGTTTTGGGACATGAGCATGTGGCATACTAGATGACTGCGCAGATGGTACATTTAATCATCTGGGTGATGCTATAAACCTTGTTTCCCTCAGAATTGATGAATGTCTTCATCCGAGTAATATTGGGATAGGCTCCGCATTTGCCACATGGTACCCAACCCCCAGGAGATTTGGTTGAATTCAGAAAAGTTGTGGACTTGTTTTGATAATGTCTCTTAACCAATTTATCCCTCAAATTAGAGGGTTTGCGAAAGGTGATAGTTGGTTTGTCCTCTAGATAATTTGAAAAGATTTGATCAGCCAATAATATGGGCCATGACCTCTCCAAACACATTTGCATACGGTCTGTCTGTGCTTTGTTGTTGGTGATAAATCGTGCCTGCTTGGTAGATGCAATTTGCTTGAAAGAGTACAATCATTCATTTCTTTGTGTGTGTTTAGCCTTATTGTAAGCTCTTTTTATCAATCTATGGCTGTACCCACAGTCGTAAAATCTATTCTTCAAATCAATATCTTGATGCTCAAAATTAGCAGCACCAGAGGAAATGCGCCGAAGGCGCAAAAACTGACCCCTAGGTATGGAACTAATCATGGCTGGTGGGTGAGATGAAGAGGCAAGTAAAAGTGTGTTCACGACAGTTGGTTTATCGTAGAGACCTGTTTGTAAACAATTGAATTGGTCTATTTTAAGTCCATAGACACCTTATCCCATCGATATGTAAGATGTATGTTATACTCATTCTGATTCAATGAAGTTATGAATGTATGGACAAGTTCAACAGAGTCCTGCCACATAAAAAATATATCATCATTGTACCACGTCCAGAAGGGGACGCAGTCCATTGATGAATATCGATCTGACAGGAATAAATCCCTTTGCCACAACCCCTGGAATAGATACATTTATGATGGTGTAAATGATGCCCTCATAGCTGTACCTTAGAGTTACAGATCGAAGGATTCTTTAAAAAACAAAATCGGTGTATGACAAGTTAACTGAAGTAATTGTAGGATGAAAATTAGTCACGATGGGCGAAATATTTGAAGTCTGGAGAAAAAATTGTGCTGCTTTCCTGCCATAAACATGGCGGATATTATTATACAGTGATTCTACATCACATGTTACTAATAGCGCGTTTTCATAGATGTGTAGGCCGTCTACTTTTTTGAGGAACTCACCCGTGTCTTTTGTATGGGACGGCAAACATTCGACAAATGGTTGTAGTTCCGCATCAATGAACTTGTTTACTTTCTCCAGATAATTTCCCCTGCCAGATATAATTGATCTTCCAGGTGGTGTTTCCAGGTTTTTATGGCTCTTTAGTAGAATTTAGAGGGTGGGAATTGATGGCTCAATCACTTGTAGTGCTGTAAATAGTTCATTGGTGATAATGTTATCGTCTCTGGCTGTTTGTTACATCGTTGTTAATTCTGAATTAAATTTAGAAAGAGGATTGAATGTTAGTTTTTTATAGCAGTTTCTCTTTTTCAGCTGACGTAATGCTTCAGCTTCATACATCCCCTTTGGCCAGACAACAATATTCCCACCCTTGTCTGCCGGTTTGTAAACTACATCATGTAAACTTTTTAGTCTGGTGAGACATGGCTTTTCCTCTTGAAAAGAAAAAAAAAGACGTTGAAGCTGGTAGTAGGAAGCGCTTGGATGTCAAAATGAGGGGCAAACAGTCCATAAGCTAAAATTAAAAAGTAAGCCAAAGCAGCTCACCAGTGACCCCAAAAGGGGTGAAATGTGGAAAATGCAACAGGTAAAAGCTGGTGATAGAAAGCGCTAAGGCATATAAAATTCAGCAATTGCTACCTTTATCGAACTCCTTGTAAAAACACAACGCGTTTCGACAGCATGCAAGCCATCTTCATCAGGTGATACAAGGAAATTACCTCAGGAATGTTATATAGGATCAAAAAACAAACCGATTGGACCCCTCATTAATGACATAATAACAATCAGTAATTTAACCCCCTAATATTGTCTGCAAGCTAGCGTGTGAAAACACAAACCAGCATATAGGATACAATGAAACAATCATATTATATTTCACAAAAAGAACTTAATAAAAAATAAAAAAGCTATTAAAAAGCTAATTTCATTATATTATCGATAGTAAGATTATGTCCTTCCGGCGCTAAATTTCCTGAGTTAAAAATCCAGAAGCTTTCTTTCTTAACAAGATTGCCCAAACAATTTTGTATACTTTTATCTATATGATCAATAATTGTAAGGGTCATTTGACTAGGGTCCCTCTGATGCACAATATTAAAATGCCTTGATAAACTATGCAATTGATACCCATTTCTGACATTCTGTCTGTTCTTATTTAAACGGGCATGCATGGTCTGTACCGTGCGGCCCACATACTAAAGACCACACGTGCACTCCAACAAATAAACCACATAGGTGGATTGGCATGACAAACTATGTTTGATGAAAAAGCATTCACCTGTAGTTCTAGATGTGAAACTCAAAGTCCCATTGATAATACTATGGCAACACAAGCACCTAGGGATACAGCATTGGTACCAGCCCACATCACTAGAACCCTCAATGTGTGTTACTATTTTCTTACAGGTTATGTTACTGGGGGCTACCAAATTTCGTAAACATTTATTCTTCCTATATATTACCATTGGTTTATCTGGGAGAACATCTGAGAGAAATGGATCTGCCTTCAAAATATACCAATATTTACGCAATAACTTATGAATAATCAGACGGGGCTGTCAATATGTAGTTATCAAACTCCATTTAGCTAAATCACTAGATTTACAAACAGATGACCTGGAATCCAAAACCTTATTTACACAGGATTCCTGTGTTAGTGACTTTGTTTTATTAAATGCATCCCATAAAAGTTTTTTCGGGTAACCTTTTGCAAGGAACCTCTTTTTTAATATATGGGATTCTCTACAAAAATCACGATCACATGTGCAATTTTTATGGATTCGCCAATACTGATCGTAAGGAACATTACGAATCCAGCTTGGGAGATGTCCGCTGTCAAATCGCAAATAACTTCACATCAACTGATTTAAAAAAGGTTGATGTGAACAGCCCCCCTTCATCATGTTTGAATTAACACATCTAGAAACTGGATGGCTAACAAAGATGAAGAATCCGTGAAGGTCAGGCCCCAATGATTTCTATTGAGTTCCTCAACAAAAAGAGTGGCCTCCTCCTCCGTGCCATCCCACAAAAAAATGAGATCGTCTATGTATCATCTGTAGCGGGTAATATGGGAACTCGCTGTGAGGGACTGTGCTATGAAGATGGACTGAAATGCTCCCATAAAGAGATTAGCGTAGCTGGGTGCAAATCTCGTCCCCATTGCGCAGCCCCTCAACTGGCAGTAGTTGGATCCCTCGTACGAAAACACGTTATCCAAAATGAAAGCTATGGCAGACAGAAGAAATTCCCTCTGTTGCACAGGTAACAAATCATCCGATTCAAGATAAGACCCTACAGCCTTGAGGCCCAATTCGTGGGAAATGTTGCTATACAATGCCGATACATCAAGAGTTAGAAGAAGACGACCCAATTTGGGGGGTATAGCTGTCAACTCATTAATTAATTGAGTGGAATCCTTAAGATAGGATAGTAAAAGAACTACATATTTCTGTAAAAATAAATCTACATAATGGGACAAATTGCAGGTAATTGAACTTATACCGGATATAATGGGACGACTGGGAGGGTTTTTGGAGTCCTTATGGAGTTTGGGAAGAAAATAAAAGAAAGGCACTCTATACTGAGCAATGTCTAAAAAACTTTTTTCTCGTTTATTCAAAAGACCCTCAGTATGAGCTTTCTTGATAAGCTTCTTATATTCCAAAAAAATGGAGATAGACGGATCCTGGGTGAGTGACTCATAATAGTCTTGATCACCCAGGATCCGCCTACCTTCTCCCAGATACCAGTCTCTATTCATAAGCACAATACCCCCCCTTTATCTGCGCTTTTTATAATTAGATTTTCATTTTTCTTTAGGGAGGTGATAGCCTTCCTCTCCCCCCATGTAAGATTATTTCTTAACCTGGGGGGAATCAAGGAACGGACCTCCTTTAATACCAACTGCTGAAAGGTCTCAATATGAGCCCCTCTGTGATGTATAGGGTAGAACTTACCAGATTGATCTTTAATGCCCACATGAACAAAATTCGCCTCCTGGGCCATGGGCTCAACGGATTCAACCGACGGACGGGCCGCAGTGGAATTAATATCCATATGAACAAAGCTCGCCAACTGGGCCATAGGCTCAGAGAATACAACCGACAGGCGGGCAGCATTGGATCTACCTCTTTCCTTTAAAGCAAAATGCCGCTGTATTGTAATTTTTCTAAAAAGCTCATTAAGATCTAAATAAAGTAAAAAAGGATCTAAAGGGGACCTGGAACAAAATGACAGTCCACATGCCAAAAGCATAATTTCATCATTGGTAAGAATGTGATCCGACAGATTGAAAATGCCTGATTTATTAAATATATTCTCATTTTGTGGAATATCAACTTCTAACCTTATTGGGCTTTTGTTCTTTTCTGAGAGAGCGGTGGTCTGGGGATCGAGGGATCTAATGGATCTGCGACCCCCTCTACACCCACCGTTTCCTCTTTTTCATTTTGGTTGCCTCCCTGGTACAAATTGAAAAATCTGAGTGATCTTAGTGTTCCTAGAAGTAGAACCACTACTGCTGGGGGGGGATCAAAGTATTGAAAACCTGGTCTCCAGCTGAAGTAGTAACATTAGAGTTAGACATGGTATTAGTACCCAACGGTACACCAAGGATGGGGGCCCTAAAAGATGAAGAGATAACCTCCACGTTGGAGGAATCACTCAATATGGGCATCATTTCCACTCCGATTTGGGGTGCTATAAGCACAGTTTTTACCCTTTGATGATGAGTCCTCCTGAGGCAATACATGTGAATCCACAACCTGCCTCACAGATGAATCATCACCAGTTTTAACATTAACCTTAACCATAGATGGAGCTAATTGGCTTAACATCACAGATTCTTCTGACATAGGGGAATCCCCAAGGATCTCATATTGATTCGAAGTCTGTATATCATTGCTATCATGGACAGTGAAGGTAGAAATATTTGGAAAATTTGAACCCACCTTAACCTTTGTTGATGTAACAGCCTGAATCGTTGTCTTGAAAAATCCCCAATTATATCCTCCTTCCCATTTTGAGTGTTATCAACAATCAAGGGACCAGTAGTTTGATTTGTCAATCTTGTTACCAAAGGGACCACATCCAACACCCTAGAGGCTTTTCCTCTAAACTCATGTTATCCATTTTAGGATTAGATGAAATTTTCTCTAACTCATGGCTAATAAGTTGTACAAAAAGATCCATGTTAGTGAATGATGAAAGAGGGTACTTTTTTGATTCAGGTCTGATAGATGGTAGTATCTTACCACCCTCCGTTATATTTTGCTCATATGCAAGTTCCTCCAATGTTGCTAATTGCTCCTGTTCCATCTTTGTGGGGAATTAATTGGCAGTGGTTTCATTAAGAAAGTACTTCTTAAAAATTAGAGACCTCGCAAAGATATGTAAAAGTGTGTTCACTATTAGAGATCTGTTTGTAAACAATTTAATTGGTCTCTTAATAGCATGTAGTGAAACCAACATATTGGAGGTGACACGATTTACAGGAAATCAAAAATATTGAAGCTCTAATTAAAGTTTATATATTGATGCATCTGTACATCTGAGATATACAAAATAATGGACAGTATAATACCGGATAGACAAGTCCGTGTACAAACAATAATGCAAGAATCAGAAGAAGCCGACTAAAATGTCCATAAATCAGATGATTAAAATGTATATAACTTTTATTCTGTATCAAGATAGATAAAATGCAATGATAGAAATATAGATATATCAGGCTTGGCTTAGATGAATACTGAGCATACATCATGGGAGTTGATCAAAATATGGTCATCAAAAAGATATATGTACAGCGTATGCTATGAGATAATTCTATATCTGTATGACCAAATGAGAATCCCAATATAAAGCACATATCAAATAATACAACTAATCTTTTTTTTAAATAGCATATAAATTAAAGATATATATGTGAGGTCCTCCCTGAGAAATGGGGTTACTCGGAGTCGGGTCAGTGTAGGTGTCTCGGGGGTTGCAGTTGTGTCCCGGACCCAGTCTGTGCCCAGGGCGGTCACATAAAAGATTTTTAATTGGCTTTCAGGGTTGAGTGGTAATTTTCCGACTACGCCACCTACGGTTTCCGGTGATAGACACCAGCGCTGCTTCAGTCCACTGATGCCGGTGTCAAAGAGGCAGCTTAGATGGGATGGCTTCCCGCAGGCGGAGCAGGCCTCAGGCCAGTGTGAGGAAGGATGGTGGGTGCAGTGCCGCGCGGGAAATAACAGGCTGAAGCGGGGTGTGAAGTCATCCAGGGTTTTTTACTCACATTAAGATGAACTGTAGCCGCCAAGCTTCCCTCTGCTCCTCGCGGCGTACTGCGGCCACCAGGAAGGGGGTCCAGCACTTTCCAGGTAGATCAAGAGCACCTGTCGAGACCCCTCTGGTGTGTGTTCCTCTCCTTGGTGAGTTCTCCCACTAAGTCTTCTCCTGACTATGTGTGTGGTTAGAACTAGGTGTAAGGCCGGGTCCCACTGGATAAACGCAGGTAGAGAGGTACAGGTGGCTTATGCCGCTCCGTCCTTATCCCTCCTGGGATCCACTTAGCCTCCAGGCTTTTCTGACTGAAACGTGAAGTAACAAAGTCAGATATCGGGGGCCGGGCACCCCTCTTGCAGCAGGAATCCCTCTGACTAGGCCAGAATAAGAAATACAGGTGGCGTGTGCCGCTCCGTCCGCATCCCCCTGGGATCCTTTTGCCTGTGGAGCTTGTCTCCTCTGCTCCCCTCCAGGCCTTCTTAGGTAGGGACCTTGACCGGGTAGAGGCAGTGGTTAACTCTGACCCGCTCCTCGTCTCAAGGCCAGAGAACGAGGACCGTGTATCTTCACTAGGCTGCAGGTTCTAACAGAAAGCCACAATCAGCGATGAAGATCACAATCAAAGACCTTGAACCTAAGATGGCTGTAGATTAAATATGAATGAATAAGTGTAACCTAAAACTCCACCCTCACCCACTACATGGTTCCCCCTATCTTTGGTTCCCCTCATCTCCTATATCCCGGGCCGGGGCAGCACCCTGGTGCATTTAGGCCCCCTACAGGACAGGAGTGGTGTAGTGTTGAATGGTGAAGTAGGGTCCTGAGAAGTGCTCCATCCTTACCTGGAAGAGGAGATACCACACCTCAAGCTGAGGTGCAGTACCCCTGTGGCGACTGAACCCTCAGGGGCAGTACCCCTGTGGCGACTGAACCCTCAGGGGCGCCACATTCCCCCCTGGTGAAACACAGCAGGTCCGCGGGCTGCAAAAGAGTAAAATGTGATACAGACATTTCAAATTTTTGTATAACAATAACAATCTTCCCTTTATGGGAGGTAAGGACACTTTAACGTTGCATGATATATAAATATAATATGTATAAATGTAGAAAAACAGTAAAGAGACATTATGCATGTAGACAGATCTGTAGAAAACACTGTAGAAAAGTGTCAGTTCAGCAGCATGAGGGACCTGTCCCAAACCCTCAACGTAGGCCCTGGGGTGGCTGCAGGGCATGGAGATCCTGAGTTGGACCTCCAGGAGAGCCACTCCAGACAGGTTTTGCTTCTGAGGTCTGAGGTAGAAGTAGAAGCGGTTTTGCATAAAACCAATAGGGAGCACCTAAATAGATGCAGAACTATTTACAATAGAAGTCTGTCTACTGCCAGTGTCCGCAGGGACTAATGTCTCTTTCAACAAAAATCCGGGTATAAAAAGAAAAAACAAAAACAGTTCACTCAACTGTTCACACAACAGGGAGTTGCATCTCCTGGGGCTGCTCAGAAGCGGTATCTGTTATGTTCTGCTACCAGAGCTAAGGAAAGAGAGGAGATCTGTCCCTACGATAGAACTCAGCTGAATCCCTACGATGTAACAGGGAACCTGATCCTGCGATCAGACCTGCTAAAGTCCTAATCTAGTCTGTACGAAGACCTATAGATGTGGGGGAGGAATCCCTACAAGTACTAAGGACTGGGAGGAATATGGGACACCTCCTAACAGAAATAGTAGCAGACAGACGAACAAACAAAATATAAAGAACATAGAGGTCAGTAAACCAAGCAAACTAACAGAGCAAGACACAGAGCACAGGCTAGCTAGAAAGTAGATATACAATGAAGTCCAGCAAAGCCAGAAGGGCGGAGCAGGATTAAATAGGCCAACAAGGTCATGTGACCAGCAAAGGAAAAAAAACCTAACAGCAAGGTTCTAACAGTACCCCCCCTTCTAAGAGGATCCTCCGGATCCCCTAGGACCAGGCTTATCAGGAAATCTCCTGTGAAACGCTCTGATAAGTCTGGACGCGGAAACATCATCTGACCTCACCCAAGAGTTATCCTCGGGTCCGAAACCTTTCCAGGCCACAAGATACTGCAAACTACCTCTATACCGTCTAGAGTCAAGGATGCGAGAAATTTCATATTCCCCGTCCTCCACCACCGGAGGAACAGAGGCAGAGGCGTCACCATCCGACACAACAGCTTTTTTTAACAGAGAGACATGAAAGACCGGATTAATTCTCCAGGAGGTAGGAACCTCCAACCTAACAGCAGATTGGTTGACAACCTGAAGCACCTTAAAGGGCCCTACAAACTTGGGACCCAATTTCTTAGAAGGAATCCTCAACCGCAGATTCCTAGAGGACAACCAAACCATGTCACCAACAGCGAACAAAACCTCCTGTCGTTTCCTATCAAAGTAGTCTTTAGATTTTCTGTTGGCCTCCTGAAGATTACCACGCACATCCGTCCAAACTCTTTCCAAATCACCGGAAAAATTCTCCTCCTCAGGCACGGCAGATCCCAACTTGGAGAACGACCCAAACGACGGATGTCTCCCAGAACAACAAAAAAAAGGCGAACAACCAGCAGAAGAAGATGTATGATTGTTCAGAGCAAATTCGGCAAGTGGCAGAAACTCAGACCACCCCTCTTGATTGTCTGCCACAAAACAACGCAAGAACTGCTCAACATCCTGGTTTTTCCTTTCTGTCTGGCCATTAGATTCAGGATGATATCCGGACGAAAACGACAAATGAATTCCCAACCTGTCACAAAAGGCACGCCAAAAACGAGCCACGAACTGAGGACCCCTATCAGAAACAATGTCAGTAGGAACGCCATGAAGTCTGACAATTTCCTTGACAAAGGCCTTAGCGAGAGTTTTAGCGCAGGGCAGTTTGATGAAGGGAACCAAGTGACACATCTTACTAAAACGGTCCACGACCACCCAGATGACAGTAAAACCCTCAGAGGGGGGAAGGTCAGTTATAAAGTCCATAGCCAAATGTGTCCAAGGAGCACTGGGGACCTCCAAAGGACAAAGCAACCCCGCAGCAGGAGTATGTGAGGACTTAGATCTAGCACATACAGTACACTGGCGTACCCACTTAATGACTTCCTTCTGCCATCCAGGCCACCAAAAACTGCGACCCACCAGTCTCTTGGTCTCAGAGATTCCGGGATGACCTGCCAACCGAGATTCGTGACACTCAACAAACAAATCTCTCCTAAAGGTCCCAGGCACAAACAACCTCCCATGAGGAGTGTTAGATGGGGCATTCTCCTGAGCTTTAAGAATCTCATCTTCCAAAACGGAGTCTAAAGCAGCTATCACAACACCTTCTTGTAAAATGTTTTCCTCTTTCTCAGCACCGACTATGGGAGAAAAACTGCGAGACAAGGCATCCGCCTTAACATTCTTAGTACCAGGGATGTAAGTAACGGAGAAATTAAACCGCGAGAAAAACAGTGCCCACCTAGCCTGACGGGCATTCAGGCGCTTGGCAGCATCAAGATATATCAGATTTTTATGATCCGTAAGAACCTGAACGGGAAATTCCGCACCTTCCAAGAAGTGGCGCCAGTGTTCAAATGCGAGTTTAATAGCCAATAATTCCCTATTACCAATATCGTAATTCAATTCAGTCTCCGAAAAATTTTTTGAAAAAAAGGCACAGGGATGTAATCCATCCCCGTTATCCTGAGACAATACTGCGCCAACCCCCACAGAGGAAGCATCAACCTCAACCAAAAACGGCCTAGTAACATCAGGCTGCATAAGGATGGGAGCAGAGGTGAACCTCTCCTTGAGATACACAAAAGCTTCAATGGCCTCAGAAGACCACTGAACCGCATCAGCACCTTTCCTGGTGAGATCAGTCAGAGGTTTGACAATACTAGAAAAATTTTTTATGAATTTTCTATAGTAATTGGCGAAACCCAAAAACCTCTGTATCGATTTCAAACCAATAGGCCTAGGCCATTCCTGCACAGCCTGAACCTTAACCGGATCCATCTCAAAACCTTTGCTGGAGATAATGTAGCCCAAAAAACTAATTCTCTGTACAGCGAACTCACATTTCTCCAGCTTAGCAAAAAGCGAATTGTCCATTAATAACTGTAATACCTCACGCACGCTCCGCCAATGAGACTCCAGATCTGGCGAATAAATCAAAATGTCATCCAAATACACAACCACATTTTTACCGATCAAAGGTCTAAGGATGTCATTAATCAGATTCTGAAAAAATGCAGGAGCATTAGTAAGACCAAAAGGCATAACCAGATTCTCAAAATGACCCACAGGAGTGTTAAAAGCAGTCTTCCATTCATCACCCTCCTTCATGCGCAACAGATTGTATGCCCCCTTAAGGTCAATTTTAGAGAACCACTTGGCCCCCAATAACTGGTTAAACAGATCAGGAATCAATGGCAGTGGGTAAGGATTGCGTACCGTAATTTTGTTAATCTCACGAAAATCCAGACAAGGACGTAAACCGCCGTCCTTTTTTTTTACAAAAAAAAATCCAACCGCCACAGGAGACTTAGAGGGCCTAATGTGACCGGCGGCCAAACTTGTCTGTATGTATTCCTCCAAAGCCTTCCTCTCAGGAATAGTAAGGTTAAATAAACGACTTTTAGGAAGAGTCGCTCCAGGGACAAATTCAATAGAACAATCATAGTCTCTATGGGGAGGCAAAACCTGCGATTCCTTCTCAGAAAAAACTCTCCAAAAATCCTGAATAGGAACAGGCAATTCTCCCCTATCCAAAGCTGCAATACGCCCGTTACAACACTTGTCATAACATTTATGGCTCCAGGATTTAATTTCACTGGTAGACCAATCCAGTACAGGATTGTGAAATTTTAACCAAGGCAATCCCAATATTACTGGAGAAGGCAAGTTATTCAACACTACCAAATCCAATTTCTCATGGTGAACACCATTAATAGTGAGAGGAAATTCACAGACCTTGAGAGTAATATTCTTCAAAGGGGAACCATCCACAGAAACCACAGCAATGGGGGATGATAAAGGTTCGGGTTTTAAATTGAGTCTTTCCAAGAATCCCCCATCAATTACATTCAGTGTAGACCCGCAATCAACAAACACCCGAAATTCCATTAATTTTTCCTGAGCAATCGTGGAAGCAGCTAAAAATATACCCTTGGAATTTAAACAGGCAATACGGGCATGACTGACCATTTTTTTTTCTTTCTTCATACGAAGCTCACAGCCTTTAATCAAATGACCAGATTTTCCGCAATAGAAACACAAGCCTTCCGAAAAACGACGGTCTTTTTCTTGAGAGCGAGGTGCCACCGATCCAATCTCCATCGGTTCACCACTGTTAGTACACACATTATCATAACCAGAAACTGACATAGCAGAGGATTTGCTCTCATTAACCCTAGCACGCAGTCTTCTATCCACCCGTATAGCTAATTGCATAGCCTGTTGCAAATCCTCAGGTGTAGGATAAGCAATTAGCAGGTCTTTAACCCTTTCACTGAGCCCAGCAAGAAATAGACTTTTCAGAGCAGAATCGTTCCACCCTGTTTGAGTGGACCAACGACGAAAATGTGTACAATATTTTTCGACATTACCTGATCCTTGTTTTAAACGTCTCAACTCAGTCTCAGCTGATGCGACACGGTCAGGATCATCATATAATAGTCCCAAAGCAGAAAAAAAACTATCCACTGATCTGAAGCATGTATCACTAGGTTGCAAAGAAAAGGCCCACTCCTGAGGCTCTTTGCGCAAAAGTGACATTATGAACCCTACGCGCTGGGATTCATCCCCAGAGGACTTGGGTCTCAAACGAAAATATAATAAGCAAGCATTTTTAAATGAAAAAAATTCTCGATGTTCACCAAAAAATAAATCCGGCAAACATACCTTAGGCTCCAAGAAATGTGCTCCAGAACAGTTACTCACGTGCTGACGGAGCTCGGCCACTTCCAGAGAGAGTCCCTGCAGGCGATGAGCCAAATCCTGAACCGACACCATGATGGAACAGAAAAATCTTTCCTTAGAGAATTTGCAGGCTGGACTTACTGTTATGTTCTGCTACCAGAGCTAAGGAAAGAGAGGAGATCTGTCCCTACGATAGAACTCAGCTGAATCCCTACGATGTAACAGGGAACCTGATCCTGCGATCAGACCTGCTAAAGTCCTAATCTAGTCTGTACGAAGACCTATAGATGTGGGGGAGGAATCCCTACAAGTACTAAGGACTGGGAGGAATATGGGACACCTCCTAACAGAAATAGTAGCAGACAGACGAACAAACAAAATATAAAGAACATAGAGGTCAGTAAACCAAGCAAACTAACAGAGCAAGACACAGAGCACAGGCTAGCTAGAAAGTAGATATACAATGAAGTCCAGCAAAGCCAGAAGGGCGGAGCAGGATTAAATAGGCCAACAAGGTCATGTGACCAGCAAAGGAAAAAAAACCTAACAGCAAGGTTCTAACAGTATCCCCACTTAGGAAAAGGCTCATCTTTGCCAACTGAACCTGACCGGTCCTCAGTGGGTAGGTGAGTGGGGTCATCCCCTTTGAACACTCTGTGGATGTCCAGGGCGTACCACCCACGCTTCCCGTGGTGGCTGGTATAGGACACCATGTCGCCCGGGTAGACTTTCCTGTCAGGGTGGCCTTGCTCAAACCGCGGCTTGACGTCCCGCCGATTCACAAAGACATCTCGGTGGAACTGGGGGCTGCGAATGAAGCCCCATCTGGCCTCCTGGTGGAATCGGACAATCAGGCCTTCCTCCCCGGGGCTTGGAGGGGCTGCCTCTGCCTGGCGGGCCCGCGACTTTGCGGCCTTGGTTCGCACCTCCAGGCGCTCGCAGCGGATCTCCTTCTGGCGTCGCTCCTTTTCAAATTGGAGGAGTTGCTCACGGCACGTCTCCTCCCTCCTCCGCGCTTCAGCCCCGGTCTCCCGGGGGAAGCCCATCAGGTCTACCCCCTGGTTGTCCCATACATACTCGTCTGCCGGCGAGCAGGTGACTGGAGGTGCAGGGAGCGGCAAGAGCGGAAGCCGCTGCGGACCCTCTACTAATGTGGACAAGTCCGGGTCAGGGCTGGTAGATTCCCCATAAAACGCAGGACTCATTGGGCCAGGAGCTGGGAGGCATAACAGGTCTCCGGTGATTGCGGTGGCTTGGGCCTCAGCCTCCAGAGCCGATAGCTGCTCCCATATGATGGCGCCCGGGGACAGGGGTGCCGGCAGGATTCTTCGGAGCGGTACAGTGCGTCCCGCGCCCGGGATAAGGGTTTCCACCTTACCCGCTCCTGGGTTGCGCCCGGCCTCCTGGGCGTCCTCCTCCTGGGATGCGGCCTCCACGGACCGGCATGAGGAGCTCTGGCGGTGGGCCCAGATCCTCTGCAGCACCGCCTCTCTCCACTCCGCGGCGACCAATCGCTGGGCCTCTTCGACCCTCCGGGTCAGGTCCTGGGTTTCTCCTCGGAGGAACTCGGCCTCCTCCGGGGTCAGGCGTATACCCTTCATGCCAAGGAAGGTGGCAGCTTGTGGAACAGCATCGGAGGACTTCTCTTCTGCTGCGTCCATCTTGGCTGCAAGGTGCGTTTTCTGTCTCCTCCTTCTTTTTGGGCGGCCCCATGGTGGCTGGCTGACGGGCACTCCCAGGGACGTCCCATTCGTTTTGACGGACACCACTGCGCAGACTGTCTTTGCTGGAGGGGGCAGTCTGCACTTTTGGCGCCATTGGGGAGCCAGGCCCACGATGGGAGGACTTTGGTAGCTGTCGTTTTGGCACATAATGGCGTCCGTTCTTTTTGGGCGGCGCCACAATAAGTGTAAACGTCAGTCTTTTAGTGTAAAGGCGCACAGTACCCGGCGGCAATTGGGATTTTCTTTTCCGTTGCTGCGGGCACGCAATCCTGCCGACTACGCCAAGTTGTGAGGCCCTCCCTGAGAAATGGGGTTACTCGGCGCCGGGTCAGTGTAGGTGTCTCGGGGGTTGCAGTCGTGGCCCGGACCCAGTCCGTGCCCAGGGCAGTCACATAAAAGATTTTTAATGGGCTTTCAGGGTTGAGTGGTAATTTTCAGACTACGCCACCTACGGTGTCCAGTGATAGACACCAGCGCTGCTTCAGTCCACTGAGGCCGGTGTCAAAGGGGCAGCTTAGATGGGATGGCTCCCCGCAGGCGGAGCAGGCCTCAGGGCAGTGTGAGGAAGGATGGTGGGTGCAGTGCCGCGCGGGAAGTAACAGGCTGAAGCGGGGTGTGAAATCATCCAGGGTTTTTACTCACATTAAGATGAACTGTAGCCGCAAAGCTTCCCTCTGCTCCTCGCGGCGTACTGCGGCCACCAGGAAGGGGGTCCAGCACTTTCCAGGTAGATCAAGAGCACCTGTCGAGACCCCTCTGGTGTGTGTTCCTCTCCTTGGTGAGTTCTCCCACTAAGTCTTCTCCTGACTGTGTGTGTGGTTAGAACTAGGTGTAAGGCCGGATCCCACTGGATAAACGCAGGTAGAGAGGTACAGGTGGCTTATGCCGCTCCATCCGTATCCCTCCTGGGATCCACTTAGCCTCCGGGCTTTTCTGACTGAGACGTCAAGTAACAAAGTCAGATATCGGGGGCCGGTCACCCCTCTTGCAGCAGGAATCCCTCTGACTAGGCCAGAATAAGAAATACAGGTGGCGTGTGCCGCTCCGTCCGCATCCCCCTGGGATCCTTTTGCCTGTGGAGCTTGTCTCCTCTGCTCCCCTCCAGGCCTTCTTAGGTAGGGACCTTGATCGGGTAGAGGCAGTGGTTAACTCTGACCCGCTCCTCGTCTCAAGGCCAGAGAACGAGGACCGTGTATCTTCAAGAGGCTGCAGGTTCTAACAGAAGGCCACAATCAGCGATGAAGATCACAATCAAAGACCTTGAACCTAAGATGGCTGTAGATTAAATATGAATGAATAAGTGTAACCTAAAAGTGTGTTCTCCACCCTCACCCACTACATGGTTCCCCCTATCTTTGGTTCCCCTCATCTCCTATATCCCGGGCCGGGGCAGCACCCTGGTGCATTTAGGCCCCCTACAGGACAGGAGTGGTGTAGTGTTGAATGGTGAAGTAGGGTCCTGAGAAGTGCTCCATCCTTACCTGGAAGAGTAGATACCACACCTCAAGCTGAGGTGCAGTACCCCTGTGGCGACTGAACCCTCAGGGGCTCCACATATACATACTGTTAGTGTGGTCTCCCCTGTTTCTATTGCGCCCACCCCGACTCTTGTTTTGTCATTAGCCTTTGTCTAAGGGTGTTATCATCCAGGGGGGAGGTGTTTAAATAATTCCTGCTTACAATGGGCACAGCTGGGGAATTGGATGCTGCATGCGCTATCTGGGAGGATGCATAAATCTCCCGCTAACCGTGTCATCAGTGACCGGCCTTTTGAAAATTCAAAATGGTAAAGTTTTTGTACATCTGCTGCCCCTTCTGCAACAACATTTTTTAGCACAACATGAGTAGGCCCAACATTTTTTATTGCGGTCAAGGATTGCTAATTCAGTTCTAGCTATCAGAGCGTCATAATAGAAATGTATCCTCTTTGGTCTTAACATAGGAACACTACTGTGAAATACTTCAATTTCCCCAGTGTGGTAAAAATGGGAGAGTTTATGAATATCCCTCTGTAGTGTGATTTAAAATTATAGATTTTCAACGCTTGTGTGCCACACAGTCCTTTTCTAGCAACTTTGTTTTTTCTTCAACAGTAAGATGCTTATATTTACTGTACATTGTTCCCATTATCCACTCATGAATATTGCAAAGTGGTTTACTGATGAATTCCACTTTTCTACTAAGTCATCGGAATTCTCGTGACCATTTTTGCCACATCACCATGAATGATTTTTCATGGGGACAATCCACTGTAATAATGCTTGACACTTTCTTAGTTTAGAAACTTGGAAAATATTTTGTCCAGTTGACTTTAATATATGCCAAACCTCATATTTATGTAGTAGAGTAAGGTATTCCTCTGTCATTGCTTTTTGAATCCCTACATGACAATGAGAGCAAAGTATGCAAATATTAATTTCAGTTGACATTTCTTCTACTGTTCTTTTGAAGGCAATTTTCTCCATGAAGGCAGAGGAAATGAGTGGAAAAACTTGATGCACATTAAAACAGATTTTTTTTTAAAGTCAGTTAACTGGTTTTTGTTAACCAGTTCCTTACACGCATTGCTTGGCTCTGAATCCAGGACTGTCCTCCTATCCATTTCCAGCAAGTCATACGCTCCTATTTCCATAATGTTCAATTACTGTTTTTCACAAAGCCAATGATGTTGGGAAAGGAATTTTTTAGGGGATATCGATAATTGCTCGTTTTTATTATGTTTCAAATATTTAAAAAACAATGTATTACAAAATCTACATCTACTTAGTGGGACACTAGCAGATTTTACAAAGTTGCCTTCAGCAAGCCTACATTCGTGTCCTTTACTACAAGGTTAATCCAATGTAATCATGCCTCCTAAGGTAATAACTTTCAAATGAGTTATAGTTGCATGACATGTTTTCCTATGGTGCCATGGTGATTCATTTTTCTAGAGAACTTTGAAAAATTATATATTTTCTCATTAGCGGGATCAGAACTTACTCCAGATATTGGTAAAAAGTTATCATCTTTGGTGGGTGATTGTTCCTTATAGGTTTCTTCATCATCATCATCTTCTTCACTACTGACATAAAATAAATCACCCTTATCTAGTTCTAATTCATCAGAAAAAGTGAATGCTGAATCATCTTCAGAAGAGTTATCACTGCTGGAGTCAGTGTGTGATTTTGGTAAATTGTCCATATTTTTCTACAGCCCGTCTTTGTTTATAATGTGAAAATCCAATTGGTGTGTTGTCAAATAGAAGATCACATTGTAATCGTTTGTGTGTCTTGCCTAATAATGAACTTGTCACCCTCACCCACAATTATGGCTGAAAGTTACCCGGCAGCAGAAGCATATGCATGTTCCTTTGATGTAGAAATAATAATAATAGTTTTTATTTTTATAGCGCCAACATATTCCGCAGCACTTTACAAATTTTCGGGGGGACATATACAGACAATACAGAATAAGCATATCTCATATCGAAAGGAGTGAGGGCCCTGCTCGCAAGCTTACAGTCTATGAGGAAATGGGGGAAACACAAAAGGTAGAATGTACATATATTGTATAATGCAGCCTTGATATACTAAATAGGATAAATAATAATACATGGACATGAAAGATTTTCACTGCATGGTGTTTTCATTTTTTTAACCCTTGTTGGTTGATCAATAGCATAGAAACCTGGCATAGAACCAACAGGTGGAAAAATTGTTGGTAAAGGACATTTTTGAAGCCTTTTTTACTGTCTTCATGAGTATAGCATTCTACAGAAAAATATTTAAAACACAAACGATACTAGTCCATCTTCTTTCCTTCATATATTTGTTAATCATTTCCTCCGAGTTTGGAAAGTTGTCTGTAGTCTGCATTAACCATTGTGTTATTTTTTTACGATCTGTAGGAAGGACTTGCATGACAATATCGGGATTTTTCTCATCCCATCTGTACTGACAGTTTTTCATTACATATGAAGGCATTTTTTTACCTGTAGTTGAAATAAATGAAATCAATTACCATTTATATCCTCTACTATCTTAACGCACATGCATTCAAATTAAAGAGAATCTATCATCAGGTTTTTACTTTGTTATCTTGGAGCAGCATGATGTAGGTACTGAAAATCTGATTCCAGTCATGTGTCACTTACTGGGCTGCTTGCTGTCATTTTGATACAATCACTATTTTTTCTGCTGTACAATTAGCAATGCTCAGATTGCCGTTCTGTGTATAACCTCGCCCACAACACTGATTGGCAGTTTTCTGAGTACTGATCAATGGTGGTGGAATTACACAGAGCAGTTGACCAAGAGCCAGGAGACACCTAGTCCTGTAGTGATAATCTCCTGTTGATAAAAAACTTAAATCACTAAATTTTGTATTATTTCTATTAAAAGCTGATGTAATATAATTAACAATTTCAGAGAAATCTCCTAAGCAAAGCATATAACAAACCTGAGAAAAACCCCTCTTCATGGCACGAGCCCCTCAGTCAGTTGAGACGACTTCAGTTGAAGTCGCCTCCAGGGAAATCCCCATTGCCCTGCACTACTGACGTCACTCCCCCATGATGCCTAGCATCAAGGAAAGTGACTTTGTGCTGTAGGAGCTGCGATCTGCGATCTGCCCACAGTGTGGCTGACACTCTGAATCTCAGCCCCCGGTCCTGGAGCAAGATGTGTAATCAGCAGCCGGCTGATAAGAAGAGCTGGCAGAAGTGGGACACGGAAGAGGTGATGGCTTCTGCAGAGCTCTGCTCCACACGTTTGTGAGCTGCTGCCTCCTCCACTGAACTGATACAGCGTACAGTGAGCAGGTATCTGGTGTAAATGCAGGAGGATGTGCTGTATGGGTGCAGTATGTGTTATCTAGGAGCAGGACTTCTGTGAAGGGAGAGGCAGCAGCTCCTGCAAGATAGAAGAGCAATGAGTGGAGTAGAGCACTGCAGAAGTAATCACCTCTGCTGTGAAAGTCCTGCTGTGCTGCACTAGTTAATAGCTGTGCACTTTCAGAAGAGGATATACTGTACCCATGTACAGTACAGACCAAAAGTTTGGACGCACCTTCTCATTTAAAGATTTTTCTGTATTTTCATGACTATGAAAATTGTACATTCACACTGAAGGCATCAAAAGTATGAATTAACACATGTGGAATTATATACTTTAAAAAAAGTGTGAAACAACTGAAAATATGTCTTATATTCTAGGTTCTTCAAAGTAGCCACCTTTTGCTTTGATGACTGCTTTGCACACTCTTGGCATTCTCTTGATGAGCTTCAAGAGGTAGTCACCGGAAATGGTCTTCCAACAATCTTGAAGGAGTTCCCAGAGATGCTTAGCACTTGTTGGCCCTTTTGCCTTCACTCTGCGGTCCAGCTCACCCCAAACCATCTCGATTGGGTTCAGGTCTGGTGACTGTGGAGGCCAGGTCATCTGGCGTAGCACCCCATCACTCTCCTTCTTGGTCAAATAGCCCTTACACAGCCTGGAGGTGTGTTTGGGGTCATTGTCCTGTTGAAAAATAAATGATGGTCCAACTAAACGCAAACCGGATGGAATAGCATGCCGCTATTTAAGTATTTTTTATCTGCTTCAGAGATAGCTGGAAGATCAATCCCCTCCAAATAAGTCAGGATTTGTTCTCTGCTAAACCCTGTTTTGGTTCTGTATAAGTCCTGATAAAATTCTCTGAAAGTATTTGATATTTGATCTAGCTGATTAACCATTGCACCTTCCTTATTTTTTAAAGCGCCTATAAAGGATGTCCCCATTTGAGCCCTTGCAATCATAGCCAGTAAATGCCCTGCCTTTTCCCCTTTGTCATAAAAATGTGTTTGGGAAAATAGTCGCTTATTCTTGGCCTTCTCCCTAATGTGTGTAGAGTATGCCTCCTGCGCCTCTTTCCAGGTCATTAGGTCCTCCTCTGTACCTGATTGGACAAATTTATTTTCCGTGAGTCTAACCCTGTCTTGCAAGAATTCCCCAAATTGGTTAGTTTTAGTCTTGGATCTATTTCTAGCTTGTATCAGGACTCCCCTCAGACAGGCCTTCATAGCATCCAATAGTGAGTTCTGCATCACAGAGCCGTTATTTTCTATAAAATAGTTTTGATGAGCTGATGTAATCAAATTTATGTCTATGATTTGCAACCAAAAGGGATTCACGGACCATCTAGTAAGGGTAGCTTCCAATCTAGTCAAAAGGCATAGGCTCATCATCAGGGGTGAGTGGTCCGACAGTACTCTAGGTAAATATTCCACCCTTTCCACTAAAGGGAGGATGTGTTCTGTTCCCAGTACTAAATCTATGCGGGAGAGGGTGTTATGTGATTTAGAGTAGCAGGAGAATTGTTGCGTCTTGGGATATTTAAGACGCCATATATCAGTCAAGGATAACTCTGACAGGAGCTCACCAAACTTAGTTATGGGGGTAGCCTCTGTAGCTGTGTCTGATCTGAATCTATCCCAGTATAAGTGTACAATATTGTTAAAATTTCCCATGCATAGCACAGGGACCCCCGGTACTTTGTCTGTGAGTGACGCAATTTCCTTCATAATGATATTATTATAGGGAGCGGGAATGTAGACTGCCACTAGTAATAATTCTTTGGTGAATATTCTACAATGAATCCCAATGAATCTGCCCTCCTCATCCACCTTGGCGGATATCAATTCAAAAGGGATAGATCTATGTACTAAAATACTGATGCCCCTTGAGTAACTTGAAAATGTAGAATGAAAACTATGGCTGATCCATGAACGCTTCAGGGCCGCTATATTACTTTTTTCTAGATGCGTTTCCTGCAGACATACCACTGCTGGTGAATTTTCCCGTATATATTCCATGACAGCCGTCCTCTTTAAGGGGTCTCCCAACCCTCTCACGTTCCAAGAAAGGAATTTTACTTGGTTAGCCATTAGGATATAACGCTTAGGGGATGGACCGGATACGTATGACAAGCGTTAACATAACTCCGGTTCCCAAATACAAGGCTATGATAATACCCCATTTTCCATACAAGATCACTGTAATCCATACAGGTGGCAGAACTGCGCAGCACAAACTTACAAAAACATACAAACAGAAAAATACCAATCCATCCAGAAAAAACAGATGGATGGGGATACCAGTCCAACTCACATCCGCACATGAAGCAAGCGAGCAACCTACAAAAAGAGAAAAATAAACGTTTCTTGGGAGCCTGCCATTTTAGGATAATAGACAGAATATCCATTTTCCACTGGGCCGTGGGTTACTTGGTAAGAATTATGACTCCAACAGTCAATCAGATATCTTCTGATGGCACATGACTTAAGTTATACGTCTTCATTCAGCGTTGTGGGTTCTGACGAAGTTGCTGTTCATTTAAATCAAGCCAGCGGAATGCTTCCTTAGGATTTTCAAAAAAGGAGGTCGCTCCCAGGGCGGCCACTCTGAATTTCGCCGGGTAAAGCATGGAATATGGTATTTGTAGTTGGCGTAGCCGGCGTTTCACATCCACAAATTGAGCCCTGCGTTTTGACACTTCAATGGAGTAGTCAGGGAAAAAGGACACCTTTTGGCCGTTGAAGGAGATGTCCCCTTTATCACGAGCTGCCTTAAGGATGCCGTCACGGTCCTTATAGTGGAGCAGCTTCATTAAGACTGGCAGCGGCGTGGCTCCGGGTAACAGCCCAGTAGGAACTCTGTACACCCTTTCCACCGCAAATAGAGGGGTCAGGTGTTCTGCCCCACACAGGGAGAGCAGCCATTTCTCAAAATACTCAGTAGGGTTATTGCTCTCGGTTTATTCAGGGATGCCAGTTACCCTTATATTATTCTGCCTGAGTCTGTTTTCCAGATCATCAGTTTTAGCTAGCAATGCCAGGATCTGTTGGTCATGTCTGCGATAGTCACTGATAATTTGGGGCTGTTTAATTGTAGGGATATTAATATATGTCTATCCCTACAAATAACTGCTCAGTGTACAGTATATGTATAAGAATAAAAACAGAAAAATAGCAAAGCCGCACTAAACTACAAAATGCAGGTGATCATTGGATGTCAAAGTACAAAAATAAAAAAGCATCACTTGTTTCAGAGAAAGAAAAGTTATTTATTCCAAGCCAAAGTTTGCAACATTTTGTCTCCAGCAATAAGCTCTTTATTGGTAAAAACTAACGGCCTTCAGTATTGGCAATATTTCTGTGTTCTTGATTTATACAGTATGTGTGTGTCCCATTTATCTATCATCTATCTATTATCTATCTCATATCTCTCTCATATCTATCTATCATCTATCCATATTTATCTCATACCTATTATTTATCTCATATCTATCTGTCTATTCATATCTATCTATAGATCTATCGGTCATACTTGGACCGTGTTAGCCATAAAGTTTCATATAACATACCATTTATATACCCTTTCTGTTACTATAAATGTGAGCTTTTATAAATTACTGCTCTCATGTAAACTGGTTTACAGGTTACCAGAGAGTAAACTGATCTGGGTAATCCATGCAGTGCGAAACTCGGTAGCCTCAGGCGTTGCCTAGCAACCAGCCTGTAACCTAGGGGCGTGTCTCATTAGAACACAGCACGCTGAGCTGCCAATCCCAAGATGGCCGCTCCCATAAACTGTGATTCTCTCAACATAATTCTAGGTCATATGGTTACATTCTAAGAGGGCTGTTCAGATACTATATGTCTTACATTCATTTACATCTTCTGCCTCTTATTTGATGAAATTTTAGAGGTTATATCTGTCTATCTTGATGTGAATAAGATGTAATTAGGGATTGGTATCAGATATTGGAGGTATTTATTATACACTCTTTTTAGAGATTTATTAAATGTTATATTTTAAGACATACCTCGTGGCTGCTATATGTTGTTAATACTGAGGGAATTTGTATGCCATATGTTAAGCAGATTATAGCTATTCTATTATTATACATATAGTCTCCTTACTATGATATATGCTAAAATATGCGAAGGTGATACATCCTCTTTAATTTCATTAAAGCACCAATACAGCCTATTAAGTGACATATCGCTGGAATCAGGGTCTTGGCCCATACATCATGCTGCTCTCAGATTACATAGCAAAAAACTGCTGATATATTCATGTTAATGAGTTGAGTTAAATCTTATTTAAGTAAAGGGAAAATTGCCCCTGAGGGGTCATAATTAAACATAATGCAAATGTTATACTGTATGGTACAGAATTCATTATGGACCGAGTGACATTGTCCACAGGATTTGCAAAAAATCATATGAAAATAAATTAAATATTGATGACACAGAGTAATTAACCCCTTCACAACCTTTGATCTAAGTTTACATCATGGTCAGGAAGGGGTTCACGACCTATGACATAAACTTACGTCATGGCGATGTTGCAGGCACAGAAGCAGTGACCACACGATCGCCGGCGGGAGCTCGGCGTATGTGATAGCCAAACTCCGGCTGTCACCGCCAGGAGCAGTGCCCGCTCCACCCCAGGCTATTTAGCAATCGCAGCATTTAGAAGGCTGGGAGAGGGAGAGTGCTCCCTCTCCCTTCAGATCGACACTCCCACAACATCACCGCAAGGGCTCGATCATTGATATGGCAACTCAAGGTTGTCATGGCAACCACCGAATCTGCAAGATACGGCGGCCTTGTTGGACCATGCCCAGAATCTCAGAATCACTGGGATACGTTGAAGCATTCCAGAGTTGTTACCACATAAAGTGACAGTGGTCAGAATTGAAAAAATTGGCCTGGTCAGGAAGGTGAAAACAGGCTGGGTGGTGAAGGGGTTAAGCGAGTTTTGACTTACATTTCCCCCTTTATGTTTGAGATAAATTTCTCAATTCCATGAACCCTAAGAAGTGAAGCATCACAATTGTGGTATTGTTTAAACTGCTTGGGAATTGTTTTTGGTGTGAATATGTCAGATTTGTGAACTGCTACGTTAATTTTGTTAATACATTCATTTACCCGTACATGGAGATCTCTGGTTGTGAGACCACATATATTTTTGAGCACTGGCATATTGCATAATATACTACTCTTTGGGTGGTTCAAGAAATATGGTGGATGATTTTAAAGACCCTCTGTTCTTGGCAGTCAGCAAAAGTGGTGGTCCGCTCAATACTTGGACAGGCCACACATTTTCTATAGGTGAATATCCCTTAGCCGGACGGCTGTTATCCAGAAAGGTAGAAGAATAGGCAGAGGTAATGACTTTTTAAAGGGAACCTATCACCAGAAAAAAAGCTATTAATCTGCAGATATGGGTTAGTCTGCAGGATAATAGTGTTATTAAACTGCCTGGTGCCCACTCTTAGCCGAACACTTCAAGGAGAAAATTAACTTTTTTTCCCCTGGCAGCTTTCCGGTTTCAGTCACTTAGGCAGCATCAGCACGGGTTCAGTCACCGCTCTGTGTATAGGAAGCAGCGGCTGTAACCGTGCTCCCTGCCCTGATTGACTGACAGCCGACCCCGAGTTTGGAATCACTGACACCCAGCTACATATGTGCAGTACATCCTGATGCAGCCGTTGCTGTGCTTTGCTTCTCATTCACATCAGTGAAAGGCCTCATTCATTTTTCCTGTACACAAAAATCGGTCCATGTTTCATCAGTGTTTTGATCATAGTTTGGTTTGTGTCATTTTTGACCATCACAGTTTGGTCGAAATCTCATCAGTTTTTCTCAGGGGACAAAAATAAAATTCTAAAAAAAATGATGGAGGTTTCTCAAGTTTCTCCTTTCAAAGAGTCCGTGAAAAACGAGCAGCGCATGGATGGTATCCGAGTGCTGTCCTTTTGATTGCACAGATCCATGCACTTTGTCAGTGATATATTAATGTCAGGAAAATATTAACAGAATATTAGCCTCTTCTCCCATGCCCTCTCCTGTAGTGTTTGTCCAGAGATGACAATTATACAGTGTCACCCACAGCCAAAAGGCCTTACACATGTCAGCCAAGAGGTGTCACCAAACTTTGTTAAGATGCGAGCCTCTTGTCCTTGGAAGACGCAGTGGGCAATTACTGGCAGGCTTGCACTAATTTGCGTGTAACTGGGAAAGTTGCTTTCCCGAGCTTCAAAGAGAGTTTAACAGAAATTTCCAGCCGCGCCGACTCCGATATGAAATATTGTGAGTTCCATACGTCCAACAGTAACGGGACCCATATGTTTAGTGACCAAATCAGCCCAGGAATGTATATGTAGTTTTCCAGGACTGTAAGCAAAATCAGGGAGCTGTGGCGCTAAAACACCAGAATAGCAGACTGCAGCTATGCGATGTGTGGTCTCTAACTGAAGATAAAATCATAATAATAAATATGATATCACTTTTGGGCTTCTGGGATTAACGCACGATGAGTTATCCCAAAAAACAGGTTTTTAATACAAATCTGAAAGGTGGAGCCCAGCCCCATGTGATGTCATCACAGGGGGGTCTCTCCCTTCAGCATAAAATAGTTTTTGTTGAGTATGAAGCCGTGTTCTTTGCCCGGGAGTATATGTCTATCATAGCGGAGAACCCTGTTCGATAACAGTAAACTGGGCATCTCCCCTACATCTATATTGAATCATCTCAGCGATCCTATAGTGTAAATTATCTTCTTTTATCCTGTTTATTTTATATAACTGCTTATGTATTTTAATTTTTTGTTCTGTAATTGTTCCCTTCCCCGAAGCCATGTACGCTACCAAAACGCAGTCCTGTACTATAATTCAAACTCGGCCGGTGGTGGCAGAAAATAATAATAATAGGGCTATCGTGAAGCTGACAGTGACTGTACGGAGGGCGTTAAACACGGCTTCCAGGCTTTGGAACCCAGGGGTGTTATGCCATATGCTCACTGGTCGCTTGCCGATATCCAGGTAGAGAGTAGTCTGGATCACGTGCTCGTGACTCCGGATGAAATACTGACAGCGTGACGGTAACGGCGAGATATTACATCATCTCCCCGGTGTCATCCCTGTATGTTGGAATTCCTGACACACTTGTATTGGTAAGTTTGATCTGACACTTGGATAAATATCAGACAAGTTTCTGTGCTTTTGTGTGGACCACTTGGTCCAAGGAAAAAATTGTACTTGTGAACTACCCCATAGATCATCACAGGTATGAGCACTATCTGTGAGAAACACAGCACTTCTAAGAAAAAGCTGACCTCTGAATGAGCCCAAAGACATACCCTTATGGTATGTGCACATGTTAAGTATTTACTGTGGTTTTTCCACAAAAAAATGCAGCATTTGACAGCACAAGCAAAGTGAATGAGATTTATGAATTCTCATGCACCTGTAGATTATTTATTCCTTACAGATTCTAAGCAGTTTCAAACCTGAAGCATATCTATTCTTTCAGCAGTTTTGCAGTTTTTCACCTATTCTAATGAATGGGAAAAAACAAGTAAAAAACACATCAAAAACATGCGTATTTTATGCAGCATTTTTCCTGCCAAGAGACGCGTTTTTGGTGCTGTAATGTCTGCAGCAAATGCTTAACGTGTGCACATACCCCAACACTTCTATTCATACATTGAAATTGAAATGCAAAAGTCTTAATCTGTTTTATAAAGTCAGTGTTTCTTCATGCTACTCTTAGTCATTAGGTCATTATGGAAGTTGAAATACTATCAAATATTCTTTTCCTGTTTTCCTTTGTCTAAACCTGGGTGTGTCCTATAGTCCGATGCGTCTTATAGCCTAAAAAATACATTAATTAGTCACGTAGGTTTTTGGGTTTACTGGATAGATATTTTGCAGGTGTACGGTCTGCAAGAAAGATTGGACAGGAGTTCTCCAAACAATCCATCAAAAGTGCAAATGGAATTTTGTGATAAAACGTACATGTGTATTAGGTGAAGGTATAGTGGGGTAAAATAAAAGTTGTTGACATGACATATTTGTGGCTCAATAGTAGGCTCGTTTAATCATCCAAAGCTATAACCCTGATCACAAAAATAATTACTTACAGCACCATGGACAGAGGATCCACCCCCAAGGAGAGGAAACCTAAAACTTTAAAAGCCAGAGCCTCTCTACATGTTTCAGTGGTTTACAGATCATGAGAGGCATATATATATATATTTTATATTGATTATCTTAAACATAGTCAAAAAACAGAAAATATATACTCAAATAAATGAATCCAAAATATCAAAAATGAGCTTATGACAAAATGGGATATGAATAACTGACTTACCCTATACATAACCTAGAGAAGTTATCCCTTCCTTGCTGCGAAGGTTGGCACCATAGCTTGGAGGCAATGTGGCACCCCCGCTCTCCGATGGCTGTCCCTAGGGTACCCTGTTAATCCGTAATCTAGGAGTTTCAGGGGAAATCAAATCAACCCACATCCAAAAGAATCTGTACTGCCTCCCCAAAATGCACAACGATTTAGCCAAGGCAATACTCCACTATGCTCAAAGTCCAAAGAAACCAATGTGCCTTGGGATTAATTTAAAACTGTAGAAAGCCACAGCAAATTAACCCTTAAAGAGCCTTCCACAGACGTGTCAATTGCAGATTTTTTATTTTCTTTAATTTTTTCATTTATTTTTCATCTCATTTAGCAAGAAATTTTTTTCCCATTACAAACAAGGGGCATACAGTATGTGGGCCGCATATGCCTTATATATTAATGATATGGTTAGGCACTAAACCATGTATAACTGCCGAGCGAAAATTGTTTAGATCAGCTCTACATGTCTGACCCCAGGGGGTTAAGATCCTATTCTTTTACAAAAAGCTTTGAATGTACGACCAAAATCGTGTGTGCAGGACGTGGGACCAGGGGGTCTTGCCTCTTGACACATGGGAGATCTCCCTTATACCCATTGAAGTCCCTGCCTATTGCTGAGTATACACAGCCCCCTAGATGATGCAGGCCCCATGAGCGTATGAGCCGCGACTGAGGGGAGTCTAATATGATCTAATGACGTAAAGGAGGAGATGCCCCCGATGACGCTATTGACGACACTAACATTAGCTGACCCGAACACGTGAGCGCAAAAAGTTATCACATGACACCTGCGCACATCCTCCTGAAAGATGACCAAACTACCGGATATTGCATGCGGGTCCCGGGAAACATGATGATTATCCGCTCTTACCTTGTACGGGATTGGTGAGTAGAGATGAGCGGTGTTCGACTAGAACTGTTCGCCAATCTCAAATTCGAGCTGTTTTGGGCGGTGTTCGAGTTGTTCGACGAACCCGAACGATTTGCAAAAAATTCGGCTGTTCGAGGTTATGTTCGATAACTGTTCGTGCACCAAAAGCGTGTCCTGCATGTCTGGCGCTATTTAGAGCACCAATCATGCAGGGATTGTCTGCCACTCACTGTAATGCCACAGCCATGGTGGTTGTGGCATTACAGTGATTGCCCAAATCGATGGGAACAGTGCTCACAGTGAAACATGAAAAGCCGGCAATTCAGCAGCGGCATACACCGGTACCCGACAATTTAGAACAGAAAGAATAGAGAATCACACATAGATTAGATAGATAGAAACATGTCAGTCACACATATAAGAAGCACAGTGACAGTGTTGCTTACTGTACTTGTCATTTAGTGTAAAGGATTTATCAAAAAAAATAATAGTGTTTTCATGCACCGTCTCTTTAAAAAAGCCGGCCGGCAATTCAGCATCTGTACCCGACAATTTAGAATAGAAGGAATAGAGAATCACACATAGATTAGATAGATAGAAACATGTCAGCCACATATATACGAAGTACAGTGACAGTGTTGCTTACTGTACTTGTCATTTAGTGTAAAGGATTTATTAAAAAATATAATAGTGTTTTCGTGCACCGTCTCTTTAAAAAAGCCGGCCGGCAATTCAGCAGCGGTCCCCGACAATTTATAACAGACAGAATAGAGCTTCACACATAGATTAGATAGATAGAAACATGTCAGTCACATATATATGAAGTACTGTGACAGTGTTGCTTACTGTACTTGTCATTTACTGCAAAGGATTTATTAAAAAAAATAATAGTGTTTTCATGCACCGTCTCTTTAAAAAAGCCGGCCGGCAATTCAGTATCTGTACCCGACAATTTATAACAGACAGAATAGAGCTTCACACATAGATTAGATAGATAGAAACATGTCAGTCACATATATAATAAGTACAGTGACAGTGTTGGTTACTGTACTTGTCATTTAGTATTAAAATAAAGGATTTATTATTAAAAAAAATTGGCGTGGGGTTCCCCGTAATTTTAGTCTCTAGCGGAGGTTAAGCAGACAGCTGGGGCAGATGTTTGAAGCCTGGGAAGGGGGTAATACCCACGGAGCTTCCCAGACTACTAATATCAGCCCCCAGCTGAATACCTAGCCTTTACTAGCTATTAAAATGGGGGACCCCCCCAAAAAATGACGTGGGGTCCCCCCTAATTTAATAGCTAGCAAAGGCTAGGCAGACAGCTGGGGGCTGATATTAATAGCCCAGGAAGGGAACCATGAATATTGGCCCCCTCCCAGGCTAGAAACACCAGCCGTCAGCCGCCCCAGAAATGGCGCATCCATAGGATGCGCCAATTCTGGCACTTAGCCTCGCTCTTCCACGCTGCCCTGGTGCGGTGGCAGGGGGTAATAGGGTTGGGGTTGATGTCAGCTTATAATGCCAGCTGACATCAAGCCCAGGTTAGTAATGGAGAGGCGTCTATAAGACACCCCCATTACTAACCCCATAGTCAAAGTTAAAAGAAAACACAAACACCCAGAATAAAGTCCTTTAATTGAAATAAAGACACATTCCTTTATTGTTCTAAATTAAACCATACTTACCGTCACGCCCATTCCAGCTGAAGCCAACGATCTCCTGCAATAAAAGAAAAATAATAAAGCAACCTCATCCTTACCTTTCCATGGTTCCCACGACAGCTTCAGCTCTGCTACATCAAGATAACAGGCTGGACCGCAGCAGAACGCTGCCATCCAGCCTGTCATCCCGCAGACACTGAGAAGCGCAGGCATGCTTGCGCTCTGCAGTGTCTGGCTGTGACGGCATAAAGATGAGACGAGTTCATGTCCAATGAACTCGGCGCACCTCATGCACGTCACTGACAGCGTGGGAGAATTCTCCTGCACTCAGCACTTCAGCGTGAGAATTCTCCCACGCTGTCAGTGACGTGCATGAGGTCAGCTGAGTTCATTGGACATGAATGAGCTCACCTCATGCACGTCACTGACAGCGTGGGAAAATTCTCCTGCACTCAGCGCTTCAGCGTGAGAATTTTCCCACGCTGTCAGTGAAGTGCATGAGGTGAGCTCATTCATGTCCAATGAACTCAGCTGACCTCATGTACGTCACTGACAGCGTGGGAGAATTTTCACGCTGAAGTGCTGAGTGCAGGAGAATTCTCCCACGCTGTCAGTGACGTGCATGAGGTGCGCCGAGTTCATTGGACATGAGCTTGTCTCATCTTTATGCCGTCACAGCGAGACACTGAGGAGCGCAAGTATGCCTGCGCTTCTGAGTGTCCGCGGGATGACAGGCTGGATGGCAGCGTTCTGCTGCGGTCCAGCCTGTCATCTCGATGTAGCAGAGCTGAAGCTGTCGTGGGAACCATGGAAAGGTAAGGATGAGGTTGCTTTATTATTTTACTTTTATTGCAGAAGACATTGGCTTCAGCTGGAATGGGCGTGACGGTAAGTATGGTTTAATTTAGAACAATAAAGAATTGTGTGTTTATTTCAATTAAAGGACTTTATTCTGGGTGTTGTGTTTTTTTAAATACTTTACTAGAAATTCATGGTGGTCATGTCTAATATTTGCGTGACCCCATGAATTTCGGGCTTAGGGCCAGCTGATAATGCCAAGCTGGCCTTAACCCCTTTATTACCCAGTGAGCCACCGCACCAGGGCCCTGGATGAGTTGGGTACAGCGCCAGAAGATGGCGCTTCTATGAACGCGCCATATTCCGGGGCGGCTGCGGACTGCAATATGCAGCGGGTGGGGTCCAGAAAGCTTGGGCCTCCCTGCGCTGCAGATTCCAGCCCCCAGCTGCCTAGTTGTACCTGGCTGGGCACAAAAATAGGGCGAAGCCCCACGTATTTTTTTTTTAAATTATTTCATGAAATTCATGGAATAATTAAGAAAAAAAGGGCTTCCCTATATTGTTGTGCCCAACCAGGTACAAATAGGCAGCTGGTGGTTGGGGGCAGCCCGTCCCTGCCTGCTGTACCTGGCTGGACACAAATATAGTGCGAAGCCCCACGTCAATTTTTTTTTAATTATTTCATGAAATAATTTTTTTAAAAATGGGCTTCCCTATATTGTTGTGTCTGGCCAGGTACAAATAGGCAGCTGGTGGTTGGGGGCAGCCCGTTCCTGCCTGCTGTACCTGACTGGACACAAATATAGGGCGAAGCCCCACGTCAATTTTTTTTAAATTATTTCAGGAAATTCATGAAATAATGAAAAAAAAATTGATGTGGGGCTTCGCCCTATATTTGTGTCCAGTCAGGTACAGCAGGCAGGAACGGGCTGCTCCCAACCACCAGCTGCCTATTTGTACCTAGCCGGACACAACAATATAGGGAAGCCCTTTTTTTCTTAATTATTCCATGAATTTCATGAATTTAAAAAAAAAATACGTGGAGCTTCGCCCTATTTTTGTGTCCAGCCAGGTACAACTAGGCAGCTGGGGGCTGGAATCTGCAGCGCAGGGAGGCCCAAGCTTTCTGGGCCCCACCCGCTGCAAATTGCAGTCCGCAGCCGCCCCGGAAAATGGCGCGTTCATAGAAGCGCCATCTTCTGGCGCTGTACCCAACTCATCCAGGGCCCTGGTGCGGTGGCTCACTGGGTAATAAAGGGGTTAAGGCCAGCTTGGCATTATCAGCTGGCCCTAAGCCCGAAATTCATGGGGTCACGCCAATATTAGACATGACCACCATGAATTTCTAGTAAAGTATTTAAAAAAAACACAAACACCCAGAAAAAAGTCCTTTAATTGAAATAAACACACAATTCTTTATTGTTCTAAATTAAACCATACTTACCGCCACGCCCATTCCAGCTGAAGCCAATGATCTCCTGCAATAAAAGTAAAATAATAAAGCAACATCATCCTTACCTTTCCATGGCTCCCACGACAGCTTCAGCTCTGCTACTTCGAGATGACAGGCTGGACCGCAGCAGAACGTTGCCATCCAGCCTGTCATCCCGCAGACACTGAGAAGCGCAGGCATGCTTGCGCTACTCAGTGTCTGGCTGTGACGGCATCCAGATGAGCCGAGGTCATGTCCAATGAACTCGGCTCACCTCAAGCACGTCACTGACAGCGGGGGAAAATTCTCACGCTGAAGCGCTGAGTGCAGGAGAATTTTCCCACGCTGTCAGTGACGTACATGAGGTGAGCCGAGTTCATTGTCGGCTCATCTGGATGCCGTCACAGTCAGACACTGAGGAGCGCAAGCATGCCTGCGCTTCTCAGTGTGTGCGGCATGGCAAGCTGGATGGCAGCGTTCTGCTGCGGTCCAGCCTGTCATCTCGATGTAGCAGAGCTGGAGCTGTCCTGGGAACCATGGAAAGGTAAGGATGAGGTTGCTTTATTATTTTTCTTTTATTGCAGGAGATCGTTGGCTTCAGCTGGAATGGGCGTGATGGTAAGTATGGTTTAATTTAGAACAATAAAGGATTGTGTCTTTATTTCAATTAAAGGACTTTATTCTGGGTGTTTGTGTTTTTTTTAACTTTGACTATGGGGTTAGTAATGGGGGTGTCTTATAGACGCCTCTCCATTACTAACCTGGGCTTGATGTCAGCTGGCATTATAAGCTGACATCAACCCCAACCCTATTACCCCCTGCCACCGCACCAGGGCAGCGTGGAAGAGCGAGGCTAAGTGCCAGAATTGGCGCATCCTATGAATGCGCCATTTCTGGGGCGGCTGACGGCTGGTGTTTCTAGCCTGGGAGGGGGCCAATATTCATGGCTCCCTTCCTGGGCTATTAATATCAGCCCCCAGCTGTCTGCCTAGCCTTTGCTAGCTATTAAATTAGGGGGGACCCCACGTCATTTTTTTGGGGGGGTCCTCCATTTTAATAGCTAGTAAAGGCTAGGTATTCAGCTGGGGGCTGATATTAGTAGCCTGGGAAGCTCCGTGGGTATTACCCCCTTCCCAGGCTTCAAACATCTGCCCCAGCTGTCTGCTTAACCTCCGCTAGAGCCTAAAATTAAGGGGAACCCCACGCCAATTTTTTTAATAATAAATCCTTTATTTTAATACTAAATGACAAGTACAGTAACCAACACTATCACTGTACTTCATATATATGTGACTGACATGTTTCTATCTATCTAATCTATGTGTGATTCTCTATTCCTTCTATTCTAAATTGTTGGGTACAGATGCTGAATTGCCGGCCGGCTTTTTTAAAGAGACGGTGCATGAAAACACTATTATTTTTTTTGATAAATCCTTTACACTAAATGACAAGTACAGTAATCAACACTGTCACTGTACTTCATATATATGTGACTGACATGTTTCTATCTATCTAATCTATGTGTGATTCTCTATTCCTTCTATTCTAAATTGTCGGGTACCGCTGCTGAATTGCCGGCCGGCTTTTTTAAAGAGACGTTGCATGAAAACACTATTATTTTTTTTGATAAATCCTTTACGCTAAATGACAGGTACAGTAAGCAGCACTTTCACTGTACTTCGTATATATGTGGCTGACATGTTTATATCTATCTAATCTATGTGTGAAGCTCTATTCTTTCGGTTCTAAATTGTCGGGTACCGGTGTATGCCGCTGCTGAATTGCCGGCTTTTCATGTTTCACTGCTGGCACTGTTCCCATCGATTTGGGCAATCACTGTAATGCCACAACCACCATGGCTGTGGCATTACAGTGAGTGGCAGACAATCCCTGCATGATTGGTGCTCTAAATAGCACCAGACATGCAGGACACGCTTTTGGTGCACAAACAGTTATCGAACATAACCTCGAACAGCCGAATTTTTTGCAAATCGTTCGGGTTCGTCGAACAACTCGAACACCGCCCAAAACAGCTCGAATTTGAGATTGGCAAACAGTTCTAGTCGAACACCGCTCATCTCTACCAATTAATTGAACGTGAAGGGAAAAAATGAGCATTTAACTTTTTTTCACTAAAATTTTAATTTAGACCCCAATTTTTTGTTTTCACTAGGGTACTAGGAGAAATTGGACCCCAAAAGTTGTTGTGCAATTTCTCTTGAGTACGCTGATACCTCATATGTGGGGGAAGGCCATTGTTTGGGCGCACGCAGGCCTGGGAATAGAAGGAGCGCCATTTGATGTTTTCAATGCAAAATTCACTGGAATTCACAGCAGACTCCATGTCGCGTTTGGAGAGCCCCTGATGTGCCTAAACAGTGGAAACCCCCTGTTAGGCGTCGGTCTGGTGCTGAATTTGAAATGGGTCGAGGACCTCCTGTGGTCTCCCATTTCAGTCCAGCCAGGGCTGATGCTGCTCAGCATCACCGTCAGCCCCAACGCCTAGCTGGTCCGCAAGCCCTTTTTGTCTCCCAGGTAGTTGTGCCTAGCAATGTTAAGCCTGGGTTGCAGAGTGAGACAGGGCTTGTGGAATTTAAGTCCAGGTTTTGCTGCACTGAGCATGTCCGTGACCTGGCGGTTCATGATTGGTGGGTTGACACCCACCTGACCCGGTGACTTGGCACCACCTGATTGGTTCACGGGTAACGTCACCAATAGCGCGTCGGTGGGCAGGGCTTAGTCTTTAAAAGGCCCGCCCACAAAGATGGCGACGCGCTCATATCATTTGAGCTAGCTGTTTGTGGTGTGCACGCTTTCTCTGGGCTCCTCTAAGAGCTTTAGCTTTAGTTAGGCAGGTCAGATTTAGTAGGCAGGTAGCTTCACCTTGCAGACTGGTTCTGACCAGGGGGTTCGCCTTATACCCCGAGCCGCCTGTGAGCTATATAGAGCGGGTTGGCTCAGTCCGGTAGCTCGCCGGCTGAGTGCTCGAATACCTGGCGGGAATCACACCCGCATGCTAGCGCCTTCTCCTATAGCGTAGCGCCTGTGTCGAAGACAGGGCTACTGCCCCTAGTCCGGTCACACGTCTCCCTGTGGTTCTTGGAGATTGTGTGAACCGCTTTAGCGCCAATCCCCATAGCGTAGCGCCTGTATCAAAGACAGGGCTACTGCTGTTCCCACGGTCGCACGTCTCCCTGCGGTTCTTGGAGATTGTGCGAACCGTCTTACCCTTCCGTGTGCCTTAACACGAAGGGTTAAGATATTTGTTAGGTGCGTCGCCGGTCGCTCTCTCCCTCCGTGCAGTTTACGGAGATAGAGCGTACTGCTTTACCCGTTCCTGTGTGAATTAACACGGAAGGGTTTAACATTTAAGTTGTCATTTGCCTTTCCACCCGGAAAGTGTTCGGCAGCAGTCTTTCAGGCTGCATCGCGGACCCCGGGGTCGGTTGCGTTCCATTAAAATAAAGTTGTCTGCACTTGCCCTCCTAACAGTATCTGAGCGCCAGGGTCTTGCCGAACATGGCCGACAACCAGCAACTGCAGCGTTACGTACAGCAACTGAAGACCAGACTTAGAACTCTGGAGCAAACTGCTCCAGTTGCTGATATCACTGCAGTAGCTTCCCAGGTGGCTACTCTAGCAGCCAATATTATCAACTCGGCTGCGGTGAATACTGCAACCACTGCAAATGCCCCATTACCCCAGTTTGCTCTCCCGGAAAATTTTTCTGGGGATAGTAAACTCTGCAGGGGTTTTATTAATGTATGCTCCATTCATTTGGAGATGATGGAGGCACGGTTCCCCTCCGAAAGAGCCAAAGTGGGATATATCATCTCATTGCTTTCTCACAGGGCTCTGGAGTGGGCTACTCTTCTATGGGAGCGGAACGACCCGGTGGTAGTAAATGCGGGTCTCTTCCTTAGGACCCTAAAAAGTGTTTTTCTGGGTCCTCAGGTCACGCATGATACGGCTCTTAAGCTCCTTGCGTTGGTCCAGGGTTCGGCCACCGCTAGTCACTATGCCGTCCAGTTCAGAACCTTAGCGGCTGAACTAGATTGGTCTGAGCGGTCGCTTATCCCTGTGTTCTGGAGGGGTCTGGCTGGGCATATTAAAGATGCTTTATCTACCAGAGAGATTCCAACCTCCCTGGAGGAGTTAATATCTGTCGCTGACCGTATAGACTTGCGTCATGCAGAACACAGGTTAGAGCTAGAGGTTGGCAGTCCCCAGTACCTGATGGCACCAGGCGTCTTTAGAGCCAAATCTGAGACCTCCGACCCGGATCCTGAGGCTATGGATGTATGCCAGACTGAGTCTAGTCCCTCTCGTTCCCGTCCCGCACATCTCTTGGAGCACCCCGTAAATAAGGTTTCCAAGCAGCCGGTAAAACGACTAGGTCTTACCACCGTTGGTGGAGGTACATTAAATCCTGGGTCCTCTTCCTCCAGGTTATCATATAAGGTGATCTTGTCCTTCGGTAAATCTGCAGTCACTGCCAAGGCGTGGGTGGACTCTGGTGCTGAGGGCAATTTTTTATCTTCTACCTTTGCCCAGAGAGATGCCATCTCTACTGAGCCACTCTCTAGTCCAATGAACATTATTGTTGCCAATGGTTCACTCCTGGATGTGCAAATCACCCACCGGTCGATCCCTCTCACCATGTCATTTCCTCAGGGCCACCGGGAGATTATCTCTTTTCTTATTATTCCCGGTGGATTAGACGAGGTGTTGTTGGTGTTATGTTCTGCTACCGGAGCTAAGGAAAGAGAGGAAATCTGTCCCTACGATAGAAATCAGCTGAATCCCTACGATGTAACAGGGAACCTGATCGTGCGATCAGACCTGCTAAAGTCCTAAGCTAGTCTGTACGGAGACCTATAGATGTGGGGAAGGAATCCCTACAAGTACTAAGGACTGGGAGGAAAAAGGGACACCTCCTAACAGAAATAGTAGCAGACAGACAAACAAACAAAATATATAGAACACTGAGGTCCGTAGACCAAGCAAACTAACAGAGTTAGATACAGAGCACAGGCTAGCTAGAAAGTAGTTATACAATGAAGTCCAGCAAAGCCAGAAGGGCGGAGCAGGATTAAATAGGCCAACGAGGTCATGTGACCAGCAAAGGAAAAAACCTAAGAGCAAGGTTCTAACAGTACCCCCCCTTCTAAGAGGATCCTCCGGATCCCCTAGGACCAGGCTTATCAGGAAATCTCCTGTGAAACGCTCTGATAAGTCTGGACGCGGAAACATCATCTGACCTCACCCAAGAGTTATCCTCGGGTCCGAAACCTTTCCAGGCCACCAGATACTGCAAACTACCTCTATACCGTCTAGAGTTAAGGATGCGAGAAATTTCATATTCCCCGTCCTCCACCACCGGAGGAACAGAGGCAGAGGCGTCACCATCCGACACAACAGCTTTTTTTAACAGAGAGACATGAAATACCGGATTAATTCTCCAGGAGATAGGAACCTCCAACCTAACAGCAGATTGGTTGACAACCTGAAGCACCTTAAAGGGCCCTACAAACTTGGGACCCAATTTCTTAGAAGGAATCCTCAACCGCAGATTCCTAGAGGACAACCAAACCATGTCACCAACAGCGAACAAAACCTTCTGTCGTTTCCTATCAAAGTAGTCTTTAGATTTTCTGTTGGCCTCCTGAAGATTACCACGCACATCCATCCAAACTCTCTCCAAATCACCGGAAAAATTCTCCTCCTCAGGCACGGCAGATCCCAACTTGGAGAACGACCCAAACGACGGATGTCTCCCAGAACAACAAAAAAAAGGCGAACAACCAGCAGAAGAAGATGTATGATTGTTCAGAGCAAATTCAGCAAGTGGCAGAAACTCAGACCACCCCTCTTGATTGTCTGCCACAAAACAACGCAAGAACTGCTCAACATCCTGGTTTTTCCTTTCTGTCTGGCCATTAGATTCAGGATGATATCCGGACGAGAACAACAAATGAACTCCCAACCTGTCACAAAAGGCACGCCAAAAACGAGCCACGAACTGAGGACCCCTATCAGAAACAATGTCAGTAGGAACGCCATGAAGTCTGACAATTTCCTTGACAAAGGCCTTAGCGAGGGTTTTAGCGCAGGGCAGTTTGACGAAGGGAACCAAGTGACACATCTTGCTAAAACGGTCCACGACCACCCAGATGACAGTAAAACCCTCAGAGGGGGGAAGGTCAGTTATAAAGTCCATAGCCAAATGTGTCCAAGGAGCACTGGGAACCTCCAAAGGACAAAGCAACCCCGCAGCAGGAGTATGTGAGGACTTAGATCTAGCACATATAGTACATTGACGCACCCACTTAATGACTTCCTTCTGCCATCCAGGCCACCAAAAACTGTGACCCACCAGTCTCTTGGTCTCAGAGATTCCGGGATGACCTGCCAACCGAGATTCGTGACACTCAACAAACAAATCTCTCCTAAAGGTCCCAGGCACAAACAACCTCCCATGAGGAGTGTTAGGTGGGGCATTCTCCTGTGCTTTAAGAATCTCATCTTCCAAAACGGAGTCCAAAGCAGCTATCACAACACCTTCTTGTAAAATGTTCTCCTCTTTCTCAGCACCGACTATGGGAGAAAAACTGCGAGACAAGGCATCCTCTTTAACATTCTTAGTACCAGGGATGTAAGTAACGGAGAAATTAAACCGCGAGAAAAACAGTGCCCACCTAGCCTGACGGGCATTCAGGCGCTTGGCAGCATCAAGATGTATCAGATTTTTATGATCCGTAAGAACCTGAACGGGAAATTCCGCACCTTCCAAGAAGTGGCGCCAGTGTTCAAATGCGAGTTTAATAGCCAATAATTCCCGATTACCAATATCGTAATTCAGTTCAGTCTCCGAAAAATTTTTTGAAAAAAAGGCACAGGGATGTAATCCATCCCCGTTATCCTGAGACAATACTGCGCCAACCCCCACCGAAGAAGCATCAACCTCAACCAAAAACGGCTTAGTCACATCAGGCTGCATAAGGATGGGAGCAGAGGTGAACCTCTCCTTGAGATACACAAAAGCTTCAATGGCCTCAGAAGACCACTGAACCGCATCAGCACCTTTCCTGGTGAGATCGATCAGAGGTTTGACAATACTAGAAAAATTTTTTATGAATTTTCTGTAATAATTGGCGAAACCTAAAAACCTCTGTATCGATTTCAAACCAATAGGCCTAGGCCATTCCTGTACAGCTTGAACTTTAACCGGGTCCATCTCAAAACCTTCGCTGGAGATAATGTAACCCAAAAAACTAATTCTCTGTACAGCGAACTCACATTTCTCCAGCTTAGCAAAAAGCGAATTGTCCATTAACAATTGTAATACCTCACGTACGCTCCGCCAATGAGACTCCAGATCCGGCGAATAAATCAAAATGTCATCCAAATATACAACCACATTTTTGCCGATCAAAGGTCTAAGGATGTCATTAATAAGATTCTGAAAAAATGCAGGAGCATTAGTAAGACCAAAAGGCATAACCAGATTCTCAAAATGACCCACAGGAGTGTTAAAAGCAGTCTTCCATTCGTCACCCTCCTTCATGCGCAACAGATTGTATGCCCCCTTAAGGTCAATTTTAGAGAACCACTTGGCCCCCATTAACTGGTTAAACAGATCAGGAATCAATGGCAGTGGGTAAGGATTGCGTACAGTAATTTTGTTAATCTCACTAAAATCCAGACAAGGACGTAAACCGCCGTCCTTTTTTTTTACAAAAAAAAATCCAACCGCCACAGGAGACTTAGAGGGCCTAATGTGACCGGCGGCCAAGCTCGTCTGTATGTATTCCTCCAAAGCCTTCCTCTCAGGAATAGTAAGGTTAAATAAACGACTTTTAGGAAGAGTCGCTCCAGGGACAAATTCAATAGAACAATCATAGTCTCTATGGGGAGGCAAAACCTGCGATTCCTTCTCAGAAAAAACTCTCCAAAAATCCTGAATAGTAACAGGCAATTCTCCCCTATCCAAAGCTGCAATATGCCCGTTACAACACTTGTCATAACATTTATGGCTCCAGGATTTAATTTCATTGGTAGACCAATCCAGTACAGGATTGTGAAATTTTAACCAGGGCAATCCCAATATTACTGGAGAAGGCAAGTTATTAAAAACTACCAAATCCAATTTCTCATGGTGAACACCATTAATAGTGAGAGGAAATTCACAGACCTTGAGAGTAATATTCTTCAAAGAGGAACCATCCACAGAAACCACAGCAATGGGGGATGATAAAGGTTCGGGTTTTAAATTGAGTCTTTCCAAGAATCCCCCATCAATTACATTCAGAGTAGACCCACAATCAACAAACACCCGAAATTCCATTAATTTTTCCTGAGCAATCGTGGAAGCAGCTAAAAATACACCCTTGGAGTTTAAACAGGCAATACGGGCATGACTGACCATTTTTTTTTCTTTCTTCATACGAAGCTCACAGTCTTTAATCAAATGACCAGATTTTCCGCAATAGAAACACAAGCCTTCAGAAAATCGACGGTCTTTTTCTTGAGAGCGAGGTGCCACCGATCCAATCTCCATCGATTCACCACTGTTAGTACACACATTCTCATAACCAGAAACTGACATAGCAGAGGATTTGCTCTCATTAACCCTTGCACGCAGTCTCCTATCCACCCGTATAGCTAATTGCATAGCCTGTTGCAAATCTTCAGGTGTAGGATAAGCAATTAGCAGGTCTTTAACCCTTTCATTGAGCCCAGCAAGAAATAGACTTTTCAGAGCAGAATCGTTCCACCCTGTTTGAGTAGACCAACGACGGAAATGAGTACAATATATTTCCACATTACCTGATCCCTGTCTCAAATGTCTTAACTCAGTCTCAGCTGATGCGACACGGTCAGGATCATCATATAATAGTCCCAAAGCAGAAAAAAAACTATCCACTGATCTGAAGCATGTATCACTAGGTTGCAAAGAAAAGGCCCACTCCTGAGGCTCTTTGCGCAAAAGTGACATTATGAACCCTATGCGCTGGGATTCATCCCCAGAGGACTTGGGTCTCAAACGAAAATACAATAAGCAAGCATTTTTAAATGAAAAAAATTCTCGGTGTTCACCAAAAAATAAATCCGGCAAACATACCTTAGGCTCCAAGAAATGTGCTCCAGGACAGTTACTCACGTGCTGACGGAGCTCGGCCACCTCCAGAGAGAGTCCCTGCAGGCGATGAGCCAAATCCTGAACCGACACCATGATGGAACAGAAAAATCTTTCCTTAGAGAATTTGCAGGCTGGACTTACTGTTATGTTCTGCTACCGGAGCTAAGGAAAGAGAGGAAATCTGTCCCTACGATAGAACTCAGCTGAATCCCTACGATGTAACAGGGAATCTGATCCTGCGATCAGACCTGCTAAAGTCCTAAGCTAGTCTGTACGGAGACCTATAGATGTGGGGAAGGAATTCCTACAAGTACTAAGGACTGGGAGGAAAAAGGGACACCTCCTAACAGAAATAGTAGCAGACAGACAAACAAACAAAATATATAGAACACTGAGGTCCGTAGACCAAGCAAACTAACAGAGTTAGATACAGAGCACAGGCTAGCTAGAAAGTAGTTATACAATGAAGTCAAGCAAAGCCAGAAGGGCGGAGCAGGATTAAATAGGCCAACGAGGTCATGTGACCAGCAAAGGAAAAAACCTAAGAGCAAGGTTCTAACAGTTGGGTCTCCCCTGGTTACGTTGTCATTCTCCACACATTGACTGGAGGTCGGGGAGAATTTCTTCCTGGAGTGGGAATTGTGCATCTCAGTGTTTGGGCAGAGTCACCCGGAGGGTAGTCTCTGACCCTTCTATCATTTCAACATCCAGGACCCGGTCCTTGTCTGATTATGTCGCTAAGAACTCTCAGAAAGAGAGGGTGGCTGCAGTGTCCTCCAACCCAGTTCCGTCGGGGAGGACGTTTGTTTCCCCTAATCTACGGAGTATGGTGCTCTCCTGGGCTCATGCCCCTTAGATCGGAGCTCACCTGGGGGTCAAACTTACCACTAAGTCCCTTCTATGGTCCTATTGTTGGCGCCGGTGGCGCCAGGATGTCAAGGACTTTGTTCTCGCGTGTCCCGTCTGTGCGAGAGATAAATCTTGTCGCCAGAGACCAGCGGGTTCTTCCTCCCTGTCACCCATGAAGGATCCTACGCATAGAGAACCAGTTGTCACTACTTCCATTCCTAAAAGAGGCTACCCTGTACACTGGAGGGGTCACTGTTTCGTGAATCCTCTCTGTGACCCGTTGGACAACATCCTTGCCCCCCGGCTCATGGAGGAAAATGAGCGTCAAGTGGAGGGGGATAATGTTAGGCGTCAGTGTGGTGCTGGATTTGAAACGGGTCCAGGACCTTCTGTGGTCTCCCATTTCAGTCCAGCCAGGTCTGATGCTGCTCAGCATCACCGTCAGCCACAACGCCTAGCTGGTCCACGAGCCCTGTTTGTCTCCCAGGTAGTTGTGCCTAGCAATGTTAAGCCTGGGTTGCAGAGTGAGACAGGGCTTGTGGAGTCTAAGTCCAGGTTTTGCCGCACTGAGCATGTCCGTGACCTGGCGGTTCATGATTGGTGGGTTGGCACCCACCTGACCCGGTGACCTGGCACCGCCTGATTGGTTCACGGGTAACGTCACCAATAGCACGTCGGTGAGCAGTGCTTAGTCTTTAAAAGGCCCGCCCACAAAGATGGTGACGCGCTCAGATCATTTGAGCTAGCTGTTTGTGGTGTGCACGCTTTCTCTGGGCTCCTCTAAGAGCTTTAGCTTTAGTTAGGCAGGTCAGATTTAGTAGGCAGGTAGCTTCACCTTGCAGACTGGTTCTGACCAGGGAGTTCGCCTTATACCCCGAACAGCCTGTGAGCTATATAGAGCGAGTTGGCTCAGTCCGGTAGCTCGCCGGCTGAGTGCTCGAATACCCGGCGGGAATCACACCCGTACGCTAGCGCCTTCTCCTATAGCGTAGCGCCTGTGTCTAAGACAGGGCTACTGCTCCTAGTCCAGTCACACGTCTCCCTGCGGTTCTTGGAGATTGTGTGAACCGCTTTAGCGCCAATCCCCATAGCGTAGCGCCTGTATCAAAGACAGGGCTACTGCTGTTCCTACGGTCGCTCGTCTCCCTGCGGTGTTTGGAGATTGTGCGAACCGTCTTACCCTTCCGTGTGCCTTAACACGAAGGGTTAAGATATTTGTTAGGTGCGTCGCCGGTCGCTCTCTCCCTCCGTGCAGTTAACGGAGATAGAGCGTACCGCTTTACCCGTTCCTGTGTGAATTAACACGGAAGGGTTTAACATTTAAGTTGTCATTTGCCTTTCCACCCGGAAAGTGTTCAGCAGCAGTCTTTCAGGCTGCATTGCGGACCCCGGGGTCTGTTGCGCTCCATTAAAATAAAGTTGTCTGCAACCGCCCTCCTAACACCCCCCACAAGTGACCCCATTTTGGAAACCAGACCCCTTAAGGAATTTATTTAGATGTGTGGTGAGCACTTTGAACCCCCAAGTGTTTTGCAAAGGTTTATGACGTAGAGCCTTGAAAAAAAAAATATTTTTTTTTCCACAAAAACGATCTTTTAGCCGCAATATTTTTATTTTTATGAGGGTACTAGGAGAAATTGGACCCCAAAAGTTGTTGTGCAATTTCTCCTGAGTACGCTGATACCCCATGTGTTGGAGAAAACTACTGTTTGGGCGCATGTCAGGGCACGGAAGGGAAGGAGTAACGCTTTGGAATGCAGACTTTGATGGAATGGTCTGCGGGCGTCATGTCACGTTCTCAGAGCCCCTGATGTGCCTAAACAGTGGAAATGCCCAACAAGTGCCCTCTTTTTGGAACTGATACCTGATTTTGTCAATTTTATAATGTAGTGTTATAGTTGTGTAGGACAACCTGACAAACACTACACAACTGATGTATGACAACCTGACTAACACTACGTCAGCTGTGTAGTGTTCGTCAGGTTGTCATACGTCAGAAATTAATTTAATAGTCCATGGAAGTATGGTACCTTTTGAAGCAGTCTTTCATGCACAGGCCAGGTTTGTCGGGGCAGGTGTCACATTGGTAAATGGTGTCCTTGCGTATTCCCCTTCGGTAACACACTCGGCACTTCTTTCGTGACTTACCTTTTTTTCCGCTGTGAGGGATCTGCCCTGGGAAATGCTGGCCCGGTACAATTCGAGGTCCTTCAGTTCCAGAAGTAGTGGGGCCCGCTCCGTCACCACTGCCAAATATCAGGGCCTTGATAACTGTCTCCTGAAAGTGAAGATACAACGCAAAAGTCTGGCCTGCACATTGTGACAGAAGGAAAGCGTTGTGCATTGCCATCTGTACAAGGTGCACCGCCAGCTTCTTATATCATACCTTGGCCTTTCTCAAAGAACTGTACGGCTGGAGGACTTGATCAGAGAGATCAACTGCCCCCATGTACTTGTTGTACCCCACTACACAGTCTACTTTGGCGACCTGTGTAGTGGAACCTCGTACAGTGCTGAGGGTGCTGCCATCACCATGTATGGTGGTCAAGAGAAGGACATCCCTCTTGTACTTGACCACCAACAGGTGGTCGCTACATTGGGCTCTGCTCTCACCCCTTCTGAGCAGCTGCCCAATTAGCGTCTTTGGGAGGCCTCTCTGATTTTTGCGGATAGTACCGCAAGCTGCGGTACGTGGCGCAGAGAGGGACTTGAAGAGCGGGATACTTGTATAAAAGTTATCCACGTACAGGTGATAACTTTTATCCAGCAGTGGGTACACCAAATCCCACACAATTTTCCCACTCACTCCCTGAACAGGGGGGCATTCAGGGGGTTCAATCCGGGACTCCTTCCGTTCATAAACTCTAAACTTGTTAGTGTACCCTGAGGTACTCTCACAAAGTTTATACTGTTATGTTCTGCTACCAAAGCTAAGGAAAGAGAGGAGATCTGTCCCTACTATAGGACTCAGCTGATGCCACACGGTCAGGATCATCATATAATAGTCCTAAAGCAGAAAAAAAACTATCCACTGATCTGAAGCATGTATCACTAGGTTGCAAAGAAAAGGCCCACTCCTGAGGCTCTTTGCGCAAAAGTGACATTATGAACCCTACGCGCTGGGATTCATCCCCAGAGGACTTGGGTCTCAAACGAAAATACAATAAGCAAGCATTTTTAAATGAAAAAAATTCTCGATGTTCACCAAAAAATAAATCCGGCAAACATACCTTAGGCTCCAAGAAATATGCTCCAGGACAGTTACTCACGTGCTGACGGAGCTCGGCCACTTCCAGAGAGAGTCCCTGCAGGTGTTTAGCCAAATCCTGAACCGACACCATGATGGAACAAAAAAAATCTTTCCTTAGAGAATTTGCAGGCTGGACTTACTGTTATGTTCTGCTACCAAAGCTAAGGAAAGAGAGGAGATCTGTCCCTACTATAGGACTCAGCTGAATCCCTACGATGTAACAGGGAACCTGATCCTGCGATCAGACCTGCTAAAGTCCTAATCTAGTCTGTACGGAGACCTATAGATGTGGGGAGGGAATCCCTACAAGTACTAAGGACTGGGAGGAATATGGGACACCTCCTAACAGAAATAGTAGCAGACAGACGAACAAACAAAATAGATAGAACATAGAGGTCCGTAGACCAAGCAAACTAACAGAGTTAGATACAGAGCACAGGCTAGCTAGAAAGTAGATATACAATGAAGTCCAGCAAAGCCAGAAGGGCGGAGCAGGATTAAATAGGCCAACAAGGTCATGTGACCAGCAAAGGAAAAAAGACCTAAGAGCAAGGTTCTAACATATACAGCTTGATCCCGTACCTGGACCTCTTACTGGGCAGGTACTGCCGGAATCCAAGCCGCCCCTTAAAATGGATTAAGGACTCATCCACACAGATGTCCCTTTGGGGCATATACACTTCAGCAAACTTGTTGAAGTGCTCGATGACCAGCCGAACTTTGAAAAGACGATCAAAGTTCGGGTCATCGCGTGCAGGACACCTTGCATTATCTTGGTAATACAAGAACTTGTGGATGGCCTCAAAGCGTCTCCGGGTCATGACCATTCGGAACACTTGAGTGTTACTGTATACAAAACGTCAACATTCCAGTATTGCCAAACCTCTGGTTTCTTCAGGATCCCCATATGAAGGACCAGGCCCCAAAACTTCATCATTTCTTCTGCGTCTACAGGAGACCAGTTAGAAAATGATGAAGAGGGGTTTTGTTCCAAAAATTGATGAGCGTATAAATTAGTTTGGCCCACCATGAGGTTTATAAAATCCTCAGAGAAAGACTTTGAAAAAGTCCATTTCTGTGAGGCCGGTGGTGTCAAACTTGATTCCTGATTCTGCCACGAAATCAGGAATCAGTTTCTCATAATTTTCGGGGGGCAAGGTCCATATGGGGTCAGTAGTGGCGGGCGCTGGATCATCTTCTCTCCTGCGACGACTGCGGGGCAGTCCAGCAGCACCTGAGGAGGAGGACGATGAGGCGTCGGAAAAGTAAAGAAATGTGGGATCGTCGTCCTTGCTGTCAGTCTCAGTGTCGGAGGCAAGAATAGCGTATGCCTCCTCCACTGAATAGCGAGTTTGGGATGAGCGGGACATTTTTTTTTTCTTGTGTATGTGGTGCGTGTGTCAGTACTTTATTTAGAGTGTGTGTGTATCAGTGTGCTTGGTGTGAACTTTTTTTTCTGAAAAAAGAAAAGGAAAAAAGGAACTACTGTAGGTGGTGCAAACAGCGAGCACGAGTGCAGATCGGTGAACTATGTCACCAATCAACTCTCGGCAGCTGCTGGGTGTGTGCACGAATGTGGTGCAAAGGTGGGGGGAGTGTAAAACAGCGAGCACAAGTGCGGATCAGTGATCTATGGTCACTAATTAGCGCTCAGCCGCTGCAGAAAGCAAGGGAAAAAAAATGGAAAAAAGTCAAGTGATCAAGTACTGATCAAGTAATAATCAGCACTTGGTAGGAGAAAGGGGGATGGGAACAGGGGAAGGAGGATACGGGAGAGAGGGGATTGGAGTTGATGAAGACGGATCAAAAAATCCTACTTACAGTTGTCGTCTTTCAGATGTCGTCTGTTAGGAGGGCGGTTGCAAACAACTTTAATATAATGGAACGCAACCGACCCCGGGGTCCGCAATGCAGCCTGGTGGACTGCTGCCGAGCACTTCCCGGGTGGAAAGGAAAGCGACAAACTTAAATATTAAGCCCTTACGTGTTTTGGCACACAGGAACGGGTATAGCGGTTCGCTCTATCACCGTTAACTGCACGGGAGGAGAGCGACCAGGATAGCAGCTACTAAACTGATAAACCACTCCGGAGCTGGTTTCAGCGGTTCACACAATCTCCAATAACCGCAGGGAGATGTGCGACCGAGGGAAAAGCAGTAGCCCTGTCTTCGATACAGGCGCTACGCAATAGGAGTTGGCGTTAAGATGCGTGTGTTACTCACGCCGACGGGAACCTCTGCCGGCGTGCTACCGGACAGAGGAGTATTTCTCCACGTGGTCCACAGGTGCCTACAAGGAGTGAGACATCTGCAGGCTGCTCGGGGTGTAAGGCGACCCCCTCTGACAGAGCCAGACTGCAAAGCGAAGCTACCTGCCTCTATGGAGCTAACCTGCCTCTATGGAGCTAGCCTGCCTAGCGGAAACTACACGTGGAGCACAGACGTCCACACAACAGCATCATGCTCAATGATCCGAGCGCGTCGCCATGTTTGTGGGGGCGGGCCTTTTAAAGACTAAGCCCTGCCCACCAACGTGCCATTGGTGACGTTACCCGTGGACCAATCAGGCGGTGCCAGGTCACCGGGTCAGGTGGGTGCCAACCCACCAATCACGATCCGCCAGGTCACGGGCATGCTCAGTACGGCGAATCCTGGACTTAAACTCAGGGACAGGGACAAAAAAAAGTCCTGAAAAGCAGCGAGCATGGACGTTGATCAGTGACGTAGTCACTGGGCAGCGCTCGGCCACTGCAGGACGCACACAAAAAGAAAACTGGGGGGAGGAGGATTGGGGGTAAAAGGAGGGGGGAGAGGGGTGGATGAGGGGAGAGCAGAGATAGACTTACCAAAGTCTTCTCTGTTCTTCTTTCAGCAGGATCCGCAGCAGCAGGACGCCGGAGCTGGAGACCCAGGACCCTGGAGATAGCAGCAGGATGGCGGAGTAGCAGCAGCGACTGGAGCAGGTAGGAGAAAGGTCTTGTAGTGTCATAGAACATTCTGTGGCACTACGAGGCCCAGCACAGAGAGATCAGTAGTGTGACCGCTCTGTAGAAATTCTCACCAAGTGTGAGGATCTGTAGGGTGGTGATCGGCAGATCATAAGCCGGTCACCGCCCTGTGACCGCCCTGTCACCTGTGTTCAGGTACTCTGATTGGAGCGATCTATGTCATCATTGATCGCTCCAATCAGAGCTGTCTGGGGGCTTCTATGACATCACAGGGGGTCATGGGGCGGTGACAGGCAGGTCACAAGCCGGTCACCGCCCCGTGACCGCCCTGTTACCGCGCAGTCCCGCAATGATCGGTGCGATCGATGTGATCGGCGATCGCACCGATCATAGCAGTTTGGGGAGAGGGCTGGGGTTACCAGGCGACAGTCTAGGCAACTAGGCTGCACATCACTGTTTCCGGCAATCTGATTGCCGAAAACAGTGAGAAATGCTGTGATTGGCTGTTCAGAATTGAACAGCCAATCACAGCGATCGTGGGTGCGGGGGGCAGCGACACCCACCGAGATGCCGGCGCAATCTACCCTAAGGTAAGATGGCACCGGAATGTTAATGCCATCACCACTACTTCGGTCGCGGTGCTGCATTAAAGATAGGGCGTATTAATACGTATCAGGCCCTTAAGGCCCAGGGCACAGATACGTACTAATACGCCCTTGGTCAGAAAGGGGTTAATGGCAACTTAATTGTCCTGCTCCAGACATTTTAATGCTTCAATCTCAGACCTAGTTATTTTTAGTTAAAACGCAACATTGGTAAAGTACAGAATCCTAAGGAGATGTATTATCTAGAGAAAAAGCTAAGTTCTTATCCAACCATCTCACATTACCAGATTGACCTCTATGTATAACATTTGTTGGACCATTTGAAATACTTACTAAAAATAATCTATCTTTGGTCCATGTTAACAGAGATCCGGAAGGTTACTCTAACCTTGTGTTGCATTTTAATAAAGGAGGAGACATATTTTCTTGACTATGTATTGCTTGTGGTGCAACCCTTACTTCTGGAGCTATAGTATTTGTTACTGTAAAAACTACAGATAATTGTACTGGTTCTCTGGAAATTCCATGTTTTTACCCAATCTTCATCTCCTTCTGTAATAGAAAGCAATGAAGGATCCAAAATTTTCCCAAATAGTTGTGTCCTTAGCAGAACATCTGTTTTTGATTTTCGAACTTTCCCTTTTGTGAGCATATCATTTGTAATATCACCTGACCACACAGCTTTCTCTTCATCTCTTATCTCTGTGCCTGTCTTATTATTATGTATATAATCTCCTTGTAACTGTGTAAACTTAAACTTAGGTCCTGTAGCAGCATGTAATATTATGTCAGTGTTGTGTATGAAGTGTAGCTCAATACAGAATTTTACACCATAACCCATGCAATTGTTTCCAGTAATATCTACTGAATCATCCAGTATGTCTTCATCTATTAGATTTTGTAGACTTGATCCTCTTAGTTTCCATGAATATAAAGTTCCTTTGATATGTCCATTCACTTCACTAGTATTTGTTCCATGATATAAAATGTCTTGTGTGTAGATCACGATTGAAATCGTACAAAGTAGTAGAAATGTGGTTCCCATCAGATAGTAACTTTTCCTGGGAAATTTCTTTTTTTCCTGAAGGATTGGTGTTAAATCCCTTCCATCAAGTACATGGTATTCCGTATTTCAGCTCTTATTGGAATCCATTTCTTCCTAAAAGAAATGCAGTATCATAATTTTGCAATATACAGTTTGCATTGATCGACATGTACCCACACTTTTTGTTGTCTGCAGGTATTTTTAACCTCATTGGATGCTTGTTGCACAAGGATCATAACTCGTCCAATGGTGTCAATTATTTCAAAGGGACCTTCCCAGTTACTTTCCCAAGGTCCATTCTTCCTGTAAGTTTTAATCATGACTAGAGCCCCTTTCTTGAATTTGGATTCATATGGTGTCTCCATCCTCTGCATTCTTGATGCAGCATGTAGAAAAATGGTTTTCAAGCTTTCTTGAAACAATTGCAACAGCATCTGATGTTATGTCAAAAATTGTTTCTTGTGTGTCACTATGTACAAGAGTCTTGATAGAAGAATCTACATAACCTCTTTTTTCCCAAACTGGCAAGTAGTATATCAGTGATCTAACAACATAGCAGCTATCACTGTAGATTACAATGGGACACTGATAGTGTTGAGCGAGCACTAAAATGCTCGGGTGCTCGAAGCTCGGGCCGAGCTCGCCGTGATACTCGGGTGCTCGACCCGAGCAACGAGCCCAATGTTAGTCTATGGGAGACTCGAGCATTTTTGCGGTGGCACCCCCGGCAGTCTTTTAAAAGCCTAACAAGTGCCCAAAACAATAGTGATAGTGCTCAAATGACATGGGGACAGCATGGTGATCGCCCCAGGAAGCATTTCTGACCTCCAGGTCACTGCTGTCAACAACGTGGTCAGAGGTATTAAGCCACTTTTACGGGCTCACAATAAAACGTTTAAAAACGAAAGTGAAACTTTTTTCCTGTGAAATATGTTAAGGAACATCCTTTCCAGGGAAAAGACTTGTGTATAAGTTAAAATAAATGACCAAAAACAAAAATACTCCTCCACAACTTCGGCTATGTTCACAAGTTGCATTTTTTATGCGGTTTTGCACTTTTGTATTGCTTTCAACTATGACTAATGCATTCACCGGGAAATGTCATTTTAACATTTTACAACGTTATCTGGCCATGTGCTGTGTGACACATGCATAAAGTGCTGAAAAGACATGGGAACAGCATGGGGAAGACCCCTGGAAGCATTTCTGACTCCCAGGTCACTGTCTAAAAGTGTGCCCATCATAAGTGATCCTTGCTGCATCAGAAGACGCAGACTTGCAACTATCCCCATGCAAGTTCTAGTCCCAGGGCAGTGTTCAATTGTACCTCCCCCATTCCTTGCAATACAAGCGCAAGTATGCAGCCTGCCACCCACCCACCCCCAGGCTGCAATACCATACTGCTTGCTTGCTTGAACTTGAAATTGGGCCTTTTAGGCATGTGGAGGCAGAATCTGGCCACCACGTCATGGCTCTGTCGGCGGCCTGGAATCCATACTCAGTCCCCAGCCGCCCGGCGGCCGGGTGTCCATACTCGGTCCCCAGCCGCCTGGGGGCAGCCGGATGTCCATAAACGGTCCCTAGCCGCCCCTATTTCTCCTTGTAACATCCCCCCACACACTTTTCTTAGCCCGGCCTGCTTTAGGCAGCATTGGACGAGCCCACCAGAGAACCAGACTCCTCCGGTGGGCCCTGACTTCTCCATCGGTGGAGTTGAGAGTGCCAAGGTGAGGAGCATGATGATGATGACAGAAGTTAGCATCTGCTATGTTTTCTTTTAATGCAAGTGTAAGTGTGCAGCCTGCCACCCACCCACCCCCAGACTGCAATTCCATACTGCTAGCTTGCACTTGAAATGGGGCCTTTTAGTTTGGAGGAGGCCGAAGGTGGCCACTACCTCATGTCTGCTTCGGCAGCGAGGTATCCATACTCAGTCCCCAGCCGCCCCTATTTGTCCTGGTGTGCCTTATACATAAGATTAAGCGCGTATACCAAAACATTACCTGTGCCCTCCCCAGTGCATTCAGTGGGAAGGAGAGCCTATTCCGCTGTAGTGTGTGCATGCCAAACCCCTGTTCATGGTACATGCGAAGATGCCTCCCACCTTGCACCTGTCGTTGCAGACTTGCAACTATCCCCATTCAAGTCCTTGTCCCAGGGCAGTGTTCAATTGTACCTCTCCCATTCCTTGCAATGCAAGCGCAAGTATGCAGCCTGCAACCCACCCACCCCCAGGCTGCAATACCATACTGCTTGCTTGCTTGAAATTGAAATTGGGCCTTTTAGGCATGTGGAGGCGCAATCTGGCCACCACGCCATGGCTGTGTCGGCGGCCTGGTATCCATACTCAGTCCCCAGCCGCCTGGTGGCCGGGTGTCCCCGCTTGCTCCCCAGCCTCCAGGGGGTGGCCGGGTGTCCATACTCGGTCCCCAGCCACCCCTATTTGTCCTGGTAACCTTTCCCACACTTTTCTTAGCCTGGCCTGCTTTAGGGCAGCATTGGCCGAGCCCACCGGACTATCAGACTCCTCCGGTGGGCCCTGGCTTCTCCATCAGGGGAGTTGAGAGTGCCAAGGTGAGGAGCATGATGAGGATGATAGAAGTTAGCATCTGCTTTGTTTTGTTGTAATGCAAGCGCATGTATGTTGTAGCGGCTAGGCCTGAGGTGGTCAGCGTTTTGGCGCATATCCTACCTCCTCTGAGGATTGCTGGATGTTTTCCTGCTACTATCCAAGTTCTATGACTCCCGTTAAAACAAAGCTTCAGGTGATAAATGATGGATGAGGTAGTGGCAAAGGAGAAAGAGCAGGAGGAACAGGGACCATTCACATCAATATCAGGCCAGTCAACCAGATATGTCTTGTAGGATATGTTTCTGTAATAAAAGGAGCGGTTCGGCTACACAGTTATAGGGCATACAGTGAGTGCAATGCCTACCAAAAATTTCGAGGCACTCCAATGCCCCTTGGAAATGACATGGAGGTCAGAGGGCGTTAACTAGACCTTTTTTTCCATTTATAGCAACTGGGTCTCCTGTGCACTGTTGGCCTAAGCAGTGAATGGAAGGCTTTCCAAAAATTATGAGGAACTGCAATGCCCCTTACAAGAGCCATGTGTGGCACCCCAGGGGTCTGGTCACCACAGTAATAGAGATATTACGTCGGAGAGCAAGTGGGAGGTTTCCTGGTCAGGATCCCTTAAACATGCAACATCCTCCTGCCCCAGTCCTGGGAGGGGAGAATTCTGCCCTTATAAACTGGATCTGGGGCGGGGTTGAATGAGTCAGAGAACAGTCAGAGTCAGAGTGAGAGCAAGGGAAAGTAACAGCAAGGAGCTCTGTAGGAGCTAGGAGCTAAAGACCAGGGGCTGGAAGCTGAGCAGAGCTCGCCCTGGCAGAAGACAATAGGAACCGGACACAGGAGTCCGAAGCTGTGAGGACTTATATATCCAGCAGCAGAAACCAGCCGGCAGGGGATTTCAGGTCCTCTGGCCATAGAAGCCCGGAGGCTCAGTCACAAGCAAGGGACCAGCACCGCCGTCGTGGAGCGGAGGCTAACAGAAGGCCCCAAGTCACCAGCCATACGGGTGAGCACTACACGATACACTCAGGGACGTGGGCTACTTCTACCCGCTTACAGCAAGGTAGCCAGGAAGAGTTCAGACAGACGGGGAGGCCTACAACTCCACCTGGCCAGGGGAACTCCTGCTTGCTCACAGACTGACCAGGCCTCTTATGCTAGCCAGTACTCCCGGTAGGTTCTACCTTATAATCATCAGAAAAGACCCTGAACTGCACTGCAAAGACTCTGAGTCGTTCCTGCTGCGCTCGTGCACCATCACCCCCATCATCCATACTCACTGCCCTGAGGCTATACTCCTCCCGTGGGGAGTTATCCCATTCTCTGCTGCGCACACAACACCAGCATCAGCGGTCTGCCTCGCAGCGGTGGTACTCCCTGACCGCAATCCACGGGTGGCGCAGTCGGACAATTAACCTCAAAACCTAAGAAAGACTGCCACTGGTTTGACCAGCCTGAGCCACGGGACCGGGTCACCGCCACGGAGACTACAGACGCCAGAGACCCGAAGATCCCACACACGTGTACACACGGCCCAGGGGGCGCGTCACATGCAGTACAGCATATTACAAACATAAGTCCCATTATTGGGCAGTGGGTCTCCCATAGTATTTGCTTATGCCTTGCAAGCAAAAGCTGCCAAAAATTAGGACGGAGCAACTTGCAATGCCCCTTACAAGAGCCATGCAGTACAGCATATTACAAACATAAGTCCCATTATTGGGGATTGGGTGTCCCAGAGTATTTGCTTATGCCTTGCAAGCAAAAGCTGCCAAAAATAAGGACGGAGGAACTTGCAATGTTGGCACCCTGATGGTATAGTGGTGGTGGAGGCTGAGGATAAGGAGAAGAAGATAAAACAGCCGAAACGAGGAAGCATATACCCATGTGTGGGCGTGAAGCGGTGCATGTGAATACACCTCCCTTAATAACACAGTGGATTTGACTTTATGTTACTCTGCTGTCATTTGGTGGTGATGAAAAGTCTGGCCCAATCCAGCCCCTGTTCATTTTGATAAGGGTCAGCTTGTCAGCATTGTCAGTTGACAGGCGAGTGCGCTTATCAGTTATAATTCCCCCAGCGGCACTAAAAACACGCTCCGATAACATGCTAGCGGCAGGGCAGGCCAGGACCTCCAAGGCATACAGAGCGAGTTCATTCCAAGTGTCCAGCTTGGATACCCAATAATTAAAAGGCAGAGAGGAATCACGGAGGACGCTGGTACGGTCGGCAAGGTACTCCCTCACCATCTTTTGAAACTTTCCACTCCTTGTGAGAGTACCCCGCGCCTCAGGGCCTGTAAGCTGGGCGGGTCTCAGAAAACTGTCCCAGAACGTTGACAGTGTTCCCCTGCCTCTGCTGGTTTGGAGTTGCATCTCTCTCGCCTATACGCCTTGGTTGGGCAACGAACTGTGACCTCTGCCGCTAGCGTGTTCAGATGGGAATTTTTTTAAGAGTTCTGCAGCAAGGGCCTTCTGGTACTGCCCTATTTTTGTTGACCTCTCCACCTCAGGAATAAGAGAGTGAAAGTTCTCCTTGTAGCGGGGGTCTACAAGTGTCACCAACCAGTAATGACTGTCATCCAACATTTTGACAACGCGAGGGTCACGGTTAAGGCAGCGTAACATAAAGTCAGCCATGCGTGCCAGACTGGTAACGGGCAAGATTTCCGTGTCCTCACCAAGATGACGACTGACCATGCTCTCCTCCTCCTCTTCCTCCTCCCCCCTGTCCTCAGGCCACCCACGCTGAACCGACGGTATGACACTTGTACTGGTACTACCGTCTACAACGCATGATAGCAGCTCCTGTTTTTCCTCCTCCTCCTCCTCCTCTCATTGTCCCCCAATGCACGTTGGGCTGAGATGAGGCTGGGCTGTGTGTAATCGCCCGCTACGGCTTCTTGATCCATCTCATCATACTCTGGCTGCAATGCCTCCTCTTTAATTCTCTGCAGAGAGCGTTGCAAAAGACAGACAAGTGGGATGCTGACACTAATGATGGCATCATCGCCACTCACCATCTTGGTGGCCTCCTCAAAGTTTGTCAGGATGGTGCATATGTCAGACATCCAGGTCCACTCTTGAGGTCTTATGTGTGGAGTCTGACCTGAATATCGACGGCCTTGTTGCAGCTGGTACTCCACAACTGCTCTCTTCTGCTCACAAATCCTTTGCCACATGTGGAGGGTAGAGTTCCAACGTGTGGGGACATCACACACCAGTCGGTGTGCCGGAAGCTGCAAACACTGCTGCAACACAGCAAGGGTGGCGGAAGCTGTCGCCGACTTGCGAAAATGAGCTGACAGGCGGCGTACTTTCACGAGCAGATCTGGCAACTCGGGGTACGATTTAAGAAACCGCTGAACCACGAGGAAGAGGGGAAGGGAGTGACCGAGAATAGAAGAAGGGGGTAGATGAAAAGGACAGGAGAGGGGAGAGAACCCAACAGCGGGGAAAAAGTCATAAATTATTAGGCTCAATACTTATTATCACCAGTTAATCGACACAGAATGGTTGTAGTAAGAGGACAAAATCAGGAACCTAAAATTCAAAGCATATCTAGATACTCAGGGGTCTGCTGAAAGACTACCCACTGATACCATGTATTGCGGAATTTAGTGTAATAATCATGGATAGAAGAGGTCACATCATCCATGTGCAAAATCTCATTCACTTTTGCAACCCACAGGGACATGGGGGGCAGGAATATTTCTTCCAGAGAATTGGGATACAAGCCTTAGCTGCCATAACTAGGAACCTTAATAGGGAGCGCTTATATGTAGCCAATGGAGTCTTGCAATGGTGCAAGAGGAAGAGAGCTGGACCCAGTTCCCCAACAAAACCAGTTATTGTAATTGTTCTTGTATTATACCCCTTTTTCACATGTAAAGCGCCATGGAATAAATGGCGCTATAATAATAAATAATAATAATAATAACTTTACAACTGACCTCAGATACTCTGCACCATCTGGAGAGGATCTTATATCCAGCCTCCTGGAATCTGGAGCTGATAGAGGACTTGTGGGCTAGAGTGAAAATAATAATAATAATCTTTATTTTTATATAGCGCTAACATATTCCGCAGCGCTTTACATACATTATCGTCGCTGTCCCCATCAGGGCTTACAATCTAGATTCCCTATCAGTATGTGTCTTTGGAATGTGGGAGGAAACCGGAGTACCCGGGGAGGAAACCCACACAAACATGGGGAGAACATACAAACTCCTTGCAGATGTTGTCCTTAGTGGGGTCCTTGAACCCAGGACCCCAGCGCTGCAAGGCTGCAGTGCTAACCACTGAGCCACCATGCCGTGCATAATTTTTTTATTAAATTTGTAGCTTAAAGTGATTTCCACAACCCCAATTGGCCAAAATCCCTATACGAAAGAGGGAAGATGCTTAAATGTAGCATTTTGTTTTACAATAGTTTTTATTGTTATTAATAGGAATTAACAGCAATCAAAAAACAAGATAATTGTGATAGGGATGATCAGGAAAGGGAGGTGAAACATGGGAAGGGAGAAACGTGGGTATTGGGTGGTGGGCTAAATGGGGAAGGGGCAAACAAGGGAAGAAGTTGAATCGACCAATGATGATAATTTTAAAAATATCAAGTATAAACCGATGACAATGGTAACAGCAAAAAAGAAATCTAACAGTTCGAGAGAGTTATACAATATCATAAATGGTTACAATGTTTGTAGTACAGATGTTATGATTTACCAGGGACAAGAGAGACATAGGGAAATTTGGCTGTCCAGATGTCCCATTTTTTTGAAAATTTAGGCACATTATTGTTAATAATGGCGAATCTATATTCGTAGGTTCTATGTTGGTTCATTTTCTCAATTAATTCTTCTAATGAGGGGATAGTTGATTTTTTCCAGTTAAATGCCAGGGTGTTTTTGCATACCAGAAATAGATGAATTATGATGGATCTTTCAGAAAAATTGAGGGATTCTAAACCTATAGATAATAACGCTGCTTGAGGAGAAAGAGTAATGGGTTTATCCAGAAGGTCGTTTATCAAAATGGATATCTGTGCCCACAGGTTGTGAATTTTAGGGCTGCTCCAGAAGAGATGCATAAGGTCTCCTCTAAGCCCACAGTTTCTCCAACATAGGGGAGAATTGTTGGGCTTTATGTGGTGAAGCCTAATGGGAGTGTAGTACCACCTCGAGATAAGCTTGAAATAAGCCTCTTGAAGTGGCATTGAGATATTTGAAGCTTGTGTATAAGATATCGCATTTTCCCATTGGTCGCTGTGAAAGGTATTTTTCAAATCTGATTCCCAGCGTGACATGTAATGGTTTTTGTTGAATGACAGATCATTATTGAATCCATTATAGATATGCCGTAGGCTCCAAAAAATTTTATGAAACGGGTTACAAATGAGGTTTGCCGAAGTCTCAGATATTAAAAGTTTACCTGAAATAAATTTAAGTGTCATTTCTTTTATATGAGAGTAATGAAAGAAATCAGATGAAGATAAGTTGATTTTAGTTTTAATGGATTTAAAGGGTATAATGTTAGTGTCCTCATATAGGTCTCTTAGTTTTCTCAGACCTTTATTTTCCCAGTGGTCTGGGATCGAAGAGTCGTATAGAGAGGCCACGAATGATATTGGGAAATTTTTGGTGATTATAAACTTGCCTAGGTTAGGATCTTTGGGAGGGTTTTTCACCTTCTGCTTTGCAAGTTTTTTCCAGGCTCAAATGGTCGCATGGAAAATAGGGTGAGTTGGGTCATGCGTATTTTTTTGGAAAAGGTGTTTAAATAGTGTGACACCCCAGGGGTCTGGTTGTCACAGTGATAGAGATATTACGTCTGAGAGCAGGTGGGAGGTCCTTTGGTCAGGGATCCTGTGCATGCCACACCTCCTGCCCAGCCTTGGGAGGGGAAGAACTTCCCCTGTATAAACCCGGGGCTGAGGCAGGGTTAGTGAGTCCAGGAAGAGTAGAGACAAGAGCAGCATAGGAAGCAGCAGAGTCACAAGGAGTCAGGGGCTGGCAGCTAAAGAGCTCGCCCTGACTAAGAAGATTCTTTACCGGACCCGGAGTCCGAGGCTGTGGGGACTAACTTCTACCCAGCAGCAGAATCCGTCAGGCAGGGGATTTCAGGTCCCCTGGCCCAGAAGCCCGAAGGCCCGGTCACACGCGTGGGACCAGCACCGCCATCGTGGAGCGGAAGCCATTAGAAGGCCCCGAGTCACCGGCCATACGGGTGAGCACCACACGGTACACTCAGGGACGTGGGCTACTTACATCAGCTTCTAGCAAGGTAGCCAGAAGAGTACAGTCAGCTTGGGAGGCCTACAACTACGCCTGGCCAGGGGAGATCCCATCTGCTCAAGGACTGACCAGGCCCCGTTCGCTAGCAAGTACTCCGGGAGGGTCTATCGTTGTTACCAGTAAAGACCCTGAACGCTACCATACCGTCTCTGAGTGGTTCCTGCTACCCCCATCATCCACGTCGGCTGCCCTGAGGCCATACCCCTCCCGTTGGGGGTTATACTATCACGCTGCACCATCCTTCCACCGGCCTCAGCGGTCTGCCCTGCAGCAGCAGCCCCCTGGCTGCATTCAACGGGTGGCGTAGTCATCAACCATTTTCTACCGCTAACAGACTGCCGTCCAGTTTGACTCCCTGGGCACGGACCGGGTCACCGCCACGAGACTACAACCCTAAACAGATCCGGCTCCGGGTAAGCTCCCGCGTGCGCAACGCAGCGCGACACAGGCCCAGGGGCGCGTCAACTTTGGCGTAGTCGGCAGGATCACGTGCCCGCAACCACCGGGTACTGCGTGCCTGAAAAGCAAAGACTGTTCAAACTTACCAGTGGTGAAGATTCCCGCCATCGGTGAAGATTCCCGCCATCCGGCGCCATCTTCAGCCTTCTTCCCTCCATCCGTGGAGTTTTCCCGCCATTGGACGCCATCTTGAGGACGCCGCGCGGGAAGAAGAGGGGCGTGGACTCCGAAAGCGCGCGAGAACTGAAGCCCCGCCTCACGTCCGGACGTTGCGTAAGGTCCTGGAAGGAGCCCAGCAGACGCCGACGTCACAGGAGCGCGACGGAAGGTCCTCAACCCTGACGATCCACTGCGGAGCCGCGGCCTACGGAACAGGATCATCGCAAGGTAGGCCACGGTCCACTAGGGGGGAGGAAGATGTCGGATACGGAGGAGAGCTCCACTGCCTCAACCCCCGCCAGCGCTACCGCTGTTGCAGTTATGCCCTTCACCATGCCCTATATCCCGGGAGCAGCTTGGCTACCCCAGTACTCAGGGGAGTCACATACCCTGCATGACTTTAGAGAAAAGCTGGATAGCCTCTTCCAGGTGTACCCCCTCACAGAAGAGCAAAAAGTGAGCATCCTGGTGGCCCAACTAACTGGGGCAGCCAAAAGGGAAGTAAAATCCTGGCCACCTGGGAGGAAGACTGTCGCAGGGATACTAACCCGGCTGAAGGACACCTTTGATACCCGCACCTCAGCCGAGATTAAACTTAGATTCTACGGGTGCAAGCAGCGAGCGCATGAGAGTATAAGGGACTATGCACTCAACCTACAAGAGGCCCTGAGGGCCATTAAGCAGACCGACCCTAATGGAGTGGGAAACGAGGACAGGCTGTTGACCGAACAATTTATAGAGGGTTTATATTGCAATGCCCACCGCACCCAGTTGCGGGCAATGGCCTTACAGGACCCTCATCTAGAATTTGCACAGTTCAAGGACAGAGCCATCCGGGTGCTCCGAGAACCGGCACCAGGTGGCGTTGTGACCCACAGACGCCCCACTACCACTTACTACCAGGAGGCGGCGCCCTTGTCAGCAGGGCCTGTGGGAGCTGATGCGCAGGCTTTGGACAATGACCCGGCTCCAGACCTACACCATCAGGTCCAAGAGCTAGCTAAAAGCGTTGCTGCGCTAACCCGAACTGTGCAGTCTTTACAGGTTTCCACTCCAGGGAAGATCCAGCTGGCATCCGGACCGGAGGACATCCCGTGGCGTCGACCAAGGAGGACCCCACCGGCCAGAGGAAGACCCAGTGACCGATACAGCGAGGACGGACGACCCATCTGCCGCCGCTGCAATCAACCCGGACATATGGAAAGGTACTGTTCTTTAAACGGGCACAACCTGGGGTAGAGGGCCAACCCCCAGGAAAAAGATCACCAGGCCCATCGAACTGGCGCGACAGATATGTGGGAGGACGTCCAGTCTTGCCTGTGGTACTGGATGGCATTCCCATGAGTGCCCTACTGGACACCGGGTCACAGGTCACCACCATCCCGTACGTGCTCTTCAAGCAGTACTGGAATGACTCGGATATTACCCGCTACCCTGACGACGACTTGAGTATCATCGCCAGCAATGGTCAGCCCGTGCCACAGATCGGATTTAAAGAGGTGACCATCAAAATTGGTAGAGTCGAACTGGCCGCACAGGGACTGATCATTGTAGATATTGACAAACATGAGAGTCACCCAAAAATAACTCTAGGAACTAATGTAATTGAAAATTGTCTTGCAGAGGTGATTTTCCTTTTACAGCAGGTTGCCAAGAATGCCAGCTCCGGCGAGCAGCGGGTGCTCCAGAAAGAGATCCGGGCACTGATACAACGGCAACAAGTGGAACTCTCCGGCGGTGAGATTGGTAGCGTAAGAATGTGTGACCCTTTTCCTATTGCCATGCCCCCAAAAAGTGAAATGATGATTTGGTGCCGGGCAGCTATTGGTCTGAGAGGTAGAGATTACCAGGCAATGGTAGAACCAGTTTACTCAGACAGTAGGCCCACCATTTTGACAGCACGGGGGGTGGTCAATGTACGCCATGGGAGGGTGCCCGTTCGCATAATAAATATCGGGGAGAGGGAAGTGTACCTGCCCCGGTATGCCACGCTAGCCAAATTATATACCACTAATCAAAATTCTATACAATCTGTGGAACCCTTGCCTCCATCTCACCCGGAGGAAGGTAACGGCTCTAAGAAAGACATGGAGGACTGGTGTCAGCAACTACATCTGGGTACTGACTCCACTCCCTCACACCAGAAACAAGGAGTCTATCGGGTGGTTCAAGAGTATGAGAGAGTGTTTAGTAAACACCCGTTAGACTTCGGGCGAGTCAAGGGGGTAGAACACCGCATCCCCACGGGAGATCATCCTCCCATAAAAGAGAGGTATCGACCCGTACCCCCTGCACATTACCAACACGCCAAGGGGATGCTTAGAGACATGAAGGAGGCTGGGGTAATCCGGGATAGCTGTAGCCCCTGGGCAGCCCCACTAGTTTTAGTCAAAAAGAAAGACAACACCATGAGGATGTGTGTAGATTACCGGAAAATCAACCGTATCACACACAAGGATGCGTACCCCTTACCAAGGATAGAGGAGTCATTGGCTGCTTTAAGATCTGCTAACTTCTTCTCTACCTTGGATCTCACTAGCGGGTACTGGCAGGTTCCTGTAGCAGAGGCGGACCGGGAGAAGACCGCATTCACCACCCCGATGGGACTTAGCGAGTTCACCTGCATGCTGTTCGGACTCTGCAACGCCCCAGGAACCTTCCAACGATTAATGGAGTGCTGTCTGGGCCACAGAAACTTCGAGACGGTCCTGTTGTACCTGGACGATGTCATCGTATACTCAAAAACTTATGAGGACCACCTGAAACACTTGGCGGAGGTGTTCGAAGCTCTGGCGAGTTACGGCCTAAAGGTGAAACCCTCCAAGTGTCACCTCCTGAAACCAAAGGTGCAATACCTGGGACACGTGGTGAGCGCTGACGGAGTGGCTCCCGACCCCGATAAGATCACCGCAATCAAAGGATGGCCAAGCCCTTCCAGCGTAAAAGAAGTGCGGCAGTTCCTAGGGTTGGTAGGCTACTACCGAAGGTTTATTCCCGGTTTCACCAAAAAGGCGGCGCCTATGCAGGACCTCCTGATAGGCCAGTCCCGGAAGGCCAAGAACCAGAAGCCGCCCTTCAAATGGGAAGAGCTAGAGGAAGAGTCCTTCCGCCAGCTGAAGATGGCCCTCACGGGGGATGAAATCTTGGCGTATCCAGACTATAGCCAGCCCTTCATCCTCTACACCGACGCCAGTAACGTCGGGCTAGGAGCCGTACTGTCCCAGATTCAGCAGGGGAAAGAGCGAGTAATCGCCTATGCCAGCCGAAAACTGCGACCCACCGAAAGGAATCCCGAGAATTATAGCTCATTTAAGCTAGAGTTCCTGGCCGTGGTATGGGCAGTCACCGAGCGCTTTAAGCATTACCTCGCTTCTTCCCGGTTCACCGTATACACGGATAACAACCCGCTGACACACCTGGACACGGCAAGACTCGGTGCCCTGGAGCAGAGGTGGATGGCCCGTCTGTCCAACTACGAGTTCACAATTAAATACCGGGCAGGGCGCTCCAATACCAACGCGGACGCCCTGTCCAGGATGCCCAACCTGCCGGACGGAGGAGAAGATCCGGAGGGACTGGAAGAAGTTGAACTCCCTGCGTTCCACCGTCATGGGACTATCCAGTATTCCCACCGGGTAAGGAGTAAGCAGGCTGCTACGTTGAACCCCTTACCTCACTACAACTGGGCGGAAACGCAAGACAGCGACCCTGCCGTCCGACTGGTGAAGGAGATGCTGACTCGCCCAGAGGCTAGCCTGGAATCAGACGCTCCAGAGGAAGCCAAACAACTATGGGCAGAGAAGAGTCGACTGTTCCTTTACAAGGGGAAGTTGTGCCGCAGAATGGTTAACTCCAGGACGCATGAACTACTCTGGCAAGTAGTGGTGCCACGAAGAGACGCAGCCATGGTGATGGAGGCATACCACGACGGAGCTGGACACTTCGGGTGGAAAAAGCTGGAGTTCCTGCTGCGCGAGCGGTTCCATTGGGTAGGCATGAGGGGAACCATCGAGAAGTGGTGCAGAGACTGTGGCCCGTGCAATCTGAGAAGGAAGGACCGGGCCAGCCAGAAGACTCCCCTGCAGTCCATCGTCACCCGGCAACCGTTGGAACTGGTAGCCTTGGATCATGTAAAACTGACCCCCAGCAGAAGTGGCTACGTCTACGCGTTAACCATCGTGGATCATTACTCCCGGTTTCTGGTTGTCGTCCCCGTCAAGGACTTAACGGCTCGAACAGCAGCTAGAGCCTTCCAGCAGCACTTTGCCGTCCACACGGGTACCCGGACCAAGTGCTGACGGACCAGGGACCTGCCTTTGAAGCGGAGGTCTTCCAGGAATTCTGCAATCTGTATGGCTGCCGGAAGATAAGGACGACACCCTACCATCCGCAAACTAATGGACTTTGTGAGAAAATGAACCAGGTGGTAATGGATCTTCTAAAAACGTTGCCCCTGGAAGAACGCAGTCTGTGGCCTGAGAAGTTGCCCGATCTGGTGGACCTATACAACCACATCCCGGTAGGTTCCACCAACTGTACCCCGGCTTACCTAATGAGGGCAAGACCTGGTAAGTTACCTGTTGACCTGGAAATGGGAGTCCTGACGCCCGAGGACACTTCACCAGAAACAGACTGGGACACAGAGAGGCAGCAGCAGTACCGGAAAGTACAGGAGAGTGTGGAGCGAAGTCTCTGTCAGGCTAGGGAAAGACAAGAGAAGACTTACAACCAGTATGCTCCCGCTGTTCCCCTGGTACCCGGAGAGCAGGTCTTGAAGAGGAAGAGACGGCTCCACAAGTTGGACGACCAGTGGGAGAAGGACCCGTACACCGTACTGCCCTCAAGCCACGAGAACCCGAAGGTCTGTACCATCAGTAAAGACGGAGGGGAAACCACAGCCATTGTATCCCGGGACCACCTGAAGAAGTGCCCCGAACAACTGAGGAACCCTGAGGAGGAACAGGAAGACCATCGACCCGTGGAAGAAAGGGAAGATATGGTTAGTACCGTGCTCGGGGACTTCCCTCGGTCTTGGACTCAAGTCAATGGTGCAGTTGTGGTACCCGTACTCACCTTCCTCCAACCATCATCCCAAGAACCTACGGAGCAACGGGTAGAGCTGGAAGAGCAGCCGGTCCAGGAGGCAGAAGACTCCACCCAAGCGGAACAGGAGAATCCACCCTCTGCTTATAGTGAGCCTGCCGTACCCCTAGTGAGACAAAGAGCCGGTAGACAGCTGCCCAGTTTACCCTTGACAGCTCCTACACCCTGTAGTTCAGGGCCAGACAGTCAGCTCCGTAGGTCCACTAGGGCCACTAGAGGCCAGTTACCCGCACGTTGGAGGATCTAAATGTTTAAGTTGTTTTACAATGTTTACCTGTTTATTGTTGCTTGTGTGTAATTTTGTGTTTCTAGTTGTTTTTAGGAGTCTTCGGTGGATTTACCGGGAATCCTTTGTATATAGTTGGAGCGTAACCCAGGATGGACTAGAGACTGTTAAGGACTCGGGGTAGGACAGACCCCTACCTGGTTACGTCTCCCTGTGTTGGTGAAATGGACACCTTTGCTTTTCTTCAAAGACTGCACCCGGTTGCGGACATCCGTGACCATCTTATTGTGTTTCCTTATTGTATTTTATTGTTCTTTGATATACCTTGTTATATTTTTCTAAAAAGTGTTTAGTCCCGGAGTACTAAATTTCACTAGGGGGGAGTGTGACACCCCAGGGGTCTGGTTGTCACAGTGATAGAGATATTACGTCTGAGAGCAGGTGGGAGGTCCTTTGGTCAGGGATCCTGTGCATGCCACACCTCCTGCCCAGCCTTGGGAGGGGAAGAGCTTCCCCTGTATAAACCCGGGGCTGAGGCAGGGTTAGTGAGTCCAGGAAGAGTAGAGACAAGAGCAGCATAGGAAGCAGCAGAGTCACAAGGAGTCAGGGGCTGGCAGCTAAAGAGCTCGCCCTGACTAAGAAGATTCTTTACCGGACCCGGAGTCCGAGGCTGTGGGGACTAACTTCTACCCAGCAGCAGAATCCGTCAGGCAGGGGATTTCAGGTCCCCTGGCCCAGAAGCCCGAAGGCCCGGTCACACGCGTGGGACCAGCACCGCCATCGTGGAGCGGAAGCCATTAGAAGGCCCCGAGTCACCGGCCATACGGGTGAGCACCACACGGTACACTCAGGGACGTGGGCTACTTACATCAGCTTCTAGCAAGGTAGCCAGAAGAGTACAGTCAGCTTGGGAGGCCTACAACTACGCCTGGCCAGGGGAGATCCCATCTGCTCAAGGACTGACCAGGCCCCGTTCGCTAGCAAGTACTCCGGGAGGGTCTGTCGTTGTTACCAGTAAAGACCCTGAACGCTACCATACCGTCTCTGAGTGGTTCCTGCTACCCCCATCATCCACGTCGGCTGCCCTGAGGCCATACCCCTCCCGTTGGGGGTTATACTATCACGCTGCACCATCCTTCCACCGGCCTCAGCGGTCTGCCCTGCAGCAGCAGCCCCCTGGCTGCATTCAACGGGTGGCGTAGTCATCAACCATTTTCTACCGCTAACAGACTGCCGTCCAGTTTGACTCCCTGGGCACGGACCGGGTCACCGCCACGAGACTACAACCCTAAACAGATCCGGCTCCGGGTAAGCTCCCGCGTGCGCAACGCAGCGCGACACAGGCCCAGGGGCGCGTCAATAGCAGTTCACGGGGAGGGGAGTTATTGTTCAAGGATGTTTCCAGGATAGTCCAGGCTGGAGGATTTGTTGAATTTAACCAGTTGGCGCTTTGTTTTATGAGGTTCGCTAAGTAGTATGCGGATATGTTGGGTAAGCTAAGTCCACCGTTAGTTTTGTTTTTATATAAGATATTGGTGGAGATTCTGGCTCTTTTTTTGTCCCAGATGTAAGAGTTTATTTGGTTTTGATTTTTTTAATAAATGCATGGGGAATGATTAAAGGGAGGTTACAGAAGATGTAGAGGATTTTTGGTAAGATGAACATTTTAGCCGTGAGTATTTTGCCCCACCATGAAAGATCACGTTTGCCAAAGTTTATTAATTCTTTGTGGATGATGTCGTTGATTGATTCTAGGTTGGAAGAAATAATAGAATTAAAATTTTTGCAGATAGTGATCCCTAGATAAGTTATGCTTTTTTTGGCCCAGCTGAAAGACGTGTTTAGTTTTAAAGCATTTTTTGAAAGTTGGTCTAAGTTAAAGTGTGGTAGCTTTGATTTCTCACTGTTGACTTTGAAATTGGGAAAATGAATCTAGTAATTCCTAAACTTCCCTTACCGAATTTATTGGGTCTAGTAATGATAACATGTCATCTGCGAAAAGGCTTATTTTAAATTGGCGGGATAAGGTGGGGATTCCTTTGATTTTGGGGTTCTCTCTAAAGAGGACAGCCCTGTCTGGTACCATTTGAGATGGGAATTGAGTTGGATAATTGGTTGTTCACATAGATTTTAGCTTGGGGATTGGAGTAGAGGGCCATAATTGAGGAAAGGAAATGGTTATTAAAGCCGAATTTGATAAGTGACTGTCTTAGGTATACCCAATTTAGCCTATCGAAGGCTTTTTCGGCGTCTAACGCTAATAAGCTGGCTGAGAGTTTAGAGGTGTTGATTATTTTTATGATATTTAATAGTCTTCTAGTACCATCAGTAGCTTGTCTGCCACCAACGAAGCCAATCTGGTCGTCGTTGATGAGTTGCGGGAGGATGTCTGATAGACGGTTAGCTAGAATCTTTGAATAAATTTTGATGTCCGTGTTTATTAAGGAAATGGGCCTATAATTTTTTATGTTTTCTTTGTCTCCTTTCGACTTAGGGATTAGGGTGATGGTCGCTTCTAACATCTCTGGTGGAAAGGATCCCATAGACGATGCAGAGTTGAAGATTTTGGTGAGGTGGGGGGAAAGATGTTGATTAAACACCTTATAATATTCATTGATGAACCCATCTGGTCCCGGTGCCTTGAAAAGTTTCAGTTGCTTAATAGTGTTTGTTCTTTCTAGAGTGGTAAAAGGCCGATTTAGTAACTCGAGATCCAGAGGGTTCAGTTTCGGGAGTTTAACAGATGAAAGGAAATTGTTGATTGTTTCAGTACTTGGTTGAGGGATTAAAGGATCTAGGTTGATATTGTATAGCTTTTTATAGAAAGTTGCAAATTGGTTGGCTATGTCTTTGGGATGGTGGTAAGGTACACCATTTTCTGCCTTGATTTTATCAATCCTATTGATGATTCTTCTTTGTTTAATATAACGAGCCATGAAACGGGTGGGTTTGTTCAATGCAGCGTATTGATTAAATTTGGAGTTTTTGATAACTGTGTCGAAGGAAGAAGAGATTTCCGTTTTCAGTTCCACTCTTAGGTCTAATAGTTCCTTTTGAATTGTCGGGGAGGGAGAGGGGAGATTAGTTTGAACTGATTCCTTTTCTCTAATTAATTTTTGGAGTTTATTTATTTTTGATCTGCTTTCTTTATTCTCTAAGGATGAGATTTGCATTAAAATTCCGCGAAGGACGGTTTTGTGGGCACACCAACTTGTAAATGGGTTGATTAAGTCAGGAGTATCATTCTCCTTAAAGTAATTGACGATGGCTTTTTCGATTAAGGTTTTGTTTTTTGGAATATGGTTGAGGGAAGATTTGCACTTCCACAAAAACTTGTCTCTAAGGAGAGGGCCTAGGGAGAGTTCGCCTATAACGGGGGCGTGGTCTGAAATAGATTTATAATTTATGGAAATATTGGTAAATTTGGATAGTGAGAAGACATCCGTCAGGATTAAATCAATCCTTGATGCAGACTGATGGTCGTCAGAAAAATGAGAGAATTCTTTAGACGTCGTATTTAAACATCTGAATACGTCAGAGAGTTCTTTTTTCGATAGCCAATTGTTCAATGTGGCATATAGATGACGATTGGGGGAAGAGGAGTCAAAATGTCCGTCCGGTACTATGTTAAAATCTCCTAGGAGAACTAGCTCACCCTTTCTGACTTTTTCAACCTTTTCCAAAATTTTATTCAAAAAAGCAATTTGTTTTTTATTAGGGGCATATACATTTGCAATAGTACATTCGTGGTTATTCATTTTACAAACCAAAATGTGATATCTGCCTCTTGGATCTTTATATTCCTCTATTAGTTCAAATGGGATAGAATTTTTTATAATTGTTGCTACGCCGGCTTTTTTACAATCATTAATGGATTCAAAAATGTAGGGGTAGTTTTTGTGGCTAAATTTTGGGTGTTTTCCTTCGGCTAATCTGGTTTCCTGAATGCATGCGACATCCGCTTTGAGGTGGTTTAACTCCTTCCAGAGAGAAAATCTTTTATTGGGGCTGTTCAGGCCCCTAACATTATAAGTGACAATCTTGATAGACATTATTGAAGTTAACAGATGAGATGTTTCAAGAGGAGTAGAAGATTAATTGACTCAACAAATCTTTAAATCAGATCGAATTAGCTGGAGTACAGAACAAATGTGCACAGCCTGTATTAGTTCAGATGAATATCACAGGTAATTTAAGCAATATAAAACAGAGTATGGAATGGCAAATAATTACAAAATTTCCGATTTCTCTCGAACAAAAGACAAAACAAAATCTTCCTGAAGGAACTTTCACCAATAAGGTTCTCTTTCGGTTTTGGGGGAAAAATTGTGGTATAAGACCGTAAAGGCTATATATAGAGAAGAACAAGAAGATATACTTGGATGTGATGTGTTAACAACTTGGATCAAAATGAGTATATCAAGGTAGTCAAATGACTCAACAGTTATGCAATTAGCAAATACAATATTGTGTATTTTAACATTGTATACCCTGTGGAATTTTACTTTAAAAGGGTATGTGGGAGAGTGTGGAAGAGGACCTGCATAGAGGACCTATTAATGTTCAGCGATTGGGTGGTTTTGTTTCCCTGCGTGGATTATCCTTTAAGGAGGCAATAAATTTAAGGCCTTCTTCTGGATCAGATAGGGGGATTGTTTTTCCCTTGAAAAGTACTAGTAGTCTCACAGGGAATCCCCACCTGTATGGGATGCCTATGTCTCTTAGGGTATTTGTGGTTTCTTTGAATGCTCTCCTTGCATCCATGGTCTCCTTGGAGAAATCTGCAAACATTTTTAGTTGTGAGTACGGATCGGGGATTTTTTTCTCTTCCCTAATGTAGTTCAGTATTTTTTCTTTGGTACTGGAAAAAGGCATTCTCAATATTGTGTCTCTGGGGAGATGGACGCTGGACGGAATAGTCGGTGGATTCTGTCAATAATGAGTTCCTGCTCTGATAGGGATGGGATTGCCTGTTTAAATAAGTTTTTAGCGTATGCAGAGAGATTGGAAGGTGTTACATTTTCGCAGATGCCCCTAATTTTTAAATTGTTTCTCCGACTCCTGTCCTCTAGATCTGTGACTTTCAATTTAAGTTTCTTAAGTTCAGCTTTAATGTCCTGATTTTCGGAGGTGAGAGTTTCAGTTCTCTCTTCAACTACACTAAGCCTCTTAGCGTTCTCCTCAAGTTTGTGACCAAAAGTATCCAGGGTGGATTGAATTGTTTCCATCTGTTTTTTGAAGCCAAGCTTCATATTCTTGTCTATTGTTTTGGTCAAGTTGTCTAAGTATGACCCAAAGTCACTAATCTCTGAGGTATGGGGAGTAGATTGTTTTGGTGCTATATTCAGCTCTGAATCATGGGGTGGAGGGAACGAGTCTTTTTTGAGGCGTCTCCTTTCAGGGCTCGGGTTAGGGGATGTGTCTAGAAATTTGTCCTCAGAGTCTTCTGAAAGGAATATGTTTTTGTTACCCCAATCCCCTGGTTCTCTTCTTTTAGAGGAGATAGAGAGATCCATTTCTTCTTCTCCCTTGTTGGTTATTGGGGTGTTAGAGACGAGTGCGGGATTGGTGGTTCTCTGAGGTTTTGGTGATGTTTCACTTTTAGTAGGTTTGTTGGTGGAGACGGTTGTTTTAGAATTTTTTGAGTTTGGGTAGTCCTCTGCTCTTTTTAGGGGTGACCTAGATTTAATGGGACTAATGATGCTGGGAGAATCCTCCAAGGGATTAGAATCAGAAAAACAGTGGAGGGTTTTTTCTTTTGAGGTTTTTGTTTTAGCGGCAGAGTCCGAGAGCTTCTGTGAGTTCCTTGTTTTAGAGGCCATTTGTGGAGATTTAATTTTTAGGCAATGGGGTATAATGAAACTGAGCAGGAATTTGAAAATAAGTTACAACCACAGCTTATTGGCGGCAGCAGATAACTAGTGCTGACTATTAAGAGATAGGTAGGGTTCAATTATTAAGCAGACCCTTAGAAGTGTTTAAGAAGATGTTAGTATATTAGAAGAGTTTAGGGAGTGAAGTATTATGCAACACAAATAATGCAGCTATATTTTTCAGATTATGGAGTGCCTGGAAAGGAATGATACAGGTTAACAACTTAAGCACTTATGATAGGCATTTAGTTGTACATAAAAGCAAGAAATACAGGTGATGACTTTCACTTGAAAGTTGTAGGGGACGAGATAAAAGTAGATATCAGTCTCTCAAATATGAATGAGCTCAAAATATTCCTCCTTCCCTATTGTCAGTTGAGGTATATTATGTTCTGGGACTTCTTACTGGGAAGGCCAGTGAAGGTGAGTTTTCAGCTGCAGACAGTCCCGTCTTCCGTGATGGGTGTTTAACACTAGGACTACTGGACTCGTGACCCCGCCTAGAACTACTGAAAGGAGTCATTTTGACTCCTTGCTTGTTTTCGTTTATTTTTAGAGTTTCATTTGTGGTTATTTATTAATAATTATATTTTTTGTAATGTATTATTATTGTGAGATCCAACAGTAATGCTTTTGATTGTTTTTTTTCTGCTTTTCTTATTTTTTTACAGAAAATAACAATAATTATAATAGACGTTTTTCAAACATTTTTTTTTATTCAAGTGCACACATATAAACAACAACTGAAGAACAAAAAGCAGAGAAAATGTAGGTGGAGGAGCATAAAAATGAAAATATGGCGCAGAATTCACCTTCTAAACATTTGGTGTTTCGCATTTTAGGCATTGCCTTTGATTTATGGCAGTACATTGCCCACACAAAAACTTACCACAAGTCTTACAATTTCCGACAGATCTATTTTTCTTGCACTTTTCTTTGATCTGGCAAAATTTTGTTTGAACCATCACTTCTGAGCATGTAGAAACTTGGGACGTGGAACCCTTTTCCCTATCTGTGACATAAGGACCACTCAACTCTCTCACAAGCGTTTGCAAAAATGCCTTGCGTGACATTTTTTGGTGGGTAATCTCCTTGAATATTATCCATGCATTTATACCCGCAAAGTCTAAGGCATTTTCAAATGCATGAACAGGCCATCTCCTTGTGCATGTTCGTGTGGTATATTTTCGTGCCATCTGATCCACTACATCTACTCCATATTTTGTTTCATTGTAAAACTTTACCGTTTCTGGAGTTTTTTTAGCGGAATCAGACGCAACAACAACATCTGGATGGACGGAACTCAAAATGACAACATTTTTGTTGGGCTTTCCTTGATATACTTTAAGTGTAAAATTGTCTTCATTTCTAAACACTTTAGTGTTGTACAATTCCTCTTTCATGGATTTTATTTCTTTAGACACTTCTCGTCTTATCTTGTTCAGTGTTCCCACGATGGTTGTTCCTTTGCTTTTTAGCTGTTTAGCTAATTTTACTCAAGTAAAATAATTATCGGTTGTAACATTGCGACCTTTTTTCAAAAACGGGTCCAATAACTTCATTACCACATGGTCAGCTAAACGGTCCTCAGCACGGCGTGTGTCATCTTTGCCTAGATAAGGGAAGCCATTTGCCAGATATTTGCTCCTCTTATCAACAGCTAGCCAATATTTGTGGCCATATTTATCTGGTTTGGAAGGCATGTACTGCGTGAATGGACACCTAGTTTTGCTTGGGAAAAGTTGCTCAACCACCGTTATGTATGGGCCAGGTTTGTAACACGCAATACAATTTTCAATAAACCTGTCCCACACAGTAGAAAATAGAGCAAACTTGTCCGTTTGCAGTCTCTCCGATCGAGTAGATTTCTCATCAAATCTGAGAAACCTCATAATTTCAACAGAGCGGTCCCTAGACATTGTCGCTTTGCAAAACGGTATTCCCCAGTCATTACACCAAATACTGCTAATCGAGTGACGGTTCGTGCCAGATATTCCACGAGCATAGAATATCGCAATGAATGCATCTAGCTCCTCATCAGATAGAGTAAACTGTAAATTATTGTTCCTGCATGCTTCTGCAAGCGTACAGTTCTTTATATGTGTCAATATATATGAATCAAAAAATAAACGCCATGCGCTCAAAGGACTATCGATAATGATATTTCTTCTGGCGTATCCTGTAGGGCCAGGTGCTTCTCGAAGAATATTTTGGCTGTCACGCCTACCAGGCAAGTGTTCTCCAATTTCAACAGGTTTCCATTGAATACCATCCGCTGAAACTAGTATTCCTTCAGATTCGCCTTCTCTGGTGTTTGTTGTTGCATTACCTTCGCCGCCATCGTTATCTGTTGTTCTTTCATTTCTGGGACGTTTTGCTGATTTTTTCTGTCCACGACCAGGAGGATGGTCACGAGGCAACATAACTGCATGAGCCCGATCCCCAGTTGATGTGCTTGGAATATCTGTAAAAAAGTTGATGAATATTTAGAATTTTTGTTTTGTAAGGGTCCGTGCACACTGGCTGGATTAGCGGCGGAATATCCGACCGGATATTCTCACCACAATCCGGCCCGTACCTGCCCGCTCAGGTACAGAGCGGAGTTTCATACCTGAAGCTCCACTCCGAACCCTGGGCTGGAGCCGCTGTCTGGGACGGAGCCGTGCTCGCGCGTAAGCAAGCGCTGCTCTGTCCCTGACAGCGGCTCCATCCCGGGGTTCGGAGCGGAGCTTCAGGCATGAGCGGGCAGGTACGGCCTGTATTGCGGCAAGAATATCCAGATGGCTATTCAGCCAGAATTCTGCTAGTGTGCACAGGCCCTAACTCAGTGTGTGGAAGAACAAATAAATACACATAACTACTTACCTTCTGGATTTGTTCCTTCTGAGTCTTCAGATTCACTTGATATGTTCTGAGGAATGAAATCTTCATCACTGTCAGAATCAAATACATGTTCCTGCAATTCGGATTCCAATTCATCCTCCGGTATGGATTGCAAAGTAGCCAGAATATCCTGAGGCTTTATCAAACGTCTTCTCTCCATATTCCTCACAAATTCCATAATTCTATATAGTTCCCTGCTGAAAAATAGAAATGAAATGAAAACTAAAAGAAATAATAACTGTTCTGCCACCTTCAAAAGTAGGTGGGCTGAATCAGTTGACAGACAGCTAAACTATTTCATAACAATTCATACCTGTATGAGTTTTCAGAGCTCGTATGTCTGCGTCTGTTCTCTTTGTCTCTTCAGCTGAACTGAAAGTAAAGTTACTATCCAGAATACTGTCTCCTGCTAGGACCTTAGAAAAACACCACCCTTCATTAGCATAAGATAAGAGCCTAGAGTAAACAAGCTATTTTGTTCAGCATTACACAGTAATACAAGCAGGTAAAACACAAGGAAAATGTGAAAAGTTGACATGTAAATTGAACTACATCTATATGAACATCAGGGTAAATAAGACAGAGTGAAAAAATTATGCACAAAACTTTATAGCAACATTTAGTGACAAAAGGACCTCAAAATATAGTAGGGAGTCAAAATGACTCCCTTCAGTAGTTCTTGGTAAATTTTGAAAAAAACGCGCAAATTTTTCACCAAAATTATTTATTCTCACAAAATATTTTTTCACATCATATTTGAGGAAAAGTCACCGAGTTTCAAGCCGGAATTCTGAAAAATGTAGTCACAGAAGAGAAATAAAAAACGAAAGGAGTCAAAATGACTCCATCAGTAGTTCTAGTGTTTTAAAGTTATGTTATCTCAGTGTCTATGGGTTAGAACAGGGTATAGTCAGCCTCCTACCCTGAATCAGAGTTGGTCACAGCTAGGGAAGAGCAGGAGAAGCGCAGAGGAGTTCTCACATAGGGGTATAGAAACTACTGTCAGTATGTGTAATAGCCAATGGCTGAGCTTTGCAGTATAGGCTGACAGTTGCTGAGTTCAATGGTGTAGTTGTCCCAGAGGAGGCTGTTAATTAACCAACAGGGCTTCCCTGTATTCCAATATCCTTCCAAGGGCATGAGGTATTTGAGAAGGTGCAGATTTATTGGGTGGGTGCCAGCCTTCTCCTAAGTTGTATTCCTCCACTGCCCTTGCGCAGTGGACAGCTGCGTCCTGTCCTCAGTGCCTCCAATGATGTGAGGGAGTTTCTAGTATGCAGGTCTCCCTGCCAGTTAAAGAGCGGGGCTGATATATCTAAATGGCCCACGTCGGGCTGTAATGGGGCTCAGCAAGGAGCGGAGGCAGAGGCAAGCGGCGCTCCTGCACGCAGCTTATTGACTGACCCCGCTATTGTGCCTGGGTAGCGGTGGCACTGAAGCGAGCGCAAGGCATCCGCCTCACCTCCTCACTGGCACCAAGTCTCTCTATCTTTAGCAGGGACCGCTGGTGTTAAGTAGCTGCAGTCACCCCGGCCTGCAGTCACTGGCAGTTCAGTACAGCAGGAGGATGGAGAGGATCGCGCGACGCTGCAGCAGGAGAGGGAGGGCTGCGTACACGTGACAAGCAGCTTCCAGAACCGAGCTGTGCCACCCCACAGACACACGGTAAGGGCTTATTAAGGTTGCGGTGTCCTGACTGACCTTGTTGGGAAGCTTGTGGAATGTGCCTGGTCTTCTTCCGTGCCTGCGTTCCGTCTCAAGGGTTAGAAGTCCGCGCTCCTCCGCAAGTAGCGCAAGTTAGATGAATCACTTGTCCTGGGATCTGCGGGTCTTCAGGGAACTGTGGTCCCCCCTTTACTTTAGGAGGTGTCTTGTCTTTAGTCCCAGATGAGTGTGAAGGGAGTATATAGTTCCGATGTCCGGTGGTACGGAGTTTCCCTGTGAGGACACAGAGGCCTGCAGGTCTGTGTCGCAGGTCACAGAGCTGAGGGGAGCTCAAAGCAACCCCCCGCCAGCTCACTCACGGAGTTTCTCCTGAACTGTTGAGGTGGGATAAGTCTTCTTGGTCTCAAATTGATCCTGAGAAGATGAGGAATGTGTCCATATAGATTTTTATAGCAAATTCTTCTTATGAAGCTGGTTATGTTGCTTTTAAAGGCTAAGCCTGTACGGAGCTCAGAGTTATGCTTACTGCATGTCCTGAGCCTTGGCCACGCCCCCCCAAATGTAGCATTTTGAAAACCTTGGCAAGATTTAATGTAGACCATCGTGATACCACACTAAGAGTGGGCGTGCGTGGCAAATCTGTTTTAGCATGGGGGAAAAATAAGTCTGTGCCATTTGTCATCTACAAAACTTGAGACAAATGGCAGTGCCACCACAAATTCAGAGGTAGGGAATGTTAGGATTGGAAATAACAGTGAATTCAAGAAGTGTTATATAGAAACAGTTTTCTAAGCAACCTGACCCAGAAGCAAATGATGTAGATGCTCAGAAGTATCCAAGCATGTTGACACAATTCAATACTTTACATTTTTAGAGGAGTGAGGTGGCCTTCTAGAGACCTGAAAATAACCCATGAAGTTGATAATGCCAAGACCAGGACTAAATGCCATGATGTAATCCAGTTTTCAACCATCAAGCATATTGCATCACCAAAAGCACTGCATACACAATGCTAGTGTGCTCAGGGAGAAACATCTAATTCACCAGCAACTTGAGGTGGTCAGGAAATCAAATTGTTGAAAACATATTTTGTACAAGGTCATTGTTAAATCTTATTGCCAAAAATACGCAAATGTTAATCATACATGAATCAGGAGATAAACAAAGCAGGACACATTAAGGCATGATTGAACACAAGAATGCAGGATAGAGGGAGACTGTCTTTGTAATCATCCTCAGATTTTTAACACCCGTGCACCATTCACAGGAACCACAGAACTTTCACAGAAAATTCCAGAGGGGGTAGAGGGGGTGGGTCAAAGGGGGCAGTGGAAATAATAAAAAGAATATTTAGGGACTTTCTATTATCTGACTCCACAAATGGCTCAGGCGGCCATATGTTTAAATAAAGTGGCAAACAATTTCATTCAGACCAGAATAAGTCATCTCTCAGCCCTACACACAATCCAGGGAAAAAAAAACAAACAGAACAGGGTGGCTGACAGCTGCATACAGTGACCCATCAGCAGATACTGCCACATGCACTGGTGGCCAGCCCAGACAGTCCATAAAAAAAGACCCAGTAGCCTTTTGTGTCTTATTCATTCAAATTGAAGAATTTAATATTTATATAATTTTCCAATTTTAAGATGAATGGAGGAGGAGGTTGATCCAGTGGAGAATTCAATACGGAGTAAGCCCTAGACAAGGTATGTCTGACTTGAAACGAACCCATACATAATATAACAAATTGTGTTTTGGTTTGCTGGAAGTGTTTTAGATGTACACATCTCCAGAAGCCCAGAGGAACAGGCTCGACTCGACTCATGAGAACCTCAAAGGAAGGCCAATCGTTATTGCCACTGAAAGATTCCACCCGATCTTTCCCTGCTTCAATCCACGACCTGAAGGTGGGATCTAAGTGTCCAGGTGTAAAATCTGGGTGACTCAATATTGGGAAAAGTGCTGAGTAATTGGGAATAGCAACCTTGTTAACTACTTGATTAATACAGCAATTTAATGTAGGACCTTGTAAGGCAGCGCTAGTCATCATATTGGGGGATACTCGCTGCATCGGGTCAATTAAAGCACACCAGCCACGTTTTTCCAGAGTTCACACTCCAGCAGTTTATTATACAACATAACTGCTATAACCGAGTCCAACTCAGTGGCTCGCCGACATATTACATATAACGTCCAGGAGCCTTTCAAGTGGCAGACAGGCCCACTTGGCTCCAGTTACAGCCCCCCAGCAAAGTCACTTATAGAAATGTCCACATCAAGCAGTGTTTTTACCTTTGCCAGGTTTTAGCTGCTTCAGACTTGTTCTGCCACCACTGTGGCTTTACAGCTTCCCAGATGGGGGTCTCCAGCCCTCGTTCCATCCAAGGCTACTGGTGTGCTTACACAGCCAACATCCAGCCTCTGCCCTTCAGGCTCTTGCCTTCCAAGCCTCTGGCCCTCCAAGGCTACTGGGATCGCTTACACAGCTAAGGATCCAGCCTCCGCCTTTCAGGCTTCAGTAGGCCTGACTAGGCCTCACACTCTAGCGGTGTCCCACACAGGAACAGGCCTCATGCCTTACACACACTGTCTCAAGACTACCAGGGTTTATATATCCTGTAGTACACACACACAGGACCTGTGCTGATGTCACAGTCATGTGATCAGACATTCTGTGTGCACAGGACCTGTGCTATGTCACAGTCATGTGACCAGACATACTGAGTGCACAGGACCTGTGCTATGTCACAGTCATGTGACCAGTCACCTGAGGGGGAGGTACATGGTCAGCCAAACACATCCTGGACCATTACCGTAATGCCGCAAGTCGCTGCATTACAGACCTATAGTGGGGTGTGACTTCAGATAGTTAGGTATAGACTTAGCAGACCATGGAAGGGCACGTAATGGAATGGGACAAGCTTTGTTCCATATGCACCCAGGCTTTACTTTGCCCGTTTGTGAACCAATCTACTATTCTTGTTAGGTGGCCAGTTAAGTAGTATAGCTTAATATCAGAGAGGGAAATACCACCTCTATCTTTGGACCTGCACAGAATTCAACATTTAAGTCTGGGAGCTTTCTCAGCCCAGATGAATGTGCTCTGTATGTATGAGATTGTCTTCAAAAATACTTCAGACAATTTGATAGGAAGAGCTTGTTTTAGATATAGAATTATTGGTAGTGTGTTCATTTTGAAAATCTGGCATCTACCAAACCACGTGAAGGTGGATCTTCATATAGAATTGATCAGATCCGGGAAGTTATCTTGACAAATCAATTGGAGATTCGCAGAGAGGCGTTTGCTGAGATAATTCAAATGTCGCTGGGCCCATCTAAAACTAAAAGAGTCTTTAAGGTCTTTAACGCATGTATCTGGAAGATTAATATTTAAGGCTTCAGATTTTGTAAAATTAATTAGAAGTTAGATAGCTGTGAATTTTGCTGGAATTCTCACATTAAATTGGGAAGGGAAATTTTGGGCTTAGTGATAAAAATGAGAAGGTCATCTGCATAAACAGCAATTTTATGTGAGTTTTGGTGGATTTTAATACCTTCAATATCGTCATTAGCTCTTATACAGTACAGACCAAAAGTTTGGACACACCTCCTCATTTAAAGATTTTTCTGTATTTTCATAACTATGAAAATTGTACATTCACACTGAAGGCATCAAAACTATGAATTAACACATGTGGAATTATATACTTAACAAAAAAGTGTGAAACAACTGAAAATATGTCTTATATTCTTGGTTCTTCAAAGTAGCCACCTTTTGCTTTGATGACTGCTTTGCACACTCTTGGCATTCTCTTGATGAGCTTCAAGAGGTAGTCACCGGAAATGGTCTTCCAACAATCTTGAAGGAGTTTCCAGAGATGCTTAGCACTTGTTGGCCCTTTTGCCTTCACTCTGCGGTCCAGCTCACCCCAAACCATCTCGATTGGGTTCAGGTCTGGTGCCTGTGGAGGCCAGGTTATCTGGCGTAGCACCCCATCACTCTCTTTCTTGGTCAAATAGCCCTTACACAGCCTAGAGGTATGTTTGGGGTCATTGTCCTGTTGAAAAATAAATGATGGTCCAACTAAACGCAAACCGGATGGAATAGCATGCCGCTGCAAGATGCTGTGGTAGCCATTCTGGTTCAGTATGCCTTCAATTTTGAATAAATCCCCAACAGTGTCACCAGCAAAGCACCCCCACACCATCACACCTCCTCCTCCATGCTTCACGGTGGGAACCAGGCATGTAGAGTTCATCCGTTCACCTTTTCATGCGTTGCACAAAGACACGGTGGTTGGAACCAAAGATCTCAAATTTGGACTCATCAGACCAAAGCACAGATTTTCACTGATCTAATGTCCATTCCTTGTGTTCTTTAGCCCAAACAAGTCTCTTCTGCTTGTTGCCTGTCCTTAGCAGTGGTTTCCTAGCAGCTATTTTACCATGAAGGCCTGCTGCACAAAATCTCTTAACAGTTGTTGAAGAGATGTGTCTTCTGCTAGAACTCTGTGTGGCATTGACCTGGTCTCTAATCTGAGCTGCTGTTAACCTGCGATTTCTGAGGCTGGTGACTCAGATAAACTTATCCTCAGAAGCAGAGGTGACTCTTGGTTTTCCTTTCCTGGGGCGGTCCTCATGTGAGCCAGTTTCTTTGTAGCGCTTGATGGTTTTTGCAACTGTACTTGGGGACACTTTCAAAGTTTTCCCAATTTTTCAGACTGACTGACCTTCATTTCTTAAAGTAATGATGGCCACTCATTTTTCTTTACTTAGCTGCTTTTTTCTTGCCATAATACAAATTCTAACAGTCTTTTCAGTAGGACTATCAGCTGCGTATCCACCTGACTTCTGCACAACACAACTGATGGTCCCAACCCCATTTATAAAGCAAGAAATCCCACTTATTAAACCTGACAGGGCACACCTGTGAAGTGAAAAACATTTCCGGTGACTACCTCTTGAAGCTCATCAAAAGAATGCCAAGAGTGTGCAAAGCAGTCATCAAAGCAAAAGGTGGCTACTTTGAAGAACCTAGAATATAAGACATATTTTCAGTTGTTTCACACTTTTTTGTTAAGTATATAATTTCACATGTGTTAATTCATAGTTTTGATGCCTTCAGTGTGAATGTACAATTTTCATAGTCAAGAAAATACAGAAAAATCTTTAAATGAGAAGGTGTGTCCAAACTTTTGGTCTGTACTGTATGTGGTGCCAGTAACATTACTCCTGAATTATTTGCCTGACTGGATAGAGTCACACATCATATAGCTCCCACATGTAAAACACCCTTTCATACCTCTTTCCAACCAAGTTGAGTTGGTTCTCAACTGATAATGGCTATGCACTAGCCTATCCCTTAGTGAACAGTTATAGGAACCATGGTTTCTTCTCTTCCCGATACTGGGATCAGTGATGTTCCTATACAAATGTTCTGTTCACATCCTAACCGCTTATTTACCCTTAAATCTGTATGATTTAATGCAAAATGATATTCTGCAGGCAAATTTCTCATTATTCCTAAAGGTGTAACTCCACTTTGCAATGCCTGTGCAATCATTTTCAGATTGGTGGAATATTCAATCTGAATTTCTAGACATGCTCTCGCCACTTGGGATTCCTGTTCACTTTCTAAAGTGAAGCTAAAGTAGCATCTTGTAGATATGACACCGAATATCCCAGGATGGCATCAGTGTTCAAAACCATCTTTTCAAGGAGTTGATTTAAACTTTTCTGAATTTTTACCCCTTTACCTCCAATATACCCAATATTTTCCAAATCTGATTTAAGTGTATGAATGTCCATAGTACTAATCAAACTTTCCACTGTTCCTAACCCCCCAAATACCTTCTAATATTCCCCTCTTACTTCTAACCTGTTTTGAAGTTCTTTACCCAAACCATTTCTCTATTTTCATTTCCATATTAATGAGATGTGATTGACACTGGGGATATCTAGAAGAGATTTTCCAGTTAGCCATGTTAAAAGTCCAAACCATAGTCATAAACACTCCATCCCTTAATAGAGGTTTAGATTGGAATTGATTGATTTGGAAAGGAGTAGATGGTCTGTATGCATACATTATCTACTGTTGACCAAACATTTACATCTTTACATTGTTTGTAGTTATTTTTATAGAATCAGAAAACCGATGATATACAATCATTGATCTACAATACCGATTTAGAAAGATTTAGCAGGAAAAGGTATATATACATAAAGCTTAACTTTTAATAGTATTTAAAATAGCACAAAATATTAAAGACAAAAGTGGAGACAACCACAATAATGACCCCCAAAGGTTAGGGGACCAAAATAGATGAGAGAACCTAGTGTCCTTAATCTGCACTCAACATTGTGTTAGATGTCAGACTGTTGCTGGATTCGAAATGGGTCCAGAACCTTCTGTGGTCTCCCATTCCGGTCCAGCTGGGGCTGATGCTGCTCAGCATCATCGTCAGCCCCAACACCTAGCTGGTCCACGAGATGTACAGATTGTCTCTTGGGTAGTTCTGCCTAGTAATGTTAAGCATAGATGGCGGAGGGAGACAGGGCTGTTGAAGTCTAAGTCCAGGATTCTCGGTACTGAGCATGCCCGTGACCTGGCGGACCGTGATTGGTGGTTTGGCAACCACCTGACCCGGTGACCTGGCACCGCCTGATTGGTCCACGGGTAGCGTCACCAATGGCGCAACGGTGGGCAGGGCTTAGTCTTTAAAAGGCCTGCCCACAAACATGGCTGCGCTCTGATCATTGAGCAGTATACTGTTGTGTGGACGACTGTGTTCCACGTGTAGCTTCCATAGGCAGGTGTAGTGGAAATAGGCAGGTGTAGTGGAAATAGGCAGGCTAGTGGAAATAGGCAGGTAGCTTCGTCTAGCAGTCTGGCTCTGCCAAGGCGATCGTCTAACACCGCGAGCAGCCTGCAGACGTCCTATCCACGGTTATCGCCTGTCAGCCACGTGGAGTAGTACCCTTCAGTCCGGTAGCACACCGGTTGGAGGCACGTGTACCCGTCGGCGTAGTCACACACGCATCCTAGCGCCGCCAGTGTAGTCCCTGTGCTGTAACAGGACTACATATAGTTTTTACCGCATATCTCTCATGCTGCTAACGGAGATAGTGCGAATTTCTATACCCGTTCCTGTGTGCTGAAACATGGAAGGGATTGATATTCTGTTAGTTTTTCCTTCACACCCAGAAGGAATTCGGCAGCAGTCCACCAGGCTTCATCGCGGACCCCGGGTTCGGTTGCTTTCCATTATAATAAAGTTGTCTGCAACCGTCCCCTTAACACATTGGCCTATCACAACCGGACAGGTAAGGTGGTTGGTCAATTGTTCATTCACAATGTCTAGTCATATCACAGGAATGGACAAAGATATCACAATAGCAGACCAATTTTTACTACAGCTAAAAGAATATATAAACACCAATGACGATGTCAGTGTTGTTAATCATGAATGGCAGGCATACTATTCTATATTCAGCCTAACACACTAAGTCAATATCAGCACACAGTTATAATGTATAGACTAGAAAAAGATTTTTGGTACGTCCTCACCCATTAATAGTGGAATGAACGTATAACATCAGGGTTCCAGGGGTAGGAAACAGGTGCCACCAGGAGGAAGAGGCGTGTAGTTCTGCCCTTATACCATTCCTGTAGAAATCTGCATTGTCCTAACACCCCATAACTCCTGCCCTAACAAGGGCAGTCCATAAGTAGTTGCTGCAATAGCTCACCCTGCACTCACCCTATAGTCCCAACTTGTTTCTTCCCACCGGAATCATCAGGGAACTTTTGGACATGGCGCTGTAGGAAATTGACTATATTGCTGTTTGCTACAAAAACGTGACTGTTTCCACTATTCTATGTGAAGCACTGAAAGATCATGAGGCAGGGTTTAAATACATCTGGGATAATTAGTGTACATAATGCACAGATGGTAGTGTAGGACAATTGCCAGTTTGCCAGATCTAAATAGGTCAGGTGTTACCACTATGAACTAAGATTTTAACCTACTAGTCACTCTTGTTGCTGAGTAGCGCGATCAGCGCTTCAGTAGAACGCACGCCGGCCTGTCGACCGTAAGTACGTCATTACCGCTGACGTCACTTTCGAGTACATCACATCCGGTTGCCTCATAGAGCGGTTGAAGCTCATGTGAAACGCAAACTGGCTCCGTGGCCGCAGGTGCGTCATTTGTGATGAAGCTACTTCTGGTTGCGTTGTATCTGGTGCTGTTATGAAGGCGCAACCATGGTAACACCATTAAATAAAAGCATATCATTCCCAATTATACCTCAATTATGCGCACACCCAATTTGGGTTAATGTGTATATACAGATAAACAAAAAGGAGGGTAGTCTAGGCTCCAGCATATATACATGATAAAACAGGTGTTTCCCAATTATTGTTCTGGCAATATAACATTGCAAAAAGGACATTGTGATTAAATGCCATTTATATTTCACAGTTATTTACACAATACTAGGGTTACCTTTGGCGGGGAGGGATAATTTAAAACGAAGTTGGGATAATGGGGGGACAGAATTAAATGTCTACTTGGAAGGTAAGGAGTATAGACATAAATTATTAAAATCAGAGTGTCAAAAGTCTCAGATTATGAAGCACAACAGGAAAAGAGAATTGGTTCGATACCAGAGTCTAGATGAAGCCGCTATATGTTAGCTGCTCATTTAGGCCCAAATGAGCCACTGTATTGAGATGGATCCATTTTGTCTCTGCCTGTAATATTAATCTATCCTAATTGCCGCCCTGTGGTGGCCTGGGTATGTGGTCGATCCCCATAAACTTCAGGAGTCTGATGTCACCACACCATTATAGCACGTGTTAATGTGACTGGCCATATGGGTGTCCCTGATGTGTTCAACGTCACCGACATGTTCGCCTATCCTGCATCTAAATTTGTGTATGGTCTTTCCTACATATTCAAGGCCACACTCACAGGTAGCTTTATATATCACCCCTTGTGACCGACAATTAAGGAAACGTTTAATTTCATAGTTTTTATTATTGAAGTTGCTCCTGAAGTTCATACCGACTTTGATATGTTGGCAAGAGACGCAGTTCTGGAATTTGTGATTTTCCAGCCATGTTGGTGTCCTAGGCATTCTGTAGTGGCTATGGACCAGTCTATCATTAATGGATCTGCCCCTTCTGCAGGTGATTTGGGGCCGATCCGTTAAGAGAGTCCCAATGTCGGAATCCATGCATAGAATAGCCTAGTGGTTATTGAGAATTTCTCTCACCTGTTGGGCTCCATTATCATAAGTTGTAATAAATCTCAGGGACTTAGAGTTAGGAGGTTTGTTGTTAGATCTAAGTGGGCTAGATTGAGTTGCCTTCCTTGCTTCATGATAGGCCCTCCTACTAAGTACATGGTCCAGATAGCATCTATCATTGAATCTCCCACGTAGGTCTCTGGCCTGTATCTCAAAGGTAGCCAATTTGGTGCAGTTCCTCCTTTGTCTAAGGTACTGCCCTTTGGGTATGCCCCTTTTCAGATGTTTTCGATGACTACTCTCTGTAAGAAAGTCCTTACTAGGAGCTGAAAGAGCCTTGGAAAACAGTGTAGACAATTCTTCAAAGCAGAGAATGAAGTTTATTCAGAGGTACGCGGCAGAACAGTTCAGAAAGCAGGCAGGGAAAATACACTTGACACTCGCAGGTGTCTAGATAAGTAAAGCGACATTGAGATATCTGGCGATGGTCTGGCCATGGTGTGGCTTCAGTCTGGCAATGGTGTGGCCTTGGCGGTGGACGGCCTGTAGACTGGCAATAGCATGGCGATGGAATGGCCCCGAACAACAGTATCAGAGCCTTTTTATGCATAGCTTAAACAAAGGAACTACATATTGCGGCAAAAGGCGTATACATGATAACATCATACTGCAGGGAGGACGTGCATTTTAGAACAACAATGTGATAATGCAAAATGACAATATTCATGAGTATTTTTACCAAACTCCATTAAATCCATAAATCCCTATGTCCTTACTTAAGAAATGACATATTGACAACTATATTGTCCTAATTTCTATACCACAATTACAATATTATTTACTACCCTATAACACCACTTATTTACTCTCACATTGACCTGCAGCTGCTGCTATTAACCTTTGTGTACACCACAATACCTGCTAATGGCAGTGACATCATTTTAACGCTTCTTTGTGATTAGGACATGTGTAGGACATGCATCTCATTAGCTGCAAAACTCTTTACTCTAACTTCTGAACAAGATGGCTGCTAGGTTTAACATGGCTGCTCAGAATCTTAGGACTTCTCATTCTCTTACAAGTCCCCCTCTTGTACTCTTTCCAGAGTACAACTTTACATTGATGTAATATGCAAAGGTGAATTATCATAGACATGATTATTACGGTAATTCATCATTTTATAAACTAGTGTCTGGAGCGGCAAAATTCCCTAAAAAAAGCAAAAAAATAATACAAAGTCATTACAGTATTAGTCCCAAGATAATAAGTCCTCTAATAGTTATGTCTTTTGATCCGTGTCTTCCTTTTTTCTTCTTATTCTTTGGATTCCGGATTTTCCTGGTCTTCTCCCCCTGTCACACTATAAGATCCCCACTGTATAGTGTGAAACACCTTCTCCTGATCATCTGGTAGGTTCATGGTCACAGGAGTCGAATATGAAAATCTTCGACTGACCTTGGGAGAAAAAAAAAGGTGGAGTATCAATCCTTACCAGAAATCTCAGTAAGATAATTAAGAAGTCTACACTGATCAATATGAACAATTTTAACACCTTTGTTCCTTGGTTTGCTACCTTGCTCTCTCCTAAAACTGTGGGGCAATTTCACTTTCAATTATTTTAGGGAAACCTCAATGTGAGAAGACATTTTTCCTCAAAAGTCTAGCTGTAGTCAGGGCAGTATTGGTTGTGGCTGGGAGTGCCTCTACCTATTTAGAAAAGACGTTGCCCAACACAAGGGCATGTGTAAAACCTCCTTTTGCTGGAGGGAAGGGACCAATAAAATCAATTTGAATAGACTGCCAGGGACCCTCCGCTACTTGTATTCTCCGGAGATGGGGCTTGCCTTTTCCTTTGGGATTATTCTGTAAACAAATAAGGCATTCATCATGTATCTCATGACACAAAGCTCTCAGGTGGGGATGCCACATTTTGTGCTGTACAAGCTCTATCAAAGCCTCTGGTCCTGAATGATTAAATTTAATCAGGGGCTTGATCATTGTCGTTGGTATGTAAGGCACAAGCTTGTCATTAACCCTTTTGTAGTACAGACACTCCCCTTTTTCCATGGGCAGATACTCAAGGGAATTAAACAAGGATGAGTCTCCATCCTTCCCCTGCGCCTGTATAAGGTCTTGACAAGGACAAAAAACAAGGAGGGGCTCTTGAGGCGTTTTAGTAACAGCAGCACTTACTGAGGGTATTTTTCCTCCCCTGTAAGGGCAGCTTCCTTGACTTCATGATCTACAGATGCATTGCCAAGGGTGTGGAGGTCAGGAGTTAGACAAATTGCTCAGTGGAGCAAAGAATTCCCAAATTTATGGTCCTTTTGTAAAATCAAAGGTCAGCAAAAACTGAGAATCTCTGCATGCTGTAAGGGCTTGTTCTGTGAATCAACCATCCTCTGCTACCATGGGTAGAGAAGTGAACTGGGAGTCTGTACTGCAGCAACAACTGTTTATCGGGAAACCATACAGCATAACCTGTGGCATAGCATCCATTATACCAGTATCGAGCTTCGTCAATATAGGCACAAGGGACGCCCTCCTGAAAGTCTGCTCGGAAAGTGGGGGAGTGACATTAGCCTGCTCAACTTGACAATCGTGACATTTTCCTGCGTACTGCACCATTTGGGCTAAATGATATTTTTCATCCACTTCAACTTGTAAGTCTCTGGTCTCAAAGTCAATGATCCATTGAGCCATTCTCTGTGAACTTACTCCAAGGCTTTTCCTTTCAACACAGTTTTTAGACTGACGTGGGGTTTGTAGAATTAACAGAGCGAATCCCACTATGTGTCTTGCTTGATTCATCGCCCAGTGCACGGCCAGTAAGTGCTTCATGCACAGAGTAAAACCTTTCTCCACGGGGTGAGCAACCTGAAGAGTAACCCAGGGCATAGAATTGACTGGACACTTCAGTACTATCTTTGGGCCATTTTTGTAAAATCACTGAGGAAATAGATATATCACTAGTGTGGGCTTAAATGTAAAAGGGCTGGGAAGGGTCATTACTGATTAACGCAGTGGCTGCCATCAGGGCTTACTTCATACCTTCTAAAGCCTGTAAGGCTTCTCCCTCTACAATGACAGGGGCGTGATCGTTATCAACTTCTTTTAACAAATCATACAATGGTTTAGCCAGATGAGCAAAGTCAAATTCTCTGGAAAAATTTATAAGACCCCAAAATTTTCTAAGCTCAATAATATTAGTTGGTATGAGAACAGGTTCAATAGCATTAACCCTATCATGCATTTTTTTTTTTATCTTCTGCTGAAATTGACACACCAAAAAATATAACCTCTGACTTCATCAGTTGTACTTTGTCAGGCTCATTTTGAGTCCCGCATCAGGTTTCAAGGGTCTCTTTGTGTTCATATTCATCAACAGTTTGAATTAACAAATTATCAACATATTATAAGGCTTTGTCTCCATAACCAAGGGGTTCTAAGACCTGAGCCAATGCCTGATGGAAATACACAGGGGATCTGTGAAATCCCATGGGCGACCGCATGAACAAGTACAGCACATTCTCAAAGGTAAATGTAAAGTGGAGGACAGATTCAGGTGTTAGGGGTACTAAGAAAAAGCCATTTGCAATGTCCAAACAAGAAAACACTTTACTATCACTCCTCAGCTGTGACATAACTTCAGGGACAGATGCAACTAGGTGAGCTGCTAAGGGAGTCTACTTATTTACAAATCTCAAGTCTACAACCATTCGAAAGCAACCCTTATGTAAGGCATTGCATCCTCAGGAATTTGGTGCTGATGCTGGACAGGTGGTAGCTTTTCATTATCAATTTTAACTTGAGTTTGCATTAACACATAATCAGTTTTATTTGAGATCCATAATTACGGGAACCTTTGTTTCAATTCATTTTCAAGAACATCATTATCAACATTTTCATCATTTTCATCAGTACATGAACTTAGACTGGCAATGGGTAATTTGTGACTCTTCAACTCCTCCTCCACAGGTACAATTACAGAGCAAATATTTGCTTCTTTGTTCCACCACAGAACTTTGTTACATAAATCAACAACAATTCCCATTGGTCCCAAAACATTGGTACCCAGAATAGTGGACCATTATTGTGGATTTACCCAAAAAGTGCATCGAAGACCCCTTTTCTTCGATCCCCCTGTGTCCTGAAATCTCAGGTTAACTGGACGGTTTTTTACTGCTTGAATACAGGAGCCCTCAAATCCTACCAAAGTGGTAGTCTCAGGCAGTCCAGGGGATGACTGCAATTTGTGTCCTCTTACTGAAACTGAGGCTCCTGAATCAATGAGGATGTCTTCCCACAGCAGTCCCTCTATTCTCCCCCTGACATAAGGTCTTCCATCATTGCCCAGGAAATGAGGGACAAGGAAGGCAAGTGGAACAGGGGTAGCACATTATCAGTCGGTGTTACCTGCAGTGGGAAGCCCGAAAAATCCATCATCCTCATCTGAGAAAGTTTTCAATCCCGCAGCTCCCACCTCCACCCCAAAAAGATCTTCAGTAAGAAACCAGTCCTCATGATCCCACAGCTCCTTCATTAAAAGAGCATGAAGATGAGGAGGGGTGGTTCCTCCCTGAATAACATTGATCTCCGTGCTGGACAACTGGGGGCTGCTGGAGAGAAAGCAAGAGCACAAGGCTCCTGAGAAACAGGGTTAACCATCTGAAGACCCCTATACTGCTGATATTGCCTAGGATCATTCACAGCAGGATAAGGAGATCATCGGTCAACAAAATCTCTACAACATCATCAATAGATTCAGCATTCTGCAAGACTCCTGACTTGAAAGCTCCCTCTAAGGGTATTTTCTTTAAAAATTACATAAACTCTTTTCTAAACTGTTCCTCAACGCTTTCAAAATGTCTTATCACCACATTCTGTTTCTCTAAATGTCCATTCTTCTATTCTATGTCTCATGTCCTCAATCTTATTCCTGCCAATCTTTGCTACCCCTCCCATCTCATCAATGACTAATTGTTAAGCCCAGTATTCATACCCATCTTTCTACTATCTCTGCTAGCTTTAGAGTTTCATCCAGCTTTTCTACTCTCTCTCTGAACACTGCCCCACCCTGGGTGATCACATTAACATGCTGTCTTGCAGGAAATCTATCAATGGACTGAAGAAAGCAATAACTCTCTTACACAAAGCCACTGTTTGGCTACTATCTTTCCCTAATGCCCTTTTCTCATCTTGCTCCTTGCTTTCATTAGTTAACCACTGCATACAATTTAGCCAAGTGGATTTAACTTTAACCCCCTCCAGCTAGGGTGTGCCAGTATGCTTATCTGCCTGCTTTCCTAACCACTCCATACTGGAGGACTACAAGGACGTGTTTTCTCTGTTCTGGTATTAACAAGTGCAATTTAAGCAAAAGTTAGATACTCACACCTCTCTGTCTGGAAGACCCTTTGCCGGCTTGAGTCGACCAAAAGAGGTGTGGCCGCATTTCCAGCCTCTCTCGCTACGCTTGCCAGGCGTCTCCCTCCGCCTTTTAAAGCCTCAATGCTACCGGGCTCACAACGTCTTCTTCACGTCCTTGTAGATAACTCACGTAGAGGTTTCTTCTTGGTTGCACATATATTTTTATAGTCCTTCGCTTTTATAGTTTTCTTATAAATTCGGCAGGCTTGAAGCGCTCCACGAGATGTCCTCTATCCGGCTGGCTTACTTTGAGCGATTTACACGTGGCGCCACGCATTTTCTGCCCTTCCAGTCTCTAGCTCCTCATCTACAATCCTCTCCTTCTGGTTCTTCTGAAGGCAGCTCCACTGAGCCGTTCCTCCTGGCTGGCTCACCAATTGTAAGAAAGTCCTTACTAGGAGCTGAAAGAGCCTTGGAAAACAGTGTAGACAATTCTTCAAAGCAGAGAATGAAGTTTATTCAGAGGTACGCGGCAGAACAGTTCAGAAAGCAGGCAGGGAAAATACACTTGACACTCGCAGGTGTCTAGATAAGTAAAGTGACATTGAGATATCTGGCGATGGTCTGGCCATGGTGTGGCTTCAGTCTGGCATGGTGTGGCCTTGGCGGTGGACGGCCTGTAGACTGGCGATAGCATGGCGATGGAATGGCGATGGAATGGCCCCGAACAACAGTATCAGAGCCTTTTTATGCATAGCTTAAACAAAGGAACTACATATTGCAGCAAAAGGCGTATACATGATAACATCATACTGCAGGGAGGACGTGCATTTTAGAACAACAATGTGATAATGCAAAATGACAATATTCATGAGTATTTTTACCAAACTCCATTAAATCCATAAATCCCTATGTCCTTACTTAAGAAATGACATATTGACAACTATATTGTCCTAATTTCTATACCACAATTACAATATTATTTACTACCCTATAACACCACTTATTTACTCTCACATTGACCTGCAGCTGCTGCTATTAACCTTTGTGTACACCACAATACCTGCTAATGGCAGTGACATCATTTTAACGCTTCTTTGTGATTAGGACATGTGTAGGACATGCATCTCATTAGCTGCAAAACTCTTTACTCTAACTTCTGAACAAGATGGCTGCTAGGTTTAACATGGCTGCTCAGAATCTTAGGACTTCTCATTCTCTTACACTCTCCCATTGCAGAAGTGAGTTAGTTGCTGTTAGTTTTCTGTAAGTTTGTGTAGATAATTTGCCAGTTACAGTTTTAGTGATGGCGATATCAAGAAATGGCAGGGTGGATATCTCCAACACTGAGGTAAAATACATACCAATGTCATTAGAATTAAGTATGGAGATAAAGTTGTTACACTCCTGCTAATTACCGTTCCAAATCAGGAACATGTCATCGATGTGACGTGTCCATAATTCCAATTTTTTGGTATGTTCCTCCATCCCACCGCTAAAGACCTTAGTGTCCTCCCGCCAACCCCGGAACAAATTTGTGTAGGTAGGCGCGCATGGGCTAACCATTGCGGTGCCCCTGAGCTGGTGAAACACTTTACGGTCATAAAGAAAATAATTCCTAGTCAAAGAGAATTCCAATAGTTTCATGATGAACTCATTATGGGCGTAGTACTGGCGACCCCTTGTGCTAAGATAGTATTGTACAGCTTGCAGGCCTTTCTCGTGCGGTATGGAAGAGTAAAGAGCCTCTACATCAACACTCCCGAGCGTTACTCCTGGGTCGACAGAGAGGCCTTCCAATTTTCTTAAAAGATCAGGGGTGTCCTAGACATGTGAGTGTAGGGCTGTCACAAATGGTTTAAGCATCTGATCCAAGTATATACCACAATTCTGTGTTAAGCTGTTGATTCCTGACACAATCGGTCTCCCCTTCAAGGGATCAAGTCCCTTGTGTATCTTTGGCAAACAATAAAACCTAGCGGCAACCACATGTGTGGGAAAGAGCTAATCATATTCTGTTTTATTGATTACTTTAGCTAGGAGACCTTCATCGAGTAATGTTTTCAACTCTTTGGTGTATTCTTCAATGAGATTATAGGGTAAAATTTCATATCCCTCTCGATCACTAAGAAGGTTGTCACATAACTGTTTGTACTTGGGGGTATAAATGACTACCACATTGCCACCCTTATCCGAGGGTTTAACTCCTTTACCCCCAAGGGTGGTAATGACCAGGCCAATTTTTACAATTTTGACCACTGTCACTTTATGAGATAATTACTCTGGAATGCTTCAACGGATCCCACTGATTCTGAGTTTTTTCATGACATATTGTACTTCATGATAGTGGTAAAATTTCTTCGATATCACTTGTGTTTATTTGTGAAACAAACGGAAATTTGTCAAATTTTGAAAATTTCACAATTTTCACAATTTAAATTTTTATGCCCTTAAATCAGAGAGATATATCACACAAAAGAGTTAATAAATAACATATCCCACATGTCTACTTTACATCAGTACAATTTTGGAACCAAAATTTTTTTTGGGTAGGGAGCTATAAGGGTTAAAAGTTGACCAGCGATTTCTCATTTTTACAACAAAATTTACAAAACCATTTTTTTAGGGACTACATCACACTTGAAGACACTTTGAGGTGCCTTTATGACAGAAAATGCCCAAAAGTGACACCATTCTAAAAACTGCACCCCTCAAGGTACTCAAAACCACATTCAAGAAGTTTATTAACCCTTCACGTACTTCACACCAATTAATTGAACGTGAAGGGAAAAAATGAGCATTTAACTTTTTTTCACTAAAATTTTAATTTAGACCCCAATTTTTTATTTTCACGAGGGTACTAGGAGAAATTGGACCCCAAAAGTTGTTGTGCAATTTCTCTTGAGTACGCTGATACCTCATGTGTGGGGGAAGGCCATTGTTTGGGCGCACGGCAGGCCTCGGAATGGAAGGAGCGCCATTTGATGTTTTCAATGCAAAACTCGCTGGAATTCACAGTGGACTCCATGTCACGTTTGGAGAGCCCCTGATGTGCCTAAACAGTGGAAACCCCCCACAAGTGACCCCATTTTGGAAACCAGACCCCTTAAGGAATTTATTTAGATGTGTGGTGAGCACTTTGAACCCCCAAGTGTTTTGCAAAGGTTTATGACGTAGAGCCTTGGAAAAAAAAAAATCATTTTTTCTCCACAAAAACAATCTTTTAGCCGCAATATTTTTATTTTCATGAGGGTACTAGGAGAAATTGGACCCCAAAAGTTGTTGTGCAATTTCTCCTGAGTACGCTGATACCCCATGTGTTGGAGAAAACTACTGTTTGGGCGCATGTCAGGGCTCGGAAGGAGTGACGCTTTGGAATGCAGACTTTGATGGAATGGTCTGCGGGCGTCATGTCACTTTCTCAGAGCCCCTGATGTGCCTAAACAGTGGAAATGCCCAACAAGTGCCCCCTTTTTGGAACTGATACCTGATTTTGTCAATTTCATAATGTAGTGTTATGCGTCAGTTGTGTAGGACAACCTGACAAACACTACACAACTGACATATGACAACCTGACGAACACTACGTCTGCTGTGTAGTGTTCGTCAGGTGGTCATATGTCAGAAATTAATTTAATAGTCCATGGAAGTATGGTACCTTTTGAAGCAGTCTTTCATGCACAGGCCAGGTTTGTCGGGGCAGGTGTCACATTGGTAAATGGTGTCCTTGCGTATTCCGCTTCGGTAACACACTCGGCACTTCTTTTGTGACTTACCTTTTTTTCCGCTGTGAGGGATCTGCCCTGGGAAATGCTGGCCCGGTACAATTCGAGGTCCTTCAGTTCCAGAAGTAGTGGGGCCTGCTCCGTCACCACTGCCAAATATCAGGGCCTTGATAACTGCCTCCTGAAAGTGAAGATACGACTCAGAAGTCTGGCCTGCACATTGTGACAGAAGGAAAGCGTTGTGCATTGCCATCTGTACAAGGTGCACCGCCAGCTTCTTATACCATACCTTGGCCTTTCTCAAAGCACTGTACGGCTGGAGGACTTGACCAGACAGATCAACTGCCCCCATGTACTTGTTGTACCCCACTACACAGTCTGGTTTGGCGACCTGTGTAGTGGAACCTCGTACAATGCTGAGGGTGCTGCCATCACCATGTATGGTGGTTAAGAGAAGGACATCCCTCTTGTACTTGACCACCAACAGGTGGTCGCTACATTGGGCTCTGCTCTCACCCCTTCTGTTTTGCTGCCCAATTAGCGTCTTTGGGAGGCCTCTCTCATTTTTGCGGACAGTACCACAAGCTGCGGTACGTGGCGCAGAGAGGGACTTGAAGAGCGGGATACTTGTATAAAAGTTATCCACGTACAGGTGATAACTTTTATCCAGCAGTGGGTGCACCAAGTCCCACACAATTTTCCCACTCACTCCCAGAACAGGGGGGCATTCAGGGGGTTCAATCCATGAGTCCTTCCCTTCATAAATTCTAAACTTGTGAGTGTACCCTGAGGTACTCTCACAAAGTTTATACAGCTTGATCCCGTACCTGGACCTCTTACTGGGCAGGTACTGTCGGAATCCAAGCCGCCCCTTAAAATGGATTAAGGACTCATCCACACAGATGTCCCTTTGGGGCACATACACTTCAGCAAACTTGTTGAAGTGCTCGATGACCAGCCGAACTTTGAAAAGATGATCAAAGTTCGGGTCATCGTGTGCAGGACACCTTGCATTATCTTGGTAATACAAGAACTTGTGGATGGCCTCAAAGCGTCTCCGGGTCATGACCATTCGGAACACTGGAGTGTTATACAAAACGTCAACACTCCAGTATTGCCGAACCTCTGGTTTCTTCAGGATCCCCATATGAAGGACCAGGCCCCAAAACTTCATCATTTCTTCTGCGTCTACAGGAGACCAGTTAGAAAATGATGAAGAGGGGTTTTGTTCCAAAAATTGATGAGCGTATTAATTAGTTTGGCCCACCATGAGGTTTATAAAATCCTCAGAGAAAGACTTTGAAAAAGTCTATTTCTGTGAGGCCGGTGGTGTCAAACTTGATTCCTGATTCTGCCACGAAATCAGGAATCAGTGGCTCATAATTTTATAATTTTCGGGGGGCAAGGTCCATATGGGGTCAGTAGTGGGGGGCGCTGGATCATCTTCTCTCCTGCAACGACTGCGGGGCGGTCCCGCAGCACCTGAGGAGGAGGAGGAGGACGATGAGGCGTCGGAAAAGTAAAGAAATGTGGGATCCTCACCCTTGCTGTCAGTCTCAGTGTCGGAGGCAAGAATAGCGTATGCCTCCTCCACTGAATAGCGAGTTTGGGATGAACGGGACTTTTTTTTTTCTTGTGTATGTGGTGCGTGTGTCAGTACTTTATTTAGAGTGTGTGTGTATCAGTGTGCTTGGTGTGAACTTTTTTTTTCTGAAAAAAAAAAGGAAAAAAGGAACTACTGTAGGTGGTGCAAACAGCGAGCACGAGTGCAGATCGGTGAACTATGTCACCAATCAACTCTCGGCAGCTGCTGGGTGTGTGCGCGGATGTGGTGCAAAGGTGGGGGGGAGTGTAAAACAGCGAGCACAAGTGCGGATCAGTGATCTGTGGTCACTAATCACCGCTCAGCCGCTGCAGAAAGCAAGGAAAAAATAATGGAAAAAAGTCAAGCGATCAAGTACTGATCAAGCAATAATCAGCACTTGGTGGGAGAAAGGGGGATGGGAAGAGGGGAAGGAGGAGACTTGAGAGAGGGGATTGGGGTGGATGAAGACGGATCAAAAAAGAATTGACAGGGACAAAAAAAAGTCCTGAAAAGCAGCGAGCACGGACGTTGATCAGTGACGTAGTCACTGGTCAGCGCTCGGCCACTGCAGGACGCACAAAAAAAAAAAACTGGGGGGAGGAGGATTGGGGGTAAAAGGAGGGGGGGGAGTGGTGGATGAGGGGAGAACAGAGATGGACTTACCAAAGTCTTCTCTGTTCTTCTTTCAGCAGCAGGTTCTGGAAGAGGCTCTGGGGCAGGATCCGCAGCAGCAGGACGCCGGAGCTGGAGACCCAGGACCCGGGAGACAGCAGCAGGACGGCGGAGTAGCAGCAGCGACTGGAGCAGGTAGGAGCACCGATCCTAGGCTGCACATCACTGTTTCCGGCAATCTGATTGCCGAAAACAGTGAGAAATGCTGCGATTGGCTGTTCAGAATTGAACAGCCAATCACAGCGATCGTGGGTGCGGGGGGGTGGCGACACCCCCCGAGATGCCGGTGCCAACTACCCTAAGGTAAGATGGCACCGGAATTTTAATGCCATCACCACTACTTCGGTTGTGGTGCCGCATTAAAGATAGGATGTATTAATACGTATCAGGCCCATAAGGCCCAGTGCACAGATACGTACTAATACGCCCTTGGTCAGAAAGGGGTTAATGGCAACGTAGTTGTCCTGCTCCAAACATTTTAATGCTTCAATCTCAGACCTAGTTATTTTTAGTTAAAACGCAACATTGGTAAAGTACAGAATCCTAAGGAGATGTATTATCTAGAGAAAAAGCTAAATTCTTATCCAACCATCTCACATTACCAGATTGACCTCCATGTATAACATTTGTTGGACCATTTGAAATACTTACTAAAAATAATCTATCTTTGGTCCATGTTAACAGAGATCCGGAAGGTTACTCTAACCTTGTGTTACATTTTAATAAAGGAGGAGACATATTTTCTTGACTATGTACTGCTTGTGGTGCAACCCTTACTTCTGGAGCTATAGTATTTGTTACTGTAAAAACTACAGATAATTGTACTGGTTCTCTGGAAATTCCATGTTTTTACCCAATCTTCATCTCCTCCTATAATAGAAAGCAATGAAGGATCCAAAACTTTCCCAAATAGTTGTGTCCTTAATAGAACATCTGTTTTTGATTTTCGAACTTTCCCTTTTGTGAGCATATCATTTGTAATTACACCTGACCACAGAGCTTTCTCTTCATCTCTTATCTCTGTGCCTGTCTTATTATTATGTATATAATCTCCTTGTAACTGTGTAAACTTAAACTTAGGTCCTGTAGCAGCATGTAATATTATGTCAGTGTTGTGTATGAAGTGTAGCTCAATACAGAATTTTACACCATAACCCATGCAATTGTTTCCAGTAATATCTACTGAATCATCCAGTATGTCTTCATCTATTAGATTTTGTAGACTTGATCCTCTTAGTTTCCATGAATATAAAGTTCCTTTGATATGTCCATTCACTTCACTAGTATTTGTTCTATGATATAAAATGTCTTGTGTGTAGATCACGATTGAAATCGTACAAAGTAGCAGAAATGTGGTTCCCATCAGATAGTAACTTTTCCTGGGAAATTTCTTTTTTTCCTGAAGGATTGGTGTTAAATCCCTTCCATCAAGTACATGGTATTCCGTATTTCAGCTCTTATTGGAATCCATTTCTTCTTAAAAGAAATGCAGTATCGTAATTTTGCAATATACAGTTTTCATTGATCGACATGTACCCACACTTTTTGTTGTCTGCAGGTATTTTTAACCTCATTGGATGCTTGTTGCACAAGGATCATAACTCGTCCAATGGTGTCGATTATTTCAAAGGGACCTTCCCAGTTACTTTCCCAAGGTCCATTCTTCCTGTAAGTTTTAATCATGACTAGAGCCCCTTTCTTGAATTTGGATTCATATGGTGTCTCCATCCTCTGCATTCTTGATGCAGCATGTAGAAAAATGGTTTTCAAGTTTTCTTGAAACAATTGCAACAGCATCTGATGTTATGTCAAAAACTGTTTCTTATGTGTCACTATGTACAAAAGTCTCGATAGAAGAATCTACATAACCTCTTTTTTCCCAAACTGGCAAGTAGTATATCAGTGATCTAACAACATAGCAGCTATCACTGTAGATTATAATGAGACACTGATCATCAGCTTTATTCAGCTGTAGTACCATTTTTACTGCTTCTAGCTCTGCCCTCTAAGCTGAAAAATTACATGGTATTTTTTGCTTTCCAACTATCCTATTTTGGGACAATAAAATGGCATATACTGTATAATAGTGCCTAACTGAATAGAATCTGGAACCATCTACAAAAATTGCTTCATCTGTTACATCTGCTTTCCATCTGAAAAGCGATGGAATAGGATCCTGAAAAGACTGGAGACAATCACGAGTTTGCCCTTCATATTGCATCAACTGAGGAAGAACATTTTTGGCCTTATAATCTACCTCAATTTGATTGGTTACTGTCATTGTCTCCCAATGAGCAAATCTCTGATGTGACACACCCGGGATATTTTTCTCAAAGAGAAGTTTTAGTGTAGAATGAGATGTTTGCAGAGTGATTTTCTTGAAGCCAGCGATATGTTCAGTTGCTTTGACTGCAAAGTACACACCTACCAAGTATCTTGCATAGATTTCAAAACCTCATTCAACAGGTGAAAGAAGCTTAGAAAAATAGCCCAAAATTCTCCTCTCTTCTTCCTGGGACGTTAACACAGCAGACATAGCTGTCTCTGATGTGTGAACTTGCAAAGCAAATAAAGCCAAAGAATCTACTGTGGACAAAGCAGGTGCATTTTGTAAATTCATTTTCAATTGCTCAAATAAGGTTTGTTGTTCAACACCCCAAGGACTAAAATAATCATTATTTTTCACTTTTCAAAAGATCATGCGAAGGCCTGGCCTTGTTAGCAAAATGCTCAATGAAATCTCTGGAATAATTTACAAAACCCCAAAAATGTCGCCATGCCTTGTGTGTTGTTGGGATTGTTAGAGAAACAATTGCCTCTATTCTTTCTTGCAGTGACTATCTTTTTCCTGGACTCAACAATACTCCCAGAAACTTGACCTCAGTCTGCATCAATTTTTTATTATAATTCTTTTTTAAAGGGAAAAATCAGATAAGACAAATGACAAAATGATAATGAAAATTAACTGCACGAACATTAACAGTAAAATGACATCTGTGTTACAATGAGTCTCAGCTGAATAGCAATTAATAAAAGACTAGTAAAGTAAGTAAACAGACAACCTGAACTCCTCATAATTTTTAAAGTATGTAGAGAGAGAGAGAGAGAGGAAGAAGGGAAGGGGGTGACCGAGAAGGAAAGAAGGGGGTAGATGAAAAGGAAAGGAGAGGGGGGAGAACCCAACAGCGGGAAAAAAGTCGTAAATTATTAGGCTCAATACTTATTATCACCAGTTAATCGACACAGAATGGTTGTACTAGGAGGACAAAATCAGGAACCTCAAATTCAAAGCATATACAGATACTCAGGGTTCTGCTGAAAGACTAACCACTGATACCATGTATTGCGTAATTTAGTGTAAGAATCATGGATAGAAGAGGTCAAATCATCCATGTGCAAAATCTCATTCACTTTTGTCACCCACAGGGACATGGGGGGCAGGAATATTTCTTCCAGAGAAGTGGGATATAAGCCTTAGCTGCCATAACTAGGAACCTTAATAGGGAGCGCTTATATGTAGCCAATGGAGTCTTGCAATGGTGCAAGAGGAAGAGAGCTGGACCCAGTTCCCCAACAAAACCAGTAACTTTACAAATGACCTCAGATGCTATAGACCAGAAAGGTCTGAGTATACTGCATTCCCAGAAGATGTGTAAGAATGTACTCTCTGCCCCACCACACCTCCAACAAACCGGATCAACCAAAAGAAAAAGGATATGAAGATGTGTGGGTACTCTGCACCATCTGGAGAGGATCTTATATCCAGCCTCCTGGAATCTGGAGCTGATAGAGGACTTGTGGGCTAGAGTGAAAATAATAATAACAATCTTTATTTTTTTATAGCGCTAACATATTCCGCAGCGCTTTACATACATTATCATCGCTGTCCCCATCAGGGCTCACAATCTAGATTCCCTATCAGTATGTCTTTGGAGTGTGGGAGGAAACCGTAGAACCCGGAGGAAACCTACGCAAACATGGGGAGAACATACAAACTCCTTGCAGATGTTGTCCTTGGTGGGATTTGAGCCCAGGACCCCAGCGCTGTAAGGCTGCAGTGCTAACCACTGAGCCACCATGCCATGCATAATTTTTTATTACATTTGTAGCTTAAATTGATTTCCACAACCCCAATTGGCCAAAATCCCTATACGAAAGAGGGAAGATGCTTAAATGTAGCATTTTGAAAACCTTGGCAAGATTTAATGTAGACCATCGTAATACCACACTAAGAGTGGGCGTGCGTGGCAAATCTGTTTTAGGATGGGGGAAAAATAAGTTTGTGCCATTTGTCATCTACAAAACTTGAGACAAATGGCTGTGCCACCACAAATTCAGAGGTAGGGAATGTTAGGATTGGAAATAGCAGTGAATTCAAGAAGTGTTATATAGAAACAGTTTTCTAAGCAACCTGACCCAGAAGCAAATGATGTAGATGCTCAGAAGTATCCAAGCATGTTGACACAATTCAATACTTTACATTTTTAGAGGAGTGAGGTGGCCTTCTAGAAACCTGAAAATAACCCATGAAGTTGATAATGCCAAGACCAGGACTAAATGCCATGATGTAATCCGGTTTTCAACCATCAAGCATATTGCATCACCAAAAGCACTGCATACACAATGCTAGTGTGCTCAGGGAGAAGCATCAAATTCACCAGCAACTTGAGGTGGTCAGGAAATCAAATTGTTGAAAACATAATTTGTACAAGGTCATTGTTAAATCTTATTGCCAAAAATACGCAAATGTTAATCATACATGAATCAGGAGATAAACAAAGCAGGACACATTAAGGCATGATTGAACACAATAATGCAGGATAGAGGGAGACTGTCTTTGTAATCATCCTCATATTTTTAACACCCGTGCACCATTCACAGATCAGAGGAACCACAGAACTTTCACAGAAAATTCCAGAGGGGGTAGAGGGGGGTGGGTCAAAGGGGGCAGTGGAAATAATAGAAATAATATTTAGGGACATTCTACGATCTGACTCCGCAAATAGCTCAGGCGGCCATATGTTTAAATAAAGTGGCAAACAATTTAATTCAGACCAGAATAAGTCATCTCTCAGCCCTACGCACAATCCAGGGGAAAAAAAACAAACAGAACAGGGTGGCTGAAAGCTGCATACAGTGACCCATCAGCAGATACTGCCACATGCACTGGTGGCCAGCCCAGACAGTCCATAAAAAAAGATCCAGTAGCCTTTTGTATCTTATTCATTCAAATTGAAGAATTTAATATTTATATAATTTTCCCATTTTAAGATGAATGGAGGAGGAGGTTGATCCAGTGGGGAATTCAATATGGAGTAAGCCCTAGACAAGGTATGTCTGACTTGAAACGAACCCATACATAATATAACAAATTGTTTTGGTTTGCTGGAAATTTGATTTAGAAGGAAACTTGTCAAATTAGTGTTTTAGATGTATACATCTCCAGAAGCCCAGAGGAACCGGCTCTACTCATGAGAACCTCAAATGAAGATCAATCGTTATTGCCACTGAAAGATTCCACCCGATCTCTCCCTGCTTCGATCCACGACCTGAAAGTGGGATCTAAGTGTCCAGGTGTAAAATCTGGGAAAAGTGCTGAGTAATTGGGAATAGCAACCTTGTTAACTACTTGATTAATACAACAATTTAATGTAGGACCTATAGTGGGGTGTGACTTCAGATACTTAGGTATAGACTTAGCAGACCAAAGAAGGGCACTTAATGGAATGGGACAAGCTTTGTTCCATATGTACCCAGGCTTTACTTTGCCCATTTGTGAACCGATCTACTATTCTTGTTAGGTGGCCAGTTAAGTAGTATAGCTTAATATCAGGGAGGGAAATACCACCTCTATCTTTGGACCTGCACAGAATTCAACGTTTAAGTCTGGGAGCTTTCTCAGCCCAGATGAATGTGCTCTATATGTATGAGATTGTCTTAAAAAATACTTCAGGCAATTTAATAGGAAGAGCTTCCATTAAATATAGAATTATTGGTAGTGTGTTCATTTTTAAAATCTGGCATCTACCAAACCACGTGAAGTTGGATTTAGACCACCTGTCTCAATCTCTTCATATAAAATTGATCAGATCCGGGAAGTTATCCTGACAAATCAATTGGAGATTTGTGGAGAGGTGTATGCCGAGATAATTCAAATGTCGCTGGGCCCATCTAAAACTGAAGAAGTCTTTAAGATCTTTAACGCATGTATCTGGAAGATTAATATTTAAGGCTTCAGATTTTGTAAAATTAATTGGAAGTTAGATAGCTGTGAATTTTACTGGAATTCTCACATTAAATTGGGAAGGGAAATTTTGGGCTTAGTGATAAAAAAGAGAAGGTCATCTGCATAAGCAGCAATTTTATGTGAGTTTTGGTGGATTTTAATACCTTCAATATCGTCATTAGCTCTTATACTGTATATATATATATATATATATATATATATATATATATATATAATACGTTAGCGGAGCAATCCAGCCACTTTTTAATGAATATATATATATAAAATACATCAGCGGAGCAATCCAGCCACGTTTTACTGAATATATATATATAAAATACGTCAGTGGAGCAATCCAGACACTTTCTACTGAATATATATATATATATATATATATATATATATATATATATATATATATAAAATACGTCAGCGGAGCAATCCAGCCACATTTTACTGAATATACAGTACAGACCAAAAGTTTGGACACACCTTCTCATTTAAAGATTTTTCTGTATTTTCATAACTATGAAAAATTGTACATTCACACTGAAGGCATCAAAACTATGAATTAACACATGTGGAATTATATACTTAACAAAAAAGTGTGAAACAACTGAAAATATGTGTTATATTCTAGGTTCTTCAAAGTAGCCACCTTTTGCTTTGACTGCTTTGCACACTCTTGGCATTCTCTTGATGAGCTTCAAGAGGTAGTCACCGGAAATGGTCTTCCAACAATCTTGAAGGAGTTCCCAGAGATGCTTAGCACTTGTTGGCCCTTTTGCCTTCACTCTGCGGTCCAGCTCACCCCAAACCATCTCGATTGGGTTCAGGTCTGGTGACTGTGGAGACCAGGTCATCTGGCGTAGCACCCCATCACTCTCCTTCTTGGTCAAATAGCCCTTACACAGCCTGGAGTTGTGTTTGGGGTCATTGTCCTGTTGAAAAATAAATGATGGTCCAACTAAACGCAAACTGGATGGAATAGCATGCCGCTGGAAGATGCAGTGGTAGCCATGCTGGTTCAGTATGCCTTCAATTTTGAATAAATCCCCAACAGTATAACCACCAGCAAAGCACCCCCACACCATCACACCTCCTCCTCCATGCTTCATGGTGGGAACCAGGCATGTAGAGCCCATTCGTTCACCTTTTCTGTGTCGCACAAAGACACGGTAGTTGGAAACAAAGATCTCAAAATTTGGACTCATCAGACCAAAGCACAGATTTCCACTGGTCTAATGTTCATTCCTTGTGTTCTTTAGCCCAAAGAAGTCCCTTCTGCTTGTTGTCTGTCCTTAGCAGTGGTTTCCTAGCAGCTATTTTACCATGAAGGCCTGCTGCACAAAGTCTCCTCTTAACAGCTGTTGTAGAGATATGTCTGCTGCTAGAACTCTGTGTGGCATTGACATGGTCTCTAATCTGAGCTGCTGTTGCCTGCGATTTCTGAGGCTGGTGACTCGGATAAACTCATCCTCAGAAGCAGAGGTGACTCTTGGTCTTCCTTTCCTGGGATGGTCCTCATGTGAGCCAGTTTCTTTGTAACGCTTGATGGTTTTTGCAACTGCACTTGGGGACACATTCAAAGTTTGCCCAATTTTTCGGACTGACTGACCTTCATTTCTTAAAGTAATGATGGCCACTCGTTTTTCTTTACTTAGCTGTTTTTTTCTTGCCATAATACAAATTCTAACAGTCTATTCAGTAGGACTATCAGCTGTGTATCCACCTGACTTCTGCACAACACAACTGATGGTCCCAACCCCATTTATAAGGCAAGAAATCCCACTTATTAAACCTGACAGGGCACACCTGTGAAGTGAAAACCATTTCCGGTGACTACCTCTTGAAGCTCATCAAGAGAATGACAAGAGTGTGCAAAGCAGTCATCAAAGCAAAAGGTGGCTACATTGAAGAACCTAGAATATAAGACTTATTTTCAGTTGTTTCACACTTTTTTGTTAAGTATATAATTCCACATGTGTTAATTCATAGTTTTGATGCCTTCAGTGTGAATGTACAATTTTCAAATTCCTGAAAATACAGAAAAATCTTTAAATGAGAAGGTGTGTCCAAACTTTTGGTCTGAACTGTATATGTATATAAATACAGTATATACACAGTTGAAACCAGAAGTTTACATACACTCTATGAAAAGACATATATGCATGTTTTTCTCAATATCTGACATGAAATCAGAATAAACCGTTCCCGTTTTAGGTCAATTAGGATTACCATAATTTTTAATATTTGCCAAATGCCAGAAAAATGAGAGAGAATGTTTGAAGGCATTTTTATTACTTACTGCAAAGTCAAAAGTTTACATACACATACACTAAGATTACTATGCCTTTAAACAATTCTGGACTGCCCATATGATGATGTCATGTGTTTGGAAGCTTCTGCTAGGTTTTTTGGCAACATCTGAGTTAATTAGAGACACACCTGTGGATGTATTTTAACCCTACAATGCGTATCATGCGTATCGGGAGCCTTTTAGGCCCCGGTGCTTACTTTTTTGCTATTATCTGCAAAATTATTTTAGTTAGAATTTTGAAACTCTAGGTATTCCTCAAGTATGTCGTTGTTGGTAATATTCAGTTGTTCATATAATTTTTTTGATAGGCATTTTGGTGTAACAATGCTTTTTTGGGGAAAACCACATCTGTGCGGAACGGGGGCCTTTTAGGCCCCTGCTATTTTTATCATGTACTCAGCAGTGTTTGTGTCTCAAGTTACTTTATTTGTAGTCAGGGATGCTGGTGGAGGGGCCAGCGGGTGGATCATGCCATGTGAGGATGTCATGTGATTTTGGGAGGGAGTGATAAGGAAGACGTATCACTTCTGCAAAAAATAAGTCCTGGAAAAATATCTCAAAAGAGGAAATTCATGCATATATTGGACTTTTACTGCTGGCAGGGAGTCAAAAATCGTATGATGTTCCAATCAGAGAATTATTTATGGATCCACTTTCTGATCCACACTATAAAGCGACAATGGCAGTGGACAGATATGAGGAAATTAGAAGAAACATTCGATTTGATGATAAGCGATCTCGTGCAGCGAGGTTCCAAACAGACAAATTAGCCCCATATCAGTTATATCTGGAACAAATTTATCAAAAATTGCACCAAACTTTACAATCCTAGTACTAATGTTACAGTAGATGAGCAACTTGTACCCTTCAGAGGACGTTGCAAGTTCATACAATACATGCCCAGTAAACCAGCCAAGTATGGAAAAAAAATCTTCTGGATGTGTGATTCTGCAAATTATTATGGCATAAATAGGCTTATCTACTGTGGCAAAGAAGTTGATGCTCCAGTACAGAAAGATCTAGGGTCTGAGATTGTGAAAACACTTGATGTACCAATATACAATTCAGGTAGAAGCATTACCATGGGCAATTATTTTACCAATGTTGCACTGGGCAATTGTCTGCTTGAAAAAGCTGTTACACTTGTTGGTACTATGAAGCCAAACCGACGAGAAATTCCTCAAGCAATGAAACACAATCCACAGCGAGCACTTTATGAGAGTGCCTTTGGTTTCAACAACAAAGCGACACTGGTATCTTACAAAGCGAATAAGGAGAAATCCGTTATATTACTCAGTACCATGCATTATGATTGCAGCAGTGACAGGAAATTGAAACCAGAAATCATCCTGTATTACAATAAAACTAAAGGAGGTGTAGACAAAATGGATGAAATGGTGGGAAAATATTCATGCAAGAGGCAAACAAGACGTTGGCCTGTAGTCATTTTTTCAAATATGCTTGAAGTAGCAGCCCTGAATTCATTAATTATTTATACAGAAACTCATCCAGAATTCCATGCAAGGAGGAAGGACAGGAGACTCCTATTCTTGAAGGACCTTTGCCATGAACTTGTAATGCCTCACATGATGGAGCGAAGCAACATGAAATGCTTGCCAAAGTTAACTAAAGAAGCAATGAAACAGTGTGGCGTACAATTTCAGGATATTCCAGGGCCAGGAGAAAGAAAACGAAAGCGTTGTGTCATTTGTCCAAGTAACTTAGGAAAACTGAGTGATATTGTACCACTTGTGGGGAAAATGTCTGTAAAGAACATTCTTCAGAAAAGATAATGTAACATCCCTGGCGGTGTTCTTGCATAGTGCACCACCTCCCACTATGCAAGACCGTAATCTTACCCATCAGTCCAGCCTACAAACCTTGCTCCAGTTCATGCTGTGTGCATGTCTCTTGTCTGATTGCTTAGGGCGGCGGCCCGGCTACTTCCTGATTCTTATAGCTGCTGTGGGCGCGTTCCTAATGCGTCCCCAGCCTATTGCTGTGAGTCACTGGATATTTAAACCCCCTCCACCCAGAAGGAGGTGCCTGAGCAACACCTTCACTCAGTTTGTCTTTGCAACTGAATTGCCAGGTCCTGTCCTGTATCTTGTCTGTTTCCGCCACTCTGGGGGCTGCATACCCAGACCTGTTTCCTGTGACTTCTAGTCTGCTTCTGCCACCCTGGAGGCTGCATACCCAGGCTCGTTCTTGTATCTCGTTGCAGTATCAGTTCCTGTCTGAACTGTCTCCTAGCCTGTTACCTGTTTGTCTCTATGTCCGTTCCTTCCCTTTTCTTGCAGTGTCTGAACCTGCACCTAACTCCAACTCATTGTCTTTGTACTTCAGTTTGTGAGTTTTGTGTCCACTCGCTACTTCATAGTAAGTACCTTGTGTGTATCTGGTTCTGCTTTTCCATTTTCCCTTCCTCTGTATCTACCTCCTGTGTTCTAGCCATCTTCCTGTATTTTCCAGTCTGTTCCATGTGAACAGAGTCCTGTCCTCTCTGCCTGCACCTTCAGCCCTGTTCTGCTCTGCTTGCTCACCGCACCTGCGGTTTCGCTCTGCTCTGCCTTGTCCACCGCACCTGCGGTTTCGCTCTGCCCTGCTTGTCCACCGCACCTGTGGTTTCGCTCTGCCTTGTCCACCGCACCTGCGGTTTCGCTCTGCTCTGCCTTGTCCACCGCACCTGCGGTTTCGCTCTACTCTGCCTTGTCCACCGCTCCGGCGGTTCCACTCTGCTCTGCCTTGACCACCGCTCCAGCGGTTTCTCTCTGCTCTGCCTTGTCCACTGCTCCAGCGGTTCCTCTCTGCTCTGCCTTGCCCACCGCACCGGCGGTTCCTCTCTGCTCTGCCTTGTCCTCCACTCCGGCGGTTTCACTTTACTCTGCTTGTCTACCGCATCTGCGGCTCTGTTCCTGTCTCCCAGTCTGTACTGAACCCTATCCAGCCTGCCCTCCAACCTGCTAGTACCTCCCTGTCTACACTCCAGCTGTGCTTGCCAGTATCTCCCTGTCTGCACTCCAGCCGTGCTTGCCAGTATCTCCCTGTCTGCACTCCAGCCGTGCTTGCCATTACCTACCTGTCTGCATACCAGCCGTGCTTGCCAGTGCCCACCTGTCTGCATACCAGCCGTGCTTGCCAATGCCCACCTGTCTGCATACCAGCCGTGCTTGCCAGTACCCACCTGTCTGCATACCAGCCGTGCCTGCCAATACCCACCTGCCTGTATGCCAGTTTAACCTGCCTGTTCCTGCATTCCCCGGTGTGGGTCAACAGCTGTGACCGGGGTCTGACCTGGAGTAGCACCTGGTCCCTCTGCTCGGTTCCTCCTTGGTTCATGGAGTCGACTGAGCTGCCGTGCGACCTTGGTCAGATCGGGTTGATACTTAGTTACGCCCCTCCAGGCACTCCTCGGTTCATGGTACAGTGGGATCACTAATCACGCTCACGCCAGTCAGTCCGGGCGCGAGCATAACAGTTTGCTCAGGCCATGGTTCCCGTTGAGCCCCACGGCCCTTTGCTCTCAGAGACATTTTGAATCATTGTCTGGCAAATACGTGCACCAAGAAAATTATTTTTCTCAAGCTATGGCCCAGGCGATTTACACACCAGCCCAAATGGATCTATCAGCACTCGTTCCTGCGGATCCACCACGGTACTATGGGGATCCAAAATAAAGCCGTGCATTTGTGGAGCAATGCATGCTGCATTTCAAGTTCTATGCTCACTATTTTCCTACTGATCGGGTTAAAGTAGCATTCATGATGTCCTACCTAGAAGGTGATGCCTTGAAATCGATCACCCCCCTATGGGAAGCATGGGATCCTATCATCTTTGACCTGCAGGCCTTCCTGGTGGCCTTTCTAATGGTCTTCGATGACCCTAATCCTGAAGCCTCTGCTAAAGCTTCCCTTCCCAATATCCCGGAGCAGCCCCGATGGGTAATGTGTGTAGGTAGCCTACCAGTCCTCCAGCCCGAAGAGACTGCTGCCCACCCAGAATCCACACAGGATGACTATGCTCCACAGAATACTTTTCTTTCCAACCTAAAGAGGCAGTCCAGACATGCAAGGCGTAGAGGCAAACCATCACGCCAGGTTCTGTCCTCCCAAAGACCTCCTGTTCCCCAGCCTGTAGAGGCAGCTTTCCGCACAGAATCCATGAAGGATGACTATGTTCGTCAGGCAAAGCAGAAGCCAGAACTCAGTCACAAAATCGGATTGCGGTCCCACTGCGGTGGTTTGGGACTCCCTGATGGTCTTTGTCCAGCAAAGGTTGGAAAATCCCCAGACATTAGGCCTGTAGGAGAGGCTGCCCTTGGCGTTAGTGTTTCCTCTCCACAGATGACCATTACTATCTCCGTGGCAAGTGAAGGCCTCGGATTAACCGGAAGTTTCGGGCTTAAAGCCTTGAAGAGTCGTGTCTGATTCCCGTCCAACAACTCCAGAAGCCGGTTTGGGCATTGTCAGCAGAAGGACGAGCCCTACTCAGAAACAGTCAAAATATGTCTGTACAAATTAAGCTCCAGATTGGAGCATTACACATGAAGAAGTTCACATTCCAGGTGCTGTCTGGTTTACCCACAGGTCATCGAGAGCTGAGAGATCTAGTGCCCGCTCAGGTCTGGAGATCCTGCATGGTGTATCCTGGGGGACTGCGGAACTAAAGGAACTAAGGACTGGGACAAAAATGGGACACCTCCTAACAGAAGTAGTTGCAAAGCAAAAGATAAAGTGACAAAAAGTACTAGAGGTCCCAGAGGACCAGGCAAACTAGAGATAGGCACAAAAGCACCTGGCTAGAGAGACAGTCAAAACAACACTGAAGTCCAGCAAAGCCAGAAGGGCAGAGCTGGAATATATAGGCAGATGGTCACGTGACCGCAAAACACAAGATAGAAGCAAAAACAAACAGGAGGGTTCTAACAGTACCCCCTCTTTTATGAGGATCCTCTGGATCCTCCAGGCCCAGGCCTATCCGGAAATCTCCTGTGGAAAGCTCTGACAAGTCTAAGGGCAGAGACATCATCCGCCCTTACCCAGGAGTTATCCTCGGGACCGAAACCTTTCCAAGCGACGAGATACTGCAATCTCCCTCTATGCCCTCTAGAATTCAGGATACGAGAAATTTCATATTCGCCGTCTTCCACCACCAGAGGAACTGTGACAGTGGCATCCCTATCCGATACATCTGCCTTTTTCAACAAGGAAACACAGGATTAATCTTCCAGGAGGTAGGAACCTCCAACCTAACAGCAGACTGGTTAACCACCTGAAGCACCTTAAATGGCCCCACAAACTTCGGACCCAATTTTTTAGAGGGAATCCTCAACCGCAGATTCTTTGAGGACAACCAAACCATGTAACCCACAGTAAACAAAACCTCTTTATGTTTCCTGTTGAAATACTTCTTGGACTTTTTGTTAGCCTCTTGAAGGTTACAACGTACATTAGTCCAAACTCTCTCCAAATCACCGGAAAAATTCTCCTCCTCCGGCACCGCCGACCCCAATTTGGAGAATGAACCAAAAGACGGATGTCTCCCAGTACAACAAAAAATAGGAGAACACCCAGCAGAGGAGGATGTATGGTTGTTAAGAGCAAATTCTGTGAGTGGCAGAAACTCAGACCACCCCTCTTGTCTGCCACAAAGCAACGCAAAAACTGTTCAACATCCTGGTTCTTTCTTTCAGTCTGTCCATTAGACGAAAATGACAAATGGACTCCCAACCTGTCACAAAAAGCACGCCAAAAGAGAGCCACAAACTGAGGTCCCCTATCAGAAACAATGTCGGTGGGAACGCCATGGAGCCTGACAATTTCCTTAACAAACGCCTTAGCGAGTGTCTTAGCGCAGGGTAGCTTAATGAATGGAACCAAATGACACATCTTGCTAAAACGGTCCACGACCACCCAGATGACAGTGAAACCCTCGGACACAGGAAGGTCAGTAATAAAATCCATTGCAAGATGTGTCCAAGGTGCACTAGGAACCTCCAGAGGGCAAAGCAACCCCGCAGCAGGGGTATGTGAAGCCTTTGACCTGCCACCCAGGCCACCAAAAACTGCGACTAATAAGTCTCTTAGTCTCAGAAATTCCTGGATGACCTGCCAACCGAGACTCATGATACTCCACAAACAAATCTCTCCTAAAGGTTCTAGGCACAAACAACCTCCCATGGGGAGTGTTAGATTTGGCATCCTCTTGGGCTTTAAGAATCCCATCTTCCAAAACGGAGTCCAATGCTGATACCACAACTCCTTTCTGTAAAATGTTCTCCTCCACCTCGGTACCAACCATGGGAGCAAAGCTGCGAGATAAAGCTTCGGCTTTAACATTCTTAGTACCAGGGATATAAGTAACAGAAAAATTAAACAGAGAAAAAAAAATTGCCCACCTGGCTTGACGGGCATTCAAGCGTTTGGCAGCATCCAGATAGATCAAATTCTTATGATCTGTGAAAACCTGAATGGGAAATCTAGCACCTTCCAAGAAATGACGCCAATGTTCAAACGCGAGTTTAATAGCCAGCAATTCCCGATTACCAACATCGTAATTAAGTTCGATTTCTGAAAATTATTTTGAAAAAAAAAGCACAGGGATGTATTCCATCCTTGTTCTCCTGAGACAAAACTGCACCGACCCCGACCGATGAAGCATCGACCTCGACCAAAAAAGGCTTGGTCTCATCAGGCTGCATAAGGATAGGGGCAGAACTGAACCTCTCCTTCCGATACACAAAAGCTTCAATGGCCTCAGTAGTCCACTGGACCGTATTCGCACCTTTCCTGGTGAGATCGGTCAGTGGCTTAACAATTATAGAAAAATTCTTAATGAATTTCCTGTAATAATTGGCGAAACCCAAAAATCTCTGTATCGATTTCAAACCAATAGGCCTAGGCCATTCCTGCACAGCCTGAACCTTCACAGGGTCCATCTCAAAGCCCTCGCTGGAGATAATGTAGCCCAAAAAACTAATTCTCTGCACAGCGAACTCACATTTCTCCAGCTTAGCAAAAAGTGAATTATCACTCAATAACTGCAACACTTCACGTACACTCTGCCAATGGGACTCTAGATCTGGTGAATAAATCAAAATGTCATCCAAATACACCACCACATTCTTACCAATCAAAGGTCTTAGGATGTCATTAATAAGGTTCTGAAAAAAACCCAGGTGCATTGGTAAAACCAAAAAGCAACACCAGATTCTCAAAATGACCTACCGGAGTGTTAAAAGCAGTTTTCCATTCATCACCCTAACAAATTGTATGCCCCCCGGAGATCAATTTTAGAGAACCACTTGGCCCCCACCAACTGGTTAAACAAGTCAGGAATTAACGGCAATGGGTAAGAGTTGCGTACAGTAATCTTATTAATTTCACGAAAGTCCAGACATGGACGTACACTCCCGTCCTTTTTTTTAACAAAGAAAAATCCAACGGCCACAGGCGACTTAGAAGGTCTAATGTGACCAGCAGCCAAGCTCGTCTGTATGTATTCCTCCAAGGCCTTTCTCTCAGGGATAGTCAGATTAAATAAGCGACTCTTGGGAAGAGTAGCTCCAGGAACAAACTCAATGGTGCAATCATAGTCCCTATGAGGAGGTAAAACTTGCGGCTCCTCCTCTGAAAAAAACTTCCAAAAATCCTGAATAGGTACAGGTAATTCCCCTTTTTCCACAGCCGCAATGCGACCATTACAACACTTATCATAGCACTTAGGACTCCAAGACTTACATAGTTTATAAGGCCGAAAAAAGACAAGCGTCCATCCAGTTCAGCCTAATTCTTGTGCACTGCAGCTATTCAGCAGCGTTGATCCAGGGGAAGGCAAAAAAAAAACATGCGGTATAGGCCAATTTACATCGTTGAGGAAAAATTCACTTCCCGACACCAATCTGGCAGTCAGATTAAATCCCTGGATTAATTAACTAAGCATAAGATGTAATTTTATTGTTCTCAAGAAAGGCGTCCAGGCCTCTCTTGAACTCATTAAGTGAGTTGGACATCACCACTTCCTCTCCCAGAGAGTTCCAGAGTCTCACGGCTCTGACCATAAAGAATCCCCTTCTATGCTGGTGCAGGAACCTCCTTTCCTCCAGACGCATAGTGTGCCCCCTCATCTTTGTCACCATCCTTGGTATAAACAGGTCATGGGAGAGATCTCTGTACTGCCCCCTGATGTATTTATACATGTTTATGAGGTCTCCCCTAAGCCTTCTCTTTTCCAATGTAAATAGGCCTAATTTTGACAACCTCTCTGGGTATTCTAGTCCCTCCATTCCATTTATTACCTTAGTCGCCCTCCTTTGTACCCTCTCTAGCTCCAATATGTCTTTCCTGAGCACCGGAGCCCAGAACTGTGCACAATATTCTAAGTGCGGCCTTACCAGCGCTTTATACAGAGGAAGAACAATGTTCTCATTAGTAGACCAGTCCAGTAAAGGATTGTGCAGTTTTAACCAAGGCAAACCTAAAATGACTGGAGAGGGTAAATTATTTAATACCACCAAGTCCAAAATTTCTTGGTGAAAACCATTGATAGTAAGGGGAAATGCCGCAACCTCGTGAGTAATACATTTCAAAGGAGTGCTATCAATAGCAATCACAGAAATAGGTAATGACAAAGGTTTGGATTCCAATTTAAGTTTTTCCAAAAAACCCTTATCAATCACATTAAGTGTTGAACCACAATCCACAAATACCTGAAATTCAAGCAAATCGTCCTGCAATGAGGTACTCCCTGAAAGAAATACTCCCTTAGAGCTCAAACAAGCAATTCGGGCGTAACTGACCTTTTTTTTTTCCTTACTTAAACGAAGCTCACAGTTCTTAATCAAATGGTCAGTTTTACCACAATAAAAACACAATCCCTTGGAAAACCTGCAGTCTCTTTCCTGAGAGCGGAGTGACATCGCCCCAACCTCCATCGGTTCTCCGCCGTCCGAGCAGACTCTCTGGGAACTAGGAGCTGCCATAGCAGGAATTTTTTCATCATTAACCCTGGCACGCAGTCTCCTGTCCACACGTATAGCTAATTGCATGGCTTCCTGCAAGGTTTCAGGTGCGGGGAATGCAATCAGCAGATCCTTAACCCTTTCACTTAGACCAGCAAGAAAAAAACATTTGAACGTCGAATGATTCCATTTCACTTCTGAGGACTACCTTCTGAAGTGTGTACAATCATTTTCAACATCACCTGACCCCTGATTCTAACGCCTCAGTTCTGTCTCAGCAGATGAGACTCGATCAGGATCGTCATACAATAGCCCTATAGCAGAAAAAAAATCCTCCACTGACCTAAAACACGGATCATGAGGTTAGAGAGAAAAGGCCCACCCCTGTGGTTCCTTGCGCAAAAGTGACATGATAAACCCAATGCGCTGTGATTCATTCCCAGAGGACCTTGGTCTCAAACGAAAATATAATAAACAAGCATATTTAAAGGAAAAAAAATCTTGTTGTTTACCATAAAAAATATCAGGCAGTCCTACCTTGGGTTCGACAAAATGCGCTCCAGAACAGCTACTCACGTGTTGCCGGAGCTCGGACACCTCCAGAGACAATCCCTGCAGGCGTTGACCCAAATCTTGAACAGAAGCCATACTGATCCCCGGATTTCTTTCCTTAAAGTTTTTGTTTGGGCTGGACTTACTGTTATGATCTGCAACATAGGCCAATGAAAGATGGGGAGAGCTGTCCCTACAGTAAGACTAAGCTGAGCCCCTATGTTGTAGCGGGCTACCTGTTCCTTGTGAACAGACCCGCCTTCGTCCTCGGCTAGTCTGAACAGAGACCTATAGAGAAAGGGAGGGGTCCCTAAAGGAACTAAGGACTGGGACAAAAATGGGACACCTCCTAACAGAAGTAGTTGCAGAGCAAAAGATAAACTGACAAAAAGTACTAGAGGTCCCAGAGGACCAAGCAAACTAGAGATAGATAGGCACAAAAGCACCTGGCTAGAGAGACAGTCAAAACAACACTGAAGTCCAGCAAAGCCAGAAGGGTGGAGCTGGAATATATAGGCAGATGGTCACGTGACCGCAAAACACAAGATAGAAACAAAAACAAACAGGAGGGTTCTAACAATCTGGTCTTACGTCCATCAAGGCGGTGGTTACCCCCGAGTCTCTGCACCCCTCCAACCAGGCGGAGGACCTCCAGTTGTCTCCTGAATCCTCCGGGGTGCTACCTGATAACAAATGGAGAGAGACTTTTCTACACCCTGTACCTGGTACTTCGCCCACTTCATCCAGTAAGCTTGGCAAAGTGTACTTCGAAGCAGTGATTACGCCCGAGTCTCCACCCCTCCAAACAGGCGGAGGACCCCCAGTTGTCTCCTGAATTCCCCGGGGTGCTACCTGTTAAACGGAGAGAGACTTTCCTACACCCGGTACCTGGTACGCCGCCCACTTCATCCAGTAAGCTTGGCAAAGTGAACTTCGAAGCAGTGATTACCCCCGAGTCTCTGCACCCCTCCAACCAGGCGGAGGACCTCCAGTTGTCTCCTGAATTTCCCAGGGTGCTACCTGATAAACGGAGAGAGACTTTCCTACAGAAGACAGAAGAGGTAATCCTCTTGAAGAGAAGGATTGGCCTCCAAATTCTCTGCAGAAGACTCTTGCAGGCTTGAAGAAGAGGGGGCGTAAAGGGGGGGTACTGTAACATCCCTGGCGGAGTGCTTGCATAGTGCACCACCTCCCGCTATGCAAGACCGCAATCTTACCCATCAGTCCAGCCTACAAACCTTGCTCCAGTTCATGCTGTGTGCATGTCTCTTGTCTGATTGCTTAGGGCGGCGGCCCGGCTACTTCCTGATTCTTATAGCTGCTGTGGGCGCGCTCCTAATGCGTCCCCAGCCTATTGCTGTGAGTCACTGGATATTTAAACCCCCTCCACCCAGAAGGCAGTGCCTGAGCAACACCTTCACTCAGTTTGTCTTTGCAACTGAATTGCCAGGTCCTGTCCTGTCCTGTATCTTGTCTGTTTCCACCACTCTGGCGGCTGCATACCCAGACCTGTTATCTCTGACTTCTAGTCTGTTTCCTCCACTCTGGGTGCTGCATACCCAGACCTGTTACCTGTGACTTCTAGTCTGTTTCTGCTACCCTGGGGGCTGCATACCCAGGCTCGTTCTTGTATCTCTTTGCAGTATCAGTTCCTGTCTGAACTGTCTCCTAGCCTGTTACCTGTTTTTCTCTATGTCATTACCTTCCCTTTTCTTGCCGTGTCTGAACCTGCACCTAACTCCAACTCGTTGTCTCTGTACTTCTGTTTGTGAGTTTTGTGTCCACTCGCTACTTCATAGTAAGTACCTTGTGTGTATCTGGTTCTGCTTTTCCCTTTTCCCTTCCTCCCTATCTACCTCCTGTGTTCTAGCCATCTTCCTGTATTTTCCAGTCTGTTCCATGTGAAGAGTCCTGTCCTCTCTGCCTGCACCTTCAGCCCTGTTCGGCTCTGCTTGCTCACCACACCTGCGGTTTCGCACTGCTCTGCCTTGTCCACCGCACCTGCGTTTTTGCTCTGATCTGCCTTGTCCACCGCACCTGTGGTTTCGCTCTGCTCTGACTTGTCCACCGCACCTGCGGTTTCGCTCTGCTCTGCCTTGTCCACCGCACCGGTGGTTCCGCTCTGCTCTGCCTTGACCACCGCTCTGGCGGTTCCTCTCTGCTCCGCCTTGACCACCACTCTGGCGGTTCCTCTCTGCTTCGCCTTGACCACTGCTCCAGCGGTTCCTCTCTGCTCTGCCTTGTCCACCGCTCCGGCGGTTTCGCTTTACTCTGCTTGTCTACCGCATCTGCGGCTCTGTTCCTGTCTCCCAGTCTGTACTGGACCCTATCCAGCCTGCGCTCCAACCTCCTAGTACCTCCCTGCCTGCACTCCAGCCGTGCTTGCCAGTATCTCCCTGTCTGCACTCCAGCTGTGTTTGCCAGTACCCACCTGTCTGCATACCAGCCGTGCTTGCCAGTACCCACCTGTCTGCATACCAGCCGTGCCTGCCAATACCCACCTGCCTGTATCCCAGTCTAACCTGCCTGTTCCTGCATTCTCTGGTGTGGGTCAACAGCTGTGACCGGGGTCTGACCTGGAGTAGCACCTGGTCCCTCTGCTCGGTTCCTCCTTGGTTCATGGAGTCGACTGAGCCGCCGTGCGATCTTGGTCGGATCGGGTTGATACTTAGTTACGCCCCTCCAGGCACTCCTCGGTTCATGGTACAGTGGAATCACTAATCACGCTCACGCCAGTCAGTTCGGGTGCGAGCGTAACAGATAACATGTGAAAATTGTTTGGAAGACCAATAAAATGAAAAAGTTAGAAAAGAAATGTAGCTGTACCTAGTTTACTCTAGATTTATATACCTTTGTGTGTTTTTCATTTCTTTGTTTGAAATATGGAAAAAAAATGTTTTTTTGGTGTTTTCTACAAAAAGTTATATTTAAAATGTTGTGCATTAATCATATCTTATTTTCCAATTTTGAAATAAACTTGTAAAAGTTATTTATGTGAGTTTCTCCATTACTTAAAAGTGTAAATGCTAGGGTTAATGTACAACTGAAACACACTGCTTCTTTGTGTAGCTTCTTGGGAAAGTCTAAAGAAATCAGCCAAGACATCAGGAAGAGAATTGTGGACTTGCGCAAATCTGGCTCATCCTTGGGTACAATTTCAAGATACTTGAAGGTGCCTCGTTCATCTGTGCAAACAATTAAACGCAAGTACAAACAAGGTGGGAATGTCCAGCCATCATGCCGCTCAGGAAGGAGACGGGTTCTGTGTTCCAGAGATGAACGTGCTTTGGTCCGCTGTGTGCATATCAACCCAAGGACAAAAGCAAAATATCTTGTGAAGATAATGGCGGAAGCTGGTAAGATTGTGTCAATATCCAAAGTGAAACGAGTACTGTATCAACATGGGCTGAAAGGCCACTCTGCCAGGAAGAAACCATTACTCCAAAAGAAACATAAAAAACCCAGATTAATGTTTGCAAATGCACACAGGAGCAAAGACCTTAATTTTTGGAGACATGTCCTGTAGTCTGATGAAACTAAAATTTAACTTTTTGGGTATAATGACCATCGTTACGTTTGGAGGAACAAGGGAGTAGCTTGAAAGCCTAAGAACACCATCCCAACTGTGAAACACGGGGGTGGTAGCATCATGTTGGCGGGTTGTTTTGCTGCAGGAGGGACTGGTGCACTTCACAAAATACATCACATCATGAGAAAAGAAGATTGTGTGGCAATACTGAAGCAACATATCAAGACATCAGCCAGGAAGTTAAAGCTTGGACGGAAATGGGACCTCCAAATGGATCATGACCCGAAGCATGCTGCCGAAACGGTAACAAAGTGGCTTAAGGATAACGAAGTAAATGTTTTGGAGTGGATCTCAATCCTATTGAAAATGTATGGGCAAAGTTGAAAAGGCAGATGCGAGCAAGGCTCCCTACAAACCTGCATCAGTTACGCCAGTTTTGTCAGGAGGAATGGGCCCAAATTCTGACCAACTATTGTGGGAAGCTTGTGGAAGGATATCCCAATTGTTTGATCCAAGTCATTCAGTTTAAGGGCAATGGTACCAAATACTAATGAAATGTATGTAAACTTTTCACTTTTTATTAAGTCATAAAAATGCCTTAAAACATTCTCTCTCTCTCATTATTCTGGCATTTGGAAAATATTAAAAATTATGGTAATCCTAATTGACCTAGAACGGGAAAGGTTTATTCTGATTTCATGTCAGATATTGAGAAAAACATGCACATGTGTCTTTTTATATAGTGTATGTAAACTTCTGGTTTCAACTATATATATATATATATATATATATATATATATATATATATATATATATATATATTACCATGAACACTTATCTTCTTTTTAACATATTTGGTATCAATAAAGATTATTTCTTTTTAGCCATAAACAAAAGCCTTTTTCATTCCTTTAGGGTTTGTCTATAAGTATGCTTTTTGGTTCAGTTACATGGATTGTGGTTATATCTTTTCATTTCACTTGATTTATAAAAATCTAAAATGATATATTGTTTCTACACACAACATATAAACAATAAAATTCTAAATATTAATTATAAATATTTTTTATTTTTTGCATACAATATTTGACATTTAAATTAAAAAATACCCAAAACGTGTGAATGAATAAAACACAATCAGTTTACATAACACAAACTGTTGACAAATAAAGACTGTTCCTGAGATTACAGTTTGAAACAATAGCAGATTTAAAAACTAGCTTGAAAGAAGAGATGCCCTTTCTCTTTATACAAATTGGATGGATATTTGATAGGAGTCCTGAACTAAACATTAAAATCTATTCATAAAAAATGTGAAGTGAAACAACAATAAAATATAAAGGCAAAATGTTTGATGAGAAGCTGGTTTTCAAGATTAATATAATTTAGCAGAGACACGACTGACTAATTGATTAGAATCATAGAATGGTAGAGTTGGAAGGGACCTCCTGGGTCATCTGGTCCAACCCCCTGCTCAAAGTAGGATTCACTAGATCATCTCAGACAGATTAGGATCATTCTTGGTAACAGAGTCAACAGAATCGCATAAATTGGCTTGTCGTCCATCCAAGGTCTCTACTTGATGGCCATTTTTTCACTGTTGTCGATTATTTTTAATACTTTTTATTGGTTGACTAATTGAAGTATATGAAAGCATTTTGCAAGTATTAAATGCCTGTGAAAATTAGTATATGCCTGCAGTTTACTTCCCCATGTTTATCTGCTTTTAGTAAGCAGCTTTAGTTTAGCATTTCAGCACGTTCTGATATAAAAGCCAGGCAGCACAGCATTTCCGGGACAATACAATTCAAATGTTGGCTAATACAAATAGAAAAAAAACATACTATGTTATTCTTGTTTAACTAAAAAGACCAGTCATGCTTACAACATCACAATGCTTGCCTTTTTGACTCCCATAATGATAATTCACTGCAAAAATTGCATTTTATGAATATTTCAGTAGCAGTATCATGCTTTCAAACATTACTGAGAATAAAATATAATCAGGCTGTGATCCTATTTGTTAATATACTATTACACATGTGGCTGACATGGAGTATCCACACACAAATTACCACTTCTTGGTGTGCTGCCCCTCTACTCACAGCTGGAAACCATGGCCACCACAGAAGCATGAACACAGGTTACCAATGCAAGACATATATGAAACCATATTAACTAGAATTTCAAATGTAACTGTGGGAGGGGGGTGAATTGTTCAGGAAAAGTTTACCTATGACACTGGCAGTGCATTTAGTTTGTATGAGACTATTTACTTTAACACTATGGTCTGCCATTGAGTTGCTCAGGGCATTGTTCAATTTCACACCCTCGTGTGCCACAGGTATTGTTCAGTCTTTACACCTAGCTCAGCCAATGTTTACACTCTACACATCACTAATTTAATTAAACTCTCCTAATACAAACTACCATCTCAGTGACCAAGACAAGATGGTAAAATCACAAAAATAAATGTTTCACATACTGTTGTACTTGCTTATTTTCTCTAAAAATGCAGCAAAACCTGATAGCTATGTTCACACTAGGCGTTTTTTCACTACCCATTATTTCCAGTGGGTGAAAAACGCTGAAAGAAGTGACATGCTGTATTTTGCAAAAAAACCTGCAAAGCACAAAATCCTGATAAAAAAAAACAAGATGTGTAACATGAGATTTCTGGAATCTCATAGACTTTGCTGGTACTGTAAAACGCAGCTGCAAATTTGCATAAAAAAACGCTGAAAAAACAAGATGTGTGAACATAGCCTAATACTACTGTATCGTCAACTGAACTTTTGTACTTCTCCTACTTTATAGCCATAATCAGTCTATGTATAGGAATTGATATCAGCTCAATATATACATATTTACAATTAAATACATGCTATTAATGCTCCAAATGTAATATCGCACATATAAAAACCTGCAGTAAAATTGCAGATTTGTCTTGTTTTGTTGCATGTACAGCATGTTTACATATTTCTGCACCAGAAATTCAGTAGATGGCACATACTGAAGGTTACTGATTGTTTAGAAATCCCAAACGCCTGTACAGGATCTCAAAAATCTCAGCGACACACAATACCATTGTAATTACAGTAAATGTGTACATTGCAATTAGAAAGATTGTTTTCTCAAAGTGTTCTGGGACCATGCACCTGGTGAAATTATATTTCTTATCTAGGCTTCCTGCATCACATTTAAAGATTGGATTCACTTGAAAACCAAAAAGATGACTCTGTAGCCAGAAGGCTACTACTTCCAAAGTAATCCGTAACAGTACAGAGATTATATAAAAAACTGTGTAAACTGGTTTCTGGAGGATGTCTTCTTGATCTATACTCTTACAGGCTGCATAGAGATGAAAAACTGCTCCTGGCACTAACACAGTAACGAGCTGTAGGGCCCAAAATACCTGGAGAGAGAAAAAGAGAGATCTTTTTACAATACTGTGTGCAATAACACACTGGAAATATTTAGAAAACAAATTTATAATTAATCATACATTTATTAGAAGCATCATCTTTCTTGAGACCTAAATAGTAAAGGGTAGGGAATTGTATTTAGCTCGGAAAATTACTTTAACCCTTTACCACAGTGAACTATGAATGGAATTACCATTAACCTTCATGTCGCTCTAGAGCAGGGGTCTCAAACATGGGCCCCTGAGGCTGCTTTATGCAGCCCACAAGCACTGTAGACCCCTTGATGACTGCGGCCCGGTCTAGAGGCCTCCGACTTCAGCGCTTTATTTCAGTTGAATGTGCATCATCGAACGCATATTCGATTGAAATTTATTGCCGCGCAAATGTAGCACCCTGAGGATTCGGCTGCTACAGGGGTATTGCACCTCAACCCAGAGGTGTGATATTCCACTCCCGGGTAAGGAAGGAGTGTGGAACTGAGCTCAGATAGACTGCATGCACTACATACATCCCATTTCAGAGGAGCAGGCCGACGGTACTCCCACTTAGAAATGTGCAGGTACAACCGAGCCTGTTCCTGGCTGGAGTGGGAGGGGGGTGGTACATCCCATGTAGTGTAGGGGCAGATAGGGGGAGCAGTCTGGGTAGTGATAGGAGCTCATTGGGTGCTGGTCACCTGAGCTCACACATAGAGGGATATATAAGGAGGGCACCAACTTAGATCAGGGTCAGACGCTGAGAACAAGTCAGTTGGAGAGGAGAGAGAAGGAAACAGCAGCCCTGGAGAGAGAGAGAGAGTGGAGCAGAGAAAGACCCAGAGGGGGAAGACTGAAGGGACCCAAGAACCCAAATTAGAACACCGGGTGAGGAGTCAGCAAGAGGGTACCGGAACCCAAGCTGGTGGGGGCAAAGACATTCCCCAGCCAGAGACCGGAGACCGTGGGCAGTGTCTGTCACGGTCACCCACCACATTCACCCCGAAGGCACACCACATGAAGGGTCAGGGAACCCAGGGCCAAGGGTGTCCCAAAAGAAGGCCCGAGGGAGCTGGACCTAGGTGAATCACTGGTGGGGACGGCTGAAGAAAGGACAGAGGGAGAGCTCAGGGCCACGCTCCGGACTTGTTTGGGGGTTGGCTGGATCCAGGACCTGGTGGACGCAGCACGGCTCGGGTGGTCACTAACAGCTGGAGTGACCGAAACATCAGCAGTAAGTAAACTCCCTTAACTGCACAACCCGAGTCTGTCTTCATTGCCGGCTGCACCGCACCACCACAACCCCCATCCTCTGCGCCTGTCCCCTCTGAGGCTATACCCCTCCCGTTGGGGGTTATCCCACCAAGCTGCGCATCCACCATCAGCCTCAGCGGACCCTGCTGCAGCGGCGGCCACAGTGACCGCATCACAACGGGTGGCGTAGTCGACACAAAAGAACTGTAGTAACATCTGTAAAGCTGCCACATAACACTGAGCTTGACGCCCTGGGCACGGGACCGGGTCACAGCCGCTCGGAGACTACAACCCCCCATCTGATCCGGTGCCGGGTATTCCCCTCAAAAAGGAATATGTCCCAGGGGGCGCGTCAACTTTGGCGTAGTCGGCAGGATTACGTGCCCGCAACACCCGGGTACTGCGTGCCTGAAGAAAAGTGCAAGTTTACCTCAGAAAGAAGTCTCCCGCCGGTTCCGGAGGGTCCACGCCATCGGACTCCATCACCAGTCGTTTCCCGCCGATTGTCCGCCATTTCCAGCTTGTTCCCGCCATCTGCAGAGTTTCCCGCCACTGGGCGACGCTTCCCGCCAAAACCGCAGATTTCCCGCCTTGGAAGAGCAGCGGACGCCATTATGGGCGTGCCAAAGGAGGGCAAGAGGCCACCTCCCATCGTGGGCCAGGACAGAAAATGGCGCCAAAAGTGGAAACCGCCCCCACCAACAGAGACTGTGATGCTGGAGGTGTCTGTCAGCGTGAAAGAACTCCCCCTGGAGCTGACAGTCACCGAGTTGCCCCGGGACCGCCCTCGAGGTGGGAGGAGACGAAAGAGAAGAGAAAAGATGGGTGTCGCTTGGAGGAGTCTGGAGCGAGCGCACCCGGAGGCAAGAGGTCTAACGAGGAGTAGCGGAGGAGCTCACCCGGAGATGGAGAAAAGGCAGAGCAGCACCGGCCCGCTGGCCAGGAGCCTGCCGGAAGCAGAGCAGAGCAGCACCGACCCGATGGTCAGGAGCCTGCTAGAGTCCACAACCCCGCTAGGTCTAGCGGAGATCTTAGCGCAGCTCCCCCGAGACCGGGAGTGTGCACAAACTGCCCTGGAGGGCCTCGCACGGAGGATGGCCCGGGTACAGCGGGAGATACTGGCGGAGTGGAGCCGGGAGATGGCTCAGCACGCAAAGACCAGTCAACGGAGCACGCTACCCTGGAAGAGGAAGCAGACCGCCTCTGAGGATGGCGCGGGAGGACCCAAGGCCGGAGACGGCGCCGAGGAGGGAGCCGAACGCATGGAGGCAGGTAAAGGGGACGCTTATACCCCAAGCCGAGAAACCGCCCACCTGCCCCAGCTCCCCGTCGCAGAGCCCGAAAGTCCCCCTGCTGTGCCCGTAGCCGCCAGGTCACCGCCATGGACTAGGCCCCGACCGGAAGCCGCCGCAGCGACCCCTGTGACGTCACGCGCCCCGACCCGGAGCGTGACAAAGCAGGAATTACCACCAGCCTGGTCGCAAGGCCTAGTACCCCCGGGCGCCGCACCACCAACAGCGCCCCCTACCTCCGCGGAGCCTCCGGCCTGGCCGCAAGGCCAGGTAGCCCAGGGCGCCGCCGTCCTAACGGTGCCCTTCACCTTCCAGGTGCCCCAGGCCTGGCCGCAAGGCCTGGGCAACCCGGGCGCCACCACCACCGCGCCCGCGCCCGTAATACCAAGGGTGCCACACCTGGGGGAGGACCTCTTCAGCCAGCTCACATGGCCGGACGGGCGGCCCTTCATCTGGCCCGAAGGGTACCCTGAGCTGGAGCGGCAGCAAAGACTAGGGCCCTTGTGTGAGCCCCTAATCCCGGCTCCGAAGCCCGTGGCTCGGGTCTCGCCTCCTCTAGCAGAAGCCCAATTCGTGTGGGACCCCACGGGAGAAGATTTGATGGGGTTCACCGGAGAAACTCGGGCAGCCGCAGCTGAACGTACAGAGTGTTGCCGTCAACAGCTGGCAGAGTTTAAGAGAGAACGGGAGGAGAGGCGGGTCAGAGAACAACAGGCCCAAATCCAGAGCGCGGAGCAGAAGAGCCGGACTAGGAGGAACCCCCGTGCAGCGCATTGTCCCCGCACCATCGGGACAGTGATAAAGTTCAACCCGCAGCATGGGTGGGGCTTTATTCGGGACCGTAACAACCGCGGTGACGTTTTTGTGACCCGCAGAGACGTCGAGTCCCACCTGCCGGAAGGTCACAAAGGCCGTGACCTCTACGTCGGAGACGAAGTCACCTTCACCCGGCACAAGTGTGCCAAAGGACCTTACGCCCTCCACGTACACCGCTTGACGGAGGAGGAGTTGCGGTACGGAGAGGAGGAGCCAGAGGACCCGGACGGGTCTGAAGAAACATCATATCAAGAAAGAGCAGGAGGAAGACGCCGTTGAGTGCGGCAGAGCAGGAGCTGTAAATAGTTACCCAATCGGGGTATATAGAAACTGAAACTGTTGAAAATAGTCCCCGTTGGGACCAGGGAACTGTTTACCCGTTAACCCCTTCATCCTACAGGCTGAGGACTGTGAGCAGCCATTCCCTTTCCTCTAACTGGCCGAGGACTGAGAGCGGCCAACTTCCAACTTCCCTGTATATAGTTGCGCGTCCTAAAGCGCCCCCTACCGGTTTTATAGGAAAACCAGTTTTTCAAAGAGACTGTCGCACTTTTCCCGGACACACGTTGCACAGTGTCCGGAGGAGGAACCAGAGACAAGAGAAGTCTACGAGAATGTTTATATAAAAAGTTTTATATATATATAATGTTTATATGTTTTATATGTTCATATAAAAATTTTGTATGTTTTGGTGTTTTATGTCTTACAGCCCGAGGACGTGCTGTGATTTACCAGGGGGGAATGTAGCACCCTGAGGATTCGGCTGCTACAGGGGTATTGCACCTCAACCCAGAGGTGTGATATTCCACTCCCGGGTAAGGAAGGAGTGTGGAACTGAGCTCAGATAGACTGCATGCACTACATACATCCCATTTCAGAGGAGCAGGCCGACGGTACTCCCACTTAGAAATGTGCAGGTACAACCGAGCCTGTTCCTGGCTGGAGTGGGAGGGGGGTGGTACATCCCATGTAGTGTAGGGGCAGATAGGGGGAGCAGTCTGGGTAGTGATAGGAGCTCATTGGGTGCTGGTCACCTGAGCTCACACATAGAGGGATATATAAGGAGGGCACCAACTTAGATCAGGGTCAGACGCTGAGAACAAGTCAGTTGGAGAGGAGAGAGAAGGAAACAGCAGCCCTGGAGAGAGAGAGAGAGTGGAGCAGAGAAAGACCCAGAGGGGGAAGACTGAAGGGACCCAAGAACCCAAATTAGAACACCGGGTGAGGAGTCAGCAAGAGGGTACCGGAACCCAAGCTGGTGGGGGCAAAGACATTCCCCAGCCAGAGACCGGAGACCGTGGGCAGTGTCTGTCACGGTCACCCACCACATTCACCCCGAAGGCACACCACATGAAGGGTCAGGGAACCCAGGGCCAAGGGTGTCCCAAAAGAAGGCCCGAGGGAGCTGGACCTAGGTGAATCACTGGTGGGGACGGCTGAAGAAAGGACAGAGGGAGAGCTCAGGGCCACGCTCCGGACTTGTTTGGGGGTTGGCTGGATCCAGGACCTGGTGGACGCAGCACGGCTCGGGTGGTCACTAACAGCTGGAGTGACCGAAACATCAGCAGTAAGTAAACTCCCTTAACTGCACAACCCGAGTCTGTCTTCATTGCCGGCTGCACCGCACCACCACAACCCCCATCCTCTGCGCCTGTCCCCTCTGAGGCTATACCCCTCCCGTTGGGGGTTATCCCACCAAGCTGCGCATCCACCATCAGCCTCAGCGGACCCTGCTGCAGCGGCGGCCACAGTGACCGCATCACAACGGGTGGCGTAGTCGACACAAAAGAACTGTAGTAACATCTGTAAAGCTGCCACATAACACTGAGCTTGACGCCCTGGGCACGGGACCGGGTCACAGCCGCTCGGAGACTACAACCCCCCATCTGATCCGGTGCCGGGTATTCCCCTCAAAAAGGAATATGTCCCAGGGGGCGCGTCACAAAGACAAAGCGCCACTGCGGCTTATGATATCACTGCCATGCGCCGGCACGCCAATGTCGGCTGCTGGCCTCTGATTGGCCGACAGCTGGCACTGGCATTACTGTCCAGAAAGCTTGTCTCTGTGCGACAATACATTTCATTTGAATGTGCGCCCGAAGACGAACATTCAACTGAAATAAAATGCTGACGTCGACGACCCCTGGACTAGGCGGAAATCATCAAGGGGTCTACAGTGTCCGCGGGTCACATGTACAGAAAGGACGCCGAATGAACAGAGGACAGGTGAGAAGAATCTTTTATTATTATTATGTGTATGTGAATAATGGCACAATATGGGACATTATTACAAGATGAGGACCAGGATGTTACATTACTAACAGAAGGGGACCAGGATGGGACAGTACTTTAAGAAAAGGACCAGAATGGTGTATTACTACAAGATGTGGACCAGGATGGGACATTACTATAAGAAGGGGACCAGGATGGAACCTTACTATCAGAAAGGGACTAGGATGGGACATTACTGTAAGAAGGGGAACCAGAATGGTGTATTACTACAAGATGGGGACCTGGATGGGGCACTACTATAAGAAGGGGGCTAGGATGAGGCATTACTATAAGAAGGGGACCAGGATTGGACATTACTATAAGAAGGGGACCAGGATGGGATATTACTAAAAGAAGGGGACCACAATGGGACATTACTAAAAGAAGGGGACAAGGATGGGACATTACTATAAGAAGGGAACTGTGGCACCACTGAGGGTTCAGTCGCCACAGAGGTACTGCACCTCACCCAGAGGTGTGGTATCTCCTTCTCTCAGGTAAGGAGCGAGTGCTGCCCAGAACCCCAACACCTGCATCCAACACTACACTGCTCCAGGCCAGCTCGAAGGGCAAGACGCAATGCGTTTTCCTGCTGAGCCCTGTCCCTGGCTGGAGTGGGGGGAACCCAAAGGTAGGGAGAACCAGTAGGGGTGTGGGTGGAGGAAGCAGTTTAGAGGAGCACTTTGACAGTAGGTATATAATGGGAAGCCATCTTAGGGTGGCAGAGAACAGTTCAGTAGGACAGTCTGGGAGCAGAGTCTCTTTAGGAGCTCTGCTCCACAAGTAGGGCCTAGTCTTAGAGGCCCAGGAGGGGAGCAGAGAAGTAGGCTCCGATTGACAGAAGGGATCCCAGGGGGTACGGCGAGTGCAGGACGGCACCCGTACGCCCCAAATCTGTCAGAAGACAGAGGGATCGTAGGCCGCAAGAAGGGGACCAGCCGTGTTACTCCAAGTCTCGGCTGGAAAAACCGGAGGCTTCTGGCTTTCATAGACCCGTTGCTGCAGCCTTATTCTAATCCCCGTGAGGGTCAAGCAGGTCCGGGAACTCCAGCAAGATAGGAGGGACTTCAGAGCACCCGAGCGGGATTGAGAGTGGGGAAGCGCAGGGCAGGAGGGAGAAGACCCAGCGTGAAGACGGTCTAGTTAGGAACACAAGAAAGCGAGGTTCCGTCAGGTGCTCCTAATCTGCCTGAGGAAGAGCTGAACCCCTGCCTGGTGAGCGCAGCGCGACGTGGGAGGCTGGCACCCGTACAGTGCACCAGTGGAACTCTCATAAGAACTGTGAGTAAAGACTCGGATGACTGCACCGTACTGCCTCCATCCATTATTTCAGCTGCTCCATCTTGTCCTCCCTACACTTCAACGCCCAGCGCACTCCTCTCTCTTCACACTGCCCTGAGGCCTGCTGCTCCACCTGTGGGGAGCCGTTCCATCACAAGCTGCCCTACCACCTGCCTCAGAGGACTGCTCCGCAGCGGCGGCTCCCTTTAGCCGCACTCCACAGGTGGCGTCACGAAAGAAAAATAATAATTATGGTGAGTCCCAAAAATAATTAAAATCTTCAATTTATTGAAAAATAATTAAAAGATCATACAGGTTGGGGATACGTCTCAACGCGTTTCTGGCAAAAGCCCTTATTCACTGAGATAGAGATTCCTTATGATACATGGTATAAAAACAAATGGTGACCAACCGTTGATCAATAAACACATATGTTAGCAATCAATCACATTTGAGAATAATCAGCATAATCACAAGGCTAAATCACAAGAAAACCAGAGAAAAAGAGAGAAAGGAAAAAAAAACAAAAAAACACACAGACATTCAATTCTCTGAGATTTAATATAGATAAAGGCTATCATTCCTATAGTTCATGCCATTGGGGTATTTTGTATCCAGTTTGATAATCCAAAATAACTCTCTTAGGAGGAGTTTTTTCCTCCAATCCCCTCCTCTAATAGGAATATCCACCTTTTCTAACCCATAGAATGAAAAATTATTTAATTCCCCTGTATGTCTCTCTACAAAATGCTTGCAAGCTCCTGAATAGGATGCATGTTTATTTTTGATGTTGGTAACATGTTCTGCCATCCTTTTCTTTAATTTACGCATTGTGCAGCCAATGTATTTTATTTTACATTCTTTGCAAAATATGCAATACACAACATAATTAGTATTGCAATTAATAAATCTTTTTATATCATTAGCAGCATCAATTTTTTGAGTTTGCAATGTATACTGGCACATCGTACATTTGGAATATGCACATTTAAAAAAACCTTTGCAACTGAGCCAGATTTTTTTATCACTTTTTTGTGGCATGTATAGGCTTGGGGAAAGAGTAGCACCTATTGATCTCCCTTTTCTCGGCACACATACTAATCCATTTTCCAGGATTTTGTTTAAGTCTCGATCTTGAAATAATACAGGGACATATCTGTTTACAATATTTTTTATTTCCTGAAATTGGCGGCGTCACGAACACTTTACAAATCCCCTATAAATAATTCCCCTTTTGGGTGACCGGGCCAGCCACCGTGATATCCCCCACCGGCATCCATAGAGGCCCGGCTGCCGAGTACCCCACGGCTCTGGGGGCGCGTCAGAACCAGGATGGGTCATTACTATAAGAAGTTGACCAGAATGGTGTATTACTACAAGATGAGGACCAAGATGGGGGACTACTATAAGAAGGGAGCCAGGATGGGGAATTACTATACGAAGGGGACAAGGATGGGACATTACTGTAAGAAGGGGACCAGGATGAGACATTACTATAAGAAGGGGACCAGGATGGGGCATTACTAAAAGAAGGGGACCAGGGTGGGATATAAATATGAGAGAAGGACCAGGATGGGACATTACTATAAGAAGGGGACCATGATGGGCCATTACTATAAGAAGGGGACCAGGATGGAACATTACTATAAAAAGAAGCCTAGGATGGGACATTACTGTAAGAAGGAGACCAGGATGGGACATTACTGTAAGAAGGGAACCAGAATGGGGCATTACTACAAGATGAGGACCAGGATGGGGCATTAGTATAAAAAGGGGAACAGGATAGGGCATTACTATAAGAAGGGAACAATGATTGGGCATTACTTTAAGAAGGGGACTAGAATGGTGTATTACTACAAGATGAGGACCAGAATGGTGCACTACTATAAGAAGGGTTCCAGGATGGGGCATTACTATACAAAGGGGACCAGGATGGGACATTACTGTAAGAAGGGGACCAGGATGGGACATTACTATAAGAAGGGGACCAGGATGGAACCTTACTTTCAGAAAGGGACTAGGATGGGACATTAATGTAAGAAGGGGAACCAGAATGGTATATTACTACAAGATGGGGACCTGGATGGGGCACTACTATAAGAAAGGGGCCAGGATGGGGCATTACTATAAGAAGGGGACCAGGATTGGACATTATTATAAGAAGGGGACCAGGATGGGACACTACTAAAAGAAGGGGGCCAGGATGAGACATTGATATAAGAGAAGGACCAGGATGGGACATTACTATAAGAAGGGGACCAGGATGGGTCATTACTATAAGAAGTTGACCAGAATAGTGTATTACTACAAGATGAGGACCAGGATGGGGCACTACTATAAGAAGGGGGCCAGGATGGGGCATTACTATACAAAGGGGACAAGGATGTGACATTACTGTAAGAAGGGGACCAGGATGAGACATTACTATAAGAAGGGGACCAGGATGGGGCATTACTAAAAAAAGGGAACCAGGATGGGACATTAATATAAGAGAAGGACCAGGATGGGACATTACTATAAGAAGGGGACCAGGATGGGACATTACTATAAGGAGGAAACCAGGATGGGACATTACTATAAGAAGGAGACCAGGATGGGACATTACTGTAAGAAGGGGACCAGAATGGGGCAATACTACAAGATGAGGACCAGGATGGGGCATTACTATAAGAAGGGAACCAGAGTGGGGCATTACTACAAGATGAGGACCAGGATGGGACATCACTATTAGAAGGGGACCAGGATGGGACATTACTATAGAAAGGGGATCAGGATGGGACATTACTGGACAAAGAGGACCATGATGGAACATTACTATCAGAAGGGGACCAGGATGGGACATTACTATAAGAAGGGGACCAGAATCGGGCAATACTACAAGATGAGGAACAAGATGGGGCATTACTAAAATAAGGGGACCAGGATGGGACATTACTATAAGGAGACCAGGATGGGGTATTACTAAAAGAAGGGGACCAGGATGGGACATTAATATAAATTAAGGACCAGGATGAGGCATTACTATAAGAAGGGGACAAGAATGGAGCATTACTACAAGATGAGGACCCGGATGGGGCATTACTATAAGAAGGGAACCAGGACATTACTACAAGAAGGGGACAAGATTGGGTACATTACTCCAAGATGAGGACCAGGATGGGGAATTTCTTCTAGATGAGAACCCGGATGGGGCATTATTACAAGATGGGGCATTACTACAGTATGGGTACCTGGATGGACAGATTACTACAAGAAGGGGACCAGGATGGTGAATTACTACAACATGACTACCAGGATGGGGCATTACTACACAATGGTGACCAGGATGGGGACTTTATTACAATATGGGGACATTACTACAAGAAAGGGACCTGTATGGAGACATTACTACAAGATTGGGACCAGGAAGGAGACCTTACTACAATATGGGGACCTGGATATGGACAGTACTACAAGAAAGGAACCAGGACAGGGCATTACTACAAGGGAGCAGTATGGAGTGTTACTGCAGATGGGGTTTGGATGGGGCGTTACTACAAGAAGGGGGCTAGGATGGGGCAGTACCATACGAAGGGGACCAGGATTGGACATTACTGTAAGAAGGGGACCAGGATGGGGCATTACTAAAAGAAAGGGACCAGGATGGGACATTAATATAAGAGAAGGACCAGGATTGGACATTACTATAAGAAGGGGACCAGGATGGGGCATTACTATAAGAAGGGGACCAGGATGGGACATTACTATAAAAAGGAGACTAGGATGGGACATTACTGTAAGAAGGAGACCAGGATGGGACATTACTGTAAGAAAGGAACCAGAATGGGGCATTACTACAAGATGAGGACCAGGATGGGGCATTAGTATAAAAAGGGGACCAGGATATGGCATTACTATAAGAAGGGAACAAGGATTGGGCATTACTTTAAGAAGGGGACCAGAATGGTGTATTACTATAAGATGGGGACCAGGATGGGGCATTACTATAAAAAGGGAACAAGGATTGGGCATTACTTAAAGAAGGGGACCAGAATGGAGCATTACTACAAGATGAGGACCAGGATGGGGCTTTACTATAAAAAGGGGACATTACTATAAGAAGGGGACTAGGATAGGGCATTACTATCAAAAGGGGACCAGGATGGGACATTACTATAGAAAGGGGATCAGGATGGGACATTACTATAAGAAGGGGACCAGAATGGGGCAATACTACAAGATGAGGACCAGGATGGTGCATTACTATAAGAAGGGGAACAGGATAGGGCATTATTATAAAAAGGGAACCAGGATAGGACATTACTATAGGAAGGGGACCAGGATGGTGCATTATAAAAGAAGGGGACCAGGATGGGGCATTAATATAAGAGAAGGACTAGGATGGGACATTACTTTAAAAATGGGACCAGGGTGGAACATTTCTATAAAGGAAGGGACCGGGATGGAACATTAGTATGAGAAGGGGACCAGGATGTGACATTACTACAAGAATGATATAAGAATGGAGCATTACTATAAGAAGGTGTCCAGGATGAGGCATTACTATAAGAAGGGGACCAAAATGGAGCATTACTACAAGATGAGGACCAGGATGGGGCATTACTAGAAGTAGGGGACCAGGATGGGGGATTACTATAAGTAGAGGACCGGGATGGGGGCAATACTTCAAGAAGGGTACAAGAATGGGTACATTACTGCAAGATGGGGATCAGGAAGGGGCATTTCTTCTAGATGAGGACCAGGATGGGGCATTATTACAAGATGGGGACATTACTACAGTTCAGTATGGGGACATCGATGGGGAGATTACTACAAGAAGGGGACCAGGATGGTGGATTACTACAACATGAGGACTAGGATTGGGCATTACTACACAATGGTGACCAGGATGGGGACTTTATTACAACATGGGGACATTAATACAAGAAGGGGACCTGAATGGAGACATTACTACAAGATGAGGATGAGGAAGGAGACCTTACTACCATATGGGGACTTGGATGTGGACAGTACTACAAGAAGGGGACCAGGATGGGGCATTACTACAAGAAGGGGACCAGTATGGGGCAATACTACAAGATGGGGACCAGGAAGTGGGATTACTACAAAATGGGGTCCAGGAAGGGGGACAGTATTACAAGATGGGGACCAGGATGTGGCACATTATTACAAGATGATTGCCAGAATTACTATATGTTGCTAATTGTAAGACAACTTTACTGTATGTAGCCAATTGGTTGAAACAAAAAACAATCAAAATAAAGCATGAAAAAATACTTTGCAACTAAAAATGCTGTTTTATATATAAACTAAAGAAAACAAAAGAAGTGTATGTTTGTTATCGCCACATCCATAACGATCCAAGTTATAAAACTACCATAACCCATACGATGAAAGCCATTTAATAAAATAAACATGCCAGAAATGTTCAAAACAATTATCAAAAGGTGTAAAGAAAAAAAATGGTATCACTAAAAATGTTACTTTGTCTTGCAAAGAATGCGGCCCCCAAATTCAAATTTTTTTCTATGCACAGCCCATATATCCAGCTCAGTTTGAGACCCCTGCTCTAGACCATATACTGCCAGGGATTTGTTGATTAACATTTGTTTTCCAGACATGACAAAATAATATATACTGTAGTTCTTTATAATAATCTTTGCAACATTAAAGAGAATCTGTCAGCATGATTTTACATCCCAAACCATTTATATTATGTAGCTGTTTCAAAGACAAGTCCAGCGATGTCTTTACATGGCCAGTCCATTCCTCCGTTATTGAGAAATCAGCGTTGGATTTGATATGCAAGTGAGACTGTACATCTGAAGTCTCTGTCACTCCAGCTCTATTTCCCATCCAGCACCACCTCCTCATGCTTGGTTGATGGCTTCTTCTTCTGAAGTTACACAGCACAGAGACTCTCAGTCAAGCAGGAGGAGGTAGCGCTAAACCGGAAAAATAACTGGAGTGACAGAGGCCTCAGATCTACAAATAGCTTGTCTGCCTCATTTGCATATTATTTCAACTTCTAATTTCTCAGTAATGGAGGTATGACCATGTAAAGGTATTGTTTTATTGGTCTATGAAAAAGCTATAGTACACGTACATGTATAATTAGTTTGGAGGATGAAATCTTGCTAACAGATTCCCTTTGAGTAATTATTTGAATAAAAGCTGATCTGCAGTAGCCATGAAACAATATGATGGAGGTGACCTATCTAAAGGATCAATGTAGTGGGAAAACTCCTTTAACTTTACACTATAAATCTTGTATGTTTCTGTATGTGGTAATAATTCAAGACTACTTCAGCATTTTTCAGTGATTCTGAGATTGTTTTTGCATGATACATTTTACTTTGTTAGGCTACGTCCCCACGATCAGGAAATAGCAGCGTTCTTGACCCAGCGTATTTTTGCTGCTTCCAAAGCGCCATGTTCTAATCACACAGGAAAATCCACATGTGTTCATTAAACCATGCGGATTTACCGCATCTAATGACTGGCTATGGGTGAAACTATTAGCATCTCCACTGCAGATAATTAACATGCTGCAGCTCGCAAACCTGTGCCATGTAAACCAGCGTCAAATAGAAGCACAGTGGGCACGGGATTTCTATAAATCCCATCCACTGTGCTTGTAAAGTAGAGCGCAGTGTTTTCGATACAGCGCAGGTGAGCTGCATCCAAAACACTGCTATTCCTGATTGTGGCACGTACCCTTAGTGGTAAATCCAGGTTGATATGATTTTTGCTTATTTATAAAAAAAAAATCTGAAATTTGATGAAAAATTAGCCACATACCACAGCTCCTGGGCAGGGAAGGAAGTAAAAGAGTATACAACATTTTTGTGAGAAGGAAAACATGTTTTTTTAAACAGGTAGGGAAATGTCTTATCTCAAAAAAAGAATACGCAGTGATCCCATGCCTTAATGTCTGTATACTATTTTGCTTCCTCCCCTGCCCAGGAGCTGTGGTATGATCAGACCATGTTCCTGTATGGTCAGACGCAGCCATCACACAGTACATAGATGGGGCACATTTATAAGACTATCTCAGAACAAGAATATTTTAACACATTCAATTGTGGAATTGATTTTTATTCCAACGTCTATTAACTAAGATGAACTTTGTTCATGGGAAAACTCTAACGATCTAGATGCTGTTTTTGCTATTGATAGTACAATCTTAGGGGGTTAAATGCCCACAAATGATGCTAACACTGATCGTGGCCAACACCTGCATTTTCACCCATTACGGAATGCTATTCTCTTATTTCTCATATCAGCAAAAGACGTATTGGTGATGACTAGTGTTGAGCGAGCATGCGCGACACTGCTCGGTACTCGCCCGAGCATCTCACTACTTGGGATGTTCGGCGAGCACTGAGCATTTCCGGGTTACTCGGGCGATAGCTCGGGTCTCCGCCCTGCACATTTGGCGCTCTTTACAGAGCCAATGAACATGCAGGGATTGCCAGCCAGTCACTGTAATGCCGCAGCCATGTTCTTTGTGGGCATTACAGTGATTGGCTGGCCGCACAGCGTCATCTCGAGTATTTAAAACCAGGGACCGCCATCTTGGACACAGTCGCTCCGGATCAGACAGTGTAGGGTCAGTGCTGCTGAGCTAGGGAGAGATTTATACTGCAAAATAGTTAGTGTAGGGTCTCTAAAGCCTGCCAAATCAAACAAACAGTCCTTCTCAGGACTAATATCCATCCCAGATATCAGGCAGGCTGCATAGGAGACGCAGTGGTTATACCAACAAACACTGCATTACAGTCCTGTGTGCTCCTGCTGGTCAAATTGCTAGACTTATCCCCAGGGCTCAGGGGCCAGGAAAAATCCTTTTTTTTCATCTAAATCCTGTTTTTTTTTTCCTAAGTCAGACTGTACAAATACCCGTCTTATTAACCTTTTGGTATTTCCCCCCCTCAAAATAAAAATTGAGTGTGTCTGTGAGTGTTCAGACACAAATATATCTGTTTAAAAGAGTCTGGTGTAGGCTAGAGAAATAGAACTGTGGTTTTCCTCTTCCACGGTTCAAATCTGGGTGTTATCAACCTGCTTGCCTTTTTTCCTTAAAAAAAACAGTTTGAGTGTGTCGCTGACTGTTCAGAGACAAATATATCTATTTTAACAAGTCTGGTATACACCAGGAAATTATAACTGTGGTTTTGCAGTTCCACAGTTCAAATCTCTGTATTATCCACTTGTTTGTCTTTTTTCCATAAAAAAAAAAACATTTTCAGTGTCTGGCTGACTGTTCAGACACCAATATATCTGTTTAAAAGAGTCTGGTGTAGGCCAGAGAAATAGAACTGTGGTTTTCCTCTTCCACGGTTCAAATCTGGGTGTTATCAACCTGCTTGCCTTTTTTCCATAAAAAAAACAGTTTTAGTGTGTCGCTGACTGTTCGGACACAAATATATCTATTTTAACAAGTCTGGTATACACCAGGAAATTATAACTGTGGTTTTGCAGTTCCATGGTTCAAATCTCTGTATTATCCACTTTTTTTTGTCTTTTGTCTGTTCAGACATCAATATATCTGTTTAAGAGAGTCTGGTGTAGGCCAGATAACTAGAACAGTGTTTTTCCTCTTCCACGGTTCAAATCTGGGTGTTATCAACCTGCTTGCCTTTTTTCCATAAAAAAAAAACATTTTCAGTGTCTCGCTGACTGTTCAGACACCAATATATCTGTTTAAAAGAGTCTGGTGTAGGCCAGAGAAATAGAACTGTGGTTTTCCTTTTCCACGGTTCAAATCTCCTTTTTATTACCCTTTCGCCATTGTTAGTGCGAGTGTAAGCTATTTTACTTCATTTACAATGGGAAAGGTGCATGGCAAGGGACGTGGAACTGGACTTTCTGGTGATGGTGCGTGCAGAGGATGTGGCCGTGGCCAAGGTGAAAATGTGCCACAACCAACAGCCACATCTTCTCGCTCCCAGTTCTTGACCGAATTACTAGGGAAGCACACAACAGCACCACTATTGTGAACTGATCAAAGTGAACAGGTTATTAATTGGATAGCAGATAATATTTCCAGTCACCTGGGCACCACCACCTCCGGTCTGTCTTCCACATGGTCAAGTGTTATTAGCCGTGAGTCTCGACTGCATACTCCTCTTCACCTTGATGCTCCTTCCTCCCACCATGCCGAGTGTCGTCAGTCAGCAACTGATCCCACAGTTGGACACTCTCAAGAGCTGTTCACTGGTCCATTTCCATATTTGTGCCCCTCGCCTGCTCCGCTTGAAGTGGTGGAAGAGGAGATCCCATGTAGCGATGGCCAAATATTTGAACAGGCACAGCCACAGGAAGGCGACGCTGGTAATTTGTCACGAGAGGTGGACGATGACGAGACACAATTGCCACGAAGTGAGGAGGAGGACCGTAGTGCGGAAGTGGAAGAGGAGGAGTTGGTGGATGATCTAGTAACTGACCCAATGTGGCAGGAGGACACCCAGAGCGAGGCCAGCAGCACACAGGGAGAGGGAGGCAGGGTACCCCAACAGGCAGGAAGAAGCAGTGTGGTGGCCGCAGACAGAAGGCGGGCAACCGTTCCCCGTAACACCAACACGAGGGACGCTGCCAGTACAACCGGTAGGTCTTCCAGAGTCTGGAATTTTTTTAAAGACTCTGCTGATAACCCCAAAAAGGCCATTTGTACCACCTGCCAGGCCAGCATCAGCAGGGGTGACAAAACTACCAGCCTGACCACCACCAGCATGATCAGGCACATGTCAGCAAAGCACCCGACTTTGTGGGGCGAACCCCAGGGTCCACGACCAGTGTCAGCGGGTGTCACCACTGCTTCTTCCACTGTTGTGCGTGCAATAGAACCCCCTGTTGTGTGTGCAAGGCAATCCCCTGTCCATACTGCATGCAAAGATGCCCCCTCCTCTCAGTCTTCACTTGTTATGGCAGTTTCTCAAGAAACAGCATCAACGTCCACGTCCCACCGCAGCGTTCAGTTGTCCATATCCCAGAGCTTTGAACGAAAGCACAAATTCGCAGCCAACGCCCCACAGGCCACAGTCCTAAATTCGCACATTTCACGACTGCTTGCATTGGAAATGCTGCCTTTTAGGCTGCTGGAGACGGAATCCTTCCGAAACCTTATGGCGGTGGCTGTCCCTCGGTACTCGGTCCCCAGCCGACACTATTTTGTCCGGTGTGCCATCCCCGCACTACACAAGCACGTGTCCCAAAACATCTGCCGTGCCCTCAACAACGCAGTTACTGGGAGAGTCCACCTGACAACGGACACGTGGACAAATGCTTGTGGCCAGGGATGGTACATATCCCTGACGGCACACTGGGTAAACATAGTGGAAGCCGGGACCCAGTCAGACCTTGGGACGGAACAAATCCTCCCCACACCGAGGATTGCAGGCCCTATGTCAGTCAGAGTTGCCCCCACAGTGTACAGCTCCTGCACATCATCCTCCTCCTCATGTTCAGCCTCCATCTCAGATATCACCACATCAGTTACAAGCTGGAAGCACTGCAGTACTGCCTCAGCCAAGCGGCAACAGGCTGTGCTGAAACTCATAAGCTTAGGTGATAAACCTCCCACTGCTTGTGAGTTGTAGACAGCTGTGAAAGAGCAGGCAGTTCTGTGGCTGAGACCGCTGAACCTACATCCAGGCATGGTCGTGTGTGACAATGGCCTTAACCTGGTGGCGGCTCTGAGGCGAGGCGAGATCACACACGTACCATACCTGGCTCATGTGCTTAACCTCGTGGTTCAGCGGTTTCTTAAATCGTACAGAGTATGATGAGATAGATCAAGAAGCCGTAGCGGGCGATTACACACAACCCAGCCTCATCTCATCCCAACGTGCATTGGGGGACAATGAGGAAGAGGAGGAAGAACAGGAGCTGGTATCATGCGCTGTAGACTGTAGTATCTGTACAATTGTCATACCGTCAGTTCAGCGTGGGTGGCCTGAGGACAGAGGGGAGGAGGAGAGCATGGTCAGTCGTCATCTTGGTGAGGACACGGAAGTCTTGCTCGTTACCAGTCTGGCACGCATGGCTGACTTTATGTTACGCTGCCTTAACCGTGACCCTCGCGTTGTCAAAATGTTGGGTGACAGTCATTACTGGTTGGTGACACTTTTAGACCCCCGCTACAAGGAGAACTTTCACTCTCTTATTCCTGAGGTGGAGAGGTCTACAAAAATGGGGCAGTACCAGAAGGCCCTGGCTGCAGAACTGTTAAAAAAATTCCCATCTGAACACGCTAGCGGCAGAGGTCACAGTTCGTTGACCAACCAAGGCGTACAGGCGAGAGAGACGCAACTCCAATCCAGCAGAGGCAGGGGAACACTGTGAACGTTCTGGGACAGTTTTCTGAGACTCGCCCAGCTTACAGGCCCTGAGGCACGGGGTACTCTCACAAGGAGTGGAAAGTTTCAAAACATGGTGAGGGAGTATCTTGCCGACCGTACCAGCGTCCTCCGTGATTCCTCTGTGCCTTTTAATTATTGGGTATCCAAGCTGGACACTTGGAATGAACTCGCTCTGTATGCCTTGGAGGTCCTGGCGTTCCCTGCCGCTAGCGTGTTATCGGAGTGTGTTTTTAGTGCCGCTGGGGGAATTATAACTGATAAGCGCACTCGCCTGTCAACTGACAATGCTGACAAGCTGACCCTTATCAAAATGAACAAGGGCTGGATTGGGCCAGACTTCTCATCACCACCAAATGACAGCAGAGTAACATAAAGTCAAATCCACTGTGTTGTTTCGGGAGGTGTATTCCCATGCACCGCTTCACACCCACACATAGGTATACGCTTCCTCATTTCGGCTGTTTTTTGCTCTTCTCCTTATCCTCAGCCTCCACCGCCACTATACCACCAGGGTGACCATGGTCCGTGTTGCCAGCATTGCAAGTTCCTCCGTCCTAATTTTTGGCAGCTTTTGCTTGGAAGGCATAGGCAATGACTATGGGAGACCCACCCCCCAATAATGGGAATAATGTTTTTAATATGCTGTACTGCATGGCTCTTTTAAGGGGCATGAAAACCGTCTTGTTAAGCTACTGTGACCTCCACGTCTCTTCCAAGGGGCATTAAAACCGTCTTGTTAAACCACTCTGAACTCCACGTCTCTTCCAAGGGGCATTAAAACTGTCTTGTTAAGCTACTGTGACCTCCACGTCTCTTCCACGAGGCATTGATATTGTCTTTTTATTCCACTGCGACCTCCACCACTCTTCCACGGGGCATTGATATTGTATTTTTATTCCACTGCGACCTCCACCACTCTTCCAAGGGGCACTGATATTGTATTTTTATTCCACTGCGACCTCCACCACTCTTCCAAGGGGCACTGATATTGTCTTTTTATTCCACTGCGACCTCCACCACTCTTCCAAGCGGCATTAAAACTGTCTCGTTAAGCTACTGTGACCTCCACATCTCTTCCATGGGGTATTAAAACCGTCTTGTTAAACCACGCTGAACTCCACGTCTCTTCCAAGGGGCATTAAAACCATCTTGTTAAACCACTCTGATCCCCACCACTCTTCCAAGGGGCATTAAAACCGTCTTGTTAAACCACTCTGACCTCCACGTCTCATCCAAGGGGCATTAAAACCGTCTTGTTAAGCTGATGTGAACTCCACGTCTCTTCCAAGGGGCATTAAAACCATCTTGTTAAACCACTCTGAACTCCATGTCTCTTCCAAGGGGCATTAAAACCATCTTGTTAAACCACTCTGAACTCCACGTCTCTTCCAAACGGCATTAAAACCATCTTGTTAAACCACTCTGACCTACACCACTCTTCCAAGGGGCATTAAAACAGTCTTGTTAAGCTACTGTGACCTCCACGTCTCTTCCACGGGGCATTGATATTGTCTTTTTATTCCACTGCGACCTCCACCACTCTTCCACGGGGCATTGATATTTTCTTTTTAATCCACTGCAACCTCCACCACTCTTCCAAGGGGCATTGATATTGTTTTGTTATTCCACTGCGACCTCCACCACTCTTCCAAGGGGCATTGATATTGTCTTTTTATTCCACTGCGACCTCCACCACTCTTCCAAGGGGCATTGATATTGTCTTTTTATTCCACTGCGACCTCCACCACTCTTCCAAGGGGCATTGATATTGTCTTTTTATTCCACTGCGACCTCCACCACTCTTCCAAGGGGCACTGATATTGTATTTTTATTCCACTGCGACCTCCACCACTCTTCCAAGGGGCACTGATATTGTCTTTTTATTCCACTGCGACCTCCACCACTCTTCCAAGGGGCATTGATATTGTCTTTTTATTCCACTGCGACCTCCACCACTCTTCCAAGGGGCATTGATATTGTCTTTTTATTCCACTGCGACCTCCACCACTCTTCCAAGGGGCATTGATATTGTCTTTCTATTCCACTGCGACCTCCACCACTCTTCCACGGGGCATTAAAACCGTCTTGTTAAGCTACTGTGACCTCCACGTCTCTTCCAAGGGGCATTAAAACCGTCTTGTTAAACCACTCTGATCTCCACGTCTCTTTCAAGGGGCATTAAAACCGTCTTGTTAAGCTACTGTGACCTCCACGTCTCTTCCAAGGGGCATTAAAACCGTCTTGTTAAACCACTCTGACCTCCACGTCTCATCCAAGGGGCATTAAAACCGTTTTGTTAAGCTACTGTGAACTCCACGTCTCTTCCAAGGGGCATTAAAACCGTCTTGTTAAACCACTCTGAACTCCACGTCTCTTCCAAGGGGCATTAAAACCATCTAGTTAAACCACTCTGACCTCCACCACTCTTCCAAGGGGCATTAAAACCGTCTTGTTAAGCTACTGTGACGTCCACGTCTCTTCCAAGGGGCATTAAAACCGTCTTGTTAAACCACTCTGAACTCCACAGCTCTTCCAAGGGGCATTTAAATGTTGTTTTTAATTACCTCTAACCTCCACTACTCTTCCAACGGGCATTGCATTTCCTCCTAATTTTAGTCAGCTTTTTCTTTTCAATGCATAGGCGAACACTAAGGGAAACCCACTCCCCAATAATGGGTGGAAGTTTTTAGTACGCTGTAATCCACGTCTGTTTCAAGGGGCATTGCAGTTCCTCATAATTTTTGGAAAGCCTTCCATTCACTGCTTAGGCCAACAGTGTACAAGAGACCCAGTTGCTATAAATGGAAAAAACGGTTTAGTTAAGTCCCTCTGACCTCCATGTCACTTCCAAGGGGCATTGGAGTGCTTCGAAATTTTTGGTAGGCATTGCACTCACTGTATGCCCTATAACTGTGTAGCCGAACCGCTCCTTTTGGTACAGAAACATATCCTACAAGACGTGTAGTTGACTGGCCTGATATTGAAGTGAATGGTCCCTGTTCCTCTTGCTCTTTCTCCTTTGCCACCACCTCATCCATCATTCATCACCTGAAGCTTTGTTTTAACGGGAGTCATAGAACTGGGATAGTAGCAGGAAAACATCCAGCTATCCACAGAGGAGGTAGGATATGTGCCAAAACGCGGACCCCCTCAGGCCTAGCCGCTACTACATACATGCGCTTGCATTCCAAGGAACAGAAAGCTAAGGGGATGGATGGCCTTATGATCATGAATAATTTACTCATTGTGTAGGAGGCCGACCACTGCTGCTGTCTACCTTCTGAACTTTGTGTTGAAGCCTGATTGACCCAGGACCCGCAATCCTCTATGTCTGGAGGACGTGTTGCATCCCAGTGTCCAACTGTGTCCCGGCTTCCACAATATTAACCCAGTGTGAAGGCGTCAGTGAGATGGACCATCCTTGGCCACATTCACTTGTCCACGTGTTTGTGGTTAGGCTGTCCTTCCCACTAAATGCACTGAGGAGGGCACAGGTAATGTTTTGGCATGCGCGCTTGTGTATAAGGTGCATCGGGACAAATAGGGGCAGCTGGGGACCGTTTATGGACACCCGGCTGCCCCCAGGTGGCTGGGGACCGTGTGTGGGCACCCAGCCGCGGGGAGGCTGGGGACCGAGTATAGACACTCGGCCGCCGGGCAGCTGGGGACTGAGTATGGATACCAGGCCGCCGACGCAGCCATGACATGGTGGCCGGCGTTTGCCTCCACAAGCCTAAAAGGCCTCATTTCAAGTGCAAGCAAGCTATCAGTATGGTATTGCAGCCTGGGGGTGGGTGGGTTGCAGGTTGCACACTTACGCTTGCATTCCAAGAAAACAAAGCAGATGCTAACTTTTATCATCATCATCATGCTCCTCACCTTGGCTCCTCCCCTGATGGAGAAGCTAGGGCCCACCGGAGGAGTCTGGTTGTCTGGTGGGCTCGGCCAATGCTGCCCTAAAGTAGGCCAGGCTAAGAAAAGTGTGGGGAAGGTTACCGGGACAAATAGGGGTGGCTGGGGACCGAGTATGAACACCTGGCCGCCCCCTGGCGGCTGGGGACCAAGTGTGGAAACCTGACTGCCGGGCGGCTGGGGACTGAGTATGGATACCAGGCCGCCGACGCAGCCATGACATGGTGGCCGGCGTCTGCCTCCACAAGCCTAAAAGGCCTCATTTCAAGTGCAAGCAAGCTAGCAGTATGGTATTGCAGCCTGGGGGTGGGTGGGTGGCAGGCTGCATACTTGCGCTTGCATTGCAAGGAATGGGGGAGGTACAATTGAAAACTGCCCTGGGACAAGGACTTGCACAGGGATAGTTGCAAGTCTGCATCTTCTGATGCGAAATCTGCAAAAGACAAAAATATATCTCATACCCTACCATCATTATATATAAATGTAAAGCAAAGTTGCATAATAAATATAGGGTACTTAGTGAACTATTTTTGATCAAAAAAAGTATACAAGCCTTGTATACGGCTTGTATACTTTTTTTGATCAAAAATAGTTCACTAAGTACCCTATATTTATTATGCAACTTTGCTTTACATTTATATATAATGATGGTAGGGTATGAGATATATTTTTGTCTTTTGCAGGTTTTGTTTCTTTTTTGCTAGTGTGAACATGCTCCTATTTCTTGCATGTCTACCATCTTAGACCTCAGTTCACATTGCCTGGTTTTTTGTCTTGTTTGCATTCTGTGCAATTTAAGGGTGTGGCATCCCCTTTGTTGAGCTGACTGGTATATATGTAGCTTACCACGGGCCTGGGTGGTCTGGAGTTGGGACCCGGTCCTATTTGTCTACCCTTTTCTATGCATTACTTCAACTTTGATATACAGTAAGGTTTTTAATATAGGCAGTATAGGTACCGTCCCAATTTAGGGTCACCTTGCCGCTGGTAGGACGGCTTGTATACTTTTTTTGATCAAAAATAGTTCACTAAGTACCCTATATTTATTATGCAACTTTGCTTTACATTTATATATAATGATGGTAGGGTATGAGATATATTTTTGTCTTTTGCAGGTTTTGTTTCTTTTTTGCTAGTGTGAACATGCTCCTATTTCTTGCATGTCTACCATCTTAGACCTCAGTTCACATTGCCTGGTTTTTTGTCTTGTTTGCATTCTGTGCAATTTAAGGGTGTGGCATCCCCTTTGTTGAGCTGACTGGTATATATGTAGCTTACCACGGGCCTGGGTGGTCTGGAGTTGGGACCCGGTCCTATTTGTCTACCCTTTTATATGCATTACTTCAACTTTGATATACAGTAAGGTTTTTAATATAGGCAGTATAGGTACCGTCCCAATTTAGGGTCACCTTGCCGCTGGTCGGACGGCTTGTATACTTTTTTTGATCAAAAATAGTTCACTAAGTACCCTATATTTATTATGCAACTTTGCTTTACATTTATATATAATGATGGTAGGGTATGAGATATATTTTTGTCTTTTGTCTTTTGCAGGTTTTGTTTCTTTTTTGCTAGTGTGAACATGCTCCTATTTCTTGCATGTCTACCATCTTAGACCTCAGTTCACATTGCCTGGTTTTTTGTCTTGTTTGCATTCTGTGCAATTTAAGGGTGTGGCATCCCCTTTGTTGAGCTGACTGGTATATATGTAGCTTACCACGGGCCTGGGTGGTCTGGAGTTGGGACCCGGTCCTATTTGTCTACCCTTTTATATGCATTACTTCAACTTTGATATACAGTAAGGTTTTTAATATAGGCAGTATAGGTACCGTCCCAATTTAGGGTCACCTTGCCGCTGGTGGGACGGCTTGTATACTTTTTTTGATCAAAAATAGTTCACTAAGTACCCTATATTTATTATGCAACTTTGCTTTACATTTATATATAATGATGGTAGGGTATGAGATATATTTTTGTCTTTTGTCTTTTGCAGGTTTTGTTTCTTTTTTGCTAGTGTGAACATGCTCCTATTTCTTGCATGTCTACCATCTTAGACCTCAGTTCACATTGCCTGGTTTTTTGTCTTGTTTGCATTCTGTGCAATTTAAGGGTGTGGCATCCCCTTTGTTGAGCTGACTGGTATATATGTAGCTTACCACGGACCTGGGTGGTCTGGAGTTGGGACCCGGTCCTATTTGTCTACCCTTTTATATGCATTACTTCAACTTTGATATACAGTAAGGTTTTTAATATAGGCAGTATAGGTACCGTCCCAATTTAGGGTCACCTTGCCGCTGGTGGGACGGCTTGTATACTTTTTTTGATCAAAAATAGTTCACTAAGTACCCTATATTTATTATGCAACTTTGCTTTACATTTATATATAATGATGGTAGGGTATGAGATATATTTTTGTCTTTTGCAGGTTTTGTTTCTTTTTTGCTAGTGTGAACATGCTCCTATTTCTTGCATGTCTACCATCTTAGACCTCAGTTCACATTGCCTGGTTTTTTGTCTTGTTTGCATTCTGTGCAATTTAAGGGTGTGGCATCCCCTTTGTTGAGCTGACTGGTATATATGTAGCTTACCACAGGCCTGGGTGGTCTGGAGTTGGGACCCGGTCCTATTTGTCTACCCTTTTATATGCATTACTTCAACTTTGATATACAGTAAGGTTTTTAATATAGGCAGTATAGGTACCGTCCCAATTTAGGGTCACCTTGCCGCTGGTGGGACGGCTTGTATACTTTTTTTGATCAAAAATAGTTCACTAAGTACCCTATATTTATTATGCAACTTTGCTTTACATTTATATATAATGATGGTAGGGTATGAGATATATTTTTGTCTTTTGCAGGTTTTGTTTCTTTTTTGCTAGTGTGAACATGCTCCTATTTCTTGCATGTCTACCATCTTAGACCTCAGTTCACATTGCCTGGTTTTTTGTCTTGTTTGCATTCTGTGCAATTTAAGGGTGTGGCATCCCCTTTGTTGAGCTGACTGGTATATATGTAGCTTACCACGGGCCTGGGTGGTCTGGAGTTGGGACCCGGTCCTATTTGTCTACCCTTTTATATGCATTACTTCAACTTTGATATACAGTAAGGTTTTTAATATAGGCAGTATAGGTACCGTCCCAATTTAGGGTCACCTTGTCGCTGGTAGGACGGCTTGTATACTTTTTTTGATCAAAAATAGTTCACTAAGTACCCTATATTTATTATGCAACTTTGCTTTACATTTATATATAATGATGGTAGGGTATGAGATATATTTTTGTCTTTTGCAGGTTTTGTTTCTTTTTTGCTAGTGTGAACATGCTCCTATTTCTTGCATGTCTACCATCTTAGACCTCAGTTCACATTGCCTGATCTTCTGATGCGGCAAGGATCACTTCTGATGGACACACTTTTAGGCAGTGACCTGGGTGTCAGAGATGCTTCCATGGGTCTTCCCCATGCTGTTCCCAAGTCTTTTCAGCACTGTATGCATGGGTCACACAGCACATGGCCAGATAAAATGTTAAAATGACATTTCCCGGTGAATGCATTTGTCACGGTTGAAAGCAATACAAAAGTGCAAAAACGCATAAAAAATGCTACTTGTGAACATAGCCCAAGGTGTGGAGGAGTATTTTTGTTTTTGGTTATTTATTTTACCTTATACACAAGTCTATTACCCTGGAAAGGATGTTTCTTAACATATTTCACAGGAAAGCAGTTTCAGTTTAGTTTTTGAACGTTTTGTGAGCCCGTAAAAGTGGCTTAATACCTCTGACCACATTGTTGACAGCAGTGACCTGAGGGTCAGAAATGCTTCCTGGGGCGATCCCCATGCTGTCCCCATGTCATTTGAGCACTGTCACTATCGTTTTGGGCACTTTTTAGGCTTTCTACAAAATGCCGGGGGTGCCACCGCAAAAATGCTCGGGTCTCTCATAGACTAACATTGGACTCGTTGCTCAGGTCGAACACCCGAGTATCACGGCGAGCTCGGCCCGAGCTTCGAGCACCCGAGCATTTTAGTGCTCGCTCAACACAAGTGGTGACTGATTGATTAACAGATAAAGCTGCTCATATACTACAACAGCTGTTGACTGCATGCTTTTTAGCGGTTAGCAATCTCTAAGGATTCTGCCACATGCATGTGTACGTAGCTGTGCCCGGATGTCAGAGGCGTATCTAAGGGGGGGCAGGCGGGGCATCTGCCCTGGGCGCAGAAGGCAGGGATGTGCAGTCGGGCCGCCTAATGCGGCAGTCCGATGAGTCTCCCACGGCGACTACATTTTCTCGTCCCCCGGACTGGGAGTTGGCCATTTTCTGAGCCGGCTATCAAGCTGACAGTCAGCTCAAAGAAGCTGCAGCGCGCCGGCTCCCAGTGTTCAATTGTAGTTGCATCTTTCAGATGCGAGTACAATTGAAGCTTTGACCATCGGCTCAGAGTGTCATCAGCAGCGTGATCAGGTCATGTGATCACGCTGTTGATGTCACTTGCTGGCGCACAGAAGAGCGAAGATCGGTAGTAAGTGCTCCTGCGGCTGTGGAGCTGAACACACCGAAGATTCAGTGTAGGGGAAGGGGGATTTATTCTGTATAGAGGGGGAATTTATTTTAGATGGAGGGGGATTTATTCTGTATGGAAGGGGAATTTATTCTGTATAGAGGGGGGGGTTGATTTATTCTGTATAGAGGGGGGGTTGATTTTGTATGGAAGTGGGGGTTGATTTTGTATGGAAGTGGTGGATTGATTCTGTGTGGAGGGGGGATTATTCTGTGTGGAGGGGGGATTATTCTGTGTGGAGGGAGGATTTATTCTTTGTGGAGGAGGTATTGATTCAGTGTGGAAGGGGGGATTTATTCAGTGTGGAAGGGGGGATTTATTTTGTGTGGAGGGTGAATTTATTTTGCATGGATGGAGGATTTAGTCTGTGTGGAGGGGGATCTATTCTGTGTGGAGGGGAGGATTTATCCTGTGTGGAGGGGGGATTTACACTGTGTGGAGGGGGGATTTATACTGTGGAGGGGGGATTTATTCTGTGTGGAGGAGGGATTGATTCTATGCAGAGGGAGGATTTATTCAGTGTGGAAGGGGTGATTTATTCTGTATTGAGGGGCGTGATTTATTCGGATATGGAGGGGGGTTGATTTTGTATGGACGTGGGGGATTGATTCTGTGTGGAGGGGGAATTTATTTCGTGTGGAAGGGGTGATTTATTCTGTATGGAGGGGGGTGATTTATTGTGTGGAGGGGGGATTTATTCAGTGTGGAATGGGAGATTTATTCAGTGTGGAATGGGAGATTTATTCAGTGTGGAGGGGGGATTTATTTTGTGTGGAGGGGGATCTATTCTGTGCGGAGTGGAGGATTTATTCTGTGTGGAGGGGGGATTATTCTGTGTGGAGAGGGGATTTATTCTGTGTGGAGGAGGTATTTATTCAGTGTGGAAGGGGTGATTTATTCTGTATGGACGTGGGTGATTTATTCTGTATAGGGGGGTGATTTATTCTGTATGGAGGGGGATTGATTTTGTATGGAAGTAGGGGGTTGATTTTGTATGGAAGTGGGGGATTGATTCTGTGTGGAGGGGGGATTATTCTGTGTGGAGGGAAGATTTATTCTTTGTGGAGGAGGGATTGATTCAGTGTGGAAGGGGGGATTTATTCAGTGTGGAAGGGGGGATTTATTCAGTGTGGAAGGGGGGATTTATTCAGTGTGGAAGGGGGGATTTATTTTGTGTGGAGGGGGGATTTATTTTGTATGGATGGAGGATTTAGTCTGTGTGAAGGGGGATCTATTCTGTGTGGAGGGGAGGATTTATTCTGTGTGGAGGGGGGATTTATACTGTGGAGGGGGATTTATTCTGTGTGGAGGAGGGATTGATTCTATGCAGAGGGAGGATTTATTCAGTGTGGAAGGGGTGATTTATTCTGTATTGAGGGGGGTGATTTATTCTGATATGGAGGGGGGTTGATTTTGTATGGACGTGGGGGATTGATTCTGTGTGGAGGGGGGATTATTCTGTGTGGAGGGGGGATTTATTTCGTGTGGAGGGAGCATTTATTCTGTAGAGAGGTGGATGATTTATTCTGTATGGAGGGGGGTGATTTATTCTGTATGGAGGGGGGTTGTTTTTCTATGGAAGTGGGGGATTGATTCTGTGTTGAGGTGGAATTTATTCTGTGTGGATGGGGGATTATGCTGTGTGGAGGGAGGATTTATTCTTTGTGGAGGAGGGACTGATTCTGTGTGGAGAGGGGATTTTTTTCAGTGTGGATGGGGGGTTTATTTTGTGTGGATGGAGGATTTATTTTGTGTGGCGGGGGATCTATTCTGTGTGGAGGGGAGGATTTATTCTGTGTGGAGCATGGATTATTCTGGGTGGAGGCGGGATTTATTCTGTGTGGAGTGGGGATTTATTCTGTGTGGAGGAGGGATTTATTTTGTGTGGATGGAGGATTTATTTTGTGTGGATGGAGGATTTATTTTGTGTGGAGGGAGGATTTATTTTGTGTGGGGGGATACATTCTGTGAGGAGGGGAGGATTTATTCTGTGTGGAGGGTGGATTTATACTGTGGAGGGGGGATTTATTCTGTGTGGAGGAGGGATTGATTCTGTGTAGAGGGGATTTATTCAGTGTGAAAGGGGTGATTTATTCTGTATGGAGGGGAGTGATTTATTCTGCATGGAGCGGGTGTTGATTTTTTATGGAAGTGGGGGATTGATTCTGTGTGGAGGGAGGATTTATTCTTTGTGAAGGAGGGATTGATTCTGTGTGGAGAGGGGATTTATTTTGTATGGACGTGGGTGATTTATTCTGTATGGAGGGGGGTGATTTATTGTGTGGAGGGGGGATTTATTCAGTGTGGAGGGGGGATTTATTTTATGTGGAGGGGGATCTATTCTGTGTGGAGTGGAGGATTTATTCTGTGTGGAGGGGGGATTATTCTGTGTGGAGAGGGGATTTATTCTGTGTGGAGGAGGTATTTATTCAGTGTGGAAGGGGTGATTTATTCTGTATGGACTTGGGTGATTTATTCTGTATAGGGGGGTGATTTATTCTGTATGGAGGGGGGTAGATTTTGTATGGAAGTGGGGGTTGATTTTGTATGGAAGTGGGGGATTGATTCTGTGTGGAGGTGGGATTTATTCTGTGTGGAGGGGGGATTATTCTGTGTGGAGGGAGGATTTATTCTTTGTGGAGGAGGGATTGATTCTGTGTGGAGGGGGGATTTATTTCGTGTGGAAGGGGTGATTTATTCTGTATGGAGGGGAGTGATATATTGTGTGGAGGGGGGATTTATTCAGTGTGGAATGGGAGATTTATTCAGTGTGGAGGGGGGATTTATTTTGTGTGGAGGGGGATCTATTCTGTGCGGAGTGGAGGATTTATTCTGTGTGGAGGGGGGATTATTCTGTGTGGAGAGGGGATTTATTCTGTGTGGAGGAGGTATTTATTCAGTGTGGAAGGGGTGATTAATTCTGTATGGACATGGGTGATTTATTCTGTATAGGGGGGTGATTTATTCTGTATGGAGGGGGATTGATTTTGTATGGAAGTGGGGGGTTGATTTTGTATGGAAGTGGGGGATTGATTCTGTGTGGAGGGGGGATTGATTCTGTGTGGAGGGGGGATTTATTCTGTGTGGAGGGAGGATTTATTCTTTGTGGAGGAGAGATTGTTTCAATGTGGAAGGTGGGATTTATTCAGTGTGGAAGGGGGGATTTATTCAGTGTGGAAGGGGGGATTTATTCAGTGTGGAAGGGGGGATTTATTTTGTGTGGAGGGGGGATTTATTTTGTATGGATGGAGGATTTAGTCTGTGTGAAGGGGGATCTATTCTGTGTGGAGGGGAGGATTTATTCTGTGTGGAGGGGGGATTTACACTGTGTGGAGGGGCGATTTACACTGTGTGGAGGGGCGATTTACACTGTGTGGAGGGGCGATTTATTCTGTGTGGAGGGGCGATTTATTCTGTGTGGAGGGGGGATTTATACTGTGGAGGGTGGATTTATTCTGTGTGGAGGAGGGATTGATTCTATGCAGAGGGAGGATTTATTCAGTGTGGAAGGGGTGATTTATTCTGTATTGAGGGGGGTGATTTATTCTGATATGGAGGGGGGTTGATTTTGTATGGACGTGGGTGATTGATTCTGTGTGGAGGGGGGATTATTCTGTGGAGGGGGGATTTATTTCGTGTGGAGGGAGCATTTATTCTGTATAGAGGTGGATGATTTATTCTGTATGGAGGGGGTGATTTATTCTGTATGGAGGGGGGTTGTTTTTCTATGGAAGTGGGGGATTGATTCTGTGTTGAGGTGGAATTTATTCTGTGTGAAGGTAGGATTTATTCTGTGTGGATGAGGGATTATGCTGTGTGGAGGGAGGATTTATTCTGTGTGGAGGAGGGACTGATTCTGTGTGGAGGGGGGATTTTTTCAGTGTGGAAGGGGGGTTTATTTTGTGTGGAGGGGGGGATTTATTTTGTGTGGAGGGAGATCTTTCTGTGTGGAATAGAGGATTTATTCTGTGTGGTGGGGGATTATGTGTGGAGGGGGATTTACTCTTTGTGGAGTGGGGATTTATTCTGTGTGGAGGGGGATTTATTTTGTGCGGAGGGAGGATTTATTTTGTGTGGAGGTGAATATATTCTGTGTGGAGGGGGGATTTATACTGTGGAGGGGGAATTTATTCTGTGTGGAGGGGGGGATTGATTCTGTGCAGAGGGGGGATTTATTCAGTGTGGAAGGGGTGATTTTTTTCTGTATTGAGGGGAGTGATTAATTCTGTATAGAGGGGGTCGATTTTGTATCGAAGTGGGGGATTGATTCTGTGTGGAGAGGGGACTATTCTGTGTGGAGGGAGTATTCTTTGTGGAGGAGGGATTGATTCTGTGTGAAGGGGGAATTTATTCAGTGTGGAAGGGGGGATTTATTTTGTGTGGAGGGAGCATTTATTCTGTATAGAGGTGGATGATTTATTCTGTATGGAGGGGGAGATTTATTCTGTATGGAGAGGGGGTTGGTTTTCTATGGAAGTGGGGGATTGATTCTGTGTTGAGGTGGGATTTATTCTGTGTGGAGGGGGGATTTATTCTGTGTGGAGGGGGGATTATTCTATGTGGAGGGAGGATTTATTCTTTGTGGAGGAGGGATTGATTCTGTGTGGAGGGGGGATTTATTTCGTGTGGAAGGGGTGATTTATTCTGTATGGAGGGGGGTGATTTATTGTGTGGAGGGGGGATTTATTCAGTGTGGAGGGGGGATTTATTTTGTGTGGAGGGGGATCTATTCTGTGTGGAGTGGAGGATTTATTCTGTGTGGAGGGGGGATTATTCTGTGTGGAGAGGGGATTTATTCTGTGTGGAGGAGGTATTTATTCAGTGTGGAAGGGGTGATTTATTCTGTATGGACGTGGGTGATTTATTCTGTATAGGGGGGTGATTTATTCTGTGTGGAGGGGGTTAGATTTTGTATGGAAGTGGGGGTTGATTTTGTATGGAAGTGGGGGATTGATTCTGTGTGGAGGTGGGATTTATTCTGTGTGGAGGGAGGATTTATTCTTTGTGGAGGAGGGATTGATTCTGTGTGGAGGGGGGATTTATTTCGTGTGGAAGGGGTGATTTATTCTGTATGGAGGGAGGTGATTTATTGTGTGGAGGGGGGATTTATTCAGTGTGGAATGGGAGATTTATTCAGTGTGGAGGGGGGATTTATTTTGTGTGGAGGGGGATCTATTCTGTGCGGAGTGGAGGATTTATTCTGTGTGGAGGGGGGATTATTCTGTGTGGAGAGGGGATTTATTGTGTGTGGAGGAGGTATTTATTCAGTGTGGAAGGGGTGATTTATTCTGTATAGGGGGGTGATTTATTCTGTATGGAGGGGGATTGATTTTGTATGGAAGTGGGGGGTTGATTTTGTATGGAAGTGGGGGATTGATTCTGTGTGGAGGGGGGATTTATTCTGTGTGGAGGAGAGATTGTTTCAGTGTGGAAGGGGGGATTTATTCAGTGTGGAAGGGGGGATTTATTCAGTGTGGAAGTGGGGATTTATTCAGTGTGGAAGGGGGGATTTATTTTGTGTGGAGGGGGGATTTATTTTGTATGGATGGAGGATTTAGTCTGTGTGAAGGGGGATCTATTCTGTGTGGAGGGTAGGATTTATTCTGTGTGGAGGGGGGATTTATTCTGTGTGGAGGGGCGATTTATTCTGTGTGGAGGGGCGATTTATTCTGTGTGGAGGGGCGATTTATTCTGTGTGGAGGGTGGATTTATTCTGTGTGGAGGAGGGATTGATTCTATGCAGAGGGAGGATTTATTCAGTGTGGAAGGGGTGATTTATTCAGTATTGAGGGGGGTGATTTATTCTGATATGGAGGGGGGTTGATTTTGTATGGACGTGGGGGATTGATTCTGTGTGGAGGGGGGATTTATTCTGTGTGGAGGGGGGATTATTCTGTGTGGACGGGGGATTTATTTCGTGTGGAGGGAGCATTTATTCTGTATAGAGGTGGATGATTTATTCTGTATGGAGGGGGGTGATTTATTCTGTATGTAGGGGGGTTGTTTTTCTATGGAAGTGGGGGATTGATTCTGTGTTGAGGTGGAATTTATTCTGTGTGAAGGTAGGATTTATTCTGTGTGGATGAGGGATTATGCTGTGTGGAGGGAGGATTTATTCTTTGTGGAGGAGGGACTGATTCTGTGTGGAGGGGGGATTTTTTCAGTGTGGAAGGGGGTTTATTTTGTGTGGAGGAAGGGATTTATTTTGTGTGGAGGGAGATCTTTCTGTGTGGAGGAGAGGATTTATTCTGTGTGGTGGGGGGATTATGTGTGGAGGGGGATTTACTATTTGTGGAGTGGGGATTTATTCTGTGTGGAGGTGAATATATTCTGTGTGGAGGGGGGATTTATACTGTGGAGGGGGAATTTATTCTGTGTGGAGGGGAGGATTGATTCTGTGCAGAGGGGGGATTTATTCAGTGTGGAAGGGGTGATTTTTTCTGTATTGAGGGGAGTGATTTATTCTGTATAGAGGGGGTCGATTTTGTATCGAAGTGGGGGATTGATTCTGTGTGGAGAGGGGACTATTCTGTGTGGAGGGGGGATTATTCTGTGTGGAGGGAGTATTTGTGGAGGAGGGATTGATTCTGTGTGAAGGGGGAATTTATTCAGTGTGGAATGGGTGATTTATTCTGTATGGAGGGGGAGATTTATTCTGTATGGAGGGGGGGTTGGTTTTCTATGGAAGTGGGAGATTGATTCTGTGTTGAGGTGGGATTTATTCTGTGTGGAGGGGGGATTTATTCTGTGTGGAGGGGGGATTATTCTGTGTGGAGGGAGGATTTATTCTTTGTGGAGGAGGGAGTGATTCTGTGTGGAGGGGGGATTTATTTCGTGTGGAAGGGGTGATTTATTCTGTATGGAGGGGGGTGATTTATTGTGTGGAGGGGGGATTTATTTTGTGTGGAGGGGGATTTATTTTGTGTGGAGGGGGATTTATTCTGTGTGGAGTGGAGGATTTATTCTGTGTGGAGGGGGGATTATTCTGTGTGGAGAGGGGATTTATTCTGTGTGGAGGAGGTATTTATTCAGTGTGGAAGGGGTGATTTATTCTGTATGGACGTGGGTGATTTATTCTGTATAGGGGGTGATTTATTCTGTGTGGAGGGGGGTAGATTTTGTATGGAAGTGGAGGTTGATTTTGTATGGAAGTGGGGGATTGATTCTGTGTGGAGGTGGGATTTATTCTGTGTGGAGGGGGGATTATTCTGTGTGGAGGGAGGATTTATTCTTTGTGGAGGAGGGATTGATTCTGTGTGGAGGGGGGATTTATTTCGTGTGGAAGGGGTGATTTATTCTGTATGGAGGGAGGTGATTTATTGTGTGGAGGGGGGATTTATTCAGTGTGGAATGGGAGATTTATTCAGTGTGGAGGGGGGATTTATTTTGTGTGGAGGGGGATCTATTCTGTGCGGAGTGGAGGATTTATTCTGTGTGGAGGGGTGATTATTCTGTGTGGAGAGGGGATTTATTGTGTGTGGAGGAGGTATTTATTCAGTGTGGAAGGGGTGATTTATTCTGTATGGAGGGGGATTGATTTTGTATGGAAGTGGGGGGTTGATTTTGTATGGAAGTGGGGGATTGATTCTGTGTGGAGGGGGGATTTATTCTGTGTGGAGGGGGGATTATTCTGTGTGGAGGGAGGATTTATTCTTTGTGAAGGAGAGATTGTTTCAGTGTGGAAGGTGGGATTTATTCAGTGTGGAAGGGGGGATTTATTTTGTGTGGAGGGGGGATTTATTTTGTATGGATGGATGATTTAGTCTGTGTGAAGGGGGATCTATTCTGTGTGGAGGGGGGATTTATTCTGTGTGGAGGGGCGATTTATTCTGTGTGGAGGGGCGATTTATTCTGTGTGGAGGTGGGATTTATACTGTGGAGGGTGGATTTATTCTGTGTGGAGGAGGGATTGATTCTATGCAGAGCGAGGATTTATTCAGTGTGGAAGGGGTGATTTATTCTGTATTGAGGGGGGTGATTTATTCTGATATGGAGGGGGGTTGATTTTGTATGGACGTGGGGGATTGATTCTGTGTGGAGGGGGGATTTATTCTGTGTGGAGGGGGGATTATTCTGTGTGGAGGGGGGATTTATTTCGTGTGGAGGGAGCATTTATTCTGTATAGAGGTGGATGATTTATTCTGTATGGAGGGGGGTGATTTATTCTGTATGGAGGGGGGTTGTTTTTCTATGGAAGTGGGGGATTGATTCTGTGTTGAGGTGGAATTTATTCTGTGTGAAGGTAGGATTGATTCTGTGTGGATGAGGGATTATGCTGTGTGGAGGGAGGATTTATTCTTTGTGGAGGAGGGACTGATTCTGTGTGGAGGTGGGATTTTTTCAGTGTGGAAGGGGGGTTTATTTTGTGTGGAGGAGGGGATTTATTTTGTGTGGAGGGAGATCTTTCTGTGTGGAGGAGAGGATTTATTCTGTGTGGTGGGGGGATTATGTGTGGAGGGGGATTTACTATTTGTGGAATGGGGATTTATTCTGTGTGGAGGGGGATTTATTTTGTGCGGAGGGAGGATTTATTTTGTGTGGAGGTGAATATATTCTGTGTGGAGGGGGGATTTATACTCTGGAGGGGGAATTTATTCTGTGTGGAGGGGGGGATTGATTCTGTGCAGAGGGGGGATTTATTCAGTGTGGAAGGGGTGATTTTTTCTGTATTGAGGGGAATGATTTATTCTGTATAGAGGGGGTCGATTTTGTATCGAAGTGGGGGATTGATTCTGTGTGGAGAGGGGACTATTCTGTGTGGAGGGGGGATTATTCTGTGTGGAGGGAGTATTATTTGTGGAGGAGGGATTGATTCTGTGTGAAGGGGGAATTTATTCAGTGTGGAAGGGGGGATTTATTTTGTGTGGAGGGAGCATTTATTCTGTATAGAGGTGGATGATTTATTCTGTATGGAGGGGGAGATTTATTCTGTATGGAGGGGGGGTTGTTTTCTATGGAAGTGGGGGATTGATTCTGTGTTGAGGTGGGATTTATTCTGTGTGGGGGGGGGATTTATTCTGTGTGGAGGGGGGATTATTCTGTGTGGAAGGAGGATTTTTTCTTTGTGGAGGAGGGATTGATTCTGTGTGGAGGGGGGATTTTTTCAGTGTGGAGGGGGGATTTATTTTGTGTAGAGGGAGGATTTATTTTGTGTGGCGGGAGATCTATTCTGTGTGGAGGAGAGGATTTATTCTGTGTGGTGGAAGGATTATGTGTGGAGGCAGGATTTACACTTTGTGGAGTGGGGATTTATTCTGTGTGGAGGGGGATTTATTTTGTGCGGAGGGAGGATTTATTTTGTGTGGAGGGGAATATATTCTGTGTTGAGGGGGGATTTATACTGTGGAGGGGGAATTTATTCTGTGTGGAGGGGGGATTGATTCTGTGCAGAGGGGGGATTTATTCAGTGTGGAAGGGGTGATTTTTTTCTGTATTAAGGGGGGTGATTTATTCTGTATAGAGGGGTTGATTTTGTATCGAAGTGGGGGACTGATTCTGTGTGGAGAGGGGACTATTCTGTGTGGAGGGGGATTATTCTGTGTGGAGGGAGTATTCTTTGTGGAGGAGGGATTGATTCTGTGTGAAGGGGGAATTTATTCAGTGTGGAAGGGGGGATTTATTTTGTGTGGAGGGGGGATTTATTTTGTGTGGAGGGGGGATTTATTTTGTGTGGAGGGAGGATTTACTTTGTGTGGAGGGGGATTTATTTTGTGTGGAGGGAGGATTTATTTTGTGTGGAGGGGGATCTATTCTGTGTAGAGGGGAGGATTTATTCTGTGTGTTTGGGGTTGATTTATACTGTGGAGAGGGGATTTATTCTGTGTGGAGGAGGGATTGATTCTGTGCAGAGGGGGGATTTACACTATGTGGAGGGGGGATCTATTCTGTGTGGAGGGGGGATTTATTCTGTGTGGAGGGGGGATTTATTCTGTGTGGAGGGGGGATTTATTCTGTGTGGAAGGGGGATTTATTTTGTCCGGCGGGAGGATTTATTTTGTGTGGAGGGGAGGATTTATTCTGTGTGGAGTGTGGATTTATACTGTGGAGAGGGGATTTATTCTGTGTGGAGGAGGGATTGATTCTGTGCAGAGGGGGGGATTTATTCAGTGTGGAAGGGGTGATCTATTCTGTATGGAGGGGGGTTGATTTAGAATGGAATTGGGGGATTGATTCTGTGTGGAGTGGGGATTTATTCTGTGTGGAGGGGGGATTATTCTGTGTGGAGGGGGATTTATTTTGTGTGGAGGGAAGATTATACTGTGTGGAGGGGGGATTTATTCTGTGTGGAGGAGGGATTTATTCTGTGTGGAGGAGGGACTTATTCATTGTGGAAGGGGGGATTTATTCAGTGTAGAGGGAGAATTTATTTGGTGTGGAGGGGGATCTATTCTGTGTGGAAGGGAGGATTTATTCTTTGTGGAGGGGGATTATTCTGTGTTGAGGGGGGATTTGTAATGTGGAGGAGGATTTATTCTGTGTGGACAAGGGATTGATTTTGTGCAGAGGGGGGATTTATTCAGTGTGGAATGGGTGATTTATTCTGTATGGAGAGGTGATTTATTCTGTATGGGGGGGTTGATTTTGTATGGAAGTGGGGGATTGATTCTGTGTGGATGGGGATGTATTGTGTGGAGGGGGATTATTCTGTGTGGAAGGAGGATTTATTCTTTGTGGAAGAGGAATTGATTCTGTGTGGAGGGGGGATTTATTCAATGTGGAGGGGGATTTATTCTGTATGGAGTGGGGATTTATACTGTGTGGAGGGGGTATTTATTCTTTGTGGAGGAGGGATTAATTCTGTGTGGAGGGAGGATTTATTCAGTGTGGAGAAGGTAATTTATTCTATATGGAGGGGATGATTTATTCTGTATGGAGGGTTTTGATTTTGTATGGAAGTGGGGGATTGATTTTGTGTGGAGGGGAGATTTATTCTGTGTGGAGGGGGGATTATTCTGTGTGGAGGGGAGATTTATTCAGTGAGGAAGAGGGGATTTATTCAGTGTGGAGGAATGATTTATTTTGTGTGGCGGGGATTTATTATGTGTGGAGGGGAGGACTTTTTCTGTGTGGAGGGGTGATTATTCTGTGTGGAGGGGGGATTTATACTGTGTGGAGGGGGAATTTATTCTGTGTGGAAGGGTTGATTTATTCTGAATGTGGGGGGGTTGATTTTGTATGGAAGTGGGGGATTGATTCTGTGTGGAGGGGAGATTTATTCTGTGCGGTGGAGGGATTGATTCTGTGTGGAGGGGGGATTTTTTCAGTGTGGGAGGGAGGATTCATTCAGTGTGGAAGGGGGGATTCATTTTGTTTGGATGGAGAATTTATTTTGTGTGGCGGGGAATCTATTCTGTGTGGAGGGGAGGATTTATTCTGTGTGGAGCAGGGATTATTCTGAGTGGAGGCGGGATTTACACTTTGTGGAGGGGGGATTTATTTTGTGTGGAGGAGGATTTATTTTGTGTGGATGGAGGATTTATTTTGTGTGGAGGGAGGATTTATTTTGTGTGGGGGGGGATACATTCTGTGAGGAGGGGAGGATTTATTCTGTGTGAAGGGTGGATTTATACTGTGGAGAGGGGATTTATTCTGTGTGGAGGAGGGATTGATTCTCTGTAGAGGGGATTTATTCAGTGTGGAAGGGGTGATTTATTCTGTATGGAGGGGGGTGATTCATTCTGCATGGAGGGGGTGTTGATTTTGTATGGAAGTGGGGGATTGATTCTGTGTGGAGGGGGGATTATTCTGTGTGGAGGGAGGATTTATTCTTTGTGGAGGAGGGATTGATTCTGTGTGGAAGGGGGGATTTATTCTGTATGGAGGGGGGTGATTTATTGTGTGGAGGGGGGATTTATTCAGTGTGGAATGGGAGATTTATTTTGTGTGGAGGGGGGATTTATTTTGTGTGGAGGGGGATTTATTCTGTGTGGAGTGGAGGATTTATTCTGTGTGGTGGGGGGAATATGTGTGGAGGGGGGATTTACACTTTGTGGAGTGGGGATTTATTCTGTGTGGATGGAGATTTATTTTGTGCAGAGGGAGGATTTATTTTGTGTGGAGGGGAATATATTCTGTGTGGAGGGGGGATTTATACTGTGGAGGGGGAATTTATTCTGTGTTGAGGGGGGATTGATTCTGTGCAGAGGGTGGTTTTATTCAGTGTGGAAGGGGTGATTTTTTCTGTATTGATGGGGGTGATTTATTCTGTATAAAGGGGGTTGATTTTGTATTGCAGTGGGGGGATTGATTCTGTGTGGAGAGGGGACTATTCTGTGTGGAGGGGGGATTATTCTGTGTGGAGGGAGTATTTGTGGAGGAGGGATTGATTCTGTGTGAAGGGGGAATTTATTCAGTGTGGAAGGGGGGATTTATTTTGTGTGGAGGAGGGATTTATTTTGTGTGGAGGGAGGATTTATTTTGTGTGGAGGGGGATTTATTTTGTGTGGAGGGGGATTTATTTTGTGTGGAGGGAGGATTTATTTTGTGTGAAGGGGGATCTATTCTGTGTGGAGGGGAGGATTAATTCTGTGTGGAAGGGGGATTTATACTGTGGAGAAGGGATTTATTCTGTGTGGAGGAGGGATTGGTTGTCTGCAGAGGGGGGATTTATTCAGTGTGGAAGGGATGATCTATTCTGTATGGAGGGGGGGTTGATTTTGTATGGAATTGGGGGATTGATTCTGTGTGGAGGGGGGATTTATTCTGTGTGGAGGGGGGATTTATTCTGTGTGGAGGGAGGATTTATTCTTTGTGGAGGAGAGATTGATTCTGTGTGGAGGGGGGATTTATTTCGTGTGGAAGGGGTGATTTATTCTCTATGGAGGGGGGTGATTTATTGTGTGGAGGGGGGATTTATTCAGTGTGGAGGGGGGATTTATTTTGTGTGGAGGGGGATCTATTCTGTGTGGAGTGGAGGATTTATTCTGTGTGGAGGGGGGATTATTCTGTGTGGAGAGGGGATTTATTCTGTGTGGAGGAGGTATTTATTCAGTGTGGAAGGGATGATTTATTCTGTATGGACGTGGGTGATTTATTCTGTATAGGGGGGTGATTTATTCTGTGTGGAGGGGGGTTGATTTTGTATGGAAGTGGGGGATTGATTCTGTGTGGAGGTGGGATTTATTCTGTGTGGAGGGAGGATTTATTCTTTGTGGAGGAGGGATTGATTCTGTGTGGAGGGGGGATTTATTTCGTGTGGAAGGGGTGATTTATTCTGTATGGAGGGAGGTGATTTATTGTGTGGAGGGGGGATTTATTCAGTGTGGAATGGGAGATTTATTTTGTGTGGAGGGGGGATTTATTTTGTGTGGAGGGGGATCTATTCTGTGCGGAGTGGAGGATTTATTCTGTGTGGAGGGGGGATTATTCTGTGTGGAGAGGGGATTTATTGTGTGTGGAGGAGGTATTTATTCAGTGTGGAAGGGGTGATTTATTCTGTATAGGGGGGTGATTTATTCTGTATGGAGGGGGATTGATTTTGTATGGAAGTGGGGGGTTGATTTTGTATGGAAGTGGGGGATTGATTCTGTGTGGAGGGGGGATTTATTCTGTGTGGAGGGGGATTATTCTGTGTGGAGGGAGGATTTATTCTTTGTGGAGGAGAGATTGTTTCAGTGTGGAAGGGGGGATTTATTCAGTGTGGAAGGGGGGATTTATTCAGTGTGGAAGTGGGGATTTATTTTGTGTGGAGGGGGGATTTATTTTGTATGGATGGAGGATTTAGTCTGTGTGAAGGGGGATCTATTCTGTGTGGAGGGGAGGATTTATTCTGTGTGGAGGGGGGATTTACACTGTGTGGAGGGGGGATTTACACTGTGGAGGGGGGATTTACACTGTGTGGAGGGGCGATTTATTCTGTGTGGAGGGGCGATTTATTCTGTGTGGAGGGGGGATTTATACTGTGGAGGGTGGATTTATTCTGTGTGGAGGAGGGATTCTATGCAGAGGGAGGATTTATTCAGTGTGGAAGGGGTGATTTATTCTGTATTGAGGGGGGTGATTTATTCTGATATGGAGGGGGGTTGATTTTGTATGGACGTGGGGGATTGATTCTGTGTGGAGGGGGGATTTATTCTGTGTGGAGGGGGGATTATTCTGTGTGGAGGGGGGATTTATTTCGTGTGGAGGGAGCATTTATTCTGTATAGAGGTGGATGATTTATTCTGTATGGAGGGGGGTGATTTATTCTGTATGGAGGGGGGTTGTTTTTCTATGGAAGTGGGGGATTGATTCTGTGTTGAGGTGGAATTTATTCTGTGTGAAGGTAGGATTTATTCTGTGTGGATGAGGGATTATGCTGTGTGGAGGGAGGATTTATTCTTTGTGGAGGAGGGACTGATTCTGTGTGGAGGGGGGATTTTTTCAGTGTGGAAGGGGGGTTTATTTTGTGTGGAGGAGGGGATTTATTTTGTGTGGAGGGAGATCTTTCTGTGTGGAGGAGAGGATTTATTCTGTGTGGTGGGGGGATTATGTGTGGAGGGGGATTTACTATTTGTGGAGTGGGGATTTATTCTGTGTGGAGGTAGGATTTATTCTGTGTGGATGAGGGATTATGCTGTGTGGAGGGAGGATTTATTATTTGTGGAGGAGGGACTGATTCTGTGTGGAGGGGGGATTTTTTCAGTGTGGAAGGGGGGTTTATTTTGTGTGGAGGAGGGGATTTATTTTGTGTGGAGGGAGATCTTTCTGTGTGGAGGAGAGGATTTATTCTGTGTGGTGGGGGGATTATGTGTGGAGGGGGATTTACTATTTATGGAGTGGGGATTTATTCTGTGTGGAAGGGGATTTATTTTGTGCGGAGGGAGGATTTATTTTGTGTGGAGGTGAATATATTCTGTGTGGAGGGGGGATTTATACTGTGGAGGGGGAATTTATTCTGTGTGGAGGGGAGGATTGATTCTGTGCAGAGGGGGGATTTATTCAGTGTGGAAGGGGTGATTTTTTCTGTATTGAGGGGAGTGATTTATTCTGTATAGAGGGGGTCGGTTTTGTATCGAAGTGGGGGATTGATTCTGTGTGGAGAGGGGACTATTCTGTGTGGAGGGGGGATTGTTCTGTGTGGAGGGAGTATTATTTGTGGAGGAGGGATTGATTCTGTGTGAAGGGGGAATTTATTTTGTGTGGAGGGAGCATTTATTCTGTATAGAGGTGGATGATTTATTCTGTATGGAGGGGGAGATTTATTCTGTATGGAGGGGGGGGTTGGTTTTCTATGGAAGTGGGAGATTGATTCTGTGTTGAGGTGGGATTTATTCTGTGTGGAGGGGGGATTATTCTGTGTGGAGGGAGGATTTATTCTTTGTGGAGGAGGGATTGATTCTGTGTGGAGGGGGGATTTATTTCGTGTGGAAGGGGTGATTTATTCTGTATGGAGGGGGGTGATTTATTGTGTGGAGGGGGGATTTATTTTGTGTGGAGGGGGATTTATTTTGTGTGGAGGGGGATCTATTCTGTGTGGAGTGGAGGATTTATTCTGTGTGGAGGGGGGATTATTCTGTGTGGAGAGGGGATTTATTCTGTGTGGAGGAGGTATTTATTCAGTGTGGAAGGGGTGATTTATTCTGTATGGACGTGGGTGATTTATTCTGTATAGGGGGTGATTTATTCTGTGTGGAGGGGGGTAGATTTTGTATGGAAGTGGAGGTTGATTTTGTATGGAAGTGGGGGATTGATTCTGTGTGGAGGTCGGATTTATTCTGTGTGGAGGGGGGATTATTCTGTGTGGAGGGAGGATTTATTCTTTGTGGAGGAGGGATTGATTCTGTGTGGAGGGGGGATTTATTTCGTGTGGAAGGGGTGATTTATTCTGTATGGAGGGAGGTGATTTATTGTGTGGAGGGGGGATTTATTCAGTGTGGAATGGGAGATTTATTCAGTGTGGAGGGGGGATTTATTTTGTGTGGAGGGGGATCTATTCTGTGCGGAGTGGAGGATTTATTCTGTGTGGAGGGGGGATTATTCTGTGTGGAGAGGGGATTTATTGTGTGTGGAGGAGGTATTTATTCAGTGTGGAAGGGGTGATTTATTCTGTATAGGGGGGTGATTTATTCTGTATGGAGGGGGATTGATTTTGTATGGAAGTGGGGGGTTGATTTTGTATGGAAGTGGGGGATTGATTCTGTGTGGAGGGGGGATTTATTCTGTGTGGAGGGGGGATTATTCTGTGTGGAGGAAGGATTTATTCTTTGTGGAGGAGAGATTGTTTCAGTGTGGAAGGTGGGATTTATTCAGTGTGGAAGGGGGGATTTATTCAGTGTGGAAGGGGGGATTTATTTTGTATGGATGGATGATTTAGTCTGTGTGAAGGGGGATCTATTCTGTGTGGAGGGGAGGATTTATTCTGTGTGGAGGGGGGATTTATTCTGTGTGGAGGGGCGATTTATTCTGTGTGGAGGGGCGATTTATTCTGTGTGGAGGTGGGATTTATACTGTGGAGGGTGGATTTATTCTGTGTGGAGGAGGGATTGATTCTATGCAGAGGGAGGATTTATTCAGTGTGGAAGGGGTGATTTATTCTGTATTGAGGGGGGTGATTTATTCTGATATGGAGGGGGGTTGATTTTGTATGAACGTGGGGGATTGATTCTGTGTGGAGGGGGGATTTATTCTGTGTGGAGGGGGGATTATTCTGTGTGGAGGGGGGATTTATTTCGTGTGGAGGGAGCATTTATTCTGTATAGAGGTGGATGATTTATTCTGTATGGAGGGGGGTGATTTATTCTGTATGGAGGGGGGTTTTTCTATGGAAGTGGGGGATTGATTCTGTGTTGAGGTGGAATTTATTCTGTGTGAAGGTAGGATTTATTCTGTGTGGATGAGGGATTATGCTGTGTGGAGGGAGGATTTATTCTTTGTGGAGGAGGGACTGATTCTGTGTGGAGGGGGGATTTTTTCAGTGTGGAAGGGGGGTTTATTTTGTGTGGAGGAGAGGATTTATTTTGTGTGGAGGGAGATCTTTCTGTGTGGAGGAGAGGATTTATTCTGTGTGGTGGGGGGATTATGTGTGGAGGGGGATTTACTATTTGTGGAGTGGGGATTTATTCTGTGTGGAGGGGGATTTATTTTGTGCGGAGGGAGGATTTATTTTGTGTGGAGGTGAATATATTCTGTGTGGAGGGGGGATTTATACTCTGGAGGGGGAATTTATTCTGTGTGGAGGGGGGGATTGATTCTGTGCAGAGGGGGGATTTATTCAGTGTGGAAGGGGTGATTTTTTCTGTATTGAGGGGAGTGATTTATTCTGTATAGAGGGGGTCGATTTTGTATCGAAGTGGGGGATTGATTCTGTGTGGAGAGGGGACTATTCTGTGTGGAGGGGGGATTTTTCTGTGTGGAGGGAGTATTCTTTGTGGAGGAGGGATTGATTCAGTGTGGAAGGGGGGATTTATTTTGTGTGGAGGGGGATTTATTTTGTGTGGAGGGAGGATTTATTTTGTGTGGAGGGGGATTTATTTTGTGTGGAGGGAGGATTTATTTTGTGTGGAGGGGGATCTATTCTGTGTAGAGGGGAGGATTTATTCTGTGTGTTTGGGGTTGATTTATACTGTGGAGAGGGGATTTATTCTGTGTGGAGGAGGGATTGATTCTGTGCAGAGGGGGGATTTACACTATGTGGAGGGGGGATCTATTCTGTGTGGAGGGGGGATTTATTCTGTGTGGAGGGGGGATTTATTCTGTGTGGAAGGGGGATTTATTTTGTGCGGCGGGAGGATTTATTTTGTGTGGAGGGGAGGATTTATTCTGTGTGGAGTGTGGATTTATACTGTGGAGAGGGGATTTATTCTGTGTGGAGGAGGGATTGATTCTGTGCAGAGGGGGGGATTTATTCAGTGTGGAAGGGGTGATCTATTCTGTATGGAGGGGGGTTGACTTAGAATGGAATTGGGGGATTGATTCTGTGTGCAGTGGGGATTTATTCTGTGTGGAGGGGGATTATTCTGTGTGGAGGGGGATTTATTTTGTGTGGAGGGAAGATTATACTGTGTGGAGGGGGGATTTATTCTGTGTGGAGGAGGGACTTATTCATTGTGGAAGGGGGGATTTATTCAGTGTAGAGGGAGAATTTATTTTGTGTGGAGGGGGATCTATTCTGTGTGGAAGGGAGGATTTATTCTTTGTGGAGGGGGATTATTCTGTGTTGAGGGGGGATTTGTAATGTGGAGGAGGATTTATTCTGTGTGGACAAGGGATTGATTTTGTGCAGAGGGGGGATTTATTCAGTGTGGAATGGGTGATTTATTCTGTATGGAGAGGTGATTTATTCTCTATGGGGGGGTTGATTTTGTATGGAAGTGGGGGATTGATTCTGTGTGGATGGGGATGTATTGTGTGGAGGGGAGATTATTCTGTGTGGAGGGGGATTATTCTGTGTGGAAGGAGGATTTATTCTTTGTGGAAGAGGAATTGATTCTGTGTGGAGGGGGGATTTATTCAATGTGGAGGGGGGATTTATTCTGTATGGAGTGGGGATTTATACTGTGTGGAGGGGGTATTTATTCTTTGTGGAGGAGGGATTGATTCTGTGTGGAGGGAGGATTTATTCAGTGTGGAGAAGGTAATTTATTCTATATGGAGGGGATGATTTATTCTGTATGGAGGGTTTTGATTTTGTATGGAAGTGGGGGATTGATTTTGTGTGGAGGGGAGATTTATTCTGTGTGGAGGGGGGATTATTCTGTGTGGAGGGGAGATTTATTCAGTGAGGAAGAGGGGATTTATTCAGTGTGGAGGAATGATTTATTTTGTGTGGCGGGGATTTATTATGTGTGGAGGGGAGGACTTTTTCTGTGTGGAGGGGTGATTATTCTGTGTGGAGGGGTGATTATTCTGTGTGGAGGGGGGATTTATACTGTGTGGAGGGGGAATTTATTCTGTGTGGAAGGGTTGATTTATTCTGAATGTGGGGGGGTTGATTTAGTATGGAAGTGGGGGATTGATTCTGTGTGGAGGGGAGATTTATTCTGTGCGGAGGAGGGATTGATTCTGTGTGGAGCGGGGATTATTCTGGGTGGAGGCGGGATTTACACTTTGTGGAG